>NC_057406.1:45693955-46310559 GCF_019320065.1 Cervus canadensis
AAAAAAAAAAGTGATTAATTAAAACTCTTGCTTAATGAAGCATTCCTTTTTTTAACTTTTTATTTTACATTTTGAGTATAGCCGTTAACAATGTTGTGATGGTTTCAGGCGGACAGCAAAGGGACTCAGCCATACATAAGCATGTATCCATGCTCCCCGAAACTCCCCTCCCATCCAGACTGCCCCATAACATGGAGCAGAGTTCATGCGCCGTACAGCAGGTCCTTGCTGGTCATCCTTTTTAAATGTAGCAGTGTGTATGTGTCCATCCCAAACTCCTTACTAAGCAAGGTCATCATATTATTCAAAACCAATAAAGCTTCTTGTTATAGCAGCCTCTTACAGTCACAATGTCAGAACTAGCCCTGTTACTGTCAGATCAGCAAGCTGAGGAGCAGGGAGATTGTGAAATGTGCTGGTTACTGGTTAGATAATAGGAGTGAAGCTTCTTAAACTAGATACTCTGTAATTGTTTTTTCCAATACCCTGTCAATATTCCTAAATTCATAACCCATGTTAAATTCTTTGTGAACTCAGACCATTCATTTTAAAGATATTCAACAATTCTGATGTGTGTATGAAGAGACTGAAAAATTATCAGTATTTACAAAATATTCATATCTAATTACTGCTTATTTTTTTCCCACACTCCTTGACCCATAAAAGGAGTTAAAGGGATCTGTCCTATTGGCGGTGTGGTGGGGGGAGGTGGGTAGAGAACTCAAATACTTATAGGATCCAAAGCTTTGACAAAAATGAACTGGTCATATGAAAACTATGACAAAAGAGAAGAGAGGCTGGTGGTGAACTCGAGCCAACTTGTGCAGGCCCATTGTTGCATCACCCCTCATTTTTCCAGAATGCTCAGATTCTATGTAAAATTCCAGTTTTGTGGGTTGACTACTAATTTAAAATTTCAAAAAAAAAAATGAGTAGACAAAACTGTACAGGTAAGATTTTAAAAATGAACAAGTGGGTCTGTGGGATGGATTTAGCTGGAGGTGTCCTCTTGGCAGCTCTGGTGTAGAGGTTTGGGGTTATTTTGCAATCTCTGCTCATGTATGATATGCATTAAAGGTACTCATGTGAGCCCAGCATTGTACTAAATACTACAGGAATGGGGAGAAGGGAAGCCTACAGTAATCTAGGGCATGTTTCTTATCTTCTGGTAATTCCTTAGTTGGAAAGACCAATGTATGTGTACCTATGTACAGTTAATTATGTCAGAAATAACTGGGGAGGCGTGTAATCAATATTAGATTCCAATAGGGATTGTTGGAATTCAGAGAGTGATTAGTGAAAACAATTTGGGGTATGCGCTGATTAACAATGTATTACCTCTCATTTCCAAATATATCCTTTTTGCCTGATCTGTGAAAATGGAGCTGGGCCGTTTAATTTCTCCTTTGCTAGCGGGTGTGAGGTTAAGCTCTGTCATTGCAGAAGTAAAGAGTTTTGCTTTTTGGTTCTGATGTGTTGACTTGAAAGCCTCCTTCTACTGCTCCCAGCACCTGGGCTCTCCAATTCTCAGCTTCTCTGTGCACAGGAGTCAATAACCCCATTACCAACAGCTGACATGCATCCACCTCAGGCATTTTTAGTGGGTCGCTTCCACTGAGACACCTCCAAGGGAACAGCTTTTACCTTAGACAGTGGGCTCCTGGAAAGCTTCACAGGAGGCTTTCCTGCACGCTCCACGGGTGTCCGACTGCCTCGTCATTCGGTGGGCCATGCGGATGCCCGCACTGCGTGTAGACCTCAGCCCTAGGGGAAGCCTCTGTCTTGGGTGCCCTGTCTGAGCCTTAGGAATAGTGGCTCTTTCTTATAATAGCTGTTTTGATACTCTTTAGAGTTCTCTTTAGGGCTTCCTGGGTGGCTCAAGGGTAAAGAATCTGCCTGCCAATTCAGGAGAAGTGAGTTCGATTCTTGCATCAGGGAGATCATCTGGAGAAGGAAATGGCAACCCACTCCAGTATTCTTGCCTGGGAAATCTCATGGACAGAAAAGCCTGGGCTACAGTTGGGGTCACAAAAGAGTTGGACATGACTTAGCAACTGAACAACAATAACAAAAGTTCTCTCTACTTTTTATTAGCCAATCCCTTGCTATTGTTAATGCATTTTATATTAAAGCTTTCCTATTAAAATTACTGTGTAATTTCAGTCTCCTAATTAAACCAAGAATGACATAGGGTGTGTTTTCCCCATCTCAGACTCATAATGCTGTTTCCTGGGGCTATTTCTAGGCTACAGATATTACCTTTTTGCACTTTCTGTGCTCCAGCATTTGGTATTAGCAGGGGCTGTCCATCATGGTTCTCATCTTCCTTGTGATTGGTTTATGGAACACATACTGACTCAAAGATCACCAGAGTCCTTCTTTTGGTTCTTTAAAACTTGAGCTGGCATGATGGGAATAGCCTATATTGAGACTGTAATGATGGTTACATGTTGTTTAGTTGCTAAGTCACATACGACTCTTCTGTAACCCAGCGAACTGTAGCCCACCAGGCTCCTCTGTCCATGAAAGAATACTGGAGTGGGTTGCCGTTTGCTCCTCCAGGGGATCTTTTCAGATCAGGGACGAACGCACACCTCCTGCACTGGCAGGTGGAATCTTGACCACTGAAACACCCAGGAAGGCTGTGGGGACATATAAACGTACACATTGGCCCAGATTGATTACAGTGTACACTAAAACGGGCACGTTTATTGTATTTAAATATATCTCAATATAGATAATTCAGAAAACCAAAAACTTGTTCCCTGGTACTGAGTTTGAGAACATACAATCAGAGCTGCCTGAAGTCTCAGTTCCAGCCCTGTGGGGGAGGCCAGTAAGCTGATACACACGGAGGAAAAGATGAAAGACAGGGAGAGACAGAGTTTGCAGGTTCTGGTCTCTTGTTCCTGAAGTTATCAAAAGTGGATCTGCCCCCTTTCTTTTCTGCTGCTTGCTCTTATGAGCTAATAAATTCTCCATTTTGCGTAAAGTAGTTCAGTGTGATCTTCTTCTACTCATAACTAAAATATCTAATACAGAGAAAGAAAAGGTCATGTAGCCTGAATTAATCACTGTGGGCAGACTTTATCTCGAAGAAGAGAGTGAGCTGGATCTTGTAAGGTACACAGAGAAGAGGCAGAAAACACCATAGGTGATGATGTAAAGAAAGCATGGTGGAAAAAAAGGATATATGTAGCATCTGTGGAGATAAGCTCCACAAGTATAGCAGCTCAGAGCAGGATCTTTGAAATCAGATGGCTTTAGACTTAAATATTAGCTTTGTTGCTCACAAGCAGTGTCCTGGGGTAGATACCCAAGGTCTCTGAGCTTCAGATAATTGTTGAAATTGTTGAAAGATTTGAATGAGATTAAATACTTTAAATATCACAATGAATGGCATAGTAATAGAAATGATACGAAAAAATAGCAGCAGTAGTTACTCATGCTCATGATTATAGGAAAATAATTCTTTAAAACACAATTATTTAATTTCAAATTAACAGATGGTCCAATTGACACCATTCTTTAGAAAAATCTAAAAAGAAAAGAATTTAACCAAATTTCAGTCACTTAGAAAAGAATTAGGTGGTTCCTAAGAGTCAGCAATGGCCCACCAGGAGCAGGTCATGCCAAATTAGCTCTCACTTTGGTTTGTTTGGGAGATGGGGGAGTAGGGGTCTATCCTTTCTGAAATGCACTGGATAAAGTGATCAGATAGACTGACTTGGGTACTTTCAGTCAGGGGACCTCCTTTTCTTAGAGCACCCTAAATTTCTCATTAGCTATTTCCAATATATAAAAAGCCTTTCTTTTTACTGACCTGGAATTTCTATATTTGCATCTTAGTTCTGATGTTTGGAAGTGCACAGAACGAAGATTGTTTTTCTTTCTTCCAGTCCTTGAAGATTCCTCCTATTTGTTTTTTCAGATATCTTCCCTTCTGTTACATTAATCCTGTTTCTCTGCTGCTCTTCATTTATAATAAATGCTAAGCATTTCCAGCTGCCCTTCTCTTTGGTGTTTTGTTATGTGGTCCCCCACCCCCCGATGCTGGGAAAGATTGAAGGCAGGAGAAGAGGACGACAAAGGATGAGATGGTTGGATGGCGTCACCGACTCAGTGAGCATGAGTCTGAGCAGACTTTGGGAGCTGGTGATGGACAGGGGGGCCAGGCACGCTCCAGTCCATGGGGCCACAAAGAGTTGGACACGACTGAGTGACTGGACTAGCTGAACTATGTCCCTTATGAAGTGTGCAATCGCTTAGAATTAGTTGTGATGTTTCTGGTGTTTTCAGACTTATGAAAATTATAGAAATACTGTTGTATAGGATGCACTAATATTTTTATCTTTTGAGTTTAATATTATTAACATTTTTAGAGGAACTATGTCACTTTGTGGGTTCATTTTGAACTTGAGAAGAACAAAATTCAACTGTTCCATTTAAAATATACCTTTATAAATCTAAATCTAGAGCTGTGCTATAACTATTGATTTTTTTTTATCTAAAATGTAGTGTTTTACCATTATCCTTCTTGTTAGTTTCAGCATAGTAACTCAACCTGTCAAAATCTTGATCCTGTCATCTGTCATGTTAGTTATCCTTCCTGGCTTCATTTCATCCCCAAATTGGATTTGCATGATCCTACATCATAAGCCACTGACAGAAGTGTTGTATAGGACAGTACCAAGTGCGGAGCCCTGAAGCATGTCCTAAAGACTTCCTTCTACATTGACATAGTTTTACTAATTGGTACTCTTTCAGTAGAGTGTTTCAACCAGCTTAGAATATTCTTATTTGCACTCTGGTCATCTTCTCTCATGGATATCAAGAAAAAATTCTTTGGAGTTGTGAGAAGAATATAGACTCTAGATTGTGGTTGTATTAGAGCTCTTCAGAGAAACATAACCAGTGTGTACGTGTGTGTGTGTAATTTATAAAATATACATATATGTATAATATGTACAATATGTAAATATGCTGGAGAAGACTCTTGAGAGTTTTTTGAATAGCAAGGTGATCAAACCAGTCCATCCTAAAGGAAATCAACCCTGAATTTTCATTGGAAGGACTGATGCTGAAGCTGAAGCTCCATTTGGCCACCTGATGCAAAGAGCTGACTCATTGAAAAAGACCCTGATATTGGGAAAGACTGAGGGCAGGAAGAGAAAGGGGTGACATAGGATAAGACGGTTGGATGGCATCACTGACTCAATGGACATGAGTTTGAGGAAACTTGGGGGAATTGTGAAAGGTAGGGAAGCCTGGAGTGCTGCAGTCCATTGGGTCACAAAGAATTGGACACAACTGAGTGACTAACACTTTTACACATTATAGAGGACATCTGCTTTACTCAGAGCCCACTGATTTAGATGTTAATCTCATCCAAAAACACCTTCAAAGAACTCGAGAATATTGTTTGACCAAATATCTGGGCACTGAGGCCTAGCCAAGTTGATACATACAATTAAACATCACTCACGGAGGAGGCTTAGATATATCTGGCCTGCCATGAGGGCTGCCAGGAAGAATTGGTCAGGCCATGCCTTTCACAAAGGCACTGGGCTGAGCAAGTGAGCGGACACTGAACTGTAGCCAGCGTACTACTCACCAAGTCATGTGCCCTGAACCAGGACTGCGTCTACTAGCAGGAGGAGTACCTTGTACTAACATGTACAGAGGCACAGTCTGTTCACCAAGCCATGTACCCTTGGGCACCTTTTTCTAATTTGCACAAAGCCTGTTAGTAGGCAAGCTATGGTCTTACACTTGGCTTCTAATTCTGACTAGCTTTTTAGTAGCTCTATGCCATGGGCTAAGTCAAATTTTTTTCTATGAAACCGATTTTCTTCATCTGTAAATGGGCATGTGCACCTGGTCTTAAGAGTTAAATGAATTAACATGTATGAAATGCCTGGATCGCTTGGCACACAGTAGGAGGTTCATAAGCAATGCACCTGGATGGCGATGCTGTACATCTCCCAGTCTTCCACCTGGTATTCTCTCCAGGTGACCC
Source organism: Cervus canadensis (assembly GCF_019320065.1). Taxonomy (NCBI): domain Eukaryota; kingdom Metazoa; phylum Chordata; class Mammalia; order Artiodactyla; family Cervidae; genus Cervus; species Cervus canadensis. Next base: position 45,699,975 of record NC_057406.1, read on the forward strand.
CTCCCTGTAACCTCTCGGCATGTGATCCCTCTCAAATATTCTTTCTTTAGAGAGATATTTCTTTAGAGAAATATTCTTTCACAGTTGGCTTAACTGTGGATTCTATTTAGAGCCATTGGCTGATCTGGATGACCACAAGGGCTGCTTTCCAAACATTTGAAGAAAAAGAGACTCAGGCATTGAAATTCCTTGCCTGGCTGAGGCAAAGACTCTCAGAGTCAAGGGACAGTGAGACCGGCCCAGAAGTTCCCGTTGCCTGGAGCACACAGCTGGCAAGTCTAATTTTAAGTCTTGCTGAAGTCCCTCTTGACACTCAATAAATGCAGAATGTCCTATTTTATGAAAACAGTGACTTCTAGAGAGGCACTGAACAGACGACAGCTATGCAGCCTTCCCAAATGGAGCAGAGCACGTGGTCACAAACAGTGTTTGTAAATAAACTAAGTCGTTCAGAGAGAGGCAGGGTTGAGAATGCATAAATAACAAGACATTTTTCTCTTAATTAAAAGGACTTGACTCACTTAAAATACCATAGCACCTTTTGGCTTTGTAGAGAGAGAGACACTTGGAATTGTGTGTTAAACCTCTTCTGATAATTCTATGACAACTTCAAATCTCGAAAATATAATGTTTTTAGCTTGACACCCTTCTCCAAAAAAGGAACAGTGCCTTGAATAAATCAACTGTAAATGAATAGAAAAATTATTTTTCAAAAACTTTTAATGGCTTCATTTTTATAGAAGTCAGTTTGAAAACTGCTGAGAATACAAGTCCTCTATAGAGGATATTCCTACTCCTATGGACTCTGTCACAGTTAATTACAAAACTTTCCTAAGAAAGCATGTTAGCGTCTTTGCTATCTTTCTTCCTGTCCCTTCTCTTCCTCTCTCTACGGAAAGGCAGTGTTTGTGCTCACCTGGCGGTTGTGTTGTTGTTGTTCAATCGTTAAGCTGTGTCCGACTCTTTGCAACCCATGGGCTGTAGCCCATCAGGCTCCTCTGTCCATGGGGATTTCCAGGCAAGAACGCTGGAGTGGGTTGTCATTTCCTTCTCCAGGGAATCTTCTCGGGTCCAGGGATTGAACCCATGTCCATGTGTCTCCTGCATTGGCAGGTGGATTCTTTACCACTGAGCTTCCAGAGAAGCCTGGCAGAGAGAGTACAGTTAGTTTCCTTTTCAGTAGCTCCCCCACCACTGGCTTTCTCTTCCTCTCCTTAAAGTCTGATCTCCCTGTGTACATGTGTGCCAGAAAGACAGAAAGAGTGGGGAGGAAGGGAGAGAGAGAAAGAAAGAAAGTAAAAGAGACCAGTAGTAGATGAGACAGCTGGAACAAAGACAGGAGGGAGGGAGACAAATCTTGATGGCCCCCTGGGCGCTTTCACTGGTGTCCATCAAGTGAGATTGATTCTGTGATAACTTATCAAAGTTACAGAGAACTTTGTGCTCTGGTTGAGATTTGAGTTTCTATTGCCTTAATCTGCTCACAGCTCCAAAGACCCTCCATTGACTCAATCCCCTTTAAGCCATAGATAATAGAATCACAGTCTAAAGAAAGAAAATAAATAAATAAAAAGCCTCTGAAGCTGTCTAGTTCGTTTTGTAGAGAAAAGGACTAAGACCCAGTGAAGGGTGACTCAGCCAAGGCCATTCGGCCAGCTGTGGCTGCACTGCCCTGGAAACCGCCTTTCCTGACGTTGGTTCCGGGCTTTTCTCTCTGTCATATGCAGTATCCCTGCAATCAGGTCAGCATTCTCATCATCTCTAGTTTGATGTCCCTTTGAGCTTTCTTGAAAATACAGTCAGATAAACGCCAGTTGGTTTGTGCATGAATTTACTTTTCTTATACTTTTTCAGGAGGCTGAGGAAACATGCAGTCATATTAATTTTAAATACTTTGGCTTAGCCTAAAAGTTTCTCCACCATCATCATCCTCTCCAGTCTTCCCCAGGTTCACGTTTCAGGGCCCCACATTTACCCTTTATCCCTTGTACACATCTAGTCTCACTTTCACACCCTTGCACAAACCGCACCTTCTGCTGGAAAGGAAATATCCTAGCAACAGTGGCATTTAGTGGCAGCATGCAGCGCCTCACCAGCAATAGCCAGTTTGCAAATTACTAGGACCCTTCCCCTCCTGACTTCAGACGTCGGCAGACTAAACAAACATACAGGGATGCTAAGAAACCCTGGCGCTACAGCCATTGCTTCTGTGGCTGAGGGGACTCTTTCATTTTTTATCCGGGGAGTATTATGGTGTATTAGTCAAAGCTCAGACAGGAAAACAGAAACTGTTCTAGGTGTTTCAAACAGGAAGGGCTTTAAAATTGGGAATGGATGCTAGGAGAACTGGAGGTTGAGAGGTCAGGAAAAAGGCTCTGCTAGTTCTCAGGTTCCCATCAAAGTTTCCTGCAAGACCCACAGAATGTCCACCACAGTCTGGAACACTAACTCAGGTGATCTTCAGAGACCACCGTAAAACCTTCCACCCACCACCTAGAGCCCATGAATCCCCAGCCCCGCTCTGCTGGAAGAGCACTGGTATCGTTCTTGTTCTCCTCTGTCTTCTACAGGTCATCCTTTTACTGATGCAAACCAGCCTGGAAAGCTGCTTCCAGAGGATTCTGGGAAATGTAGTTCCCAGACTTTCATCCTGTAAGATACGGGGGATCATGTACAGGAGAGAATGGTACCAAACTACCAACACCCTGGCACAAGTGGCATCCACGTTTCTTCACATTGCAGTGGGAAAAGGGAGAGGAAAATCCTTCTTACGCTTCTATTTCCATTCTAGGTAGACAGTGACTTTTATAATCAAACAGAGTGTAAACTTCCCCCTCTCATGACCATCACCTAGAAAAGAACACTGGCCATATGGAGAATAAAGCTGCCAAAAACATCTCAAACAAAGCACAACTGTGCTAAAAGTTGCAGTCATCCACCGGTTAATGATCTAGATGAGAGGTCAAGAAATTTTTCCCAGAAATGACCAGATAGTAAATATTTCAGGTTTTGTGGCCTCTGTCAATCACTCAGCTCTACCCTGTTAGTGCCAGGGCAGTCACAGACAAATGAGGAAACATGAGTGTAGCTGTGTTCTAATAAAACTTCATTTACAAAAACAGGTGGCAAGCCAGATTTGTCCAGCAGACCATAGTTGTCTGATCTCTGATGTAGACCACTGAAAAGTAAAAAAAAATACCCCCCAAAACAAACAAAATAACCCCCAAACAAATAAGCAGAAAAAAACCGATCAACCAAAAAAACACTTCAGCCACCTTACACTTGTCCCTTAACATCTGGGACGATGGCAATGTCGGAGACAGTGAAGGGGATATAGAATAGGCAAGCATTATTTGCTTGGCCAGGCATCAAACTTGGGTCTACTGCGTTGCAGGCAGATTCTTTACTGTCGGAGCCACCAAGGAAGCCCTTTTGATTAAGAGGCAGGGGTAGAGATGGGCACTGTTCCTCAACTGTGGTGAGGAGAAGCAGTGACTGAGAACAGTATCCACATACAACCTTGGTGGTTGCTTATATATTTGACTTGGGGCTTCCCAGCCGGCTCAGTGATAAAGAATCCGCCTGCCAATGCAGGAGATGAAGCAAATGCAGGTTCGATCCCTGGGCCAGGAGGATCCCCTGGAGAAGGAAATGGCAACCTGCTCCAGTATTCTTGCCTGGAAGATCCCACGGACAGAGCAGCCTAGCAGGCTACAGTCTGTGGAGCTGCAAAGAGCTCAACATGACTGAGTAACTGAGCATGCTTGCATACATATGAGTATGTATAGTACCCGGGGGATTTAATTTTCACTTGAACCTAGGCATTCTCCACAACACAGTTTTTTTGTGCACCATTATCAACAGCCTTTCCGTTGCAAGTGATGAAACCCAATCCATATTGGCTAAAGCCAAAAGATGGATGTCCTGGCTCTTGTACCTGAAATCATCAGGGCTCTTACTGACTTGCTGCAAAGTTGACGCTAGGTATGTGTCTAGTGTTGATATAAGTCAGTCTCTCGCCATCACTAAGCTCTACTTCTCTCTGCTTTTCCTCCTCTCACTTGAATCGACATTCCGTCTGCGCTGGTGATCCATGATCTGCTAGCCCCACCAGCCCTGTGGGAGGATGGTGCCACTTTCCTCACAGTTCCAGTAAAGTTCCCTCTGACTCTAGTTGCTCTGAATTGAGTCTCAGGCACATCCTAGAACCAAATTATTCTGGCAAAAGGAAAGGAAAAGACTGACTGTCACAAAGGTCTGTCTGGTCAAGGCTATGGTTTTTCCAGTGGTCATGTATGGATGTGAGAGTTGGACTGTGAAGAAAGCTGAGCGCTGAAGAATTGATGCTTTTGAACTGTGGTGTTGGAGAAGGCTCTTGAGAGTCCCTTGGACTGCAAGGAAATCCAACCAGTCCGTCCTGAAGGAGATAAGTCCTGGGTGTTCATTGGAAGGACTGATGTTGAAACTGAAACTATAGTACTTTGGCCACCTCATGTGGAGAGTTGACTCATTGGAAAAGACCCTGATGCTGGGAGGGATTGGGGGGAGGAGGAGAAGGGGACGGCATGGGATGAGATGGCTGGATGGCATCACCAACTCGATGGGCATGAGTTTGAGTGAACTCTGTGAGCTGGTGATGGACAGGGAGGCCTGGTGTGCTGCGGTTCATGCGGTCGCAAAGAGTCGGACACGACTGAGCGACTGAACTGAACTGAGGCCGTGGTTATGTGCCCGGCTGCAGGCGGGATCGGGCGCGTCTCAAACACACAGTTCTTCTGGGAGGGGCATCGCTGCTTCGCGGTGCCGTGTGAGTCCCCGCTGCACCACCAAGCGAATCGGCTGCGTGCACACACATGTCCCCCCGCCCTAGGCCCTCCCCCAGCCCCACGCCCACCCCGCCCCCCAGGCCACCAGAGCGCACACAGCTGCTCCCGGTGCTACGTAGCAGGCTCCCCTAGCCTGTCTGTTGTGCACACGGCCGTGCGCAGACATCGTCTCTGTCCCCCAGTCATGCCACCCCTGCTCCACCCCACGTCCACATGTCCGTTCCCTTCCTCTGTGTCTCTGTTCCCACCTTGCAAAAAGGTTCATCCATGCCAGTTTTGAGAAAATCATAATTTAGAAAGACACATGCACCCCCCAGTATTCATTGAAGGACTGCTTACAATAGCCAGGACGTGGAAGAAAACCAAATGTCCATCAACAGATGAACAGATAAAGAGTGGTACACATATACAAGGGCCTCCCTCATAGCTCCCTGATAGCTGGTGAAGAATCTGCCTGCAATGCAGGAGACCCGGGTTCTATTCCTGGGCCAGGGATCCCCTGGAAAAGGAATAGGCTATCCACTCCAGTGTTCTTGGGCTTCCCTTGTGGCTCAGCTGGCAAAGAACCCATCTGCAATGTGGGAGACCCGAGTTCAATCCCTGGGTTGGGAAGACCCCCTGGAGAAGGGAAAGGCTACCCACTCCAGCATTCTGGCCTGGAGAATTCCATGGATTGTATAGTCCATGGGTGCTCAAAGAGTTGGACATGACTGAGTGACTTACCCTTTCACATATATATAGGGGAATATTACTCAGCCATAAGAAGGAATGGAATTGGGTCATAGTTCTGCAAGGAAAATCAGAATGTCGTCTGAATGCTATGCAAGTAAAATCCATGAGTCTATAGCTGGACTTGCTTTCATAGAGGTCCAGGTTACCCATGCGCAATGAATCCCCTGAACTAGGCAGACAGCCTCTGATGCACATTGCTTAGCTTCTAATGTCCCTCGAAGAGAAAGTGCTGCCTCAGCTGCAGGCACAAAGCTGGTAGGAGGCAGATCAGTAAATAAGGTTGAACAACTGAATGGAACTTATTTAATTAGAGTAAGCATGACAGACATTTTTGGAGGATACATTGCTGAAGAATCTTAAACAAGATGGAGACACCATTTTCTTCTCTAAACCAGACTCCTTTGATCATTTGTTCGGGTTTTTTTCTTAGTTCTCATGAAAGCAGTTAATGAGAGAGAGGGAGGGAGGGAGAAAGGTCACAGTGTCCTTTCTAGGAGGCCGTGGCACTTGACTTTACCTTTCCTTTAGCTTATCCACTGAAACGGATAAAGACTTTGAAGCTTTCAAAAGCAAAGAGCCAATAGATTTCATTTTATTGGGTTAGAGAGATGCGCGTTTCCTCAGACCTAAGATCAACCCTACCCTAACCAGCCGCGGATATGTGTTTAAGCGTGGCCACCAGTACCGTGGTGTGAGCAGGCACTGACCTTTCAGATTAGTGCCGAAGCCTTCATTAAGAAGAGCATCCAGAACGACAGCCGTGCCTCTGAGGAAGCCCAGCATTCCACACCAGTAGCCCGAGCAGGGAAATTGACTTGGCGTGGGATTCTCCTCTCCCGGGCCCCATACTGGGAGCCAGGAGCACAAGACAGCGCGTTGGCAGATTCCAGTCACTTAGGAGCTTTCCTTTATGACGCTGCTTTGTAAGAATGCGTCTAGTTAAATTCACGGGGTCATTGACTGTGGCTTTCAAAACACAAGCTTTTATGAAGGAATGCAGACCTGGAATCCAAGGTTCAGAGCCCAGACCTTCAAACAGATTAATCGCCATGGGGAGCATCATAAAAGTTTTCCAACTCTAGCTTCTTCCTGTGCCCTAGCAACTGTGGGGCCCCTATTCAGCAGACCCAGGTGTCCACCATGGTCTGTTGGACAGAGCACTGGGCAGGGAGCCAAGAACTGGGGCAGGCTCATTTCAGCCTCCCAGTTGGGTCTGTGTGTGCCCCCTTGAGCAGGTTTCCTGCTTCTTATGTTAGAAAGAGGACAATAATGCCCCAAGACACAGAGTTCCAGGGTGCGGGTAGAGGTGGGACAGGTGCGTGTGTGTGTGTGCGTGTGTGTGTGTGTATGTGTGTGTGTGTGTGCTGCAGCAGGGAGTATCTAGAGAACAAGTAAATCACTTGTGATGAAGATAGTGTCCTGCTGTATCTAGTGCATAAAACAAGTGACTATTTGCTGCTCCTGATAAGCTGAAGTGAGGGGGAGACGAAAGAGATAAATAGGACTGAGGAACCAATGAAGAATTGACAGTCTGTCCTGTGAGCCTAATGTAACCTTCCTGAAGAATCTCCTGGCGCCTTGCATTGAAATGCAAAACTGTACTTTTCTAACCATGAGTTTAAAATAAAATTTTCTCCCAGATAGGGGGCATATGGGAGATGCCAAATAAATGTTTATCACATCAGTCAAATAATTTTAAATATTAGCTAGAATGCAGCCATAATTAGCAAGTAGACTTCTGTCTGTTCCAGACAAGGCAAGCTGTGGAGATGATTCCATTTCCTGAGTGCCTACTGCAGGCCAAACACAGAGCCTCACACTTTTGGCTGGCTTATCTCATTTCCTCATTCAATAGAAGCATAAGGTAGGGTGTTTATCATCATCTCCATTCTGCAGACTGGCAAGCTAATGGGTGTACAGGAGTTAAGTACATTTCATGAGGTTGTGGAGGGGGGATTTGAACCTAAGCAGTACAGTTGATTCTGGAGTTGGCATCACCCCAACCCCTGCTCTGCCAGTGATGGCCCCATCTTCCTGCCACTGCCGCAAAGACTAGGAAGACCTGGGACTGAAAGTTACCATCCAGAAAGCAGTGGGAGGGTTGCTGGATTTGGCAAATAAAAATGCAAGATGTCCAGTTCAATCTGAATGTCAGATAAATGATGATTAATATTTTTCTGTATGTCTCAAGCAACATTTGGGACTTACTTATACTAAAAAATCATTTCTTATTTGTCTGAAATTCAAATTGAACTGGGTGTTGTATATTTTATCTTGCAGCCCTCTCCCCAGGAGACATGGGGGCTGTGGAAGGGAGGATCCATTCCATACAGCCTGACTTGTCTGGGTTGCCAAAGGACCTGACTGATGAGTTCCTCTTTATAATTTACCACTGGATCTCAACCTTCCACCCAAGGCCAGTTGTTTCTACAAACCAGCTGAAATCTCTAGTGCCTCAGCTGCTTGTAGTAAATGTAGGTGACTGAGCATGGGAGAGAAGTGGGTACCCTAAGAGAAAACCATCCTTATATACATATGTTTGTAGGAGGAGCTCCGGGCAGTTTCTGCTCTTAAAGTAATAAGGACTGTAGGGCTGTAGCCTCCAGTGTCCTGTGGCTCAGAGATGTATTTTCTTTGGCTCAATGATTATTGTCAAGACTCTAGCCTTTGTCCACTAAAGTGTCCACCTGTCCTATTTTTTTTTAGCTACTGGACTGCCCCACTCATGTATGATATCTGTCTGCACCTCTCCCCAGCCATTTGAGTTGATAACTACTTTTAAGAAGGCACCTCCCCAAGAGATAACCAGAATTCAATTTCCATTCTAAAACTGCATTGGAATCCTTGTCATAATTTAGGCAAATGCATGCAAGTTTTAATACAGTTTATGCAAATTCCCAATAATCTACCTATTTTATACTCATAGCAATGGCCACTGGTAAAATCCTAGCAAAGCCCATAGGTAGAGATTGTGTGTAATTGAGAACTGGATGAAGTCAGGGTTCCCTTAGCCTTAAAAGGGCAAATGGTGTAAATGTTAATATGGATGAACCTGAAGGGGAAGACCGGAGGGACTGCAGTGAAACATCTTTGGTTTGGAAGCAGTGAAGCACTTAATCTTTGATTTATAAACAAACCAGAACCAGATGTAGGAATATTTGTTTCTGTGAATATGATGTATCCTGCTGATGAGACTCTCTTTCTCCAAAGAAATAAAGTGAAAATCTGCCAACCATTTAAATGAAGAGAAATGTGTCTGGTACTTTTGCCTGCCTTGTTGTAAGCCAGACTGTGAATTCAGAAGACTTGGGCCTTACTCATGGCTCCATGCTCTGAACAGAATCGTTGCAAAATCTACCAACTGAGATCCACTCAGCTGTCGAAAAAACTGTTTAGGGCTTTAAGAAATGATGTTAGCATCATGTTTACCAGTTCATTAGACAACTCACTTTAGTATTTTGCTTTTGATCTTTCGTAGCAACAACATCTTTTATTGTCAGTAGATTCAATAAAGGAATCATCATGGGAATGATTTGAAAACCATTGCAAGGTGAAAAGGTGTTGATGTAACCATTAAGTGTTTCTTAAACTTCGTCTTTGGTCAAAACTTCAGTTTTTGTTTTACAAATAAAAGTAGTGTTTGAAGAGACTAGCTCCTACAAATGAAAAGTAGCATTTGACCTGGGGAGAGAAATGTACCTCGGATTACTTCCCTGTTTCTAGCCTTGAGAAAGATCAGTGATGAGGGGCCATGGGAGGTAGTGGAGTATAACTGCCAAAGCCTGTTATGTATTTAAACCTGGCTGGTGACTATTTATCTTCATGTTCCTTTTATCCTCACCCAAACCATTAGGTAATCAAGTTTAGGCTATTCAGATATGCATTTTCAATATTTATCTTCAGGTCATTTAAACCAAGGTGCATTTCCGTGATTAAAAGTGGCACAATGAGGAGAGTTATGAAAAAAAATGGCTATAAAAGAAGAAAATTGGAGAGATAAGCTAAATAAACGAAACCAATTAGAAAACAGGCTTCACAAAGAGATGAAAATACATGTAATTTTGTGGAAGAAATAGATAATGTTAGTTTAAGCTTTATAAAGTGCTTGGGGGGAAATGAGAGTGAGCCATTTAAATGTGAGGCAGAGATGAACTAGAAATCAGTAGACTTGATGGAGTGGGGGAATAAATTATTTGAGATTCAAGGTTTTTAATAGGGTTTCAATAGTGTTTTGAGACAGAATGTCAGAAGACCAACATGGGTGAATTACAGAGATCAGGATGGGAGGTAATGAATAAACTTGAGAAGCTGGGATGAAGGAAAGAAAGAGAATGAATTCTAAAAGGATGAAATGGGCTTGAGTGGTAATGAATAACATATTGAGACTAAAATATGAATATTCAACAGTAATATGAGACCATCAGATTAAATAGTTAAGAAATGATATGAATATAATAGGAAATAGAAAAGACAGAGCAGATGGAAAATAAGGCATTTTCTATTTTCTCTTTTAGGATTAAGAGTTCTGATTGCAAATGGAGGGAAATAAATGTCAAGATAAATAAAATTAATGTGTTTTGGCAAATAAAGGAAGCTAATACCAAAGAGAGATGAAATGTTGCTCCCTCCCCCAGACATACAGACTAAAGTCAACCATGTTTGGCAATTCTTGCTTCTTCCAGGAAGCAGTCCCTGAAAATTCTCACAAAACATCTCATTCATTATTGTATTTGAATAATAAAGTGGCACATTTTGTAGTGTTTTTCTAATTTACAATTTTCTTTGTGTTTTGATCAAATTTTTTCTCATTGTTATTGAATATGTAGGTTTCATGTCTCCACCATTCTTCAAGGGTAAAGAACAGAGCCTTGATTTCATTTGTCCTTTCCCCCACTTCATAGCATCTGCTCACAGTGTTTTTTGACTGCTTTACCATTACACAAAAATTAGGTATGTGAGGAAAGTCATATTTTGGGAGAAAGACTAAAATTTAGAATGAGAGTTAAATTCAGAAATAAGTCTTCTGAATGGAAAGATAGAACAACATTAAATGATGAGAGCTGATTCAAGCACATATCTGACTGCGGGGAGGTCATGAAGGCCATGATGGAACAAAGATGTTTCAAGTTGAAAATGGAAAGTTAACTCAAGCATTATTTCACCTGACAAGGAATATCCACATACTTACACAAATGGACGTGGTTTTTTTTTTTTCTTTTCCTTGGGCAGGAAAAATAAATTACTTTTTTTTTTTTCCTAAAAGAGATGTCTGCTTGTTCTGCTGGTAATGATGGAGGGATTTGTACCTCACCAAGATGAATGTTCTCAAGTCCCTGTGTCTGACCTTGAATTTGACCAGAGTTTCCTCTAAGTGTTTTTCAAAGACATTGAAAATTTCCTTCTACAAAATAAAGTGAATTTAACAATCAAAGTCATTGAGAAGACCATGCTGGTCATCCTCAGCATCAATTGGGCAGTCTACTGGTGTGCTTTTTCTTTTTACATGAAAGATTAGTTGGTCTTCAATGGGAATCACAGCTAAAGGCACAAAATTGATGGTGACTTTTAAATTTAGAGGCAAAAGTACAAGAGAGATAATGCACTATTTTGAGATATTTTCAGGTAATTTATTGTGAATCTGTCTAGAAACCCTACTGTCAGGTACTGTTTCATTAGGCCTCCAGACTTCACTCACTAATAGACCTGTTGGCAGGACGCAGAGATCTCCATTCCTTATCATCAAATGACCACTTGAATTAGGACCCTCATATTAGGTCTCAAGAAAGCCATCTTTCTGCTCTCAAGTGATTTCCTTCTGACTGTGTGATTAAGGGTATCCATTTGCAGTTTTTCAGTGCAAAACAAATTGAGAAATTTTTCTGTGAAACAGAAGGCTGCATTACAGGGCATTAAGCATTCTTTATGACACCAGCAAGATTCAAGCAGAGCATGGATCTTTTCTTTCCTCAAGTGCTAATGGCACAGGGAACTGGAGATATCATTATGCACTTGAAAACTCCAAAAATTACTTTCAGCTGAGTTTCAACATGATTCGGGTCCTTGATTCTATCAGGTGGGGGCAGCGATTGTTTCAGTGGAGCGGTACTGAGAAGCAGTGAATGTAAGAGCTGGGCTTCCAGAAAAGAGAAAGCACAGTTCATGGTGCCTGCTCCAGGCTTTGGATTGTGGGGTAGGGATTTGAATGGTTTCTGGCTTCATACAAATCAAAATTCTTTCTAGATTTTCCTCTAGTGTAGGTTTGAAAGGACTGGAACATTTGTTTCATTTCCCCTGCCTTCTTTTTTTCTTTTTAAATCTCTCCCCATTGATATTTCAATTTTTTTTCCATATGATAGAAGCCAGTTTTGTGACCCTATTCTGACCTCCTTCTCTTTTCTTCTTTTCTTCATCCTTTATTTCTTCCTCAGGCCTTGCTATGGGCCAGGCACAGTGTTGGTGATGGGGATACAGGGCAAAAGGACGATGGAACTGCAAGGAGAAATAGGCAAATCTGCTATTATAGTTGGAGATTTCAACACACCTCTATCTAGTAGCCAACAGAGAAGAAAGGGACCTCAGGAGCTCACCGGCTTGCGGGACATCAGAGACATGGAGCATCTGTTATCGGATGGGTGATGACCAGCAAAGACGTCTTCCTTGTACTATGTGGGGAGGATGCCAGGAGGGTCTGGGAAGGGTTTCTGAGTTATGCTGGCAACTCTGCAAGGACTCAGAGTAGCTACTGTCAGATGTTGCAGATGGTTAAGATTGGAGGATGATGGATGGATGAATGAAGGGACAGAAGGACAAATTAAGTGAAAGGATTTGCATCTTGAAGGAAAAGATGCATTCTCATGCAGGGTACATGAGAATTCTATACTAGGTATGAGAGTTCAGTTGCTTGAGAAACTAAAACAGGAGACACAGTTTTAAAGCTTTTAGGATTTATGTATTTAAAATATATATATATATATAATTGCCACTGGCAGCTCAGTGGTAAAGAATCCACCTGCCAGTGCTGGAGATGTGGGATTGATCCCTGGGTCTGGAAGATCCCCTGGAGGAGGAAATGGCAACCCCCTCCAGTGTTTTTGCTTGGGAAATCTCATGGACAGAGGTGCCTGGCAGAGTCGGACACTCACTCTCTCATATAAATACTACCATATTCATAAAAATAAATGTACTACCAGGCACAAATTATGCATTTTTTGTCTTTTTAACTCAGTTATTACAGAGTGGCCCTTACAGATTCACAATGTAAAAATATCATTGGAATGAATAAAGGTGATGGAGACCATTGGAAAATTTTAATTAAGGGAATGAACTGATGAGATCCATATTTTTAGAAAGGTGATCCTGGCATTAGTATGGGGTACCACTTTACAGCTTTGTTAATGCATATGTGCTCAGTCATTAGTGTATGGATTATAGCAGGTTGGGTTATGGCCCACACTTAGAGACAGAAATAATGTTTGTGTGACACAGAGAATAGAAAAAATCAGCATGCATTGCTCTATTTTTATGTATTTTGTACTGCTATGCAATGCACTTCTTACAGTGCCTTGGACAAAAACAGTTTAAGAAATACCGCTTTGAGTTTGAAGAAGCAGAGAGAACAGCACAGGCTACATCTGCAGTCAAGACAAAAAAAAAATAATGAAGGCTTGGACCAGGCAGCTGCTTTATGTTGCAAGGAATTGCACTGGGCTACTTTTCTGACTCATCGTATCTATTCCTGTGCTGAACTTTGCAGGACACTGAATAATGGAGGAAATTGGCAAGTTGGAAGAAAGCTCTGAGTTTAAAGTCAAGAAACTGTGGTTTAGTTCTTCCCTTTGTTACAGAGCTGGGACATCCGTCCTCCTCCTAATACAAGTCATTTGTTTTAGAAAAAGAAATCTTTAAACATATACATTAAAAGTATGGCTACTGATTTCCATGGTGTCTGAGTCCCACTCCACTGTGGAAGTGACCAGATTCATAAGCTTTCAAAGAAGGTGAAATGACTATGGTAGAAGCAGGGTATGTTGTTGGAGGCTCTATTAGCTTCCTAGGGCTGCTGCAAGAAATTTCCACAAAGTGATATCTTAGAGCACAGAAATGTATCCTCTTGCAGCTTCAGAGGCCGAAAGTCTGAGATTAAGGTGTTGACAGCGCTGTGTTCCTTCCAAAGGCCCTGGGGAGAACCTGCTCCTCACCTCCTCTGGCTCCTGCCGGCCGTGGACATTGTTTGACTTGTGGCCACTTTGCTGCAGTCTCTGCCTGTGTCTTCATGTCTCCTCCTACTCCATGCCTGTCTTCTCTTCTCCTTGTCTCATAATGACTCTTGTCCCTGGATTCAGGGTCTACCCAGGTCATCCAGGATGGTGTCCTCCAGATCCTCAACTTCTATGGCATATGCAAAGGCCCTTTCTCCAAATAAAGTAATAATCACAGGTTCTGGCCATTAGGACATGAGCATGTCTTCTGGGGGACTACCACTCAGCTCACTGCAGAGGGAAAGTGCACGTTAGTCAATATTTGTATCTGACATTCCCCCAGGAAATCCCCCAGAATTTCCCTAGTGCATCTGCTATGGATTGAATGTATGTGTCCTCCCCTCCCCCACCCAAATTCATATGTTGACTTTCTAACCCCCATTGTGTTGGTATTTGGAGAGGCCTTTGGGAGGTAAATAGTTATGAAGTTGGTGCTCCCATAGTGGGATTATTGTCCTTATGAAAAGAGAGACAGAAAGTACATTCTCTCTCTCTCTCTTCCCTCTCTCTCAGCCATGTGAAGGTATACAATGATAAGGCAGCTGTCTGCAAACCAGGAAGTGGTCCCTCATCAGACATGAGAGGTGCCAACACCTTGACCTTGGATGGCCAGCCTCCAGAACAGTGAGAGAGACATGTTCGTGGTCTAAACCCCGAATGTGCGGCTCTGTTGCAGCAGCCTGCGCTGACACAGTCTAGCTAACACAAAGTGGATTCACTCTATGGGTGACGCTGAACATCGGTGCTGAGGCAAGGAGGCCAGGATGCAGTCGAGGTCTTCTGTCCTTGTTGTCATAAAGAAGTGTTAATTAATTGGAAAGAGAAGTTTATGGCATTATTCTGGAAAAATAACACCAAATATGCAATGCAAAAATTTATTACAAAAGGGGTGCTTCATGTGTGATTTGGGACAATTGCCTGACTGCTCAGATTCTCAAAATCCTCTTCTTTATAATGAGCAAATGAAACTGGATTATTCTAAGTTCCATTCCACTTTTATTTTCTTCTGTAAGAACTTTATGGGCTTCCCAAGTGGCTCAGTGGTAAAGAGTCTGCCTGCCAATGCAGGAGATATGGAGTTCGATCCCCATGACGAGAAGGTCCCCTGGAGAAGGAAATGGCACCCACTCCAGTACTCTTGCCTGGAGAATCCTGTGGACACAGGAGCCTGTTTGGTACAGTCCAGGGGGTCAGAAAGAGTCAGACACGACTGAGCAACAAAACGCCACACCACCAAGAACTTTATGGCAGAGCCCAGCTCCCCCAGCCCTCTTCCCTTGCTTCCTGTATTGCTGAGTGCTTGTAGCTTGCTTGCCTTATCACAGGATGGCTTGCTGACATGTGGGAAAGCTAGACCCCAGAGCAGCCTGCTTCTCTTCCAGTGAATGACTCTCTGGAGAAGTCCAGAGTGAAGGCTGTATCCTTAAGCAAATTAAACATTTTATTGGCAAAACATATACCTTGATACTGTATATACACCTTATCATGACAATGTGGCAAAAAGAGAAGATCCAGTTTGGGACACCAGTGGGAGAGTCGGCGTCAGCCTGCACGCGATGCGTGTAGCGCGGTCCCGGAGAACCCCCGTGCACACTTCCGTGGGTCAGAGAATACTTAAGTGTGACTACTGGCTTGTTGAATTTGAATGCACAGGTCTAAGAAAAATGACCCCTGCACAGTCACTACTTTGGAGGGAGCCCCTGGAGCCCCCGCCTTGCCCCTGGCTCGCCCACTTCTCCTTCCATTTCAGAGTTGAGAACCTGGGGTCCTACTTGCCCGGGAGGTCACACAGCTGCTTCAGCCTCAGGAACTCCAGCCTTGTTATGAGGCGCCTCTGTTCCCTTCCCTCCAAAGTCTGGAGCCCCTGGCGTGGCATTCACTCCAGGACTCAAAGGGTTCTGCAGCCACGGAGCAGCTTTGCTTTCAAGTGGCCTCGGGCAGTTTGGAGCTGTGGCCCTCTCCAAGCCGGGCGCCCCTGGGCTGTGACTTCAGCGGTGAGAGACCCCGTGCCACCTCCTGCTCTCCAGGCATCAACCCTGCAATTAGACGCTTAGAGGAACACCTAGTGAACACCTTTCTGTGAGAATCCCCTGTGGTCTGGCAAAACCACCTCTCTCCCAGCCACACTTCAATTATTCCTCCTTCCAAGATAGAACAGGGGGGAAAGGGAGAGTCAAGTGGAACCAACTCTTAACGTGCTAATCTACAAGACTTGGCCCAACTCTGGGGTCTATAGAGCGCCCAGGCAGCTCAGAAGCCACCTCGGTTACTGTGGCAACCAGACTTTCACGGGGCTCTCAGCCTTGGTTAATCTTTCATAGGGATTCTGCATTTTACAGGCTTTCCTTTTGAGTCCTGTCAGTTTAAGCACAACTTCAGTCTACCTTCTTTAACTGATGAAACCTGTAGTTGGTTGTGTTTTTTAAGTAGCTAAATTTTAGACAGAAGATGTCTCCAATAAATACTTCATAAGTGAATAAATGGTTTAAAATGCCTCCTTTTAAACAAAGTCAGGAGAATAGATTCCTCTAGAGAATGAGGCAGAGTCAAGAAAATCTAAAGGAGGTTGGGACACTTAATTTTTCATTCATGCACAATCTACTCTTTTCACAAGATAGATCTGTGCTATTGTTACATAATTCCACACTATAATTGGCTACAGATATTTAACCATAGCAGACACTGGTCTTCAAATAAACATTTTTAGGTAATCTGAAGATTTCTAATTGTTATCATCCTCCAAAGACACTGCCTTTCATGTCAGTGCTGCATACATTTTTGTGTGGCTTTGGCTCCCTTCCAGAAATTTCCCCTGAACCTGGCTAAATTCCTCTGCTCTCAGAGCTCACTAATCCTAGATACATTTCTATCATGAAACATGGGCTATTATATTGGAGATATGATATTCATGAAGATATGAGTGTGACTTTGTCTCTCTCCCTAAAGTGTAGGCGTCCTCAGTTCTAGACTTACCCATTCTTCTTTTCCCAGTGCCGACTGTGGTTGTTGCACTGTTCTTGATTTTTATTTTTTCTCCCTCTCCACCTCCCCCAGGACTTTCATACTTTTATCCTTTAGCTTCTACAGTGGGCCTCTGAACTGCTATTCAACTGTATACCTGAAGTTTGCCATGGAGAATGGATTTCAATATAGGACTTTGGATGGAAAATGAGGTCAAGTGACCAGTCTATTTAAGAAAGCGTTAAGTCTCCAGCATTCACCATAAACTGTCTAGCGAGGGAGAGATTCCTAGAGCTCACAAGCTTCCTTTTATAAGGATTTCTCCTGATAGAGGCAGCAGGAGAACTTTCCCCACAAAGAGCATTGTTCACCCTCCAAATCACAGGCATTTTTCTGGAGTGTCGTGCTCATCTGTTTGTTCAGATGATAGATATTTATGCTGCTTACTGTGTGCCAGGGCCTTTCAGATCTGATGGGCTACAAACCAGTGGGTTCTTTAGAAATCGGCAGCCAGTTGAATTGATATCAGCATGGCAGGAAAATAGTACAAAAGAAGCATAAAATCCCTGTCCTGGGCGATCTTAACATCTTACCATCTTAAAATGGCTTTTTGGTGTTGAGAACGAAAACCAAAGTACTCTCACTTCTTCAGCAATGAGGTACCTCCCCTCCCCCAAGGAAATTCATTTTTCTCAAAGAATGATCTTAAATGTTCAAAGCAGAAACTAGTTTTCTATGGGTTTCATCGTAATTTTCCCATTCTTGCTGTAAAGCTGTAGTTTTCAAAAAACAGGCTATTCTACACCTACCCTATCCGCTTTTAAATATTTAAGTTTCTGGGCTTAGGTAAAACTGCTCAACTCTTTAAAATACCCCATTTCATATTCATCTTAAGTTTCTTGTATTTTATCTTTTACATGAATTTTAATTTTTGTTTAATATTGTTGCAGAAAAGTTTACTGACAAGTGAAAGTGATGCTGATTGTTTTGGGGAAGCTCTGTTTTGATTTGGTTTCTAACTTATTTCCAAAATTTTCTACAGACATGTGAACAAGTGGTTTTCTTTTTGAAACTATCAGAACTCTGGTAAAGAGATGAAGAGACTTGAGTCTGAGACCTTATTCTGCCACTTTCTAGCAAGACAAAATAGCGTATCACAGTGGTCCATGCAGGCCACCTGGGGATCAGACAGACCTAAATTGGGAACCCCATTCTGCCCTCTCTCCTTTTCCCCGTTTTTCTGCTCTGTAATCCTCTCCAGCTCCAAGCTCAGTGCCCCAGGATTTTCATACATAGACTCCATGTTTTAAAAAGAAGGTTGGAGTTCACATAGCCAAAAAAACCTTCTCATTGCTTTGGGTTTTATTCTAATGACTAGCTGGGTGATGTTGGACCAATCTGCTAACTCATCTTTAGGATAGAGTGGGCTTGGGCTAGATAATCTCTAAAGACCTCTCTGGCTCTAAAATTTAGTAACGCTCTATACACTTTCACTTTCATACACTTTTTGATAAAAAATGCCTTAGAGGTTTGAATATACCTTATATAGTCCAGGAAGGGTCAAACTCACTCTCCTTAGAGGCGTTCAGGATCGTCTTTATTCCTTCTACTGTGATAGGTCACTTTGGTCGTGTCTGACTTTTTGCAATGCTATGGGCTGTAACTCCCCAGGCTCCTCTGTCTATGGGCTTCTCCAGGAAGAATACTGGTGTGGGTTGCCATTCCCTCCTCCAGGGGATCTTCCCAACCCAGGGAGTGAATTCTTATCTCTTACTCTCCTGTATTGGCAGGCAGATTCTTTACCACCAGTATGACCTGGGAAAATCTCACTCTTCTTGAATTTTTAGACTTTCCAATTCAGTCTTTTATTCGTTTATTCATTCAACAAACATTTACTCAGTACGCACTAGGTGGCAGCCTTTATAACAGACACTGGGTTTTAAGATAAAGTGTAGTCTCTACTGCGGAGATGTCCATGGGAAGAGTGCAGGTAAACACTGGAATATAATAGCACATGCAGAGATATAGAGAGGAGTGGGAACTTCTGGAATACATCCTTATCTCGTGAGAGATGGGCATTTATAAACAAGGAAAGAGGTAGATTTTTTTGCCTTCCATTTCTCCTGCCCCCTACCTCGCCTCACCCAAACACAAATGCACACGTGTTCAACACAACAGACATGAAGGCTCGCTGTGTGCAAAGCACTTTGGCTTAGCAAAGTGTGTAAATGAGGGAAGCATATTCCATTTTATCAAGTAGTTTGTACCCTATAAAGAGAGGTGGGGTTGGTTCATAGCTGTCTGCACTGTCACATAGAATGAGATAAGGTAAGTAGGTCCGTGCTGAAGGGACCCCTGAGAGGAGAGCCCACTGTGAGTGGAGCACCAGGGGGGCCTGATGGAGAGGCTGGCGTTTCAGACAGACTCCCGTCTTCTCTCGGGCTGGCTGAGCAATTCCAGCTGGGTATCTTATAGCTACTGACTTTCAAAGTGAAATTTGCGACCTGGAGTAAAACCACTTCATATTTCTCTTTTTGGAAATGACGCCTTTCTTTTTCCACACGAACATGTGAAATATCTGATGTAAATTAGCAGTTCTGGCCAGAGGAAGCCTTTTTAACTGACCCTCCAGTTTGCCTGCATACTCCTACTTTCAGAAGCTGCTTTGTATGCTTACCAAGGGACAGTTGTATTTATTCCCAAGCTGGGTGTCATTTAATTAAATATTATATAAAAGTGATGACATATGAGAGAAAGAGAGAAGACAGGAGTTGTTATTTGTACAAAAATTAAACTGCTCTTGAAAGGCTAAATAAAGGTGAGTCATTAAAAATTGCTGTTAAATTGGAAGCAGATGAAAAAAGGTAATGTTTTACTTTTGTGGAAAAGTAATGAAACAAACTACATTTAGCAGACCCACACTTAAAGAAAAAAATGACTTTACATAAAAATTTAGTTAAAACTTTGGAGAAACTCACACAACATTGTAAAGCAATTATCCTCCAGTTAAAAAAAAAATCTATGTTACAGGTTTGCTGTAAAAATTAAAGGTGGTATATGTAAAGTAACCTAACATACAGTAATTACTCAATAAATATACAGTAATTTAGATAGTAATTATCGATAAATGCTGTACTGTGCTTAGTCAGTCAGTTGTGTCTGACTCTTTGCGACCCTGTGGACTGTAGCCCCCAGGCTCCTCTGTTGTGGGGATTCTCCAGGCAAGAATCCTGGAGTGGGTTGCCATGCACTCCTCCAAGGGATCTTCCCCACCCAGGGTTAGAACCCGGGTTTCCTTTATGGCAAGCAGATTCTTTATCATCTGAGCCACCAGGGAAGTCCAACTATCAGTAAATAATAGCTACTTAAAAAAAAAAAAAACAACTTAGGAGTGAAATATGTATATGTTTATGATCCCTTGCATAAATTGACTTTCTCAACTCAGTGTTTCAAATTGTGTAATGAGGTCTCTATACTGACTCTCTCCTCACTCTGAGTCCTTTTGTATTACTGCAGACTTTATTGGAGCCTTTGGAGTAACACTGTAGAAGTCCTTTGTTTTGAATGATGGTTCTGATATGTGCATTTATCATTCAGTTTAAACTCCAGCTCCCACAAAGCCAAAATAGCCATAACATTATGAATTCTGAGAAAGAGAAAAAGAGATTCTGAGCCCCACCACAAAGATTTCTTTCTCATTTTACATTTTCTCCATGAATAATCTCTTCCACCTCTAGTTTTTTCCTGCATTCTCACTGACTGCCAAGTCTGTATTTTCTGTCCCACGTTCTCCACATCTTTCTTACTGACAGCTGTACGTTTTCATCTAGTTTCATAAAGCCTTTGGCTGTTGATGACACTTTTAAACTGCATTATAATAGTCATCTAAACATGTTTGCTGGTGTACATTAATGTCTTTTTCCACCTCTGCAAACAGAATTTCCCAATGTCAACCTAGCCAATGGACATGCATCACACGTAGAAAACATACGTTGTGGGAAAGTGAGCCAAAACAATACATCTAACAAACGTTAAGGTTTCATAGTTGCTAAGTCATGTCTGACTCTTGCAATCCCACAGACTGTAGCCGTCCGGGCCCTCTGTCCATGGGATTTCCCAGGCAAGAATACTGGAGTGGGTTGCCATTTCCTCCTCTGGGGGGATCTTCTTGACCCAGGGATCAAGCCCCCATTTCGTGCACTGCAGGCAGATTCTTTACCACTGAGCTACCAGGGAAGCCCTGTATTTAAGTTAGAGATTCATTAAAGTGTTAGTTTGAAAGCAGCTTAAAGTGCCTAGGAAAATACTTTTATTAGTTTTGCTTTGTGTAGTTTTCCTACACAGAACAATCTAGTCTCAATTAGCATTTGAAATAATTGTGTAAATTTTATTTAGTTTGCTTTTTAAAATTTGTTGTGTTTATCTCTTACTTTGGTGGGGTTAATGTTTTCTGAAGAAATCGTATTTGTAAAGCTGCAGTCAATCAGCAATTCCCCTAGGTCAGAACCTCTTGGGGGAAATTTTTAAAGACAAAAAAAATTAAGTTGCAACTCCAGCCTGTTTAGACCTATGGAATCAGTATGTTTGCTGGCAGGGCAATGTTTACTTTTAGACTCTTGCTCCCCTCCTGAACTGTGATTTGTAACGAATTACAAGCATTATTGTGCCTCCCACCACCATCTGGAGGAACTTAACTGAAATGCAGGTCCAAAATTTTGGGTAAATAACTTTTTGAACAATATAACTTACCATTTTGACCAGATTTGAGAGATATAGAAGCCATACAATGACGCTATTCTATAACATTTAACTGTGTAACAAATATAGGGGAAGCAGTTAAATCAGAGAACTAAACTTGTAGGTGTTCTGTGTAATTAATTTCTTCATATTAGTTCAGCTTCTCACTAACAGAAAAAAAAAAATAGAGCCAGTGAAACAACATGGCCACACGCACGCAGCTCAGATTTGAGCCAAATTTCAGTCGCAGTCCATCTCCACTTCTGTCTCTGCCTTGCACTTTGTATTGTCTTCGATCACGGTGATACATATGAACTGTGACTGGTTATAAAGAACATTGTCTTTTCCAGAGACTTACTGGCAAGAAGGTCAGTGATTTTGGACGTATTTTTCTTGGCTAAACAGTGTTTTGGTTTCCTCGGCATTCCTCTCCCTGACTGCCTTTTGTCATTTGTCTAACATTCCCACATCCTTGATTTTCTTGCCTTAGAATTAAGGTTTTGACTGTCCAGCCGATGTTTGCCTGTTCCTCTCTGTGACTAACTTTTCCCTGCTTCTTCTAAATGGGCCAGTTCCAATTTGCATATTGAAATTTTTTCTTCCACCCTTCTCCCTATCTCAGTTTGTTCCTCCTGAGCTTTCCTGCTTAATACCTTTCTGCAGGAGTCCAAAGGCAAAAACAAACAATCTGTTTATTACTTAGAGAAAGGTTATTAACCCAAATTCCTCCAAGGACTGGATGAATGCAGTAATGAGTCAAACAGGAAGGTCAGGGGTTGGGGTGAAGGGCCAATAACAATTTGCTCAGCTGGATGTTTTCTTGCTAGAATCGGGGCTAAGGGTGCCAGGCTACCCATGGTTTTACAGAAGACGGTAACCCAGAATTTTAAGTAGAATATCCTGACTTTTAAATGTTGGCATCTTATTTAGCTACTTTTAAAATCTTGTGAAAGGGAAAAAAATAGTCATGGGTAGAAGATGGACCGCAATAACTTTTTACACACTTTCACAGAAATGATGCTGCCCTTCCTATCCTTACTGCGCCCTCTGCCCCCAGAGATTTTCATTGTTGCTTATGTTCAGGTCACCTGCCATATGGAGGGCCACCAAGATCATAAGTGTTTAGGTCTTCCCTGGGTGTTGTGTGTCTCCCCAAAGTTCATATATTGAAACCCTAAAACCCCAGTGGATTCGGTATTAGGAGGTAGGGCCAATGGGAGGTAACTAGGTTTACTGATGTCAGGAGGACAGAGGCCCTGTGATGGGACTAGTGTCCTTATAAGGAGAGACTAGAGCTCTCTCCACGCGGTGAGGACACAGAGGGAAGGTGGCTCTGCAAACCAGCAGGAGAGGCCTTACCAGACACTGAGTCTGCTGGCATCTTGACCTCAGACTTCCCAATGTCTCCAGTAGCAGTGCTGTCCGTGACTTGGTGAGTAGGTTTTTATAATTCCAAGCTTCAAATTAGAAAGTCCCTGTGGCTGCCCACCTAAGGTATGTTTTCCACATGCCAATAAAGCTGCCACTTTGGTCTCCATCAGCCTGGTGTCTCCATTTCTTCTGCCTGTCTCTTAACTGGTTCAAATTTCTAGCAGAGAATGAGGTATAATTTCTAATCTCAGACACCAAATTTAGATTATTTGAAATTAAGTATACTTTAACTTGACTTGCTCAGGAAAAATCTGTCTTTCTGTGCATCTCTAGAGATAAAGGGAGGATTCTGGCCCTATCTTTTCTTTTGTGTCCCAAGAATGGGCTCAGCTCATCCCAGAAAGAAGGATCCTACAGGCAGTTTTGTTTTGCTTTCAGGGCTTAAAATCTGTGTATGTTTTTAAAATATCCTTCCAAGATCTTCTCTGTTTGGGGATCATACTTGGGTGTGTTATCCTGAAAGTGTTAGCTCCCTTGATAGTTTCTTCCTCCTAGTAAGTTGGTCAACTTGAGTCATCATACTTTATCTCTTCCGATCTTAGATGAGACAGTAAGACCAACCAATATTATTCTCCTCAAATGTCATCAAACATCATCACAGATTAGTGTCAGAAACATTTGTTTTCTTCCAAATATTTTAATCATGCTCATATTCAGAGAGGAAGAGAGAGAGAGGGGAAGCCAGTGTATACTGTAGCTGAGATCCTAATCATATTAATCAAAGCCGAGTTCCATTCAGTTGAATTCATTAAGAACCATGAAGATCATCACTAGGGCCTCTGCAATGAAGAGAAAAAAGTGTGGGACTTTATGAGGAAAATGGCAAGCTTCAAACTATAGAGAAAAAATAATATTTTTCTTATGTTGTCAGGACCTACCAAGGCTTAGCATGTGGCATTCATCACTGTCCACTAACCATATATTACAAGAACAGATTTACTGTTAGATTAATCATTCTGACCCCAATATGTTAGAGGTCCTTCCCAAACCCACTCTGAATCTTGACCCTCAGCCAACCCTTTTCATTATAACTTATGGAACCCTTACTCATTCAAGAATAAATTCTACCCTACCCTTTGCCTCTTTGGTCCTCCCCTAATTGAAATGTGTTTTCCTGTGACAGTATCATTTCCTTAGAAGCTTCCTTCTTTCAAAGGTACCCTTTTGTCCATCTTGAGTCAGTTACTCAGGAAGAGAAATTAGCCAACTGTTATTACTACAGATACTTCCAGACTGTTGTCTTTAGTGCCACCACTCAGCAGAGTTCATCTTCTTGAAAACGGATACAATATCTTGGAGAGGTACTATCCTCCTGGAATGCACCAGTCTTATCCAGAGACTTCAGCACCTATGCCTCTTCTTTACCCTACTCCATTCAAGGGTCTTCTGGGTAGCAACACCTATGCTGATGGTCTCTACCATCTTGGATGTGCTTGTTTTCAACTCCAGTGACCTGTCTTAATTTGGGCCTTTGCTCTATCTACCGTCACTCCCTTTCTCTTTCTAATCTCCCAGACCACTTTTCAGCCTCTATAAGCCTTTTTCCCCCAATTCATCCAAACAGTTGTCATCTGCCTTCACTGAACACCTACAGAGCTTAGCTTCTGCCTTTGTTCTTTCTCTTACTGTGTCTGCCTTACGTCAGAATCATTCATGTTCCTCTGTCCCCAGTCCCTCATCAGGGGCAGAGTGGAATGGGAGACAGATGTGTGGCCAAGTCAGACTGGTTTGACTTTATTTTTTTAATATTTATTTATTCATGTGTTTATTTCATTGCAGCATATGGATTCTTTAGATGTGGCATGTGGGCTCAGTAGTTGTAGCACATGGCCTTAGTTTTCCCCACGTGGGATCTTAGTTCCCCAACCAGGGATCAAATCCCTGTCCCCTGGTTGCCAGGTGGATACTTAATCACTGGAACATGAAGGAAGTCCCTGGTTTGACTTTAAATGCCAACAACTCTGCTTAATGGCTTTGTGATCTTTGGCAACTTATCCAAACTTTTCAAGCCTTAGTGATTTTGGTCTTTTCTGAAAGTTGGGGGCAATAATATCTACATTTATGGATTGATTCTGAGAATTAAATGGAAAATTACATGTAAAGCACCTAACTGTTTTGTTAGGCAGTGATCAGAAACTGCAGGGAAGTTGTCACTAGATACTGGAAGGAAGAGTCTGTTACTGATCCTTGTTGTTCGGTGGCCACGTTGTGTATGACTCTGCAGCCCCATAGTCTGTAGCATGCCAGGCTTCCCTGTCCTTCACCATCTCCAAGAGTTTGTTCAAACTCATGTCCATTGAGTTGGTGAGGCCAGCCAACCGTCTCATCTTTGGTCACCTTCTTCTTCTCCTGCCCTCCAGCTTTCCCAGCATCAGGGCCTTTTACAATGAGGCAGTTCTTTGCATCAGGTGGCCAAAATACTGGAACTTCAGCTTCAGCATCAGTCCTTCCACTGAATACTCAGAGTTGATTTCCTTTAGGATTGACTGGTTTGATCTCCTTGCTGTCCAAGGGACTCTGATCTTTACTGATTTTTATTGACTCTTACCCCCCCCACCCCATGCTTAGTACCTTACCCAGCAGATATTATGGTTAATATTTATTAAATAGTTAAAGGAACAAGTGAATGAGTTGAAAGACACGTCCTGCCAAAGAACTATTTTACTTCTTAATAAAGAATAAAAATGGACGCATTAGAAATAGAGGATACAGGTTAAGTTATTAGTATTGCCTTCTGTATTGGTTTCCTAGGCCTTCTATAACAAAGTACCACACACTGGGTAGCTTAGAGAATAGACATTTACTGTCTGATAGTTTTGGAGGCCAGAAGTCTGAGATGAGGGTTTGCTTCCTTCTGAGGGCTCTGAGGGAATGAGCCGCTCAGAAGCTCTCCTAGCTTCTGGTGATTTACTGGCAATTCTTGTTTGTTGGTCTACAGAAGCATCACCTCATTTCTGCCTTCATCATCACAGGACAATCTTCCTATGTCCCCACATTGTCTTTCCTCTGTACATATCTGTCTCTTGTGTCTATATCATCGCCTACTTTTTTAATAAGGATGTAATCATATTGGGCTAGGGTCTACCCTAATGACATCATCATAACTGAATTGTCTGCAAAGACCCTATCTCCAAATAAGGTCCCGTTCACCGACAATGGGGGATTGGACTTCAACATCCTTTTAGGGGAACACAATTCAGCCCATCCATCACAGTTTCTGATTTATAGAACTGTAATATATATCGAGAGACAAGACTAACTAATGAGCAATATAAAGAAGAATATAGTCAATCATTAAACTGAATGACATAAACCACTAAGTGGACTTCCCAGGTGGCTCAGTGATAAAGAATCTGCCTGCAGTGAAGGAGATGCAGGTTTGATCCCTGGGTTGGGAAGGTCCCCTGGAGAAGGAAATGGCCACCCACTCCTGCATTCTTTGCCTGGGAAATCCCTGGCAGGCTACAGTCCATGGGATTGCAAAGAGTCAGACATGACTGAGCAGCTAAACAATAGCAAAAAACCCCTAAGTATTCTAAACTTAATAAAAATGATGGTTTTCAGGGTCAAGGAAAGCTTCATGGACAAAGGGTCATTTGAAGGTGGAGTCTTTCCTTAAATAAATGTTATTTCTAAATAATCATAATTTCTACATATTGTTACAGGTTAACATTTTGAAATAGCTTTAGATTGCTCGAGCTAATGAGACAGCTTAGACAATAGGATCAGGCTGTTAATGTGGCACACAGTAAATGTGTGCTGCAAGAAAGAAGTTTCCAGGGAACAAGAATTGCTATGGTAACCTGATATATCATTAAAAATGTAATGAATAAATATCAACAGGGTCTCAGATTCATCACACAGGAAAAACTTCAAGCCTGGGATAACTAAGTAGTTCTCATGCTGATTGTTCAGTGCTTTGTTCACTAAATCAGAGTGATTGTCCATTAGCAAAAAAAGTAGTAATATTCAAATAATCCAGGGCTCCATAAGGTGCCTAAAAAACTCCTTCAATATAACCTTTTGATTTAAATCACTGTCATTTCCCTCAAAATATTAATTTTAGCTGTAAGAAATAGTCATGATAATAGACCTGATTATATACGTTTCAAAAGGAAATATTTTGCCAACTCTTAAGAGTACAATAGACACTGTAGTATCTTGGTATTCGGTGTGGAATTAGGAAGGAGATCTTTTTCTTAGAGCTCTCTCCTGCTGTTATAGGATCCACCTTTCATATACCACCTTTTCTCTCTCCCCCCAACGTAACAACTCATATAATCCCTAAGATGTATCTTCAGGTCAGTTCTGTTCAGTCGCTCAGTCATGTCCGACTCTTTGCAACCCCATGAATCGCAGCACGCCAGGCCTCCCCATCCATCACAAACTCCCAGAGTCTACCCAGACCCATGTCCATCGAGTCAGTGATACCATCCAGCCATCTCATCCTCTGTCGTCCCCTTATCCTCCTGCCCCCAATCCCTCCCAGCATCAGGGCCTTTTCCAATGAGTCAACTCTCCACATGAGGTGGCCAAAGTATTGGAGTTTCTGCTTCAGCATCAGTCCTTCCAGTGAACACCCAGGACTGATCTCCTTTAGGATGGACTGGTTGGATCTCCGTGCAATCCAAGGGCCTCTCAAGAGTCTTCTCCAACACCACAGTTCAAAAGCATCCATTCTTTGGTGCTCAGCTTTCTTCACCATCCAACTCTCACATCCATACATGACTACTGGAAAAACCATAGCCTTGACTAGACGGACCTTTGTTGACAAAGTAACGTCTCTGCTTTTTAATATGCTGTCTAGATTGGTCATAACTTTCCTTCCAAGGAGTAAGCATCTTTTAATTTCATGGCTGCAATCACCATCTGCAGTGATTTTGGAGTCCAAAAAAATAAAGTCAGCCACTGTTTCCACTGTTTCCCCATCTGTTTGCCATGAAGTGATGGGACCGGCTGCCATGATCTTAGTTTTCTGAATGTTGAGCTTTAAGCCAACGTTTTCACTCTCCTCTTTCACTTTCATCAAGAAGCTCTTTAGTTCTTCTTCGCTTTCTGCCATAAGGGTGGTGTCACCTGCATATCTGAGGTTATTGATATTTCTCCTGGCATTCTTGATTCCAGCTTGTGCTCCCTCCAGCCCAGTGTTTCTCATGATGTACTCTGCATACAAGTTAAATAAGCAGGGTGACAACATACAGCCTTGACGTACTCCTTTTCCTATTTGCTGTTTGTCTATTTCCTTCAGATTATTGCATCTGTCTCTGAAGAGATGAGGCAGTGTTAAACAAAATCCAGTGTCTTGGGTAGAAGGTGTGGAAGGCAACAGCTTGGAACAGGTGACTTCTGTAAGTTCTCTCTCGGGGATTCAGTTTCTGGATTGCTTGCATGATATCTGTATTTACAGTCTCAGTTCCTTTACACCCATTTCCCATGAGAGTAATGTGGTGATATTACCAGTGGTCTGTATGTCCTTGGGATGCTCCTCCTACCACACGGCCTTTGCACAGACCATTCCCTCTCTCTGAAACACTGTCCTTCAGATTGTACCTTGTTCCTCAGAGTGCAACTTCAGCTTTACTTTCTCACATAGGTCTTCACCTGATTGATCACATTCCCTTCCTATAGGGTCTCATAGCATGCATACGTTTTGTTCATAATAATTATGGTAGCACCTGTATGACAGTTTGATTAAAGGAAGAACCATCATGGAACTACTAAGTATTTTTGCTCACCACTAAGTTTCCAACTCTGGTACAGTGACAATGACAAACCTAGGCAGTGTATTAAAAAGCAGAGACATTACTTTGCCTTCAAAGGTCTGTCTAGTCAAAGCTATGGTTTTTCCAGTGGTCATCTATGGATATGAGAGCTGTGCAATAAAAAACACTGAGCGCCAAATAACTGATGTCTTCAAACTGTGATGCTGGAGAAAACTCTTGAGAGTCCCTTGGACTGTAAGGAGATCAAACCAGTCAATCCTAAAGAAACCCTGAATATTCATTAGAAGGACTGATGCTGGAACTGAAACTCCCAGTACTTTGGCCCCCTGATGCAAAGAACCAACTCACTGGAAAAGACGCTGATGCTTGGAAAGATTGAAGGCAGGAGGAGAAGAGGACAACAGAGGATGAGATGGTTGGATGACGTCACCAACTCAATGGACATGAGTTTGAATGAACACCAGGAGATGATGTAGGATAGGGAAGCCTGGTGTGCTGCAGTCTATGAAGTCGCAAAAATCGTACATGACTGAGTGATTGAACAGGAACATAGTACAGTCTCGATAAATGTTTATTGGATGAATGAATGAATAGCTTGTGTTCCCTGGATTACACTTAAGAATTTCTGACTTAGCGATGCTTGCATCCAAGAAGGAGTCCCTTTCATGTTCACACTGGCACAGTGTGTTGGCAATTAGCATGCTGTGGTCTCACAATCTACAGGGATACCATTGATGACTGCTGAAAGCTGAAACTGTTGCTCTCTTATTTGGGGTAGTGTATTTTGTAAATATAGTTATAATATCACTGTCCTTGCTGAGGTGTATTGTTCATAATATAGTACACACAGTTGTTGATGTAATGTAGCCAGGAATTTTCTATGGAAAAGAACGCTAGGCTTTAAAAGGGTTTTTGAGGTACTGAATGATTACCACTGTGAATGCAGCTGGAAAAAAAATGGTAATAGATATGCAGAAACACTTTTAAGTGCAGTTAGTTCTGTAGGATTTTAAGGCCATGTCATGTTTGTCAGGAAAGATTAATGTCACAGACCTTATAGGCTTAAGAGGTAAAAAGTGATGGTATATTTTCCCTCTTTGGTATAGTATTTTGGAACCTCAGAGAAATAGAAGAAATGTTCTCTGTCTTCAAGAAGCTCATAATCTAGTCGGGATATGGTCCATGCTAAAATATAAAGCAAATCTCAATTTCTGACAATATGGTAAATCACACAGGTGCACACACACAATCACATAGAGCCTTCTTCAGTAGCCATTTTTATAAGGAAGAGACAACATCACCCCGTGATCTACAGGGTCCTGTGCAACCTGAATACCAATCCCTCTTCCTTCTCTGAACACACTTTTTACTGTTCTTTTCCTCTTTTGCCCCTTTCTGGTCAACGCATCGGTTCTTCCTCAGGTCTTTGCACTTACTGGTCCCTCCCGTGACATGCTGTTCCCCCCGAGGAGTACAGAGCTGCTGTCCTCAAATCCTTCAAGACCTGACTCAGTCAGCTTCTCAGCGAGGCCTACTCTGTCCACCCTGCTTAAAACTGCAGCACCAGGGAATTCCTTCGCAGTCCAGTGGTTAGGACTCCACACTTCCGCATTAGGGGACACAAGTGTGATCCTTAGTCGGGGGACTAAGATCTCTTAAGACACGATCCACGGCCAAAAACACAGAACAGCAACATCAGTGAATCTCACTGTCCACAATATCCCTGACTTTATTTTTCTCCAGTGCATTTTGTACCATGTAATAATACTGTATCATCCTGTTTTCTGCTGGCCTTCCCTCTAGAATGTAAGCTCACTTCAGAGCAGAGACTTTTATTTGTTTTCTCACTTCTGGGCCTCCAGTGTATATAGAACAACGCCTAATACATAGTAGGAGCTCAGTATTTGTTGAACGAGTGAGAGCACTGCATAGGATAGAAGGGGAAAGCATTAATGCATGGGCTGTACAGTTAAAGGCTCTATCTCTACCATTTACTTGCTGGGTTTTCCCAAGCACAACAGTTAGCCTCTGTGAACCTCACCGGTAAATCAAAGAATACCACCATCCGCTCCCCTCCCACCACCCTGCCAACTCATCACTTCATAGAATTTTTCTTGTATGTGCCACCTGGTCTTTAATTACAGAAGTGAGACTCGTCATCTCTGTTAGTCTTCTACCGGTGGCCTTGTTGATGGCATACAATAGGCCCTTGGTAGGTAATGGCTGTTGTTATTATCAGAAAGGCTTTCTGGAGGAGTCAGTTTAAACAGAGACTTGAGACAGATATTAGCAGAATCTGCAGAAACAAGTAAGTGATGTGTGGGGGCTGAACGAGATAATGAACGTTGAGTCTAAGCACAGAGCTTGCCTGCAGTGGGGGCTTGATACCAGTGGCAGAACGTTTGCTGTTGTCCATGCTGAAGGACGTGGCCTGCGCTGCACAGAAAGGAGAGTGTTGGAACAGGCTAAGAATCTCTGAGCCGTGTGGACACAGCAAAGTGAAGAAGGAGATGTGGAAAACTGAGACCCTCTCAGGAGGTCATGACCTGAGCAAATATTGGGTGGGGAAGATTATTTCTTTAAATACATGTGGATGTTTGGAGTTGTGAAAACCAAATCATAAGGACTGGCGAGTGGTGATAGGTAGCTTGCTGGGGGTACTGGAAATGTTCTTTACCTCAATCTGGCTGGTGGTTACAGCGATGAATACATATGAATCTGTACATTTTACAGTATGTTAAAAT
The DNA here is from genome assembly GCF_019320065.1 of Cervus canadensis. Taxonomy (NCBI): domain Eukaryota; kingdom Metazoa; phylum Chordata; class Mammalia; order Artiodactyla; family Cervidae; genus Cervus; species Cervus canadensis. The sequence goes on from NC_057406.1 coordinate 45,731,387, forward strand.
CCATCAAGTGATATACTTGACCATATGGAATTTACGCTTCAATAAAAAAATAAAATTGTGTCTATGTGTATGTGCATGTGTGTGTGTGTGTGCATGTGAGTGTGTAATCCCAAGGAAACATGCTCCACGATGATGAGGTGATGATGGTATGGATGGCTATGCAAATCTGTAAGAGAGGAGAGATTCAGGCAAGAACTTTATTGGTGATGAGTCACACAGAGAAGAACTTGAACTTGAGAGGCCAGAAAGATTGTGGTGCCTCTGTCTGTGCTAGAGAAGGAAGAGAAGGACGTTCGTTGGGCCGAGGAGGGAGGCAGGGGAGGTTCACAGGAGTTTGGGGGTCATTTGGTGTTGAGTCATCACGTGGCAAGCTGTGAAGCTGCTTCAAGGAGGAGCGTTCTCTTTCAACTTAAAAGGAGAACTGATAGAGTTGTGGACCCTGGAAATGTCTGCTCTGAGCCCACAAGGCGAGTTGTAAAATCTCCTTGTGACAGTTGGAGGTATTTTTTAATACCACAAAGGGATGTGGGAGAGCTCTAGAAATTCTAGCTTTCCAAAGGAAAATACACAGGACCAACTATCTACAGGAAAACTTTGATGAACGTGTTGAAGCTGATTCTCTTGCATGGAAGCATAGAATGACAGGACTGAAAAGGATTTGGTTCAATAGTCTCCCTTTCTAAAAGCTAACCCATAGTGACATAGTTGGTTCATTCAACCTAAATAGAACTTAAATTTACGAAGTAAACTGCTTCTTGACTCCTTCCCTCCCTCGTTCCTTCCCTTTTACCCCTTTCCTTCCTTCCTTCCTTTTTTCCCCCCTCCTTCCTTTTTTTTTTTCAAATTAGGAAGGCATGTTTAGTAATTCCCTTAACAACAGGATGAATAATTATTCTTTATATATTAAGAAATTGTATTTATTTTAGTTCACTCTGGTCAATAAATTGTTATTCAGATTGAATTATTTAATATATTAAAATTTATTCTGAGTTCTTTATCTAAATGGAACTATGAAGTAAAATAGCATATTTGTTTTCTGTGTACACACTTGCCTTAAAACGAGCAATAAGATTGTTTCAGGGTCAATAGCACCTTCACAAAAGGAAGGCAGAAACATTAATATTATAATCCTGGGTAAGCTGTTCAAACAAACACAACAGCACACTTTAATTTCTTTAATTCACACTAAATTGTTAGGAAAATTACTCATGTTCACAGCATGGGTTCTTACTTCTGGGTCTGTAAAACTAAAACAAAAAGAAATGACATGGAAATATTGGGAGAAAAGTCAACAATTAAAATTTTCAAACTTAACCTAGTCATCATCAATTAAACAACCAAGGAAGTGAGTCAGTTTTGAGATGGGTCTTAGAACATTTTCAATTAAAGGGAGCAAATTCATTTTCATCTTTTAGTTATATCTAAGGTGCAACTGAAATTCTAAAGTATTATTTTTGAATTTAGGCCTTATGACTAAAATGTAATAGGTCATGATGCAGTATGTTAAGACTTACAGTACTTTTCCTTTTTATTTCATGTATCAAAATGTGAGAATGATTATTATCACCTTCTAGTGAGTAGAGTATGTTAAGTGAAGGAACTGACATTTTTCTCTCCATGTAAGTGCATCCAGGGAAAGAGTCTGAAAACTCACGAACCTTGAGCTCATGTGGGGTTCTGCCCCTTGGTGGACTTCTCATTGTCTGTTGTATTCCCACATGTCAATCATTTCTGACCTCTAAATCAGGAATGAAAAGAAAAACAGGAATGGGGAGATGCGTTTTCCCTTTGATCCATTCTGTGATCATAAAGGAAGCTGGGAATATGGAAATGCGTTTTCTCTTTGATGCAGGTTTTGATCAGCATATTTATAAGCAGCACAGGGAGTTCTTGCAGAGAAATAGAGACGGGAGAAATCACCCACCCTGGCACATCTGTGGTTCCAACATATCTGACATGATTATAGAAAGTACAGATGAGCTCAGCTTTCACGGTGGAGTTAAATCAGATAGTCAACAAGTATTTATTGAACATCCACAGGGGCGGATAACTTTGAACCGCACCCCGGGCATATACCGTAACGTCTCACAGCTCAGCTCTACGGGGTAGGAGATTTAAGCATGGCAAAGAGCTTCATAGTGGCAAATATTGTTATTTATCCGTAATCCAGAAACTGGCCTTAAATCTGGTATCAAGCCATCCTAGCTGTGGTCACATTCACACGGTTGGAATAAAAATTCATCCATATCCTGGGAAGCCCACATCTGTGCTATATTGTTTATCATTTTTGAGTTCTTCAGTTCTCAACATCAAATGGAAATATCACTCTGTTAGTGATCTTGGTTGTACTCCTAGAAACTCAAAGTGTGCCAGTGATAATAGATTTCTAATAGGATTTAGTGTCTCCATCATCTCTGCTTCTTTCCCTTTTTTCATTCATTCATTTTTGTGGCCACCCACCTCCCCAAAACAGAGCTCTAAATGCATATCCAACTTTGTTGTTATGGTTATTAACTCTCACACCCAGTCAGGTCAGGAATCCCCCTGGGGCCTTGTCTCCATAGTGTCTGGGTCTGAGTTGCTTGATTTGCTTCATTCTCTCCTCTTCTTTCCCAGAGTGAGAATCCAATCAAAGGGCAGGGTGGCATGGAGCAGTGGTTCCCACACCTTAATGACCTCAATTTTCTAGGGATTTTTTTTCTTTAAATAAAAGAAGTCCCTGGGCCCCATCTCTGGATGTTCTGATTTTGGTAGGTCTGGGATGAATTCTAATGATGGACCTGATTTGGGAAACACCACTTTCCTCTCCCTGGTGACTCAGATGGTAAAGAATCTGCCTGCAATGTGGAAGACACAGATTCGATCCCTGGGTCGGGAAGATCCCCTAGAGAAGAAACTGGCAACCCACTCCAGTATTCTTGCCTGGGGAATCCCAAGGACAGAGAACCCTGGAGGGCTACAGTCCTTGGGGTCGCAAAGAGTTGGACTCGACTGAGTGACTAACACACACACACACTCACACACACACACACACACACTCTCTCTCACACACACTTTCCTTTAGAGCCTGCTACTCAGAATGTGTCTGCAGACCAGCAGCCTCAGCCTCATCCTCACCTGGGGGCTTGTTGGAAATGCAGAATCTTGAGCCTCACCCCAGACCTCCAGCATCCGTCAGAATCAGCATTTTAACCAGCTCTCCATGCATGAGCATGTGAAAGTTTAAGAAGTTCTTCTGTGAAGAACTCCGACTCTGAAGCATAAAGCTAGATTGTGCCCTCGAAATTGCTAGTGATCTAGGAAATGTGCTTTACTTTCCCACTCATTTATTTCCTCATAGTAAAGAGAGAGAAATGGAGAGAAACAGAGATAGCTTAAATATCTTATTTTACAAGAATCTAATTACTTTTAAAGAGGTTTTTTTTTAGCAACAAAGTTACATTAGAAAGAAAAGACAAATGAAAATCTCAGGGTGTGTGATATATTCAGTGTGTGTATGCGTGGTGTGTATAGTATGTGTGTATATGTATGTGCGGTTTGTATGGTATGTATGTGTATGTATATGTGTTTTGATGTATATGGTATGCATGTGTGTGTGCTGTGTACATGTGTGCGCATGTGTATGTGTGGTGTGTATGCGCGTGGTATGTATGTTTATGTGTGTTATGTATGTGTGTACATGTATGCGTGTATGTTCGTGGTATGTATATGGTATGTGTGATTTGTGTGGGGGGGTATGTATGTGTGTGTGTGTGTGGTGTGTATGATATGTACGTGTTTGTGGTGTGTATGGTATGTACGATATGTACATGTGTGTGCATGTATGTGTGTGCTGTGTGCACGTATGTGTGTGTTTGTGTATGTGTGTGCTGTGTATGGCATATATGTGTGTGCGTGGATGTGATGTGTGTATTTTTGTGCATGGTGTTGGGGAAGCAATGACCCATGCCCTATGGTACTAGCGTGATAGGGCCGCTGTAGTCGAGTCCCCCACACTGGTGCCTAGACAGCAGAAGTGTAGGTCTCACAGTTATGGGGACCAGAAGTGTGAGTCAGGGCTCGATCGGCAGAGCTGGTTGGAGGAAGGGGGCTTCTCTCTCTGCCTCTTCTCTTCGCTCTGGCAGCATAGCTACAGCCTCTCATGACATTCTTTCTCTCTGAATGTCTGTCTCCAAATTTCCCCTTTTCATAAAGACACCAGTCCTACTGAATTAGGACCCAGCCTTATGTCATCACTTTAATGATTACATCTATAAAGACCCTGTCTGCAAAAGAGGTTGTATCTGAGGTACTGGGGGTTAGGATCTCAACATGTGAATTTAGGGGAGACACAGTTCAACCAGTAACATCCAAAATAGTAGCAGACTACAAATGAGGAGGGGGACATGGGGTCCCCACATCACCCTCCCTGTCCTCCCCACATCTGCCTGGGATTGGATCAGAACTATCGTGGGGAAATAGCTCCTGGGAAGGCCTGTTCCCTGGCCTTGTGGGCATACCAGCCCAGGCTGGTTATGCTAAGCATCAGGCAAGAAACACACATCCTTCCACTGGGCTGACTTTTTTACTTCTTAACCATAAGTGAATAGAGGATCAAGATAAATGATCTCTGATGGGGTACTGGCAAGGTTTATTTCCACTAAAAAGCAAACCCATCATCATTTCTTTCTAGTGGCTTAACTGATCCCTGATCAAGGGGCTACAGATCTACCTAGACCTCAGCCCTCCTAGCTTCAGGAAGACAAAAATGTCCATGATTGTCTTTACTGGGCACTCTGCCAGGGTCCCTTGGGTCCTGGTTTTATTATTGCTATATTCGTGAGGTGTGGTCTGTGCATAACCTGAGAAAGGCAGCTACACGTTGGATAATCTTGATTTAAAGCAAAATGCCATGGATGGACCAACTTCCTCAAATAGTAGTGGGCTCAGAGAAAGGGATGAGGTCAGCAGGGCTGGTTGCTTCTGAGGGTTCCGAGGAAGGGGGCTTCTCTCTCTGCCTCTTCTCCTCGCTCTGGCAGTGTAGTTGCAGTCTCTCATGACATTTTCTCTCTTTGAATGTCTACCTCCAAATTTCCCCTTTTCATAAAGACACCAGTCCTACTGAATTAGGGCCCAGCCTTGTGTCATCACTTTAGTGATTTCTTCTGTATAGACCCTGTCTGCAAAAGAGGTTGCATCTGAGGTACTGGGGGTTAGAATCTCAACATGTGAACTTGGGGGAGACACTGTTCAGCCCATAACATCCAAGATAGTAGAAGAGTACAAATGAGGAGGGGGACATAGGGTGAGAAATGTCTGAAATTTGAACTTGAGGTAGTGGGAGTTAGAATCTCAACATGTGAATCTCTGTAGTGAGAAATGCCTGAAATTTTAACGCCTTCAGTGTTCACAAAATCCAAGGGGACACAGACATATCGTGCTACCAGCCAGGAGCAACCTGCACCCTGCAACTATTTTCCTTAGATCCTACAGAATTACAGAGTGACTCAAATAGTAGAGTAAAATGTATTCATATTAAATCTGTCAGTGTTATATGCTTATATGAACAATCAAGTTCGAGCTGACCTTGACAAATTGTAGAAGTGGATACATGCAACAGGGAGATGTTTAACAGATAATTCATGTAGGATAGCTCAAGCTTTGTAAATATAAGCCATTTATGGAATTGATTTTGCAAAAGAATGGCAACTAGGTAGTAGAGGCTAGGTGTGGTGGGCAGGTCGAGCTAGAGAGGAACAGTGTCCTAATGTGGATTGATGTGTGCGAATAGGATGAACAGAGCCTAACATAAAAGTTTTCAAGCTTCTTTGATTATGACTCATAATAAAAAAAGAACTTCACCTTGTGACCTACTATATGCACTTACATATATCTGAAACAAATGCTTATTATGACACCTTTATTGTATTTAAAACTCTGTTTTCTCTTCTATCCATCCGATCCCATTCCAGGTTATTCTCTTCTATCCTATCCTGCCCTATTCTATACCTCTGCATTCTTTTTAAAATTTTAATGTGGAGGTGACTTACTCCATTGATTTTATGACCCATCTGAAGGAGTGCAACCTGGAAAGTTTAAAAAAAAATTATCACTAGACCACTGGTTCTCATCAGGGTTTGGGTTGGGTGATATTTGACCATATCCAGAGATGCTTTAGATTGCCTTAGTTGAGAGGGTACTATAGGCTAGTGGATAGAGGCCAAGGGTGTTGCAGAATATCCCACAATGCACAGGAAAGTTCCCCACAACAAAGAATTATCCTGCCCAAAATGTCCATAGTGCTGCTGCTGAGAAACTTGGATCTGTACTTAGCACTCTTCTAAAAAGTCTTTAGAGTGTGTTGTTCACTCTGTGGTGAACTTGGAGCCACAGAGCTCTGTCAGAGTGGTTCGGGGGACAGTGAAGTACCCTGGGACTCCTACCCACTCCCACACCAGACAGAGCAGGCTCAACTTTTGTCTGTAGGATGCCTGACTCATGCCAGGTTGCTTGGGATGTTCTTGGTTTTATCACTGTGAGCCCCATATCCCAGGAATCCCCTGAGAACCCAGCAAACCAGGTCAGTTAATGACCTTATAGTATATTAGACAAGAAGAATAGTTCTTGAGAAGAAGGGGTTCCCTTAGAATAAGACAGGAAGGCTGTTAAAAGCCATTGCTTTCAGAAGCATAAATCTTATAATGGAAGGGTGTTGAGAACTTGGAGGAGACCTCTGAGGGATCATTTTTTAAATGTTATTAATGGTTTGGTGAAAGAGTCTGATGAAGAAATGTTAAAGAATTAGGTTTTTCTCCCTCGACTGAGAACCCTGGGGAAAGAAAGATCTTAATCACCAACTTCATGGGGAGGAAGCAGCCACAGTATTTGAGTGAATTTAAGCAGTTATTCTCTGCTGTTACATTTGACAGGTTTAAAGGAATTCATCCTGTAATGTCGGGGAGAACTCCTTGCCTTTAAGAAAACATTTGGAATGTCTTATTCTGGATTTTTTTCTGAGAAAATAAAAAGATAAAAATTTGTCTTTTAAAAAATTAAATTGTTTGAATTGGGTATTTCCTATAGTCAGGGAACTCTTGGCTGTGGTCCCTTGAACTTCTTTCGGTCCATGATCCTATGAATGGCTTGAACTTTCATCTGGCCAGTGCCCTGGGCTAGGTTCCCTCTGGAATTAATGAAAAAAAGACACGAATCCTGTGCTTTAGGAGATGACATTCCCCAAACAGTCAATCAAAAATCAACTGCATCCTTTTTTAGGTCATGTCTTCTTGAAAGTGTCCCTGTAAAGATTTTTTTTTTTTTTCCTATTTCCTGCAAGCCAATTTATTGTGGTTACTCAGGTAGTTTCTCTCAGACCTCAGAGGCTCAACTAATTAAACTTCAACAAGGTAGCCCCTGACCTCGCTGCCTGACCTCCTTTCAGTGCCATTTTGTTATACTTTGGTTTGGCGTTCTGTTAGCTGAAGGTCAACGAAATATTTCAAAGCTATGATTAATAATATCTCTTGTTCTTTAAATGTTTTTAAAGCAATAGAAATCCCTCCTGATCTGTATTTGCTTCCCAGAGTTAAAATAGTTACGTTATCAAGATAGTTTCATTTGAACTTCCTTTCTCCAGAAGAGTCCGTAATAACATTTTCTCTTATGAAGATGAGATAGATATCCACCCAGAGGTGAGGACAGGATCATGTTCCTGTATGTAGACTGTCTCCAATCATTTTAAAAATAGAAACTACTTTCTATTTCCCTGATGCATGGAGATCTGTGGAGTGTGACATGATGGTGAAGTCTCGACTCAGAAGGTAAAAGGGCTGCTCACTGAGATGGAAAGCCTGAGAAAGAAGCACTAGAGTGAGCTTCATGGAAACTTCCAGAGAACTGCAGAGACAGGGCAGCCGAGGGGCTTTGGGCTCACAAATGAGCCTCTTCCACCAGCTTGTCAAGATGCTTCTAGATGTAAACAGTGCATTTCTAACAAGGCAACACCTCATTTCCTTCCCTTAGGAATAAAGAGAATCTCTTTGAAAACTCAGGAACTGTGTCACCGTTGTTTACAGTATTTTAATTATTACAGACCGATTTGTTCAGTTCAAGAGGCCATGGATAACACTTAAATACCTGAATGGTCTAGCTTGCATTCAAAGAGTTACTGAGCTATAAAATACTCATTTGCCAACCCTGTTGTCTTAGACCATTAGTTACTACCGAGATTCATAATGATTTGGCCAATTCCAGCAATAAGCAAAAAAGAAGTGGTTTCATTATCTTTAGCACCCAAAACTGAAATTGCTTATTGCAACTCTTAACTGAATGGTTCTATTTGCTAATAGTTTTTCTTAAGATTTATTTATATTTTTTTGTCAAATAAAAGTCATTTTTTCCTTAGATAACCACACATATATTTTGTTCTAGGATAGCTATCATGTCCTTAGCAAAAACTGAATGTGGAAATCTTTCTTACATTTCGAATAAAATATCATTAACCAAAGTTCTTGCTGCTTGAGTGAAAAAAAAAAAAAAAAACCCACTGTGTAAATAGTATCATACAAAGTAATGACCTTATTCTAGTTTGCCTTGTGGATGGAACACAATGGCTCAGCACAGACATTTAAGAACCTCGTGGGAAAAAGGAGCAATACAGAAGGGACAGAGACGAACAGTAGATTCAGGATGGCTTGGTGATTGCTCACATTTTCCAGCTGGATAAGGAACATAACTCGACAAATACCACAGAGCAGAGGGTGAGAACCTGAGGGTCTAGGTTGACAGTAGTGTAAAAACCAAAGATAACTAATCTAAATTCATAATAAATCATTCAGAATGAAGTGTGTGAAAGGGAACAGATAAGAAGGAGAAATGGGAGCAAAGGAAGGCTGAGACAGCTGGTGAGGAGCTAGGCTCTGAGCAGTAGAAATGACACGCACTTTGAGAACTGGGAGCTGAATACTGGATCTTGAGTGTTTGTACCGTAAGCCCCCTCACTCTCTCAAAACCATTGGTAAACTCCTAAGTGGCTCTTGCATGCCTGCTCACATGTTTGTTTGCTTTTTAATTTTTTTTATAAATACTATTTATTGTTTATGAAACACTTTAATATGTTATCTCATTAAATAGGTGAGAGATGTAGGTAGAGCATCTTTTGGTATTAAGAATGTATCCAAAATAACAAAACCAAGGCACAGTGTTCTTTTGTTCTAGTGCCCTTTCTCTACATGCAGTTCTACATTTTATTTTTTTCTATTAAAAATTATTTTATTGTTTCATATTGAAGCCATACACTAATTTCAATTAGTTTTGTTAATAAAATTGACTTTTTAAATTGTGTGTGTGTGTGCTTTGCTGTTTTAGAGCACTCACTTTCTGAAACTCTTATATGAGATCTTTATGATCTGTGTGTTTGTTTACGGTCTGCATTTTCTTTTCTATGTGAGGGGATTTTGTCTGTTTTGTTTCCCCCTCTAGTTCAAGGACCTACAATAGTGCCTGATTCAGAATCGATCCAGATACATACCTTTGAATGAATGAATAATGATTGAATGAAAGCTACCATGACTCTTAGGCTTTCAGAAACTTTAGGGGGAAGTCTGGAGGAGGCTTGATGGTCTGCCTCAGGTGACCTCATTTAAATTTGCTGGTTACTGGTTTAGATTTGCTGGTTAAATTTGCTGTTTACAAAGGTTCCAGTTACTTTAAAGTTCTAATAGTTCTTGCTTTTCCCAACAACTGAGCATTCATCTGCATAAACTCGTGGCATCTCTCCGTAGTCCAGGTGCATGGAACAAACTGTATACTATTTTGTTTAATGAGGAAAAGAATTCTGGTTTTTCAGATTCTGCTAATTCATTTAGTGATAGGATTGTTTCTATTCTCATCAATAAATGATTGATGATAAATTAATAATAAACAGTATTTAGCAGTGATACTTTTTCCAGCTCTAGAAATATGGATGAAATTTATGGTTGACTCTCAATACCTCATACCTTACATTCTGCTTCTGGTTTTCAGCTCCAGCTCTGAAAGCTGACAACCCATGCATGAAATTTGCTTAATTCAAGGAAGTTGTTCTGAGGATGGCAAATAGAAATGCTTCATGGTCCAGGATGGCCATGCAAACCAGTGAAGCTGACGTGCCTGTGGCAGCATGGACAGGGGCCTGCGGTGAGTTGGAAAGTTCTGGCCTCATCTGAAGGTATTCAGATTCACATTTTGAAAAGTTGTGCTGGTCAAATATAATGCACTTACATTACTACTTGTGGAATGCCATTTTGTAGTTATGATTCCTAATCTCAAACATAATGGGGTTAAAAAGCTGATTTTGCTCATAAACTCACTTTTCAGTCAGTTCAGCCACTCAGTCGTGTCTGATTCTTTGCAACTGCACGGACTGCAACATGCCAGGCTTCCCTGTCCATCACCAATTCTCGGAGCTTGCTCAAACTCATGTCCATCTAGCCGGTGATGCCATCGAACCATCTAATCCTCTGTCATCCATCCCCTTCTCTTTCTGCCTTCAATCTTTCCCAGCATCAGGGGCTTTTCCAGTGAGTCAGTTCTTCGCATCAGGTAGCCAAAGTATTGGGGTTTCAGCTTCAGCATCAGTCCTTCCAATGAATATTCAGGACTGATTTCCTTTAGGATGGACTGCTTTGATCTCCTTGCAGTCCAAGGGACTCTCAAGAGTCTTCTCCAACACCACAGTTCAAAAACATCAATTCTTCAGTGCTCAGCTTTCTTCATAAACTTGCTTTTGTTTCACAAGTCCTTAAAAATTGTCCAGTCAATTCTTTGACTCATATGAAGATTTATGTAAATAATATATATATTTACCAATATACATGTTTATGTATAGCAGTTGTGTTTCAATCTATAGTGTTGAGATACACAACAAAGAACATATGCAGATGATAAAGCCATCTATGAGCTGCAATAATTCAGAAAAAACATGAAACTGGAGGCAAAGGTGATGAGAAAAAATATAAGCTGCCATCCTGTCTCTAAAACTCCTGGTGAGCTCAGTAGGAATGAGGCTGTCCCATCACACATGGAATATGATTTAACCCAGTTCTGTTTACAGCCTATTGAAATTCTAAAGCCCCCCTTGCTAGTTGTTTGGCCTTGGACAAGTTAGTCCTGTTAACTCCGTGTTGAAGTGGTTTTATCTGTTCGGTGGGGTTTATAATGATAAGCATTTCTTGTTTCATCATTCAAAGGGATGTTATGAGGATTAAATGAATTAAGGCACACAGAGAACTTAGAACAGGAACTGAAAGGATTTATTTATCTATCTATATATCTATTTATTTATTATTCTCCTTGTAACTTTGTTGGGCCTCCTCGTGATTCAGCAATAAAGAATCTGCCTGCCAATGCAGGAGACACAGGTTCGACTCCTGGGTCAGCAAGATCCCCTGGAGAAGGAAATGGCAACCCACTCCAGTATTCTTGCCTGGGAAATCCCATGGACAGAGGAGCCTGGTGGGCTACAGTCCTTGGGGTCACAAAAGAGTCGGACACGACTTAGTGATTGAATAACAACAACAACTTTGCTGTTATTTCAAAAGCAGGGGTGCTCTGCTGATATTCAGGTTATCCTTACTCACCATTTCTGTCTTCCCTGCTCCATATGCCCACTTTTTTAGGGCAACTATAATGGGTTATACTGATCAATGTAACTCCAGTATGTCTGCATATCACTTATGGATATGCCTTTTTTATATTCAAAAAAAATCCTGCGTGCTGTCAGTGTCTTCTAGATGATAAGCCACTGACGTGCAGGACCTAGGGCTCATCCTAGACCCAGATTCTCTGATAGTCCCGAGTCCAGCATCTTTTGAACCTAATGCCAAGCCCAGGTGGCAGTGTTTCCCAATTTGGTAACGCCTGTTACAGGTCCTCAATAAGAGCCTGTTGACTGTGTGACGCCACGTGCACCCCCCACTTGCTAACCAGTGGAATCCTTCCTCCTGGAGGTTCTATCACAAAAGGATGCTCAGTATTTTGTGTCCTAAAAGCATCACTGCTTGTGCCCTTAGCTTTGCAGTCCTTCAGCCAACCTGCTCTTCAGCTTCTAAATCTGATTACCCCTTCCATGAAAAAGACTTGAGTGCGCTCTTCAGCTAGTGAGCATCAGACGTCTTGCCAACCTGTCCCCGGCCTGCTTCATGCCTCCCTCTCCTGGGTGCCCAACACACATACACGCACGCATAAGCATAAAGCAACAATGAAATCTTTTTCCTTGAGCCAAACAAAGCAAACCCTGTGCTCCCCAAAACAAACCCTCCGTGCATATGAACACATGACATCAGTGCCCACTGAAGTGGTTGAAAAAACAGTCCTGCAAAAAAAAGATTAAGCTGTTCCTACATAACCTGACGGAAACGGCGTGTTTTCTCCAGGCCCTCAGAAAAGCCAGGGCTCACATCCTTTAATCAGAGATGAGTTGGCTCTCCATGGCTGGGGGCCTCTCTCAGACGGCTCAGTCCCTTTCAAATCCATTTTTAGGAGTTTAATTGCAGGGGTAAAGTTCTAAGCGGGGCGGCATGTGTTTGAAGAAACTGCATGCGATTAGCCAGTCACTGCTTGAGTTTTCAGGCTGATTGTCTCGTGGTCCTGAACTTCTGGCTTTCTTATGGTTGAAAGGAGAAAAATGTAGGACCTCACCAATGAGGGTAGATAAAAGGAGGCAACCTAAGTAAATGTACTAAGCAAATCTCTAGCATTTTCTCTGCATCCTTAGATAAGAGGGCAGTGACCAACCCGGGGCTAAGAAGGTGACAACCCCTTGGCTGCTTCAGACGGGGGCTCACAATTTCCTGAGAATAGTTTGGGCAGTATTAACAGCAGTTAAAGTTTATATTTCTGAAGGATTTTTCCTTGATGCTCTCTCTCTTTTTTTTTCCTGACCTTCACGAGCATTATTTCCCCCAGACTCCAACTCAACTACAGAAAAAGTTTGTTTGACATTAAAAAAAAAAGTATCAGCATCATGAAATAAACAATTTTTAAATGTTATACAACCTGCAGGCATTAAGGAGGGCTGTGGCCCTACCTAATCTCTCAAATAACAAAGATAAAACTATCACAAAATGTTACCGCCAGAAGGAATTTAAAACCTTACACATATTGAATATATCAAGGGATTTTAGAGGATCCTTACCAAATAGATCACCATCACGAAGGTCCTCAAGGAACTTTCTAAAAATGAGTTTTTGCTCCACACATGCATAGAATTCCAGGAACTATTCTTTTTAAAATAAACAAATGTTTGAAAATAAATGATTGCTAATTAGCATATCTTGAGTATTTGTTGTGTGCCGGGCTCAGTTCCAAGTGCTTTACATGCATTAATCCTCTTAGTCCTCCTAAGAATTGAACACAGACTCTTCTCAGAGGGCCATACAGCTCATCAGAGACCATCTGGGTCCAGATTGCTGTTCAATGCAGATGATATTACATTCAGTAAAGAATGTGCAGTGGGTCAGAGATGCTGTTCCCTCCTCCCTTCCTGTGTGGAGGTAGCACGGCCTCAATGGGAACTGCTCACATTCCTGCCTGGTTATAGACTGCATCCCCCTGGCTTGGGCTTCCCTGGTAACTCAGACAGTAAGCTGTCCACCTGCAATGCAGGAGACCCAGGTTCAACCCCTGGATGGGGAAGACCCCCTGGAGAAGGGAACGGAGAATGCAGTGGAGAAGGGAATCCCTTGTCTGGTTTAGATACACACGTGGCCTTATGACCATGTGCCAACCAATGAGATACAAAAGGAAGTGATGCATGGGAATCCCAGGAAGACTGTTTACAGGGAGTTGATCTGACTGTGAGGCATCTCTGTCCATCTGCTTGTCCTCCTTCAGGCTGGTAAGGTAGATAAGAAAGTTGGTGCAATCACAGGGCAGCATGACTTTAAGGTTGAAGCCATGTGCTGTGATGGTGGCGTAGCAAGTAGCCTCCATCCAGTTTGGGTCTGTCTATATCTAGACTTTTATTTTTAAGGCATTTTTTGTAATGTCTTAGAGAGGCCTTTTATAATAGCCTCTGTTTTTGAGGATCTCACTTAACCTCAGTTTCCTTAACTTCCCCCCTAATTTTGTCTGTAATGAGCTCATCTGTTGTTTCCTCTTTCCATCCAATCTCTTCAACTTTCTTCCTTCCCGTCCTTCTCCACCACCCTCTGTAAAAAGAAAAATTAGGAATGCACATGGAAGATAATATGCAATTTTGAATGAAAATATGGTCATTGTATTTGCATGCTGGAATTGTGGGTGATCTCAGTACGACTCTACCACTAATACATTCTAAAGTGACATGTTTTTCAGTAAAGCATAATGATAAGTTATGCATTTATTATCGTGTCTAAAAGTCATTGTTAGCTATTTTATATTTATTCATAATCTTTTTTTTTCCCTTAACCACAGAAGTTTCCCTTATCATTGAAATGTTCAGAGGTTACCATTATTGTGTGGCCTGGACAAGCAAACCTGTTTTAGTATCAGGATAGCAACTTAGCAGCAGCAGCAGCAGCAGTGTAAATAGAATTAGAAAGTTAAATATATTTTTAAGTCATATAATACATTTTAATCCCCCAAAACAAGGATTTGGGGATTGTCTGCAGGTGTGTATTATCCATGAGGGTTAACTACTCCATGCAGGACTTGTGTGTTAATTGAAAATTAGCAATTGGCTCATGTAATCCTAGAAGTACGATACCTAAAATCACTTTCAGTTGTAAGAAAATCAAATGCGTGCGAGAAGGAACACCACGGCATGGCAGCCACTCTCTGTTACTTACACCTGTGAATTTGTGCAGAGGGAGCGGCTCTTAAAATTTCTAAGTATCTTCTTTCATATACTCAGTGGAACTTTGATTCTCAGAGCCTTTAAGGATTTTATAAATTTGGGAATGAAAAGTAAGTCCCTTCTAGGTTTCCCAGTTCTAAAAACAACAAACAAACAAACAAAAAAGAGGTTGACTGGGGAAACCTATTGGTTAAACAGAGCTAAGCGATTTGAAATGGTCTTTTCTTAACACATTCTCGTTTCATAAGGCAACATGTAGTTCCAAGTATAGAAGAGATCATTTAATTTTTCTTTTAATGTTAACATAATGAAGATTCCAGTAGAGAGTTCTGCTGAGAAAACTAGGAAAGGGGGAGCCTGATTTGTGTCTGTTTCTTAAAATAGAAACATTCCTAGCAATGATAAAATGTTCCTTCATTTCTCAACTTGTGAAGTTTGGGCAAGGCATGCTCCATCATCAGTTGCTTTGGGGAAATTGCATATATTCTGATTGCATCATGTATCTGTGTGTATTAAATCATTGTGCAACAGGGATCTGTTAATGTAAGAGGAAAATAAAGCGTTTTCCTGGGTGTGTAGCTTTCTTCAAACTCTCGCTGCTGCCTGTGCTTTGAGAGTGGCCTGTCAGGTATTGGAGCTTCATTGCCCCAGGATTTCAGCTCTTCTCCTTTCCCCCTTTCATGCCACCTAATTTTCTGAGAACGTTTTGTTCTACTATCAATGGCAAGGCTGGCAATTTTGATTTCAGAGAGAACATAACCGATAAAGACGACTATCAAGAAATATAATTAAGTTATGTTCTATGAATTGTAAATTGTGTTGTCTCCTGTAGGTGGTTCAGATTTTTGTCATCTGCTTCTACTGTCTCCCTTTTTTTCCTTTCTCGCTCCTTTTTTTCTTACAGTATTAAAAGCCAGTTCAATGATTTCCTTATCTAAGGAGACCAGCTGTTTCCTGGAGGTTGGATCTAGTCTCTCCTTTCTAAATCAATGCCTGTCATAGGGAGACAGAAATATGTGTATGACTTACAAGATTTGTCTTCATAATGATGAATGTTTAGTTAGAACATCGATTATAAAAATAGAAACCAGACTCCAAAAAGCAATTTAAAGCTATGGTATCTGTCGGTTACGATCATTAAAAGCTAATGAGTATATTTATTTGGTGTAGTTAATCTTTCCACAGTCTAACAACAAGTTAATGTGGGAAAGATTACATTTTAGTGTATGATAAACATTTTACTGATTAGTCCCCAAATTATATGCTAACTATTTAGCCCATTATTTAAATGCGGCATAGAATAGAATCAGCTTCTTAACTAACAATCAGTTGGAAAATAATCCAGACTCAGGCAGATTTGAAAGAACATTTATGTGTTCTATGCTTGAAGATACATTACATGTGATTACAGTTTTAAATTGTTGCAGGAACAGTTGTTTTCAAAGAGATCAAAGGTTGGTTTTATGCATACAACTTACTGCAGTTGGTTTATAATTATTTATCAAATGTCTGACAAGGCTAATGAGCTTTGTCTACATTTTCTCTCCATCTTACTAGAGTTTTATTCTCTCTGTTTTTGAAGACTATAAATATGCATAAAACTACAACTGGCAGAATTTTCTCTAAATTGGAGGAGTTTGTCATAAAGCAAATGGCTTTGTAAAACACCTGAAGCTTAAGTATGAAATATCTAAAATTCAAAAATTTCACATCATTTGTAGTTTGAATTGACAAACATAGGTTTTTAGATCTGGGAGGTAGATCTAGAGATTATCTGATTTAATCCCTATTTATACTTTTAAAAGAAAATATTGAAGAGAAAATTCAATTGGCAAGTTACTCTCAATAAAGCATGTAATTAAAAATTTGTGGTGCTATTTAGAGGTCTCTACATAAATTCATAGGTATGGCATAAACCCACACAGCTGACTCTGTTGCGTAAGTGATAGAAAACGTAAACTGGCTTTTACAGTGAGGGAGATCTTTTGGCTTCTATAACTGGATCATCCAAAGATACGCCAGGTTTCAGGGCTGGTGTGATTCAGCTGTTCATGGATGTCATAGAGGTCATTGTTCTTTCCCATCTTTACTTCTTGTCAGCTTCCTTGTTGGGCTGATTCTCCCATTCTGCCTTGGACGTTTGCTTCTTCACATCTACATATCTTACCAACCAGAACAAAAGAGAAAATTATGGCTTTTTCAGATGAACAGATCACTTTTTTTTCCCCAGAAGCCTCTAGAAAATCGCTGGTCATATTTAAATCAGACCAATACCTCTGACCAGAATCATGCCACAGGTTGAATGTCACAGGGCTGGGTTTACTTGACAATTAGCCAAGGATGTGGGTTCCTTGGTAGCTCAGATGATAATGAATCTTCTAGCATTGTAGGAGACTCGGTTCAGTCCCTGGGTTGGGAGATCTCCTGAAGAAGGAATTGGCAACCTACTCCAGTGTTCTTGCCTGGAGGATGCCATGGACAGAAGAGCCTTGTGGGCTACTATCCATGGGGTTGCAGACAGTCGGATACTACCGAGCAACTAACACTTATCAAGGATGTGGGTAAAACCATAAGTTTAACTATGGGTTAAACTAACTGGGTTAAATCATCAGGGATGATGCCTTGAGTTGGAGAAGGACCTGTGCTTACTTCTCCAACCTCCACCACTGCTCCATATTGACAGGGCAAACAGCCATAACTTCTGTTACTGTCTATGCATCTTTTAGCTATCATAGGAATAATTTCTGCTTATTGTAGAAAATTTGAAAAATGTCTTCAAGAATAGTAATAAAAAAAATCACCCATACTCTCACTTTTAGAGATGACAACTAGTCATATGTTAATTAACCAAGAACATTTATGTATCTTCTTTTAATAGTTTTAAAAGACGCAGAAATAAGATTGCATGCATGCATGCAAAGTCGCCTCAGTTGTGTCTGAATCTATGTGACCCCATGGACTGTAGCCCCCAGTCCCCTCTGTCTGTGTGATTCCCCAGGCAAGAATACTAGAGTGGGTTGCTATACCTTCCCCCAGGGGATCTTCCAGACTCAGGGATTGAACCCACTTTCTCTTATGGTTCGTGCATTGGAGGCAGGTTCTTTATCTCTAGTGTCACCTGGGAAGTCCACAATTATCTTCTTTTAATTGTTTTAAAAGATGCAGTATTAAGATTGCAGTATATCTGTGTCTGTCTGCCTATCTATGTAGCTATCTTCAGTTTTGTATCCTATCTTACACTTCAACCTAATAGTATTGGAAACTTTCCCCATCACATTTAGAACTTTGATTTTTCAAGGTTAGCTAAGTAGAACTGCTGGGGGAGACAATAAACAGTTACAGGAAACGCCTTGTTTCTCACCATGTTTCTAAACCTTTGCAGTGTGTCTTTTAGCATTGTTGGGCTGAAAAGTTCATTGCATGGTTCTAAAAAATTCCTCAAGGTTCTAAGACTTGCAGCGGAGGACGACTGCAATCAATAGAGGTATAGAAGCTGTCTAGAGAAGGAAATGGCTATCCACTCCAGTATTCTTGCCTGGGAAATCCCATGGACAGAGGAGCTTGATGGGCTACAGTCCATGGGTTCACAAAGAGTTGGACACAACTGAGTAATTAATACACAGAGAAGCTGTCAGTTGCTCAAAGAGGCCTTCTGTGGAATAAGGCAGATAAATATTGAACAAAGAGATCACAAGAACTGATCAGGCATGAGGACACTGAGTTTTTAGTTCAGTCTCTACAACTATCTGATGTGTGAGTTGAGAAAACATTGCAAATGCTCTATGCTTTCATTTCCTTAATCCTCAAGTGGGTTAAGAACTCTCAATTACCTTCTCAGAATAAAAAAATATAAAAAGTTTAACTATGAGAGTCATAACTGATTTCCTAATATATGTCTCAGTGTCAGCCTCATTATTTCATTGTAAAATTTTGTATTATTTTATCTTCTTGTGAAGTGTTGGGATTGGTAGAGCAGATACTAATCCCATTTGATAGATGAGAGAGCTTAGCATCCAAATAATATGATTAACATTGGAATTGCTCTGTTTATTTAAAGTATCTCCACTAAGTGATGAGGATGTCCATGATGGTTTGCAATCATGGTGATGATAGCTGTCAGGAGAGGTTAAGCAACTAAGAACTAAACTACCACGAATAACATTTGTAGCCTCTATTTTTAAAAACCGGACTTAATCATTCAATTTTCTGTGTTCTAGTTGAATTGGTTGAAAATTGCTTAAAATATTTTTATTCTAACTTTCTAAAGTAGCACATATTCAGTAAAGACAACTTAGAAAATACAGGGAAGAAAAAGTAAGTAGAAAATTATCACTCTAATTCTGTGAGCAAAATAGAAAACCAATGGTAGGAATCCCTTGGAGGCCCAGTGGTTTGAACTCAGCACTTAATACTGCCAGGGCCCTGGTGGGGTCCCTGACCAGGGAACTGAGGTCATGCAAGCCACATGAGAAGACAAAAGAAAAAAAAGGAGCAGAAAAGGAAACCAATTATGACTGGCCCTTCAAGTTAGAGGTAACTTTATATGATGATAACTAATAACATTATTAAGTGCTAACTCTGACAACATTACCCTAAGTGCTTTAAAGATATTAAATATACCACTCACAATTACTGCTAACAACTTAGGGATCAAGTTCTAATGTTATCTCTATTTTATATATGAAGAAACTAACACCCAGAAAGATTAAATCATTTGCCCTAGGTCCTATATCTTTGGACTTAGGCCAGCTGGCTCTGGAGTCTGCATTCTTAATTTCTGTTCTGTGTGGTTCCCCCTGCAGTGCACCAGGGATGCCCTAGAGTCTGATTCGGGACACTGATCTAAATCCTGGAAGCATTCTTTGGACCATCTCGTTAGCATGTTTAGCTTCCTGAGGAGTGTTAAACAAACTTGCAGCTGGAAGCGCAAAGTGGAACAGTTGGAAAGTTAGTTGTAGAGAGAGCTGAAATCCCATAACCTTGGCTACTCACTCACTGCAGGGAGCTTGTGGAGTTCAGAGTACAACTGGTCTACCTTTCTCTCCCCAGGGAATGGTCAAGGTGACACAAAACAGGAATGTTTTAGAGGATTTCCTTTTTGTAGAGTCCACTAATGATGTTGCTTTTAGTTGCTCTTCACTTTCTAAATGGTTGCAATGACAAATGATATTTTTCTTACCAACAGCTGTTAAAAAGCTAAAAAGTAATTTAAATTAAAGAAAATTGTATTTCTTAAATTTTACAAAGTAAACATATATTATGACCTTTTTGTAACCAGAAAACAAAATCTAGGACTCTATTTCCTAGGAGGGACTGTGGCAGATCCTGGAGTCAGACTGCCTGTCTAATATCTAATCATATATATAGAAACTCTGCTGTTAGATTATAAGATCAGTGGAAACAAAGGTCTTGTTCATTATTTTATCTTTAGGGAACAGGACTGGAACCTAGGCTCTCAGTGATTATTGATTAAAAGAGGGAATAAATATTTGTGAATTAGCATTAACAAAATTCTGTTATATATTAATTGAAAAAAAACACAAGTTATAGAATTTTCTTTCCCATTCTTTGCTTGCCTTTTCTTATCTTCCAGTTTTAGTTCTCCCCGGAGCGTTTTCTGATCAATTTGCCTAGGGCAGGACCCTTCAGTATTCTCTTTTCCAGCTCTGTGCTTTTTCCTTTCCTTGGGCTGATCCCAATTTATATTTCTCTAATTTACGTGTTAACCTGAAGTTGTTGGTTTTCTCTTTCTTCCCTTCACCACAGTATAAGGTACCAAAAGGCACGAACCATGTCTCATCTGCTCATCCTTACAACCCCAGAAGCCAAACACACAGTGAAAGTGAAAGACACTCAGTCGTGTCCGACTCTTTGCGACTCCTTGAACTATGCAGTCCATGGAATTCTCTAGGCCAGCACACTGGAGTGGGTAGCCTTGCCCTTCTCCAAAACACGTAGTAGGTATTCAATAAATATTTGCTGAATGAAGGGGTGTAAAATTAATATGGAAGGAGTCACTAAGCTCCTAACAGTGGTTTCCTGTAAAGTACGGAGACCCTACAGGAGCTGGGTGAATGGAGTTTTTATTTTCACTCTACTTTCTAAATGGTGATTTTAAAACAGTCTAAATCACATTTATCACTAAAGCATAGAACTGTGCCAGGACACTCAGATTTGACTAGAAAGGAATCAGTGTTCATTCATCTCTCTTTGTCATGACCATCTCCCTTAGTGGAGTTTCAGTGGAGGATGGCAACAGAGAGAGGTTTCTGGGTCATCATCCTCTACCTCTTTGGTAAGGACCTTTCAGGATTGTGAAAGAAAGTGAAAGTCTTTCCATTCTTTACCTAGGATCTCTGTTTCCTTTAAACATGTTATTTGATTATTTGTTATTTGATTATTTGATTATATGTTTCCCTAACCTTCATCTTCAGTTGCTCAGTCATGTCAGATTCTTTTGTGAACCCGCAGACTGTAGCCCACCAGGCTCCTCTGACCATGGGACTCTCCAGGCAAGAGTACTGGAGTGGGTTGCAATTTCCTTCTCCAGTTTCACTAATGAGTTTATTTAAAATGCATTTTCTAAGGCCCTCTTCAGGAGTGTTGAAGTGTGGCCACAGGTGGTTGGGAAGATTTTTCACCCATGGTGTTGAGTGGGGAGACATAATGTGTGGGAAGACAGTCTTAAATTAGTACATAGCAACATAGGCTTTAAGAGAGAGTTGCTTCCATTCTTGTCTGATGAACAGGTGCTGAAATTACAGATGGGACAAACATATCCTGGAGATGTGATGGTACTTCCAAAATGATGACACAATATTACCCCAAATTTCAGCAACCAAAATCCTTTTCATGATTCAGATTTGAAGCTAAGTTTATATATTCTATGTAAACCATCTTTCTACTAAACATCTGCTGTTCCTTCCATAAAGGCAGCCTGAAATTGCCATTGGGTGATTATGACTTGATTGGCAAAATATTTACCTCAGACACACAAGGTTAGGCTTTGGAAACCTGGATACCCAGTGGGCAACTATAAGGGAATGGAAGAGAGACTCCCTTGGAGGTCTGATGGTTAAGACTCCATGCTTCCAATGCAGGGTACATGGGTTCAATCCTTGGTTGGGGAACTAAGATCCCATGTGCAGCATGATGTTGCCAAAAATAAATACATAAATAAAATAGCTACGTTCTTGAAGAAAAAACCCTAAAACAATAGCAACAACAAAAAAGAATGAAAGAGAATGCTTCAACTCCCCCCACCACACCACCAATACACACACACACACACACACACACACACACATGCACACATACAATGACATCCTATCACTGTGGCTTGCACAAGACAAACTCTACCCTCCCTCTCAATCTATTTCTCAGCCTCAACACCATCGACATTCGGGACTGGAAATTCTTTCTTGTGGGAGACTCATTTGCATTCATAGGATATTTAGTAGGATTTTTGGCCTCTACCACTAGATACCAGTGGCACCACCCCATCCTATTGTGACAACCAAAAACATCTCCAGACATTGCTAAATATCTCCTAGAGAGCAAAGTCACCCCTGGTTGAAAATTATTGCCCTAAACCACGGTTTTCTAATGATGAGAGCAGTTATTAGTATTATGCCTCCATTTGTCTAGCACTTCATAGTGTGCAAAGCCCTAAGAATATGTTTCAGAAAATCAATTTTATTGCCACCAGGGAAAGCAGTATGAAAAAGTGGTTGACCGTGTCTTACAGTGATCTTCCACTAGCTCTTATCAGATGAAATTGTTGGCCAGTGGGAGGCTGATGAATGGAACTTTCTTCTTGGTTTTAGTTCCTTTGATGCCACCTGCAGTTTGGAATCCTGGGGGCAAGTTTTTTGTTCACTTTCCCTTCCCTTTAGAAAATGTCAAAAGAAACGCTGGCTGAAAGAGTAAGTCATAACTTAAATTATTAACTATATTTCATTAGTTTATCTCTTATGTTCCTATTCTTCAGGGGCTTGGGGAAAACTGTAAAGGAAAGTCAATGAAATCTCACCCTTATCCGACACTCAAAAGTCTTTAATCCATTCTATAAGAGAAAACCTAAAAGGTGGCTTAAATACATTCAGCAGGTAGAGTGTTGCTGGGTCCATGGAATAACCTTTAGGTCTTTAACATTGTGTGACTGTTCCGTTTAATGGCTGTCTCAGCTTTGTGCAGGGGGGTTTTGCACCTTTAGTTATTGATTATTTTTTCTTATATGTGATGCTGTTGTCCAACAATATTATCTCTTGTCTGTCTCTGTTTATGTCCATCTGTCTCCCTCTCACTCTGTCTTTCTCTCTCTTGGTGGTATCTGAGGCCTCGGCATCAAGGTGTTATAGGAAGAGAGAGGTCTTTGGAGCCAGATAAGCCTGGATTTAAATCTTTGTTTCAACCATTCTAAAATTGTGACATAGGGCAAAATTTCTAGCTTCTCAGTATTTCAACAGTCTGGAGTTCATGTGTCAGGAGAATAAGAGCTACTCTGTCAAGACTTAGTTATGCTAAGTTATGAGTGACGTATAGCCTTACTCAAGTTAACCTAAGGAAAAAGGAAATTTGAATGGCCAATATGAAGAAGAAAGTCTGTGGGTAGAGCTACTGCTTTCAGGAAAGGTTTGATCTAGGTCTCAAATATTCTCACAAAGGTTTATTTCTCATTGTTCTTTCACTGACTGAATGTATTCTCAGGTCCATATAGTGACTCGCCTGTCTACCTCACTTCCCTTTAACACCTGACCTGTGTAAGAGAGTTTGCACCTCAGTATATTAGGCGAAAGTTCTGGGATTGTCTTGTTGTCATTGATTAGCCCCAGTAGATGAAGAGTCCAGATGAACCAGTAACTGTGGTAAGGGGGTAGGACTGGCTTAATCTGAAGTACATGGTGAAAGAACTGGAAAGGGTGGTTCTTCTAAGTCAAAATCAAGGGCAAACCATAAAAAAGGGACTGGACGCTGAGCAGAGAAATAAGACATAAATTAAACATACAAAAATCACAAAATAACCCTAAACTCCTAAGTCCCCTAATGCTACCATGAAATATATGTTAAATTATGTCATATACAAATGCCTTTTGGGATAATTTTCTCCTACTCCAGAATTTAGAAAAACCAAGATGTTATTTCATTCATTTTAATATACTTTTATATGTCTTGTGTGTAGGTGGATGTGTGTGTGTGTGTGTGTTTAATTGGCATTAAACTCTTTCTCAAATTATTTATTTCTGAAAAAGGTATTTTCAAAATGGTCTCATGTCATGCCTAGAAGAAACAAAAGGTTATATTCTGAACACTATCCCTCCCCTTCCTGTTCCTCACCCACCTACTTGTGTTCCTCAAAGGCACCCAGTCTCAGCAGTTTCTTGTATGAAAGTGAAAGTCACTCAGTGGTGTCCGACTCTTTGTGACCCCATGGACTATACAATTCATGGAATTCTCCAGGCCAGAATACTGGAACGGGTAGTCTTTCCCTTCTCCAGCAGATCTTCCCAACCCAGGGATCTAACCAAAGTCTCCTGCATTGCAGGTGGATTCTTTACCAGCTGAGTTACCACGGAAGCACAGTTTCTTGTATGGACTTTGAGAAATAGTTCATGCCTATACAAATAGACAGGGCTTCCTAGGTGGCTCATTGAGTAAAGAATCTGCCTGCAAAGCAGGAGACGTGGGTTTGATTCCTGGGTCAGGAAGATCCCCTGAAGGATATGGCAACCCACACCAGTATTCCCGCCTGGAGAATCCCCATGGACAGAGCAGCCCAGCAGGCTACAGTCCAAAGGATCACAAAAAGTCAGACACTGAAGCAACTGGGCATGTACACACGTAAATACAGACTTTTTATCTCCCCTTCCCCTGGAAGCACCCTCCTCCCCAATTCTTCCTTCTTCTACACAAAATAGTAGCATATTTTACATATTCTACTGCCTCTTATATTTTTCACATTAAAATATATCTTAGAAATGTATCCATAACTATATGTTAATGACTTTTTCATACTTTTGCATACTATATCATTATTTTTTTTTCAATAATAGGTGTTTATTATATGCCAGGTCAGAGAAGGAAATGGCAACCCACTCCAGTGTTCTTGCCTGGAGAATCCCAGGGACAGAGGAGCCTGGTGGGCTGCCGTCTTTGGGGTCACACAGAGTCGGACACGACTGAAGCGAGTTAGCAGCAGTAGCAGCATATGCCAGGTCATCTGTGAACAAAACAGAGAACAAATTGGGCCAAAATATCTGACCTTATAAAACTTGCATTCTGTTGAGTGCAGACAATTAAGAAATAAGAAAAAGAGCCCAGTATGTACAATGGCAGAAGATGTTAAATGCTGTGGAGAAGAACAAAGCAAGCAAGTGGGATATAAAATGAGAATTCAAATGTTTAGATCAGATCACTTTTAGAGTGAAAGTGAAAGTCGCTCAGTTGTGTCCAATTCCATTTGTCACCCCATAGACTACAGAGTCCATGGAATTCTCCAGGCCAGAATACTGGAGTGGGTAGCCTTTCCACTTCTCCAGAGCATTTTCCCAACCCAGGAATAGAACCAGGGTCTCCTGCATTGCAGGTGGATTCTTTACCAGCTGAGCCACCAGGGAAGCCCTGAAAGGCCTCTCTAAAGTGACATTTGAAAAAAAAAAAAAGAAGAAGACGGAGAGGGAGTGAACCATACAGTTACGTGTGCTGAAAATTTCCCAGGCAGAGGAGATGGCAGGAGCAAAGGGCTTGAAGAAGAGGTGTTCGTGGTATGTTCGAGAAGAAACTGAGGTCAGTATGGATTGAGTAGTGAGCAAGAGAGAGTGACAGGGGATGCTGCCTGAGAGCCAGTGTAGGAAGCTGTGAGTGGCCTGCAGCAGTTTCGGGGACTCGTTTGTCACTCTGCGTGCAGTGAAGAAACATTACATGGTCATCTGCAGAGGAATAATGTGATTTCATGTCCTTCTAAATGCCATCCCTGTGGTCAACAAGTGAAGAATAGACTAGCGTGGGAAAGGGCAAAATGGAAGCAAGGAAGCTATATTCATATGTTGTCTAATATTTCCTGTTTTATTAAGAATGTTTTTCAAGAATGTATATTGAATTTTATCATGCACTTACTTTAGCATGTTTGGTAACAATTATGATTTTTTTCCTTAGATCTATCTACTATCATTATAGTATAGTGAATTATATCAATAAATTTCCAAGTAAAGAATCGATCTTGCATCCCTGAAATAAACCCTGCTTGATCATAGTATATTCCTTTTAACATGCTTACTGTTGCATAATAATGTTTTATATGAGATTTGTTTGTTAGTGTTCATAAATTTGATTGGTTGATAGTTTTCTTTCTGAGCAATGTTTTTGGGGTTATGCATTGATGTTTTTATTACTGCAGAAAAAAAAAACTGGAAGCTTTCTTCTCTTTTCTGTAGTCTGCAACAATTTGAAATAGAATGAGAATTAGCTGTTCTTTAAAAGTTCGTTGGTAGTTTTTCTGTGAATCAGTTAAGCCTTGGGAATTTTTTGGAGGGAGTAGAGAGATGAAGCTATTTCACAAATTTCTTTATTTCTTCTATAGTAATTGATCATTTAGATTATATCTCTCTTCTGAAGCCAATTTTACAATGTCATATCTTCATCTCAGCCAGATTTTGAAATTAATTTGGAAAAGTTGTCAGTCAAAGCCATTTGATATGATTACTTAAATTTCTTCTGTATTTACAATTATTTCTTTTCTGTGTTTATGTCCTCTCCTTTCCTGATTATATTACTTAATAGTTTATCCATTTCACTGTATGTGGGCATGGTGTTGTTGCATTATTTTTAAAAACTAATTTTTAGATTTGTTAGCTCTCCATATGCTCTATATGCTGATTAAATATCTTTTGCTTTAATGTTTACTCTTCTGATTCCTTATGTTTACCTTATTAATCTCTAATTTCATGAGTGGGATTCTTAATTCATTCTTCTTGTTTATTCATGAAGTAGAAGTAAAGTTGCTCAGTTGTGTCTGACTCTTTGCAACCCCATGGACTGTAGCCTACCAGGCTCCTCCCATGGGATTTTCCAGGCAAGGGTACTGGAGTGGGTTGCCATTTCCTTCTCCAGGGGATCTTCCTAACCCAGGGATCGAGCCCGGGTCTCCCTCATTGTAGGCGGACGCTTTACCGTCTGAGCCACCAGGAAAGTGATTCCTGCTTTAACTGAATCATGTGGTTCTTATATGTAGGGTTTTATTGTCAGTTTTCAGACATTTTGCAATTTTGCTTTATGAATATTCTTTATGACCTAATAGGTGTTTGAGAGTGAGCTTTTAAATTTTCAAGTGGTGGGTGGTTTTTGTTTTATGATTTGTTCTGTTGCATTGGGATCAAGTATTAATAATATTTTCAGTACTGCTGCTTCTTGGAGTTTCTTGATGTTTACTTTGAGGCTTAAGTATGTCTTTCTCTAATGACTATTCATTTGATATCTAACAATAAAAATAATCAGTTTTCAGGTTATAGGATTTAATATATATCCATTTGAGCCACCATATTAATTTTTTAGGCCTCTTTATGTATAATTTTTGTATATCTTTATGTATAATGTTTGTACTTTTGATATATTATGGACTAAAGTGAAGTAACTGTATTTCTTATTACATCACTTGTAGTTCTTGCTTTAGAAATGGTGATATATTTGGTAAGGAGACACTGAGAGCTTCTTTGTGGATTGTACCCTTTCGTATTATAAAGAGTTTATTTGTCTTAGTTAACACTTTGTGTGCTGAACCAAATGTTAGTCTGAGGTTAGGATCACAGTTCTGGTTTCTTCTTGTTTTTATTATACTTGCTATGCATTTGCCTATCTTTTTGTTCTCAAGTCTTCTGAATCTCTTTGCATTACCCATCTTTTATACAGCACACAATGGAGTTTTTTCTGTAATACTAGCTACACATCTTTTTCTTTTAATAGTTGAGATTAGACCATTAACATTTAATGATATGATAAATATGTTTGATCTTAGTTAGGTTTGTTACTTTATGTTTGGTTTCTGTTTTATTACTTTCAAATACTTCATCATGTAGCTTATTTTTATTGCTTTATGTGTGTATGTTTTTTTCTGATAAATTTGAAGATTTATGGATTTTTTTGTACTTGCTTATTGTTTTAAAAGTTTTAATAATTTCCTTTATCCTCCACTTCTTTTGCATTATCTATTAATTCTCTACCCTGAGTAACAATCTTCCCCATCTTTCCTTCTTCTCTCTTCCTATTCAGTTTTAGAAGATAATCTTGCCTTTATTATATATATATTTTTAGTATTAAACCTCCACCAATTTATTTTTTCCATTCAACTCCCTAGTTTATTATTTTTAACTTTCTATTTTATATTGGACTAAGCCTCTTGAGAAACCTGTATGCAGGTCAGGAAGCAACAGTTAGAACTGGATATGGAACAACAGACTGGTTCCAAATAGGAAAAGAAGTACATCAAGGCTGTAAGTTGTCACCCTGCTTATTTAACTTATATGCAGAGTACATCATGAAAAATGCTGGGCTGGAAGAAGCACAAGCTGGAATCAAGCCTGCCAGGAGAAATATCAATAACCTCACATATGCAGATGACACTACCCTTATGGCAGAAAGCGAAGAAGCACTACAGAACCTCTTGATGAAAGTAAAAGAGGAGAGTGAAAAAGTTGGCTTAAAGCTCAAGATTCAGAAAACTAAGATCATGGCATCCAGCCCTATCACTTCATGGCAAATAGATGCGGAAACAGTGGAAAGAGTGGATGCCTTTATTTTTCTGGGCTCCAAAATCACTGCAGATGGTGACTGCAGCCATGAAATTAAAAGACGCTTACTCCTTGGAAGGAAAGATATGACCAACCTAGACAGCATATTAAAAAGCAGAGATATTACTTTGTCAACAAAGGTCTGTCTAGTCAAGGCTATGGTTTTTCCAGTAGTCATGTATGAATGTGAGAGTTGGACTATAAAGAAAGCTGAGTGCCAAAGAATGGATGCTTTTGAACTGTGGTGTTGGAGAAGACTCTTGAGAGTCCCTTGGACTGCAAGGAGATCCAACCAGTCCATCCTAAAGGAGATCAGTCCTGGGTGTTCATTGGTAGGACTGATGTTGAAGCTGAAACTCCAATACTTTGGCCACCTGATGGGAAGAGCTGACTCATTTGAAAAGACCCTGATGCTGGGAAAGAGTGAGGGCAGGAGGAGAAGGGGATGACAGAGGATGAGATGGTTGGATGGCATCACCGACTCGATGGACATGGGTTTGGGTGGACTCCGGGAGTTTGTGATGGACAGGGAGGCCTGGTGTGCTGTGGTTCATGGGGTCGCAAAGCGTCAGACACGACTGAGCGACTGAACTGAACTAAAGTTGATTAACAATGTTATGTTAGTTGTCTTTTTATAACCACCTTTTTGCATTAAACTTTTATTTTTTTCCATGATGTTCAGTTCAGTTCAGTTCAATCGCTTAGTTGCCTTATCATCTCCTGTTTGACCGCTTCCAATTTGCCTTGATTCATGGACCTAGCATTCCAGGTTCCTATGCAATATTGTTCTTTATAGCATCAAACCTTGCTTCTATCACCAGTACCATCCACAGCTAGGTGTTGTTTTTGCTTTGGCTCCATCCCTTCATTCTTTCCATGATGTGTCAGCTTTAGTTGATTGACTTTCATCTATTAAATATGAGAAAAATACTGTGCTTAAGTTTTTTTTATTTTCTATCTTCTCCAAGCTGTTGTTAGTTATAATATTTCTAATGTTTCATGTTTATATCACTATATTCTCTTATATAAACACATCTTTATACTTGTTTTAATCTTAATCCAGCAGTTAAAAGGATTCAATTTTCACCAGTGGTCTTTTGCAGTAGTTTTTCCCAGTTATTTCTGAATTTGCTTAAGTTTACTTTATAGAAGATTCTTCATACATGAAGTTCTCTGAATTATTTAATGTTTTAAACTGTTGATTATCTTTTTATGCCTAAATGGCATTTTGGCTAACTTCTGATTTTAGGGGCTTCCCTGGTAAACAATCCACCTGGGTTTGATCCCTGGGTTGGGAAGATCTCCTGGAGAAAGGAAAGTCTACCCACTCCAGTATTCTGGCCTGGAGAATTCCATGGACTGTATAGTCCGTGGAGTCGCAGAGTGGGCCATGACTGAGAGGCTTTCACTTTCACTTAGATTACAGGGTGACACTGTTCTTCAGGATCTTGTAGGTTGTGTATTGGTTTGAAGAAGTTTAAGGTAACCTGATTTTAAAATTTTAATTACTGTAAGTTACTCAGCCATTTTGCCAGGAGAAACTTTGTATTCTTTATTTTGGTATTCTTTTAATCTATTTATTTCTACTTAGAGGATAATTGCTTTACAATATCATGTTGGTTTCTGCCATACATCAATGTGAATCAGCCATGAGTACACACATGTCCCTCCCTCGTGAACCCCCATCCCACCTCCCACCCCATCTCACCCTTCTAGGTTGTCACAGAGCACCCAGTTAGCGCTCCCTGTGTTGTATTCTAATAGTTTCTTAGTACTAAACATACAAAGTCATTATATGCTGGGAATACTGTACCTTCCCTTAAGGTGATTAAATTCTTTTGTTATTTTTAAAAATTTTTTCCTTATATGTTTCAATATTTGTCCTATTTCATTACTTCAGTTTCTTTTTTCTGAACTCCAATTATGTACATGTTGGAATTCTTTTTTCTTTTGTTTTTTTTTTGCTTGTCTATTACTACTTGAGTTCTTTTTTCTCTGCTTCCTCCTTATCTTTTTCCTTTCCCTCTCTCCTCTCCTCTCATGCTCGTCTTTTCTTTCTTTGTTCCTTCCATTTGACTTTACTCATTTTTCTTATTTCTGTTCTTTGTATCTCTTACTGTATTTCAGCAGTATCTGTACTCTCTTAATATGCCTAATTCATACTCATTTCTTTTAATTTTTTTCACTTTCATTTTTTTTTCACTGTTTTTGCAGATCTCTGGGAACTCCTATTTCATGTCCAGTTTCCTATTTTCCCCTGGGGTCTTTTATTACAAGTTATGTTCTTGCTTCTTAGAAATAATTGTCTTCTTAATAGTAGTAGTAACATTTAATTAGTTAGATATTTGTCAAATTTTTCATCTACTTCATTGAAACCTTTTTTCAAAAATATTTTGGTGAGTATTTTTCATCTATCACTACGTTTGTGACTCCTTTTCTTAGTTTACTTTATTTTTTTTAAATAATATCTCTATGTATTATCCTTATCTGTCCTTTTTGAATGTTCACCCTGAAGTGGAAAATTTTCCATCTTCTGAACCCACCATTTGCAGGAGGTTTCTATGTATGAGCAGGGAAGACCCAAGACCATGCTTTAGTTGAGCAGGAATTTTCTGTTTGACCCAGGTAAAATGTGAGATTTTGTTTAGCCTTACCTCTCCCCAGTTAACAGAAAGAGCCAGCTGTGGGGTGGTTCATGATACAAGCTCTCTTTTCTCCTCACTGCCATAGGTTGCCTCCTGCAAAGTTTGGCTTTTCTACACTATTTTTATTTGGCTGGGATTCTTTTGTTTTTCAGAACCAAGTCATATCTGGGGAAACTCCCCTCTCTAGCTAGTTTGCTATCATTCTTACTGTAGTAGAGCAGACATTTAGATTTTTAATTTATGTTAGGGAAATAATAATTTAATAGGTCTCTATGATCTCTGCAGCTGAGGGAACGCCCCTCTTCATTCTTCTGCATATACCTCCATATGATCTATACTGCTATTGGTAGCCACTCCATCCACTTTCTGATATAAGGCTTCAACTGTATCCTAATCAGATGTAGAGCTTAAATTTCTTACTCACACCTAATTTATTTGAGGGAGGAGAATTTCCAACAGGAAAAAAGGAAAATACTAACTTCATACCACAATATTAGAACTAGAAATATTTCTGTTTCAGTAGTTTAACCTGAACTCTTGTTTAAAGTATTTCAGCCATGCTTTTCCATTTTGATCAGAAAAAATCATGTCTAATGTAACCCAGACTGACACTAGTGTTTTCATTTACCAAACACTTATTCTGACCCCTTTTCTTTCAACAAATTTTAATGATGTATTTGTGATTATTTTTAATAACGATTAAATAAATAAAACCAATTTACTTTATAAAATTGATATTTTAGCCTTTATGTTAAAAGTAGGAAATAATGGTTCCCCAAGATCTGGAGAACGAAACACCTAATTTTAAATTGTATTTTTCAGTAAAAATAATAATATGACTAGAAATACAGTGCCTTAGAACTGTTAATGTTTGATAACCTACCTGATTTCTGAATCAATTAGTCAAAGAGTTCTTATAGTTGCAAAATATAACCATATTGTTAGAGCAACCCCATCAATGTATGAAATTAAATCTAAGCTCACTATAATGATTAATTTAATTAAGAGAGTGTGTTTTAATTGGAGATGCTATAATAGAAAATACCCCTAAATTATATGAATTGGAAATAAGAGGAAAACACCTTAAAGGAATTCTCAGAAATTATATCAAAATTATAATAATAATTCAGAAAGGACAGTCTATCACTTTCCTATTTCTTAAAAGTCTTAAATAGACTCCCATTCCTTTTAGAATAAAAATCAGAACTCCATGGGCTTCCCTGATGGCTCAGACAGTAAAGAATCTACCTGCAGTGCAGGAGATGTGGGCTCAGGCCCTGGGTCGGGAATATCCCCTGGAGAAGGGAATGGCAACCCATTGCCATAATGGCAGCTCCAGTATTCTTGTTTGGAGAATCCCATGGACAGAAGAGTCTAGCGGGCTACAGTCCGTGGGGTCACAAAAAGTCGGACACGACTGGGCAACTAACACTTTCCCTTTCAAATATAATCAACCAAGCTTTCTCTGGTTTGGCTCTTACCTACATCTCCAGCTCCATCTTCCATCATGCCTCTAAGTTACCTTTTCAGGAAATCTTGTCTATTTCCCTCACGCTGGGCATGCACTTTTCT
Organism: Cervus canadensis; assembly: GCF_019320065.1. NCBI lineage: Eukaryota > Metazoa > Chordata > Mammalia > Artiodactyla > Cervidae > Cervus > Cervus canadensis. The sequence continues at coordinate 45,764,179 of NC_057406.1, forward strand.
ACTCTCGGGCCTTTGCACTTGTTTTCTCTCTGCCTAAAGAAACTTGCCCGTTATCATTTGCTTATTTAACTAATACTCCTCTTCAGATCTCAGCTCAAGGATGTCCTCTTTCAGGGAGCTTTCCCTGGCCTACTGGGCTAGCTGTCTTGCTGTATTTTCTCACAGAATCTATCCTTTCCCTTGGCAATTTTAATGTCTCCTCTGCTAGTTATAAGGTCGGTAAACATGGCTGTTTTTGCTTAGTATTTTATTCCCAGTGCTAATCACAGCGACTTTCACACTGTAGGCACTTTATAAATATTTGTTGAAAGAATTAATAATGATGCTTAGCATTTATTGATTGCTAACTTTGGGTCATACATCTGTGTTATCTTATTGCAGATGGAGATTTTTCTTTTAGAAATTATGAAGTAAAGTAAAAAAAAAAAAAAGAAGAAAATAAATGAACTTAATTAAAGGTCCTTGAGGAAGAATTTTTGATCTTGCGAAGTTTTGCATATTTACTTCTTACGCTGGTTGAATATGAAAGGTACTCAGGAATCTAAAATTTGCACTGAAGGTATCTAAACTCTTAAGCTTGTAAAAATGAGCAAGGAATCTAATGATAGAGTTTTAGAAGATATATTTGGCATTTTCTGCTTATAATTGGATTAGGGTTACAAGCCAATCAAATTTCCCCATACATTTTTTTGTTGCTACCCTTGATCCTATACTAAACCAGAAAGCCTGAGGTAGCAAGGGGGGAATACATTTTTTTTTTTAATGTATTGTAATCTAGGCCTTTGTCTTCTGAAACCTAATGAGAAGTTTGCTTTGGCTTTTGATTTTTAATTTCTTATATTTATTCCACTTTGTGGTGCCTTCTGGATATTCTCCTGCTCAGTGCTACGTTGAATTTTGAGAGAAGAAAGTGAAGTCATTGGAGAAGGAAATGGCAACCCACTCCAGTAGTCTTGCTTGGAGAATCCCATGGACAGAGGAGCCTGGTGGGCTACAGTCCATGGGGTCTCAACGAGTCAGACACGGCTGAGCAGCTAACACATCAGTGAAGTAACTAAGAACTGCGGAAGGCTGGAGCACGGAGGGGCTGTGGGAAGTATCTGTGTGACGCTGCTCATTTTACAGACGAGGAAACCGCCACCTGCAGAGCATGCACGCCAGAGCCTTGACGAGAACCGTAGCTGCCAGACTCCACTCTCAACCATGCCTGACCATGGGGAAAAGACAAGAGTTAGACCCAGTACTAACCGTGCTCGTATATCAAAACTAGTTTTCTCATCGACTTGGCTGAAATATAGAATCATTAAGAATATATGTTTTGAGAATACATGGATTTTACATAAACACCACAATGAAAACATAAAAGCATTTCAGCTTTCAAGTCTATATTCCTTAAGTATGATTTTATATCATATAGAAGTTACCATTTTTGAGAGTTCCACATGAGGACTGTAGGGCAGAAAGCACATACAGATCTTTGCCATAAGTATATCTATGTTCAATTCCCAGTCCCCCCACTTACTAGCTGACATTGAAATAGAAGGGAAGGGGGCAGGACACAACTTTAAAACACAGGCAGGGCCAGTGACATGGACATAGGACATGACAAAGACTGGTTAGAACCAAATGGGTCCAAGACGGTGGAAGATTTGACTTCCAGTAGCCTTCAAACCTCATTATATGCTCACTGTAATACATTAGCATTCTAAATGACAAACCTACCGGCTCCATGCCAGGTCTGAGACCAACCAAAAAAGGTCAAAAAGTGGGCAGTGGCCCATTTCCTGGACATCTCCACCCCCTTAGTAACTGGAATAATCCTCCCACTTATTAGCCCAGTGACCCATAAATATTAGCCATGCCATATTCTGAAGCTTGCTCTCTCTCTGATTTTTCAAGATGGTCCACATTCTGTCTGTGGAGTGCATGTCTCTCTAAATAAATCCACTTCTTACCTGTCATTTCATCTCCGAATTCTTTCCAATGAAGCAAAAACCTCAAATTCACCAGCAACAACACCTTGGGCAGACTACTTATACTTAGAGCCTTGGTGTCTTTATGTGAAAAAGTAAAATATTGCTACCTGTTTAGAGCCAGACATTTTGGAGTGTGAAGTCAAGTGGGCCTTAGGAAGCATCACTATGAACAAAGCTATGGAGGTGTTGGAATTCCAGCTGAACTATTTCAAATCCTAAAAGATGATGCTGTGAAAGTGCTGCACTCATTATGCCAGCAGATTTGGAAAACTCAGCAGTGGCCACAGGGCTGGAAAAAGTCAGCTTTCATTCCAATCCCAAAGAAGGGCAATGCCAAAGAATATTCAAACTACCACACAATCGCACTCATTTCACAAGTTAGGAAAGTAATACTCAAAATCCTCCAAGTTAGGCTTCAACAGTACGTGAACTGAGAACTTCTAGATGTTCAAGCTGGTTTTAGACAAGGCAGAGGAACTAGAGATCAAATTGCCAACATCCACTGGATCATAGTAAAAGCAAGAGAATTGCAAAAAATCCCATATACTTCTGCTTCATTGACTACACTAAAGCCTTTGACTGTGGATCACAGCAAACTATGGAAAATTCTTAAAGAGACCACCTTACCTGCCTCCTGAGAAACCTGTATGCAAGTCAAGAGGCAACAGTTAGAACTGGACATGGAACAAAAGACTGGTTCCAAATTGGGAAAGAAGTATGTCAAGGCTATATATTGTCACCCTGCTTATTTAACTTACATGCAGAGTATATCATGTGAAATGCTGGCCTGGATGAAGCACAAGCCAGAATCAAAGTTGCTGGGAGAAATATAAGTAACCTCAGATATGCAGAAGACACCACCATGATGGCAGAAAGCAAAGAACTAAAGAGCCTCTTGAGGAAGGTGAAAGAGGAGAATGAAAAACCTGGCTTAAAGCTCAAAATTCAAAAATCCAAGATCTTAGCATCCAGTCCCATCACTTCATGGCAAATAGATGGGGAAACAATGGAAACACAGTTCCTTCAGATTGTGACTGCAGCCATGAAGTTAAAAGATGCTTCCATGGCATGGAAGCAACCTAGATGCCCATCAGCAGATGAATGGATAAGAAAGCTGTGGTACATATACACTATGGAATATTACTCAGCCATTAAAAAGAATTCATTTTAATCAGTTCTAATGAGATGGATGAAACTGGAGCCCATTATACAGAGTGAAGTAAGCCAGAAAGATAAAGACCAATACAGTATACTAATGCGTATATATGGAATTTTAAAAGATGGTAATGATAACCATATATGCAAAACAGAAAAAGAGACACAGATGGACAGAACAGACTTTGGGACTCTGTGGGAGAAGGCGAGCGTGGGATGTTTTCAGAGAACAGCATTGAAACATGTATATTATCTAGGGTGAAACAGATCACCAGCCCAGGTTGGATGCATGAGACAAGTGCTCGGGCCTGGTGCACTGGGAAGACCCAGAGGGATGGGATGGGGAGGGAGGTGGGAGGGGGGATCGGGATGGGGAACACATGTGAATCCATGGCTGATTCATGTCAATATATGACAAAAACCAGTACAATATTGTAAAGTAATTAGCCTCCAACTAATAAAAATAAATGGAAAAAAAAGCAAAAAAAAAAGCAAAAATATTAGTTTGCCAACAAAGGTCCATATAGTCAAAACTATGATGTTTCCAGTAGTCAGTTGTGGATGTGATAGTTGAACCATAAAGAAGGCTGAGTGGTGAAGAATTGATGCTTTTGAACTATGGTGCTGTAGAAGACTCTTGAGAGTCTCTTGTGTGCAAGGAGATCAAACCAGTCGATTCTAAAGGAAATCAACCCTGAATATTCATTGGAAGGACTGATATTTAAGCTGAAGCTCCGATATTTTGGCCACTTGATGCAAAAAGCTGACTCATTAGAAAAGACCCTGATGCTGGAAGAGACTGAAGGCCGGAGGAGAAGGGGATGACAGAGGACAAGATAGCTGGATGGCATCACTGACTCAATGGACATGAGTTTGAGCAAGCTCCTGGAGGTGAGGAAGGACAGGAAAGCCTGGCATGCTGCAGTCCATGGGGTCACAAAGAGTCGGACGTGACTGAGTGACTGAACAACAACAGCCCCTGTTTAATAGACAGATATTTTTTGGCACATTAATAAGCAGATAAATACATATCTAATAATAAAATACTTTACAGATAGCTATGAGGAGTACATGGTATGACAGTGCCTGGAGTATAAAACCTGTGTGCTAAATCTTAGTTTGCCTTCCTTTTCTGAAATTGGTGGAACTGCTCATCTCAAGTCAGCTTGGGTGACGTTTTGCTTTTCATCCTGCAGAGACAGACTTTTTGAGATTTCCTAGGGCAGACACCATTGGAAATATTTCATGTCAATGTTACGTGACATGGAACATGTACTGAGAATTTTTTTTTTTTGTACTGAGTATTTAAGTGGTTTCTAAAATGACCCCTATGGTGGTTGGTGCTGTAAGTGACAGGAAAATATGCATGCTCTTGTGATTGAAAATTGCTGCTTACTGGTACACGAAACTTTTGTTAATGTATTGATGGAAAATATTTGCATACTAGGTTTAAAGTTCTGTCAGTTTAATATATTTGACTATCAACGAGAAAACAACACATTTTTTTTGTAAAAACCAGCAAGTCAAATTCAGTCTGCCTCATGAAGCAGATTAAATTCTTCAGAAGGCCATTGCTACATGACACTTGAAGAATATATCACTTCAAGGTGAAAAATTGCTTCAGATTCTGGCTTTTTCTACTTAGAACCCTATGGCCTTGGGGATCAGCAATAGAATTTAGTGGGATAATTAACACTGTCTTGGGCTTCCCTCATAGTTCAGTTGGTAAAGAATCTTCTTGCAATGCAGGAGACCCCAGTTTGATTCCTGGGTCAGGAAGATCTGCTGGAGAAGGGAGAGGCTACCCACTCCAGTATTCTTGGGCTTCCCTTGTGGCTCAGCTGGTAAAGAATCTGCCTGCAATGTGGGAAACCTGGGTTCAGTCCCTGGGTTGGGAGGATCCCCTGGAGAAGGGAAAGGCTACTGAGTCCAGTATTCTGGCCTGGAGAATTACATGGACTATATAGTCAATGGCATCACAAAGAGTCAGACACGGTTGAGGGACTTTCACTTCACTTCACTTCTTCAAGTTCCCAGAACCATGAAGAAAGAGTTGAATTATCTTCCACGTGCCATATTGTTGTGGAAAAGCCATTGGACTAGAAACTCAGAATCTTGCATTTTCTCCTACCACTCTTTTTGTTGTTCAGTCGCTCAGTCATATCCAACTCTTTGTGACCCCAGGGACTTCAGCACACCAGGCTTCCCTGTCCTTCACCATCTCCTGGAACTTGCTTAAATTCATGTCCATGGCATTGGGCAAGACCACCTAACCTGTTTTGATCTCAGTTTCCTTTTTAATAAAGTTGTAGACCTGAAGTAAACTCTCAGTAAAGGAATATAATTCTGAGTCTGTCTCAGTTACTAGAAAGATATTTTCCCAAGAGCCATGGGGATCCAGAAACTGAGATTCCATTGTCCCAGAAGGGATCCTATGTTTACACCTCATTCTTTCCTATTCTGTGTATTCAGTGTTAGTCACTCAGTTGTGTCCAACTCTTGGCGATCCCATGGGCTGTAGCCCGCCGGGCTCCTCTGTCCATGGGATTTCCAAGGCAAGAATACTGGAGTGGGTTGCCATTCCCTTCTCCAGGGGATCTTCCTGACCCAGGGATTGAACCCGAGTCTCCAGCATTGCAAGCGGATTCTTTTACCACTGAGCCACCAGGGAAGCCTCCTTAAAGCTCTTAAGGATGACATTTTGTACTCCCTTCCCACTGTTGCCTTTTCTAGACCAAATATCCTTATTACTCTACATATTGATGTGGTTTCAAGTTATTTTATCAACCTGGCTGTGTCATCTGGATGGGCCCCCACAGCTCACAGTCCCGTCATATGCTGGATCCCTTGACTTCAACATAACACTCTTTATAGAGTGTCTCCAGGGCTAAGGACAGAGGCCAAGATTTCTTAGCTACAGACCTATTTCAGGTTTCTCCATCTTATCTGCAAGAAGTCTTAGGACAATGATCTGCTAGTTTGGAAAACTCCTATCAAAAAAGGAAGTATATTTTGTTCAGGATTACTCATTTCTTAAAGAATCCAGGGGGCCTTCCAATTTATTCTGTTTCCTTTGCTAATTGCTCATAACATAGCTATTCAATTATTTCTAGTAGCATTTTCTCCAGTAGTTGATGTCAGACTCACTGATTTATAGGCTCATAAATCTAGAGGACAAAAAATGATCCTACCTGTTCATTGTATTTGTGACTTGAATTTTTTTCAAAGTCCCTAAATGCTCTTTTTTTTAATCATCTCACTTCTTATTCCTTCTAAGCCAAACTAGTGCTTCCAGAAGCCTGAATTTGAATGTCTTTGGGTTGGTCATCCACTCTCCTATCCACTCAGTCCTTACTAAGCTTTCTGTTTTAATCTCTCATTTTCACACATTTCTGGGACAGGACTGGTTCATGGAGGATTTTGAATCTACAGGCTATATTATTTCTGTCCTTTTTATCTTGAGGATTATTTCCCTTGGTAATGAATATGGAATCACAAAAAGAGTTGCTACCTTTGCTCACAGTGCATTCATTCTCTGTCCAGAATCTTCTCCACTTTTCCTACTTAGACTCTTTCAAGCTTTATCTCACTTGAGAGCAACAATAACAACTATTTATTATGCACCTACCATATCCTGGGTGCTGAGAAATGAAAGGGGATATGAAAATGAATGTGTCCTGACCCCGGGCTCAGATTCTTGGTCCTATGTGATGGAGTAATGTGTAAAGCTGGACTTACAGTGTGGTGTGAATGATGTGTTTTTGCATGTGAACTCAGGAGCCAGACTACCTAGCTTCAAACCTAGGCCCAAAACCTAGTGACTGTTTAGCCTGCAAAAAGTTTTCAACTACTCTGTGCCTCAGTTTCTTCATCTGTGAACTAGGGATAAAATTAGCACCCCCTTGTAGAGCTGTTGTGAGAATTAAAGGAGCTAATGCATATAAGATATTCAGAATAGTACCCAGCATGTGTAATATTTCAGTGTTTGCTATCATTTCCATCATTCTTAAAATATAAATATAGTAAGGAAACCATTCTCTGATCACCTTCCTTCACTCATATAACCACTTCCACGTATTAGATGTTTCTTCTCTTTGCTGTACTACTCTATGTATATGTATATATTTATAACAGCCAATGCTGAAATGATGTAATGGTCTCTCTCCAAGGTACTGGTGGTATTATATTGAAATCTTTCCTCTTGTTTGTTTTAAAAAGTTGTTATCTCAAGGTTACCTTTCCATCCACTGTTCTCATTCACTCTCTCTTGGCAGCCCCATGACTTATCTCTGATATTCTTTGACTTCCTTAAAATATAACAACTAAATGTAATCAACTAAAAGTTAAATCTTGACATGGAAGGGTCTTTAGGATCTCACCCCAATGCTAGTTTTCATTATTTCATTCTCATTGGTCAGTGCCCCAGCTATATGGTTGCTAAATACTTTGAATTTCACTTTTGTTTTATTCCTCTGCAATTTATATAGAATAGTTAGTTAATTAATTAGTGTTAGTCACTCAGTTTTGTCTGACTGTTTGCAACCCTATGACTATAGCCATCAGGCTCTTCTGTCCATGGGATTCTCCAGGAGTGGGCAGCCGTTCTCTTCTCCAGGGGATCTTCCCAACCCACAGCTTGAACTTAGGTCTCCTGCATCATAGGTAGCTTCTTTACAGTCTGAACCACCAGAGAAGCCTTTATACAGAATAGAGGTTGAAATTCTTTTATTGATGATCCCTAAATTAGAAAAGAACTGAAAACCAAGTTTTCTCCCTCCTTATTTCTCTCCAGCTTCTTTCTTCCTTCTTTTCTTTCTTTCCTTTTTCCTCTTCCTTCCTTTTTTTTTTTTTTCATCCTTTCTCAGAGATCTCTCTCTCCTTCAACTTATACGAAAATACATTTGACCACAAGTCTACACATGAACTGAGGGATGGAGTTTATAATCTTTATTTGTTATTCCATTTAGTATTAAACCAATATGTTTCACTAAAAAACTGTTAATAAATATATTACAACCACTGCTTCAGACTGTACTGGGGATTTTTTGAAATAGTGTATATATTATTTTATATTTCCCCACATTTTTGAATTCTAAAACATATCTGTCTCTAAGAGTTTCTGATAAGAGATTTGTGGGTTTTACAGACTTTCCCTTGACTTTAAACCTTGGCCCTTCTGTATAAAGGGCTTCCCTGATAGCTCAATTGGTAAAGAATCCGCCTGCAATGCAGGAGACCCTGGTTTGATTCCTGGGTCAGGAAGATCTGCTGGGGAAGGGATAGGCTACCCACTGCAGTATTCTTGGTCTTCCCTTGTGGTTCAGCTGGTAAAGAATCGCCTGCAGTGAGGGAGACCTGGGTTCGATCCCTGGGTTGTGAAGATCCTCTGGAGAAGGGAAAGGCTTACCCATTCCAGTAATCTGGCCTGGAGAATTCCATGGACTGTATAGTCCATGGGGTTGCAAAGAGTCAGACACAATTGAGTGACTTTCACTTTCACTTCTTTCTTCTGTATAAATTGTGTGATTTTGAACAATTTGGTTAACCTTTCTCTATATCAGAAACTCTCATCTTAAAATGGAGATAGTATTAATATCTCTCCATGGAGTTCCTAATAGAACTCAATAGCTAACATATGGAAACTGCTTTAAACGTTCCTGTTTCATGGTAGGCACTCATTTATTAGTAACTAATACTTTTAAATTTGTTATTGTTGTTGTTGTTATTTGAGGACAAGGTGTGCTTTCCAACTTCATGCCTGTATAATACCTACTGCACAGTGAGAACTCTGTAAAAGTTTGCTGGATAGCTGCATGAATGAATGACTTCATTTCCCCTCAGGAGTGAATTGATCCCTTTCCAGTTTATTTTTATTCCTGAAAAACAGGTTAAACAGGTTAAAATGCTTGTTTCTTTTTTTTTTTTTTAATGCTTTTCACACACCTCAGCTTAGACTAGTCTTTTCTTTCTGATAGCATCTTATATTAATAGCTCTTGGCCCTCCTATTCTTTCCATCCTTGGATATATGTTTTTCTTTCTATCTTTTTCATATGACTGTATTCAATCAAGCACTTTAAAAATGTACACTGTCAAGCAACACTGCTTTCTTCAAATTTTCCTTATTCGTATTTTTTTTTTTTTTTTGCTAAAGTTGTTTTAAGAATTTCTCATCATCCTTGAGACCACTTCCCTCTTGAGTCCTTCCTGCACACGCAGAATTCCATCTATATTTCCTTGAAACTTTCTGAAATCCGCATAACATAGTACATATTTCTTTTCTGTGGCTACTACAAACCACAAGAAATAGACATGCTCTTCCTAGGCTGCTGCTGCTGCTGCTGCTAAGTCGCTTCAGTCATGTCCGACCCTGTGTGACCCCACAGATGGCAGCCCACCAGGCTCCTCCATCCCTGGGATTCTCCAGGCAAGAATACTGGAGTGGGTTGCCATTTCCTTCTCCACTTCCTAGGCTACCATCATTTTAACCCCAAGAAATATTGTCTTTTGTCCTTAGGGTCTACTTTTGGTTTCCAGCAAAACACATAACAACATCTCAGTACATTTTTGTTTTAAAAAAATTCAGTGCTCCCTTATTGGTCAAAATGAAGTTCAGTGAATCTGCCCCATGCATTGTGTATTCTATCGTCTGAGAGTCTAAACTGTTGCAAGGGCTGACTTGGAGGTGTCTGGCTGTTCCTTTGGAAGAGAAGGAAACTTTCTGAACAAGCGCAGATCATTGGAGTTACTCAACATTATCCTGTCTTTCTCCTATAGCTATTTATTTTATAAATTGTCTTTTCTAGTAGGGATATCTGCAGAACACCCCAGTGGCATGAGTCTTCTTATTCCTTTTCTCATTCATTTTTATTCAAGTTCTTTTTGTCTGCCTTTCTCTACTGGCATCCTCTTTTTAGGTGCACTGTGTTTTACTTCCACCACTTCCATTAAACATATTGATTTTGAGCAAAATACACATTTTCATTGTCATAGTCTTATCATGACTCCTGTCATTTCAAACATCAGAAATACTTTAAGATCATACCTGTTTCTTTTGTTGACTGTCTCATTTCAATTTATTGTCCAAATATTGCTCATCCATAAATATGTATTGGAATGTACATTTATTATTTATGACACATTTCCTGTTACTTGAGAACTTATGCACCTTCTACCTACTGTTCACTAGTCATATGTACCTTCTTCTCTACAATTTTTGGGCCATTTTCCTTTCTCTCAAATGCAGTTTTATCACTCTTATGATCTAGTTGGAAAGTCTCTGCTAAGAATGTTCTTCTTAGAACACATTGTCTTTTACCAAGAGTTTTTTTATGCAGGAAATGCTTATCATGTTCTAGGAAGGCAACCCTGTTCCTTGACCCTATATAACTTTCAGGTCTTTAACTTCCTGTTATCAGTGGCCTGTTTCTTCGTTCAGTAGCAGTTATGTACTCTCATGGTCTTGATTGGAACTATTCTCCCTCTGATATCTCAGTTTCAGACTGCGGTCTCACATCTTTCCATCTCATTCATTCAGTCTTCAGCCTCGTCAAGACCAACAGCCCATTAGCCCTCTCCATTCTCATTTGCAAGGAGAAAGGAAAGGCTTCTCTACCCTCCTTCTCAAGACATGATTCCATAGTCCATTAAAACAACACAACCTAGCAAATGTTTCTGATTCATTTTATCTAATATCTTTCTCATTTTTCTTGACAAAGTCCCAGACTGGTAACTTCTCAGATGAAACGGTTAAAGTTCATTGGGAAAAAAATCACACATGCATCCAGAATTTTATTTCATTTAAATTCAAGACTGTAAACCTCAAATCTGCCTGACAGCTCATCTATATTTATCTAGTAAACTCATATTTCTACCCCACCAATGACAAAGACTCTCAATGAATGACAAACTCTGGACAGGTTCCTCTGAGCCCTTTCATAATTAAGCCCTGACCTTGGGCTCTGTCCTTGGCTTGCTTAGGCCAGTTTTAGCAAAAATCCTGCTGAGTCAGTTTAGAAAAATCTACCATCCTTGGAATCTGATTAGCCTTTTTTGTTGTTCAATTGCTCGGTCGTGTCCGACTCTTTACAACCCCATGGACTGCAGCACGCTAGTCCCTGTCCTTCACCATCTCCTGGAGCTTGCTCAAACTCATGCCCATTGAGTCAGTGATACCATCCAACCATCTTGTCCTCTGTCATCCCCTTCTCCTTCCTCCTTTAATCTTTCCCAGCATCAGGGGCTTTTCCAATGAGTCGGCTTTTCGCATCAGGTGGCCGAAGTATTGGAGCTTCAGCTTCAGCATCAGTCCCTCCAGAAAATATTCAGGACTGATCTCCTTTAGGATTGCCTGGTTTGATCTCCTTGCAGTCCAAGACTCTCAAGAGTCTTCTCCAACACCACTTCAAAAGCATTAATTCTTCAGTGCTCAGCCTTCTTTATGGTCCAACTCTCACATCCATACTGGTAAAACCATGGCTTTGGCTAGATGGACCTTTGTCAGCAAAGTAATGTCTCTACTTTTTAATACACTGTCTAGGTTTGTCATAGCTTTTCTTCCAAGGAACAAGCATCTTTTAATTTCATGGCTGCAGTCACCACCTGCAGTGATTTGGGGCCCCAAGAACATAAAGTCTCTCACTTTTCCCTCTATTTTCTGATCAAATCCCTTATCCCCTCAACTCTTGGTATCTTATCACCCTGGTCTCCCTTCAGCAAGAATCCTGTCAAGTTGGTTTAGCTAGAATCCTCCTTACCCTTGATGTTTCTTTTGTCTTAAAAATTTACCACCCATTAACATCCACCATTCTCCTTGGCTATAAATTTCCACTTGTCCTTGTTGTATTGTAAGGTAAGTTGATCTCTCTTCCCTACTGCAAACCCCCCAATTGCAGTGGTCTCTCTCAAATAAAGTCTTCCTACTGTCTTTCATGGGCTTCCCTGGTGGCTCAGATAGTGTCTTTAAGAAGTGTTATGAATAATTTAACACAAAATGACATATTTCATGCTTTCTTTTCAAACTTCCAAATCTTTTCTTCTCCCCTTGCTCTTAGCTGATCACCTTGACTCACACTTTGTTCTCTTGATCTATGAGGAATGTCCTCCTCTTTTCAGCACCAAATCTACACACCTACATGCTTCTTCTTAGATCTTCCTTTTATTGCCTCCTGTGGTACTGGTAGAGCCGTGCCTTCTCTAGAAAGTTTCACTCTTCCACTTGCTCTAAATTCTACCCTTCTTGCCTTGTCAAAGGCTTCAGTTCTTCCCTCATTCTCTCTTTCTCCTCAATCAATAAACTCTTCTTTATACAGGGATGAATCCATCATGGTTAACATGCTCCAGACTCCTCCATATTGAACGTGTAGAAGGAAGCCTCCCTCAACTTCATCTCCTCCCCAACAGTTATTATACCGTCTGCTTCCTTTCATGACCAAACTTCCCAAAGATTTGTCTAAATGTGAGATCTCCACTTCCTTACCTCCCAGTCATCCCTTGACCCATTTCAGTATAGTTTTTACCTCCGGCATTGCATAATGTCACCAATGAACATTTAATTTCAAAGTAGTCTTTTTCATTCCTGTATTCCTTGACCTCTTCATAATATTCTGCCCAGATGGCCATTCCATCCCTCTTGAAATGGCTTCTTCCTTACCTTCTGGGGCCCGATGTCTCCTTGTTTTTTCCTCATCTCTTCAGTTGTTCCTTTTCTCCTTTTGTCATACCTTCTGATGTTGACATTTCCAGATCTCTAGCTTAGGACTCATTTTCTTTTCTTTTTTCTGTACAGATTTTTCCTAGATGACTTTTTCCCCTGGAAATTAAGTATCTTTAAATATTACCTATATGCTGAAAATTCACAGTTTTATGTTTCCAACCCAAACCATATCTCTGAGACATCCAAAGATGTTTCAATCTAATGTGTCCAAAAGTAAACTTTTACTCTTCCCACCCCATCAATTATGTCCCTTTACTGTATCCCCCTTCCCATAGTTGTCATTCACAAACCTAGAAATTGTTACCTCTCACTTCTGACTCACCACCCACACCAGCCTATCCATCTCCATGTGTTAACAATTCTGCCCCCTCCGTCTACTCAAATCCATCTTCATTTTCCCATCTTGACAGCATCTCCCTACTTTAGGGCATCAGCATCTCTTTACTGGGTCTCTACAATTTATTTGCTTGTCTCTACATTTGTGTAATTCTAATCTATTTGAAACATGGCATCCAGAATGATCTTTAAAAATGAACTTTGATCATGTCACTTCTCTGTTTAAACTCTTCAGTGATACCCTTATATGTTTAGGACTAATTGACTTGAAGCCACATTCTGTGCATGCTCTAATGAACTTATAAACCACCATCAACCTCACTCATCCTGCTGCATTCACATTGGTCTTATCTTCATCTTCTCCAAACAAGAATGCTCTATCTTTGTCTGGAACACTCATCCCACACAAGTGGTCTGTGGTAGCTTCATTCTTCAGTTCTTGCATTACAGATGTCGTTCTTGGAGGCACTATGATTTTATTTAATACCATATATATTTTAGTTGCTTGTTAACCCTTTTTTCCCTCTATCTCCTCCTGACTAGAAGCTCCATGAAGGCAAAGATAATGGCTCTTATTTACAAATGTGTACCAGACATCTACCAAAGTGTCTGGTATGTGATGTGTTCAGTAAAAATTTGTTCAATGACTGAACCCAAGATTCTAGCCCTCAAGGTCTTTAGTGCTTCCTTGACTCCCGTTTCATTCTCTGTGAGGTCAGTAGTATGGTTCAGTAGATCAACAGGGGATTTCTTCATTTATTACTGCTCTGTGTCTTGTCATACTCAACCATGCCACTAGCCAGGATAAGCCAAGGGAATCCCTATTCCTTGATCCTCAAAGAACTTGACTAAAGTAGCAGTGTCTACCTTGTTAATGTCTACTTTAACAATGTCACCTACCTTCCCACCTTTTAGAATTCTCACCGTATCAGTCAACTCATGGGGCTTCCTTGCTGGCTCAGTCAGTAACGAGTCTGCTTGCAATGTAAGAGTTTGATCCCTTTGATGAGAAGATTCCCTGGAGAAGGAAATGACAACCCACTCCAGTATTCTTGCCTGGGAAATCTCATGGACAGAGAAGCCTGGTGAGTTACAGTCCACGGGGTCATGAGAGTCAGATACAACTTAGTGACTAAGCCATTACCACTACCAAGTCAACTTACACTTTTCTCTTTCAAAATCCATATTGTAGCTACTTTATCTGATGAAAGTGGAATGAAAAGAAGAAGAAATCTTATTATGGCATATAATTTTGTTCACACTGAATAAAAGTTCAGAATAGCTAGCCTATTTAGGCTCTATGCTCTTTGGATATTTAAAAAAAAAAATCCTGAGATGGAATATAGTATTTGTTGTAATAACCATAGGGAAAAGTCCATAGATTTCTACATCTTATGGAAATTCAAAGGTTTTTAATATGAAATATACAAAAATATATCATATTATGTAGCTTAAGTACTTTGATAGAAACATTTTTTTTTCTAAAACAACTATATATTTACTGTCATTTCAATAGTTTAATATATATAAATAGAATATACACTTCTGTGGTAATTAACAATGGTGCTATTTTCATCATAATCTTAAAAACATATTTAAAGCTTAAAGTTTACTTGTAAAGCATCTATAGCATTGTGACGAATTCAATATATTTAATAAGTAGTTAGAGAGCAGACATTTGTCTTAGGAGTATAGCAACCTATAAGTAGGATTATTCAGGTGCCAACATTATTAAAATAACATGAAAGCTGAAAGAAAAATCAGTTTAACATTTAAAATTCATTTAAATGCTCAGTTTTAATAGGAAGAAGAAGTACATAAATAACAGTGTACAACCAGATTAAGTACTGAGCCATTACTTTATCAAGGCTAGAAAGAAATGAACAAATTTCTTCCCCAGGTTTTTTACTGTTTTGCTAAGGACAGTCTAGATTAATTTGAAAATGCAGTGCACTTTTTCTTAACAGAAAAAAAATTGAATCAGCTGAGAGATAAGAAGAATAAACACTGAAGTAAACATTGCAGCCGAAACTAAAGTAACTGAAGTGAAAATGTTTTCATAATGAACTTTTATGTTTAACAAGCCCAGACACTTGGAACAGTGTAAGCTATATTAAACCCTTTTATGAAAGGATTATGTTTTGTATGATGAGTGTTTTAATATAAGTATGGTACACAGCGTAAAATACAACTACGTTTAACTCAAAGTAATTACGAGAATTCAGGCGAAATTATTTTCTCCTGTACTATCACACTGATACAGGAAAAAAAATTCTTCTGGAACCTTTCACCAACATGTCTCTGTTTCAATTATTTTTGGCAGTATATATATTGCGTCTCTGTCTCAGCTACCTTTTATATCGACAGTTGGTAGCACAAGCCTTTTAACGCACAAAGGGTAGCAGCTCTTCAGCCAATCTGTGATAAAAGGGAAAAAATGAAATCACTATGGAAACTGCAGGAAGGATCTAAAAGCTCTCTTTATAAAGTAAACGTCTGATGTTTGTGACTGCAGGGGTAAAAAATTCATAAATCTGTGTGATGCTATCATTTCTGATTTGTTATCACTGCAAATGCCAATTGGAAGCAGCCTGACCTTAGCTTCATTAAGTGTTGTCTGTTCAGAAATAGTTACTATTCAACAGGAGGAAGACGGGGGCCTGCAGAGAGGTCAGGGGTTTAAGCGGGTAGTGTGGGACAGAGGGAAGAAACTAATTTGCTTCGAATGTTTCTTTTCTCATTTGATTGTCTTTTTCTTTTAAATCACAGTGACTTGATGGAATCGGGCACAATGAATTTGTTCTGCTCTATGTTTTATTTTGGTTTGCGTTTCATTCAGAAATGGAATAAACCTCAGACCCAAATTCAACTTAGAAAACTATGTCGGTTTTTGCTTTTGAATTGAAAGAAAAAAGAAAAAAAATACCAAAAAACCACTCACCTTCTCCTTTCAATCAAAAAGCGAATGAATACCAAGGAGAAGTCTTCTCACTTCAGCACCCTGGACCCTCAGGAGTCAAAAAGGAAGGATCCTGACTATACAAGCTGTGATGAATTTGATTTCACAACAGACAGAAACAAACACCTGTGTCCAGGAGGAAGTTTCCGAATATCTCATCAATGCTCAGAAGTTAAGTGACTTTTAAAAGAGTTGTATGGATGCTGAAATAATGAACTTTTTATTTAATAATAGTTCACCTGTGGTGGAGGGATTATGAGGTCAAGAGGACACTGAAAAATTCTCCAGTGTGAAATTCTGCAAATTCAATAGTAGTCTTAATTCAGAAGAAGATGAATATTCAAGTAAGTAAACCAGTTTCAGCATTACATATGCTACGATGCTTGTCTTTTCAATGTTTGCAATGGAATACTACTTCATTAGTCAGATTCTCAGGCAACAGAGACTGTGACTTTTTAAAAAAAAAAGTTTATGGCAACTTTATCACAGTTGTAATGCATTGAAATGAAATGTCAAAGATTGATGTGCATGGTAATTGATTTCAGATCGTCATGCTCTATTTAGACAATTATAAACATCGCTAATCTAATGTTTCAAGGTACTTATGAACAATTAGTGATTCTGCACCAGCATCTCAAACACACTTTTGATGATAATAATATACTGAGGTGAGTTCTATAAATCCTAAAAGGGCTGTTGTGTAAATTATGATTAGAAAAAAGTTAGTTTATTTTTTCCCAGTGAAATGATTAAGGCTTTGAAAATAAAAACAGGAGCATTCTAGTTGTAAGCATGTAAAAATTCAGCACAATTAGTAGAGAGAACACTTTGCTTTATAATAATATACTTATTTAAAATAAAAGAATATAACATCTACCATTTCAACTTTATATAACTTCTACAATTACTAATGACTAACTTGGCTGTTTGTGCAGCCTTTCCAATTTCCATGGTGCTCTCATATTAAAAGGGTGTCGTTAAATGGTCAGTGATACAGAATCGAATGAAAGTGTGTGTTTGGGTAGCCAAACATAAATATATGCAGGCTTTCATTTGAAAATATTTAAATGCCTCATACACACTGACTTCACTGATGCTTTTTGTGCATATAATGAAAACCAATTATCTGTGGAGAAAACTTGACTGGGTGGAAGGAAATTAAATTGGTTTTTAAAGACTTCCTTAAACAGCAGTAGCTAGGGAAAGCTCCAGTAACATTTTAGCTGAAGATCGTAATGACTTTGCCATATTAATAAATCATGCTTTATCCTGACTTTTATCAAAAGACTTGGATGGAAAGACTGCACATGGCAGGGTGAAGAGAGGAGAGCACTTTTAGCTGGAGCTGCGGGGCTGTCCGCCACTCTCCCACTTCCTGTGAAGCTCTGCAAACAGCTGATGGAAAAGTCAGGTAGGTCCTAACTCACCCGAAAAGCAGGATACAGGGTACTTTTAACAAAACTTCCAATTGTAATTTCTTGAAGGGAATATTCTGTGATTTTTAAAATGCTGTACAAAATAGATGTGAGGAAATCTTGACCAACTTTTCTGCCTAATTTCCTCTGGGAGTTTCCCAACTTCTTCACAATGTTTTTGTGCTGAATATCAACTCTCATCAATCAGCTCTATGTTAATTTTTTTTTTTCTCATTGTGCTGTAAGTCTGAGACCACTTAAGGAGAACATTTATGGAAACATGGAAAACATATTGTTTCCTTTACACATGGAACAATGCAAATGCTTTCCCTTTGTTACTATTCAAAATATTAGCATTCTGTTGTCTCTACCTATGTTCTCAGACGTGACTTCCAACAGCTCTTGGAGAATAAGGAAAACAGAAGACTTTACCCTTATCTCCAAATATCTGGTTGCTTACTAATTAATGAGTAAAATATAGCATGGAGTTTTTGTGAAACCAAATGTTTCCCTAATTTAAACTCTGTATTGGAAAGTTGATATGGAGACTCCATAAAATATGTATTATTCTGCTGCAGTGAGGGGACTGTTAGGGAAAAATGCATACTTTTCCTTCTATTATTTACCAAATGGCTGAACTGTAAAATACTGCAGGTATTTGGTTGGTGTAAAGTAGTCTCTAATATTTTCCAACAAATTTTCACTAACTTTTCACAACAGTGCTCCTAGAAATAGTGTTTTTCACTTAGTGAATTAAATGGAAACATAAGTAGCATTTATCCCATCCTGGATCTTAAATGTTGAGAAGAAAATTTATATATTCCACCGTATGTTTTCTAGTCAGCCAGTTGCATGATCATAT
This sequence comes from Cervus canadensis, assembly GCF_019320065.1. Classification (NCBI taxonomy): domain Eukaryota; kingdom Metazoa; phylum Chordata; class Mammalia; order Artiodactyla; family Cervidae; genus Cervus; species Cervus canadensis. Next base: position 45,782,595 of record NC_057406.1, read on the forward strand.
TTTTAAGATATTGGTTTTGAATATGGCAATACTTTCCTCTCACACAAGAGAAATTTTGTTTCTCATGTTTTTTTTCTCTCCGACTCTCAAGAAAATAAAGCTCTGTGGAATACGTCCACGGGGAGTCTCTTTATGGCACTAAATACCCAGGACTAAAGGAGGTTTCTGAAGTTGTTCATAGTTTTGTATTTTTTCTTCCTATTAGAAATGCTTCGTGGTCCTGCCACACATTGCCAACTCGCAGCTGTTAGTGATCTCAAGCCCACCTGAGCTTTCACTCTGAACCAGAATTTACTCTCCAATCTCACATCAGCCAACTGAGATAAGACAAAAACTTTTAATTAGAATTTTAATATGTAATCCAAGCCATTTATAGATTATGCACAGAGGTAATCTTCTATGTATTTAAATAACTGTGTGGAGAAGTTAGATAATATTTAATTTGGTGGGGAGACTATTTTTAACTTTGCTGGAGTCTGGTTACCTGCGATGTTCCCGGAGAGTCACTTAGAAGTTCTATCAGCATGAGGTTTATTGTGTGAATGAGTAACTGAATGTGTCTATAACAAGTCCTGGGGGCAGCTTATAAAAATTGGACTATTCTGTAATATAATGAAGATATTCTGTTTTCCTTTCACATTTCTTCTGAGGAGCCTAATTTCACGTCTCCATGTTCGAGTGATGTGGATGAAAAGAGGGAGACACGGAGCCGGAGCCGAGAGCCAGGGAATTAGCCTACCCCTTGCTACTGTTAATGAGGGTGCCCCTCACCTCATGGGTTTATTCCTCAAAAACCCAGCACATGAAACAGTTTTTTCCCCTTTCCTTTCAAGAAACAGTTGGCACTTTATGGTGGACTTCTGCTTGACATGAATTATTTGGCAAATTGGGGACTGAAGTTGAATTATAAACTTAGGACTGTGTAACAGGCTCCAGGGGTGTTCTAGGGACAAAGTCTTCCTAGTCGAGTTTTCACAAATAACTTTATTGAGAGAAAAAAGTGATCTTTTCCCTCACTCATAAAAGAACAACAACAAAAATGTATACCTTGCTCAAATACTGATTTCCATTTATACACACACACACACACACACACTTCGCAGGAGTGCATCCTCGGGTTCTTTTATTTCCATGTGCACAGACTCTCATTAATGTTGATAACCTCTGCACATGCTTCCAGAAAATAATGGACCCCGACTGTGAGAACTGTCAATATTCAAACATGGTAAGAGCGGAATATTTAAAATCTGTTTGGCACACCAAGCTTGGTTTTTTGAAGACAACAGAAGTTGGACGGAAAGATCAAAAGAGAAAAAAAAAAAAACCCACCATAAAAGATAATGACATCTGGATGGGGCCTGGGTAATGCTCTAATTAAATGTACTTACACCTAAGTCTTATCACATGCTCAGGAGCAGAGCTTAGATGCCCCTTTTAAACTGCTGCATTAGAGGCAGTCGTGGGAGCCTTGCCTGCTAGCTGTCACCTCCTCTGTGATCCAGTTCTGTTCTATATGTGTACCTATAATCTTTCTTTCACTGAATGGCCTTCTGCTATTTTGCTGTTAAGACAGTCATGATAAATTGGATTATCCCTTAAGCTTACAAAGATATGCATGTTCTTTAAAATGGGTTTGAAAAATATGTTTCTTCCACCTAGCAAAAGCAGGCTACAGGATTCTCTTGTTCCGTTGCTGTCTCATAGGTGAAGATGAGTTTAGTAAGAGGCCTTGCATATTTTCCTTCCTGTTCAGGTAAGGTCTTGACATCCTTTTCCTTCTACGCATAATAGAAGTTCTCCCTGAAGACCATACAAGAGGTAGACTTCCAGAGGTCACCACATCGAGCAATTTTAACTTCTTAAAAGAGTTCTCTGTTAATTGCACAGAGTTCTAGGTAAATTGGCATAACTTGAACTGGTTTCAAAATGCTGGCATTTAGGCTGTGAGACAGTGTGAAAGGAGGGAACTGCGTTTGTTAGGTCTTTTTTCTCCCTTTTTTTTAATAGTCTTGAAACATCATGATGCAATCTCTTATTTGGTTCTTAAAAAAATAAAACAACCCTGGATATTTAGAAGAAGCTGCTGGGCAGCATGTAAACATGTATAGCATATCTCATTACCATTAACAGCCATGCATGATTTAACCTCCCCCTATAGCTTTGAGTATTTTCCCCCTGGCTTTGTAAAGTGATGCTTGAGTGTGGGTCTTACCAAGGAATTTCATAGCCATTTTATAGACCCGGCAGCACATTTGCTATATCAGAATATGCACACTGTTTCTTGTGCAAATGTTAACAATTAATAAAATTAGTGTTCTTTCTGGGAAAAAGTCCAAAGTGCTTGTGGATTAAGGCTTTGTGGGGTGCATAAGTCTATCTCTTATTTTAACTCAGTGAGAAGCTACTTTTTCTTTTGTTTTTCTATTACCTGCCTGCTAATAGTGCTAAACAATCAAATGCAAGGGATTTTGCCTTCTCTGACTTTGCAGAAGAAAATTATTCAGTTGATACAGAAGATGAAGGTTAGAAACCCACTGTCATCTAGAAGGTCCAGGAATTTAGAGAATCAGAGGTACTCCCTGGATCTCAGGATCCATCAGGGGAAATAGAGCCAAAGTTATTTTTCTCTGAGCTTCCTTAATTTTGTTTTACTGCCTGGGGCATAATTAGGACAATGGTGAGGCTTTGAGGAGGGGAGATGTTTGGGGGTTGCTTGAGATGTCTAATGGGGTCTCCAAATGTCTAGTCTTTCTGGAGACCAGAAAGACTCCAACCCCTAGGAAAACAGAGGTCTCCTGAGCAGCTTTTTGTGCGGAAGGAATTTCGTGCGCCACACCCCTCTGCAAAATGTTGGGACCCCTTTGGCTCAGGTAACCCCCTTCACATTCTAGGCTGCTTTCCAGAGCCACAATTGCTCCCCTCCTTTTAAGACTGGCTGTTCTGTTCATCTTGGGTGCCAAGATTTTCTTTTACTCGCTAAGTCTTCCCCATATAATCTAATGCTTCATTTCTTCCCAGAAAAAAATAAGATAGTTGCTTCAAATTCAGCATTTCCATAATACTAGTAAAAAGTCCTTCTTTGTAAAAGGTACAGGGTCAGTTCCTGCCACAGAGCTCATTTGCATCATCTCTGTTTCTCTCTCGTGGGTGAGGAGAAGACCTTTGCATTTGACCAAAAAGCACTAGTAAATAAGGAGTTAAAATGAAGGCAGGCTCACTGGTTTGCTGAGATCTGTCAGAGTCTGACTGGCTGGCTACATATCTGTCTCTGGAACAATAGGTACCTGTATTCTGCACGGACTGCTGGGCAGCGCTGACACTCTGGAGAAGGTCTGCCTCCTCACTCTCCTGGTGAGAATCCCCAATGACAGTTCCACTTTTCAGTGGAGGAGAAAAAAATATCTGTCTGCTCTCCTGATGGAGGGCAGAGCTTTGATCATTTTTATTCAGGCTTGTCTTGGCCGGAGGTTTCAGGTTCTTAGTCTCAAGTCAGCAGTCTCTCTCTCTCTCTCTCACACACACACACACACACACACGCACACACATCCACTCCCTCCCTCTCTCTTACTCTCTCTCATTTCCCCTCACAGGTTGTACGAAGGCAGATGAGTAGCCACAGCTGTAACTGAGGCACACGGCAATAAACACAGTGGAGCCGGTTTCTGCGATGGCAAGAGAGGGAGCATCAGAGTTGACAGCAACGACAAGGACCCAAGGACCGTCCTTCTGACAAGTTTCAGGTAAGAAAATATTTATGCCCCGATTCTGGCATTTTGCATCCTTGTGGCTGAGAGAGACATTGAGCTAGAAAGCAGGAGTCTCGGTAGGGAAATATTTGTCTGAGAATATCATCTGCTGGCACTTGCCTGCAAACCTGTGTTCTCAGAGCTTTGTGTTACTAGAATCGTCGGAGGTGAGGTGTGAGCGGGGCTGGGCAGCAGGGTGAGTTGCTTTTTAATGTCTGTCTGGTGACATTTATCGTGCTGTTTAAATTCATATCTGGAAAAAATGCTGTTTGATGATAGTTAGCAATGTTTTGAGTAACATAGAACATATGGCCGTGTAGAATTCAAGGATGCTCTCTCATTCTTAATTTGTAATTATTTTTACACGCAACTGTACTGAGGTCAGAGAGTTTTAAAAATTAATGAGATTCCCTGTGGAGTTCAAATAGTAATGCCTACGTGAGCTGTTACAGAAAGATAGGATTATGCGGGTATATTTTTAACATAGATTTAACTGTCTTTTTTGAATGTACTCCATTTGAAATATTTGAATTGTACAGTAGTTTATGGAAGCTTAAGTATTTAGAGATTTTAGTCCTTAATTTTTGTTGTTGTTGTTGTTAATGATCTGGAGAAATTTTGTCAAAATTAGACTGTGGAAGATGAACATTTTCTGTGGAGTTATTACTAAAACTTAACAGATATTATTGTTATGACAATGGAGAATACCTTATACTTTCGAGGAAATGACAAATAATGAATGAGACAGATGCTAAGAAAATCTGCAAATTGCTTTCATCTTAAGTAATAGAAAAAAATTCAGGAGATGGGGTAAAAACTGCTGGCACGAACAAAGAAGCGAGTGTATACAGAGATGAGAATTCTTTGTCACAAAAATGAACCCAGGGCATGGATTTAGGAGGTTAAGTGATTTCTACATTCTTGGTGCCCCACAAAATGGGTGAGTCCAGGCATTTGAAAATGTACCGAAAACTTTCATTTCCCACAATTTAAAAACATTGTTTGTGTTCCTGATACAACACATTGTTTAAAAAGAGGGGAATTGGAAAGCAGTCTGAGTATACAGTAATCGGGGCTAAAGATGCTTTTTATCCCGAGTTCCCCATTTACAAGCCCCATTCTGAGCTTCCTGTGATATATTGTTATGTAAATACTGAGCAGCCAGGGAAAGCAGTGCTATGGAGATTCAATTTACTTTGAAAGTTGTTCATTATAGCGGGGATGAATGTTATTTATTTGATGTGATTCAAAGGCTGGAAATGACTTTTTCATTGTGGCGCCTTTTGTAATGGGTGCAGGGTGATCTAATCTTTTTAATTTTGGCTTTCACACCAGTGGAGATAAAAGAGATCTGAACTCATTTATCGGTTGCTAGGTCCTTCTAGAGACCCAAGTCCTGTTCTTGGTTGCTATGGCCAGTCTGACCTCAATCTCTGTGGTTTTGGGGACTTAAGCAGTCTTTTTTTTTTTTTTTTTTATTGAGGAGCATGTACCTTGATTTATGTCCAAAATTGTGGCTGAACGTCTTTGTCTGCGAGTGATAGATGGTGGCGAACCATTCATCAGTTCTTACAAGTAAACACTGCTGTCCCACTAAAAATATGTTTTGTTCTGAGTTAATGGTATGGAACAAGGCAGCCTCCACACTCAGCTATCTTTTATTGTGGAGGGGCCTCGGAAACTTGGAGCAAAGTGGAGGAAATTGGCATTCATTTTCTTGTCTGTTAGCATTTCATTCCTGATTCGGATGATGCGGCTGTAGGTGGATGGAGGATGAGAGGGTAAACCTTCCATTTCTTTACTTTCTCTTTAGTTGGGGCTGCTTATGAAACAGGCCTTCTTCAGATGCCAGGATTCTGCTGGGGCACTAAGAAGTCAGGAGTAGTTTCTACAACGGGGTTGGCCTCCGCTTGGCAACTGCCAGGAAGAGCCGAGGCGTAGACAGGCTGGTGTGCTGCGACAGGCTGCCTTCATCTTCATGCCGGCTGTTTGAGGGAAAGTTGTATCCACTGTTGGTGGCTCCTAGGAACGCTCTGCCTCCATGCTTACTTAATGGGCCCCGGACGTCCTTGCATTCTAGAACCTTGTTAAAGGGAGCCTTGGTGATTAAAGAGGCTGTGGAGTATACAGCCCGTGCTTAGCAGATGAGCCTGCGTGCATTTCCCCATTTCCTTAAAAACTGATTAATTGATGCTGCGGGGAGCACCCGGTCTGCTAATAAGATGATGATAACAAAAAGGTATCAGGAAAGGCTTATAACTGCCGTCCGATTCCTTCCAAGAGAGATTGCGGCTTTGTAGTGTAGTTTTCTCTTTTAATAGTGCTATGCTAATGGTTTTTATTCTAAATCGGCCAACACTGAGTATCTCCAGGAAAAATGGGTTCCATAAGAAGTGGCATCCTCCTGGAATGGAAAGGTAAAAATTAAACATTCTTTAAAGTGCAATTTTCAAACCGTTTCCGTGTACTTCTTACCAGTAACATTAGAAAACTGCTTTCTAAATGAGTGTTTAAAATTTAAACCCTTGGTCTAAACATAAAAGGTTTAAAGAAGAAACTATCTTAGGGAATTTTATTGTTAGTCATTTGCTAAAGATTGCCTAGGTTTTATTAACAAAAAACAGCCAGACACTTTGTATGTTTACGTTCAGCCTTGAGAATAAGTAGATTTTTATATTTTAGAGAAAATGGTCATTTTGAGGATCAATTAAAATAATCTTTATCTGTTTTATGTATACTTTATTTCTAGAACTGGTTAGAGAAAACAGGATTTGGTGATATGGATGGTCTCTTCCAGCTTAAAAATTCTTCACAGTGTGTTAGTTTTCTGGAAATACACACAAGGATGCCTTTACTAGTGTAATTGGACTAATTCAACTAATGTTTAGCTCTTTAGTTGAACAACAATTAAAAGTTCTATGTTCTGTTGTACAGGCAATAATTTTGGTGGAGGTAATTTAAGAAAAATTGATTTTTGAAGATATTTTTACTTAACTGCTACTTTAGCGCTTTAATAAGAGTGAGGTTTTGCAAAGCTTAATTGTGGCTTCTTAACTTGGGTTTCTTACTTAGGTCTTCTTGAAGGTAATGCATTGTATGAGTGGTTAATTTCACGAGGAATATTGAATTCCAGGTATCTGAAGGCAAGTATTCCCCGGGATGTGGTATGTATGTATGTGTGTATATGGACACATTTTAATATAAAATGTCTTATAAATTTGACATTGTGTTTTGCTTTACTGTTATTTCAAAAGATTTAAGTAAATGTCGAATAGCGCTCAATTTCCTGAAATGATTAAATTCAGTCTCTGAAGAATCTGGGGAACAGGCCTGTAATGACATTTTGATGACTTTCATTTTAAGGTGTAATAGAAATTGAGTAAAATATTTTAATAGCTATTGTCTAATATCTCATTCAAATACAATGTTTTTATTGCTCATTCTAGCTTACAATTTTCTGGTGATAATAACATTGGCTGGTGATTGTTTCTTACATAGAAATCATTTTATCCTTACGTAGAAGTATTTTAGAAATGTCTTTATGAATTTATCTCAGCTGAAGCAATTGTACTAAACTCTTGAGACAAAATAGTATTTCCCGATTCCTCCCATTTTAATTTGGTACTTCCTTAAAATATTTAGGTGTATCTTAAAGGTACATATTAAATATTAAATATTACATATGATAGTTTGTGGTTTAAAGAGGAAAAAACAATCATTCATATAAGTCAGGGAGGGCTGAGAAAAGAGAAGGAATAAATATTGTTACTAGCCACTATCACAAAATTGATTTGATTTTTCTTCCAGATATCATGTATTTTTAAAAAAATTTTAAATGGGCTAATAAATAAAAACTATGTGTAAAATACACAGTTATTATATCTCTTTATCGAATAGGTAAGTGCAGATATATAAACATATTGATTGCACCTAATGTTACCAGAAACATCTTTGCACCTCAATTCTTTCAGGAGATGTAGACACAAGTTAAGTTAAGCATATGGCTTTTAAAGAAATATTTTGAGAACTGGAGTTGTGACACATTAGATCAATTTCATGTTAAGTCAAAATGAAATCCTTAAATCAGTTTTTCTGTGTATGTTACACAAAGCCATTAGCTTTCAAATTGCATTGTTCTAAATGCTAATTAGAAAAAAATTATGTAATTTAACTTGATTGTAGTGAATAAAGTCAGAATATAATATTATTGCTGAATTAACATGCCATAAGTACATTTTTTAAAATGAAAATAAAGTTATGCTCTAGTATGAGATTATTATCCTCTTCTAATGTGTTTATTGAATTTCCCCAAGTTTGGTTTCTTCTTGTAATTAATATTCCTTTCCACACATCAGTGTTGCAGGGTTATTGGTTCCTCTTAGCTGCTTTCTGCCTCCTATAGTTTTGGGTTTTGTCTTTTTGGTATAATATTATCCTGTCACCTAGAAAGTTGTATTGACTTTGAAGGTATCTGTCTGAGTTTGGGGTAAAAAAAAAAAAAAGTAAAACACTAAACTTGTTTTATTAGAAATTGTGTATAAAGTGCTGAAAGATTTGAGATGGCCTTGGGATGTTGTTCAAGGGGTTGATTTTAGGATATAGGATTTTCTCAGTAGTGGCAAGTTACTTGTATAATTCAATAAAATCTTTCCTTCAGCTACATGAGTTTATTTTCCACAAAATAGTTTGCCAGGCGATAAACCTCAAATTACACTGACCATCAGCAGGAAATTTTATTATAGAGAAAGAACTGGGAAGGGAGGGGGCCTTTTAGACAGCTAACGGGTTTGCCCCAACTTACCATCCAAGCATGGTGGCAAGGACACATGGTAAGGTTTTATCTATTGATTAATCACCTCTGAGATCCAACAGCAGATTTTAATTTGCACAGCCAACAATCAGATATTTTTGTTTAAATGATATCAGGATGATTTGAGAAAATAAAAGTTTTTCTAAAAAGCCGAATTTCATACTCTAGCACTAATAATTAACTGAAACATTTAAAATTTGTTCAGATTTTAAAATGTGAAAATTGTAATTTACTTAATGGTGTTTATAATTTTTTAATAAAAAATGGCCTATATAGACTCATAGTGACCCCAATTCCTTCTAAAGGCTTTGGACTTTATGATCTTACACCATATAGTAAACAGAACCTTTTTCCATTTTTAATTATGTCTCTAAGCCATTATTTGTATTCTTAATGGTGTTTGGCATTATTTAATCATAATGATTCATAAATCCTTGAATTTCCTACATTTTTCTGACAATTGAGTTTACAGTCCAGAAGTAAAGACTAAAATATACCATAAGGCTGGGAGTGTCCTTAGAGAAAGGAAGACAAGGTGACTTGCCATGGTCAGGGACATATGGTGTATAGTTGAATTTTAACATAATTTACTACAGACATCTTTAAAAGTATTGGATTTTTAGGAAATGTTTGAAGACAAACTCAGTTTGCTAGAAGTTTGAAACATAGGTATCTAGTAAATTATACCAATATCTTTCCATAAGGATTTAGAAAATATTCATTCATTCATTCCACCAACACTGATTCAGGGCCTACCCTGTATCAGACACTGTCTTTGTAGCTCTTAATTTAATATTCTCCATTGATTCAATATTCATTATTTGCCTGATTTTGCAGATGATAGCAGGCTCACCAGTTATTCATACATCATCAATCAATCACATCACAATCCATATCATTTTGGAACTTGTATTTCTCTTGCCTCTTCTTTAGCTGGCTTAAAGTAAATTCTAGGCATATATACCAGTTTAGAAGAATATATTGGCAAAACAGTCACAGTGAGTTTTAATAAGCTGTCTTATTGATATTCAGGCCCATGATGCAGCAAACAAGTTGGTTTTATTGCTTTTTATGCTTCCTTCCAATGCCTCTGATTCTATTTTAAGGGACCTCTAATTCTAATTCTTAGTGGCTAACGTTTCTTTTCCATTTGCCTGTCAATTTCCTAAGCTCTTTACCTTTGTTCTTTCCATTACATTATGAGAAAGGTGGCGTCACTGACCCTCCTTGCAGATGAGGAAAATGAGGCTCTAAGAAGTAACTGCCTGGGCGTCACCAAGCTAGTAAGCAGCCAAGATGACTTAAACCCCAGGTCGTTCAGCCTCTATTCATTCTTCTAGTCGCTAGGCAAATATTACTGAGCATTTATGATGGCCTTGGCTACTCAAGATGTTTAGAAAACAGAAGTGTCTGTACCAGGCAAACCTCTGCGTTAGAACAGATACCCACAAGCACCTTGATACTTCCATTATGTTATTTTCCTTTGCATCTATGGATTCCCCAGAACCAACTCCTTCAGAAATCTCACCATTTGGCTTAAGTCTTTTTTTTTTTCTTTTTCAATTGTATTATGGTCTATTTCTAGCCAGGAATTTTCTACACTGGAGGGTTAATCTGCTCATTGCCCCCACAAAGTTTGCCTTGCATTTTCTCTGATCATTCCTGCACCTGAAACACTTTCTGCTGCTTTCTCAATGCCTCCCATCCTTCAATGTCTGGGTCAAAGCCCATGGTTGCTACGAAGCCTGTCTTAGAAATGAAATCCTAAAATTCTTTTATCTGTGCTGATCATTTGACATGTAGCATTTGTAATAAGTAAAGTGACTTGTGGCTGGGCAACATCTCACATATTTCCTGTGTCCCAGTCACATCACTGTTTATAGATATGCCCAACTGACATGTTGGCAAAGAATTCAGAGAATCCTCAATAAAATCAGAAAGTAGAAAAGCTAAGAGTGGAAGGTTTGGAAGCAGAGGCCCCACTGCCCACTACAGTGCCGGGCATAGATCATACGGCTAATATACGTTTGAGGTGAGGAAATAGGGAAGAGAGACCAAAGGAGGGAGAGATGGACCACAGACAGAAAGCTCACAGGGAAAAACAAAATAATATTTCCAAATTTATAGCCCAGGGCGTTCAAAGAAGTTTAAATATTTAATAAGGATTGGGGATCCTGTTTAGGGTTATATAGCTATACACAATAATCTTTACTTTCATATATTTTTGCTTCTTCTGAGAATGAACTGTCACTTGTATCAACATATATCCATGAGACACATAATGAACTTTCTGATGTTTCTAAGAGAAAATACAATTGTGTCCTGCTTGTACATGTTTTCACCACTATTAAGGCCCACAATACTGAAGTTGCTGGCCCTGCCTTTTGTTCCCCACCCCCACCCCACCACAAAACAGCCAGTCTCTTAACCAACATGAAGCTTTATTAGTTAATACTTCCTGTTGGAATTTTTTTAGCAAAATTCAAATTCAACATTCAAAATCCTAGCACAAATCTCTTATATCAACAAGCAGCTCTTGTGGTTAATCTTATTTATGTCTTTACTCAATTGTATTAAAAAATGTAGCCTTGAACTCTCAAGGAAAGTATTTATGTCTGTATTTTTATGGATTCTCAAACACAACTGCTTAAGTTAGGAAGTTTACTTCATAGGAAAATACAGGGGGATATTTCTTAAAGCAACTACTACATCTGACCTCTGCCATGGAGCTGTTTTACTGACTATGAGTCATGACTTGTGGACATAGATATGAATATAGGGCTTACTTCAAGAAGGTGTTATTAATACCTGGCACATACATAACATGTACTAATTTTCTTGGGTGAAGCGAGTTGGAAAGGTGGCATCCTGAGCCAGTGAACACGATAGCCAATGTGTGCCCTCTAATTTATGTGGAGGCCCTCTGCTGAAGCAGCCCCATTCTTTGGGCATCCCTACATGCTAATTGAGATAAGTGAGGGGGCAGCTTGGGCCATGAGGCTGTTAGCTTTATCCTGCTTTTAAGAAAAAGAAACATTTCTGCAGTCAGTATTGTGACAGGAGCAGCTGAACTGTCAGTAAGAGTTCCAAATATGAAACTGTTCCAAAGGCTTATCTGTTTATCTCATGCTGTGTTGCTGTTGGTAAAATGCAGAGGATGAGCTTGCCTCCCTTTTAACCCTAACTTTCTTCGGTCCCTTCATTTTGACACTAATTTCAGGCATGAACCTTGGCACCCAGCTACAGTGTGTAATTGTTGGTATCCCGCTGCCACCTGGGTGCACAATGGAGAACAATATTTAGTCCCTGTGATTTGCCCGAAGAACACACCACATGCAGTTGGGAAGGGAAATATTTAATCACCCAGTTTTCTCCATGCAGTTTCAATCAGTTGAATCCTTTGAAGATTTTATTTTCTCTAAGTTAACTGGTTGTTTTGTTACCGCTCAGGTAAAACCTTTAGATCACTCTTGAATTTGGACTGGGTAAATTTGCGGATGTTACATATCAGTCTGAGTGGACAAACAAAGAGAAGATATTTTTAAATATGCTAAGTTAAGAATTCATTTTGGTCAGAAGAGTTTTTTAGAAAAGTTCCTTGAGTCCTCTGTTTCGTTGTTGGCTGTGGACTTAATATGTAAAATGCTCTAAGTGACACACGAATAATACCATTCCATTTTTAGGCATATTGTGTGATGATGCTGTTGATCTTTAGAGGAAATTCCATTTGGTGACATTTACAAAAATAGTTTCATGTTAGCAGCTTTTAATTTTAATTTTTTAAAAATAACAAGAATGGTATAACTTGCAAGTGACAAGAAAGTCACCCAAGAGGTATGTATAATTGCATAATGGAAATATGAAACATACCTTGTCAGCCACCTGATGTTGTGCTTATTTGCAGTCCAGGGAAATAGTTTTGACAAGTAGAAAAAATGGTATAAGAATGGAATTATCTGTGTAAACAGGCAGTGTGTCATCTTAAAGACTGAGATCTGTGTTTTTTTAATTTTTAGGGCTAGTGCTTTCAAAGTGCTAGAAAGATTTGAGTCCAGAGTTTAGTCTTCATTGTACTTTAGTCCTGCAAATTCAGTGCAATGCAATGCAATCCAATACATTTCAGTTCACCTCGTTGCTTATTGAATTTCTAATATTTATGAAAATTTTACCTCCTCTAGACAGTTATCTCTTTAAATTTTTATCTAAATACATTAAATGCATTTATTAATACATGTATTAAGTACATTAATACATGTATTAAGTAAATACATTAGGGAATATCAGTACATATGGCGAAGAATTTGTGATTCTTCACTGCAAACAAAATATTTTTAAAGTTTGAGATTTCTACTGGTTTAGGGCATTTTATTTTTCCTATTCCAGGTTGAGTGAAAGTTGGCATAACATATGATCTTCCTAACTAAATCAGTCTCTCTTTTACTCAATAATCATAATTATGTCATAAATTTGGGAAGAATTCAAATCATTTATTTACTCAATTATTCAATTGGTTTTTCCCCCCTTAATTATCTTGTCTGACCAGTGTTGCTAAAGGCACTGTAGAGGATTTTATAAAAGGAGAAAATATGATCTTTCTCTCATCAACTATAGTATAATTGGAGAGAGAAAAAAGAACTCTAAAGAACTAATTGGATAATATAATAAAATTACTCCTAGTTATCATGCTTCAGTACTGTGAAGGGAGAAGCTATTTTCTCACAGGTGGAAAACAGTATTAACTATCAAATATAGCTTTTGGATTCAGAAGATTGCTTCAGATTATTTGTTGTGAGAACAATAATGAGAACATTTAGGATAAAGGCTAACTTCTTGAAAATAGATTTTACATCTTTTAATTGATTTCATCAGCAAAAATTTTCCTTTCATGAAGATTTTAAAATATCAAGTGTGTTGCATGGTTAGTCAACTAATTCAACTGTCCAAAACTTTTAAATGCGTTACTTTAATCGATTATTTATAATAGAATATGTGTGTGGGGATTGGTAGAGTTTACCATTGCCTTATTTGCACTTCATGATAGTCTTCTGAAATTTGGACAGACATGTAAATTGAAGTGTTTTTTTTTTTTTTTCTAATACTTTAGCTTCCTTGCTATCTTGAGAAGACAGGCTAACATAATCTCTAAAATGGAAAACTTTTCAAAGCTGTCTTTAACAGCATCCCTGGTTGTTTAAAGCCCTGCCCATAGTTTTGCTCTCTTAACAGAAATATTACACCCATTCACCCACAATAAAATAAAAACACTATTCCAAATAAAATCTAACATTAAGCAAAGAGCTTAGGGATATGTTCAATTTTAGTTCCTATCTGGAATATAAATTTTTAAGATTGTAAGAAAAACCAACAGTTTTGCTTGCATATTGATTCTCATCTTCCAAAGTCAAAGACTAGTCAAAAAATTTTAAAACTTAACAAGCCTTGAAATGTTTATCCTTAGTTACATTGAGAACTGTGTTGAGAAACCCAGTAATAATGATTCTTTTATCTTGAGTAGTATATATCTTGTAGACATAGAGAGAAGAACCTTGACCTTTTCTGTTTTCTCAGGAAAGGAAAGAATTGGGGAGGAAAAAAATGCACTCCAATCCCAACAGAACTCCCTGTGGACAGGGTGTGGCAGCCGCCAAGCAGGGGAAGGCACATGTCCTGTCCTAAGGGTTTAGGGGAGGCAGCAAAGAGCTGTTTCTCCTGGGGATCCTAGTGTGTGAATGGACTTATAGACACTCATCATGGGGCAGATCAGACAGAAGGACACTTAATGAGACCCACTTGGAGAGCAGACAGGAGCACCCTCTCTAGAATGCAGCAGTTCTCGGTTCTCGGCGTCTTTGGGAAGCAAGGCTCAGCATCTACCTGTCTAAACAGGGAAGGAGGGCAGAGACAGGACACGCCCCCTGTGACTTACAAATTCCTTCACTGCCCAAGTGAGGAACTCCCCTCACTGCTGTCTGCTCGGAGCTGTATTTCATCTTGATAGCTGTTGGCAGTAGAAACTTTTGAACTCCATGCAATGTAAAGTTATGGTTGAAAAATTCCTCAGTAGAATTTCTATTTCTCTCAGGACAATTTGGAACATGAAGATTAGAGAAGATTAGAGCCTTAGAGACAGTCTATCTAGCCTAAAACTATACATTTGGGCTCACACCATTTGAAGAAAAATGAAACAAAAAAAAAAACACTTGAGGAGGTCAAAGAATTCTACATCCGGGAATATGGAAAATGGTTAAATTTGTGAACCGGAAGAAATAAAAGAAAGTGTTTAGGGAAAAAGAGATCAAGTTTGTGCTGAGTTAGAGATTCACTGTTCTCAGTTTCATTTTCACTTGCTGGATCCTGATGGCTTACTGTCTTCTCCAGATGTAATTTTAGCATCACACTTCTCAAAGTAAATACGTTTGAGTGCGGACATTCTCACCTTGTTCATTCTTTCAGGGCTTGGCATGCCTCTTTGGTCCATCTCTGGCAGGCTCACACTTAATTTAACTTCGGCACAGCTTGCTCATCATCATACAGTTCTTTCCCCCAATAAAGTAGCCAAGGTGTTTTGATGGATGATGCTTCTAAGGCCAAATGCCACATTTTATGTTTCGTTTGGAAATATGAAAAGGCGAAATTGAAATTAGAGTGTCCCGTCCATGTCCAGGAGCACAGAACCTTTTTCCTTGCACCTGCAGTGAATTCACATCTTTCCAGTAATCTATGAGTATCAGATTTTTCAGGTTTATGTTCATTTTTTAGGCTATATTGACTGGCCATGGTTTTGGTCCTTTTTACTTTTGAGTTTAGAGCTCCATGATTTGAGGACCTTGAATAGTTTCTGAGAGTCTAATATTCCAGTGTTTGAATATACATTTTAGAAGAAAGGTGTATTAGAATGCAGGCTTCCTAGAATAATCATCAGGATGGCATGTAGAGGATCTTATCAGCTGATGTCTCCTCTTGTTCACTTCAGGGCTCTAAGTTAAGCAGCAGCCTTTGAGGCAGGAAGGGTAGAGACTTTGGAAGCAAATCAAATTAGATCCAATCCCAGACCTGCTGTAACCTTGGACCAATTGTTTAGCATCTTTGAAACACCATTTCTTCCTCTGCAAAATAAGGATTATAACACCCACTGGTGTTTCTTGGCCATTTCCCTCATTCCAGATATCATACCCACATGCCTATAAGGCAAGTACTATTATTATCCACAGTTTCCAAATTACCACACTGAGCTTGGAGAGGTAAAGAAAACCTACTTAAGCATACATGGTTGTTAAGTACTGGGGCCTCTTTTTGGTTCTTTTATTTCTGTAGTATTTGTTTTTAGGAAAGAACTTGCAGGATCAAAAGGTAGGCACAAAATAAATTTAGTTAATTTTCAAAAATATCATTTAGTTTCAAGTGCTTGACTCTGAGAAGCAGTGTTAAGGCTGTAATTTATATTTTGCCGCGTTGCGGACTGAGGCTGTTTGAGAGTGGCTCTGTAAGTGGCCGTGGAGGGCTATATGCTATGAGAGCTGCTTTATGCTTTTCTTCTTGAAGATGGTGACGGTGCTTCTCATTCTGATGAGCACAACTCCTTCTCAGTAAAGATTCTGGATAAATGGCTGTTACCTGGAATTGAATGCCCGTCTACAAGGTAATTGTTGTGCCTCAGAGGAAGAGTGGATGCCATTTCCAGAAGAGCTTGACATTCTCAGGGAAGAGTTTTCTAGCCTTGAAGAATATTATATGTGTGATTTTTATGACCCTTGATAAAGAAAAAAATGAGTATTATTTACTAGAAATTTCAAGCTTTCATTCTGTTGTGGCTTCATCTGCTGCACGTTCCTCATTCAAAAGATACTTCTAACTTCAGCTTCTTCTCCTACTTCATCTGCAGGCCCTTGAAGTCTGTGGGAAGCCCAGGTGTGTGTAGAAACACGGAAATAGCACAGTCTCTTTGGTTGAGAATAACATGTCAGTTTTCTTTCCTTGCTTTTGTATGCTCTCTGGAGCTCACCCATGCATGATGTTCCAGTTGACTTCAAAGACAAGTCTGTGGTTGGATTAACTCCACAGGACTGGGAGTAAGGTTTAAAAGAAAAGAGCAGGCTTAGTGCTTTCCAAGCTCACCAAGGAGCTGACAGAGCTCTGTGGTTACTAAGAACACATAGCTTGTGGTTCATTATGTCCTCCTCGAGGAACAGGTAAATTGGCATACTAGTTTCTAGATTATTCTCACTATTAAAGTTATGTTTTAAATGATGATTGCACAGTACCAGAAAGGGTTGACTTACAACTATATAATACTTGCACTTGGGAGCTTAGTGTCTAATAAAGGAAATACAGATATAATACATTTGGAGTGGGAAAATACCACTGAAGTTATGAACATATAGGACATGCAGATCATAGGGTAATTTTAAGTGTTGAAAAAAAGGATGGTGTAGTGAGTGGTATGTGCTTGAGAAATTACAGTGAAGGTGTGTTTGCTTTCCAGACATTGCCAGCAAAGATAGACTTCTTACAGAAGGCTAAAGTCAGAAATTGCTGAGGGAAAAAGGGGAGAAGACTGAATGAGTTGAAGCCATCATCACAAAGTTGGGACACACTTTGGGAGAAGGCCTAGGAATGAAAGAGTAATGAGTAGATGGGTGGGCATCAGGATGGCTTGCTGGAGAAGAATATGACCGACTAGAGAGGGTGAAGAGACAGGGCAGAGTGAGGTGCCGCTATGGACTGTGAAGCTAGGAGAGCCTATGAAATAAAGCATCCACATGAAACTTTGCCTATGCAGGAAGTAGAAGTGATGGGCTTCAGGGAAAATAGGGAAGCAGCCCTAGCAGTTCTGCTGTATATTGACCATAGGCTTGTTCGTGAAATTTGAAAGCCGTGTAAAGGTACATGAAGAGTTTTAATTTTAAGAAATCAGAGGACCAGATCAAAGAGGCCATAATAATTCAGGCAAGTGACTGCCAGGCTCTAGACTGTGTCTGTAGATGTGATGTGAAATAAAAGGGGGAAAATTTAGTAGACATGAGTTTGAGCAAGCTCTGGGAGTTGGTGATGGACAGGGAAGCCTGGTGTCCTGCAGTCTATGGGGTTGCAAAGAGTAGGACATGACTGAGCAACTGAACTGAAGGAAATAATCTTACAAAATAACATTTATGAAACCCAATACCACTGAAGGTGCACTCAGAAACAGTGAAGGACAGAAAGGAATTAAAAATTGTTCAAAGATTTTGCTTATTTGATGGAAAAATTACAAGTAGGGCGAGACTGAGTGAGGGTACATAATAAATTCCAGAAAGAGGACCCAACATACTCGCTGCATGTTTTTTCCTTCTGTCTCTGGAATGAAGAAGAAAGAGACTTAAGGCTATTTCTTTGCACTTTGGTTTATCCCATTTTAGATCCAGGATCACGAAGTATTAACATATACTCACATATTGAACGCTAAAACATTTTTTTATTCCCCAGCTCCCACACACCAGAGTTCCCCGAGGTCCTCTCATCCGGCATTGTCTAGGGAGACACGACAGAAACTGCAGCCTGTGTGGTAACCAAAGGCACAGCCTCTGTATTACTGAACCTCAGATTGAGTCTCGACTGTGGTTATGTTCTAGTGAATAGAGCGGAAAGAGAAACGAATCATTTGTCTCCAGAAATTGTCATTCTGACTCTGCCTTTGGAGACACTGGCATGTGTACTGTGGCTGGAACAATCCTGCTTTGATTTGTCATCAAACACTTGATATTGGACTTTGAAAGCAAAGAAAAATATTGTATGATTCAGATGAGCTTTTCATTAAAAAAAAAAAAAAGACTATGTGTATAAACTCTCTTTTCTAATTCTTACCAGTAGGCATTTCTCTCCCACGATATACGCCATAATTTAATGACCTTGGAACTGTTGATTTACTTCAGAACATATTTGATGTGATTTCCTAAATCTTAGAAAATGTAACGGGAGTTTTGGTCATAATTTTCTTTGACCTGGAAATTCTGGATGAGGAAACCATCAGATTTAAGTGCCTTATTTCATAGTTAAAATGAAGACTGAACTTAGAGGGAGGACTTGCATAAGGTCACAGGTCTAGGTGGTGACAAAGCCAGGAGAATCTCAATTCTATTTATATCCAGATGAGCCTCTATTTATCCTGTGCTGGCCTTTCCCAGTGTAGGAGACTCTAAACTGTAGAAAACCAACAGCACGTATATTTGCCATCAACCAACAAAGCAGATCTTATTTTCTGTGTCTCATAATGTGCCTGCACATCTATCACAAAGGCATTATTATGAAGTATTATCACACTAGTAATAACTGACAGGGCTTAAATAGGAGTTAAGAAAGAGATTTTTTAAAACAATAATTATTTAAGAAAAAAAATCTCTGATTTCTTCAGGAAATATCATAAAAGAATTGTGGATCTGCCTCTATCTTATTTCATGCTTGCTTGCTAAAGAACCTTCAATCCCAGGACTAGGGTTGATTTTCCAGAAAGTTTCTCCGTGTGAATGTAGTAGAACAAAAAGGACAGTTGGAAGAGAAAAGGGAATGGGGTGGGACGGACGTTGATGGAGCCTCAGCTGAGTTTACTGTGGTCTGGGCTGGCACTCAGGCATCTAAGATGACTCAGGTCATCTGTTCAAGTGTACCCCTGTATTTTTCCTGTCTGAAACGTCCTTTCCTTTGCCCTGTCCATCTTCATTCCCATCTCCCTACTCCCCATCTTATTCAGACCTCTTGAAAATGTGACCTGTACGTGCTTTGCTCTTTGTCTTGTCTCTACTTTACAATTCCCAGCATCTAAACCTGCTTTAACTTCACAGTGGCGCTAACGATTCTTGGATTGCTACATCCCGTAGGCTTTGAGATCTTTCATGAATCTCTGAATTTCTTTCCCCCTCAAAGTTCCCTACTACCCTGGCTTCTATGGTGCCATTCCCACCAGATCATCTTGTTGTTCCTTCTCTGTCTCTTTCATGGCCTTCTCTTCTTTTTCTTCCCCAAGGTTCATCCTCAGCCCATTACTTTTCTCACCTACCACGCTTTCCTTTTATTTTATTATTTTTTTTTATATTTTATTATTATTTTTTTTATTTTATTTTTTTTTTATTTATTTTTTTTTTGAATCAGCCATGGATTTACATGTATTCCCAATCCCGATCCCCCCTCCCACCTCCCTCTCCACCCGATTCCTCTGGGTCTTCCCAGTGCACCAGGCCCGAGCACTTGTCTCATGCATCCCACCTGGGCTGGTGATCTGTTTCACCATAGATAGTATACATGCTGTTCTTTTGAAATATCCCACCCTCACATTCTCCCACAGAGTTCAAAAGTCTGTTCTGTATTTCTGTGTCTCTTTTTCTGTTTTGCATATAGGGTTATCGTTCACGCTTTCCTTTTATACTCTTATTTACTGCCGTGATTTACGGTTACTCAGAAATTGTAAATGTAATTTGAATTTCCTTACTGCAATTCAGACTTGAATATCCAACTGTCTGCCCTGTCCATTGGGAACCCTCCAACCAAACATGTGTAAACAAACCTCCTCATTGTTCCTGTAACCTGGTTTTTCCATCTGCGTTCTCTGCATAGTCTTGTTTCCACAAGACTTCTGTCTACTCATTCACCCAAACTACAGACCCCAGAGTCATGTTGGCTTCTCATTTCCCATCTCTGTTGCTTTTCAAATCAAACCCATTACCAGGACCAGCTAACCTTCCATCCTAGATACTTCTTAAATCTGACTGTACTGACCATCCTTATTACCACTGTTGCAGGCCAGACCTGCCACCACTTGCTGTGGTTTATCTCTTGCTTGGGCATCTGTGCTGTTTAATGACTTTTCTTCCACCAGCCTTGGCACCATCATATCCATACAACCCAAAGTCAACCTGCCACTTGCAAGTTTAAAACCCTCCCATGTTTTCCTGCCATGCTGGATAAAGCCCCAAATAGTCGCATCTTAAACTCTATTCATAAATGTTCTATTTCCTGCCTCTTGAAAGTCTTATCTCTAATGATTTCCTGTTTTAAGCTTTGCTCTCAAGAAGCACACAATAGCTGCAGATTCTACATATAAACCACATCATTGCTTCATTTTTACAGACTCCTCGGCCTCTCAGTCACTTCTCACTCCCCTTCCCCAGCCCCGCCCCCCAATCTTCCTTCCACCAATACAAGTATGTCACCTCCTCCAACAACCTTCTCTTTACATGTCTTGTCACCCTCCACCTGTCTATTCTTATCAGTACCCTGTGCATATGCCAGTCATTGAATTAACTCTGATTTTCTAATTTGTATTTTTGTGAACTGTACAGTCCACCAGTAGCTGTGAACAACTTGTTAGTTACTTCCTTCCTTCAACTAAATTCAGATGTTCTTTGATAAGAATTCAGTACAGAAGCAGTTGGCCTCACTGCTGGCAACTAAGTCAGGAAGGTGAACATTTAATATATATGTGTGTGTGTATATCTTTGTATATGCATTGTGACTTTAATTTAATTTTACTTTTCCTTCTGAACAGTACCTGAGTCACAAATATACAAGTATCTTTAACCTCTCTCCCAGCATCCATACCTTACTTACATTTTACTCCCCCAGAAAAGCTGAAATTTAAAGGCTAAGTTTATTGACGTGCACAGAATACCACAATTCATTTAGAAGAGTCACAAGAGTCAGTTACAATGTCAGAGCAAGTATTTTGCAGGTTTATTTATCCACGTTTAGATATACATAGTTTTTGTACCAATAAGTAGCATACTGAGCTTTGCTGTCCCCAAAATATGACAAATGTTATTTTCTTAGGGAGAAGAGTAAGGTTTATTTTTTGTTAATGAAATGCCAGACAAGCCCAGCCAACTTGCGGGGCATAATTAAATTGGAGCATCTTTGGCAGTTAGCTATGTAGCTCCATCCATGCAAATGTTTTGCAAAAATTTATCTTAAGCAATTTTTTTTTTTTTTTGCCAGATTCTTTTCAGGATAAAGTTGGGACATTCAGGAATTGGGGCAGTTCTCAAAGCATCATAAACATGTCTAAAGACTGGTTAAATAAGCTCCATTATTGTCCTAATTATTCAACTCTAGCCTTTCTTCCTACTCCCCACTACAGACACCAGAAATTTAACACTCGGCGCATATGGGTGTGAATGAAGTGGCAAAGTTGAGATTTAAAAACTTTGCTTGTAAAGTCACTCCAATTTTAATTCATATTCTCTCTACCTATGTTTTACAATGCTACTTATTCACTGTAGCTTTTTGTTCTTCCTAGTATGAGAGAGGAAGCACACATTCCTTAAGAATTCACTCTTAGGAATATCCTACAGGAATAGATTTCCTAAAAGAACACATCAAAGACTTTTCTGTCAGTCCAGTGGTTAAGACTCTCTGCTCCCAGTACAGGGGACACAAGTTTGAACCTTAGCCAGGGAACTAAGATCCTGCCTGCACACTCAATGTAGCCAAAAAATACAGACACACACACGCACCCCAAGTGGAAAATAGACAAATAAGTACATTCTGTTTTATAAGCACATGGTCGAATTTTAATTAACTTACTCTTTGTTCTAGCTATTCACCACTTCTGTTGTGGTGCAAAAGCAGCCATAGGTAATACATAAACAGATGAGCATGTGTGCCTTCCAGTGAAACTTTGCTCAAAGAGGGGGCAAGCAAGATTTGGCCCAGTGGTCCTATTTTACAAACTTCCCATTTAACCCACTGCTTCTGTTAGTAGCTCTTTTATTTTGATTTTCAAAGTGTGGACGTAAATATTAATGCTCACTCCTACAATGAGTAAGATTTTAGGTTATACTAAAGACACACACATGAATTCTTCAAAGGTTAGAAAAGATGGATTTTTAAGATCTGTACTGTATTTGAAGTTATTGCTTGTACAATTGTAAGTTTCTTGAGGAGAGTGAATAGAGGATAATTTGTCTTCTGCTCTCTCCTTGACCAAAGTGCCTGGTTCATGGTAGAGGCGTATTTTCAAACAAATGAATGATTAGGGCCAACTCGTAAGTCAAATTGGTCATATTGTAGACAATATGTTAGACCCAGTTTTTAAGACTCTTAGTTCTTTGTGCTCTGTTCTGTCAAAGGATCCTAGCTTAGCTGCACTGATAATGGGATAAAGAACTGTGCCCTTGGAGGTGGGGAAGCAGTGTGTGCTACCTGGGCCCGTGTTCTAAAGCTTGCGGGTGCACATGCATAGGTTTGTAATAAGTAGGGTACAACTTTTACTCTAGTGCCTTAAATCTATCCCATTACAAACAAGAAGGAAAACCCTTTTAGCTGTGAATGTGGGCTGACAAGCATGATGGGTTTACTACTATTTTCGATTCCTTAGATTTGAGGTTATCGTCGGCAGGGTGTCTTGGGTGAAGCTTTGAAAACTCCTGTGATGGCTAAATGCCAGAAAAGGTGCTTACATCAATCAAAAATAGCTCTTCTACAGAACTCAGTTACCACCATGGAGTAGTAGGCTCAATTATAAACGACATGTATATATATATATATATATATGTAGGGGCTTCCCTGATGGCTCAGATAGTAAATAATCTGCCTGCAATGCAGAAGACCTGGTTCAATCCCTGGGTCAGGAGGATCCCCTGGATTAATCATTCCATGCTAGCTGGAATATCCCTCATTCTTGTTTATGAGGGTATTACCCATTATAAAACCACTTCATAGTTTTCTCCCCCCGCCCCCCACCCCACAATAAGCGCTGTGAAGTGCTTACAGCAGTATTCCAAAGATGCTTGCGTTAATTACTTAAAAGAGATAAAATAGTCCTCACGGTAGGGAAATGAATATATACTTTTACTCATCTAGTTTTACTTTTCATTGGTTCATGGATGATCATTGATAGCCTTGTGCCAAAGGTGTCCTGTAAGATATTTTTCTGAGACTATTTGCATTTGTAATTATACCACTATAAGGGCCCATGCCTGCATTTGCACATACATGCACATAAGCAGATTTATTAATTTCAAGGAGACAGTTCAGATGGTCAAGCTCAGAGCAGGGATCATGATGACATGTATCTGCCCTTTGTGACAATGGTGTGCTAATAGTGTGCAGACTTCGAGCCTCAGAATATTCTACCATCCTACAATAATTGCTCCATGCTTTTAGCCATATTGAAAAAGAGCATCTTTAGCCCTTTATGAAAGTGAAAGTCGCTCAGTCATGTCTGACTCTTTGCGACCCCATGGACTATACAGTCTGTGGAATTCTCCAGAATACTGGAGTGGGTAGCCTTTCCCTTCTCCAGGGGATGGATCTCCCCAACCCAGGGATCAAACCCAGGTCTCCCACATTGCAGGCGGATTCTTTACCAGCCGAGCCACAAGGGAAGCCCTTTGCACCTTACTCTTCAGAGACAGTTATTTTTACAATTTCCAAATTCACCTGCACCTCTGTTCTCTACGAGATCTCCCCATCTCTTCCAGCTGTGCCAGACTACGCCAAAACAGGAGAAAACGAGAAGAGACTATGTGTGTCATTCATGTCAGCTGAGAGATAAGCTGAGAAAGCAAAAACTGTATGACGGAGGAATAAACTGGACCATCGTTTGAAAAAAAATTCTTCTCTTTCAAGCTATATATAACTTATCCTTTGTAAACGAGTGAGACTATTAATAGAATAATTACAGTAACAACTTTCCTGACATTCCTCTATGTCAGTAACTTCAAAGTCCTCCTCAAACTGGAACTCATTTCATCTTTTTGACAGTCTCATCCATTAGTCAGGACAGAGCTTATTATTTTCTCTCTGCTTCCCACCTCTGCAGTTACTTCCTGCTGCTCTTTGCAAACCTGATGCACCAGATGCAGAGAAGTAGAACTCCTGCCTTGAACACCTAGATGTCATTATGCTTGGGCAGCATGCTTGGGATATGTTAGAACATTTCTGCTGTGGTTAGCATCGCCTTAGAGCACAAATCACTAAAAAGCTCAGGTCAGGTAACTTAGTATTACTGAAGTGATGCTACTTTTTTGAAATAGAGACAGATGACAGTATAAAAATGGATAGCATGACTTAATTCTTAAAATTTTATTCTCAGTTATATCACAGAGTGATTTCAATTCCTACCATTTCTCCAGTAAATTAGCCACTGATAATTATAATTATGACCCTTAGGTGCAATGCGACAATGAAATGTCTCCTGAATTACTAAGAGTGTTAATTTATGTCTACTCTGTATGTCATTTTGAGGATTTTACTGCATTATCATTTTTTGAAAATTGGTCACCTGTCCATATGATATATACATAAGATTAAATTTTAGTAATGGTAATATTTTTTAGAAAAAAGCTGTATTCCTAGTGTTGAATAAACATGATTATGTGGATTTGTCCGCTAGATTTCTGTTTGGTGTCCATGACTTATTTGCTCATTAGGTCTAGGTTGTTATTTGAGAAGAAATAATGCCAAGCATTTGTATGAGGCTTTATTATGAACCAATGCTTTCATTGCCATATACACTGCCCAATTTATTATGTAAGCTTCAAGAGGTATTATTACCAGCATTTTATAAAGTAAGCCTCAGGGAGTATGTGTGGTTTGCTCAAAGCCACATGGCTAATAAGTGGTAGAGAGGAAACCCAATCCCATCTGTTCAAGTCAAGAATTTTTTCCATCAAACCACAGCCATCTCAGAAACTGGTCTCCCAGAATTGTGGCAGGAGTTTCAGCCAGCATTGGCCTCTCTACTCGTAAACCCATCTGGCAGAGTTCTTTTCCTAGAGCTTGTCAGAGGAGTTCATATCAACCAACAGATCCAAGATTCAGAAAACTTGTTGTAATCCCGATTATCAGTGAAAAGGGATAATGTCCCCAATATTAGATTGCATTCCATCCACCTGGAGAGGTGCACAGAATGCAGCATTTCGCAGAGAGATGACTTTATTTATCCAACAATACAACCAAGACTGTGATAAAGCGGGACCCTTTGTAATAGCTTTTTACCATATATGAGAATAGTCAGCTTTGAAAGGAACTGGAGATGTGGGCATTCTCCATTTACCTTGGATACAAAACAGATTTTCGGCCTTTGATGAAAAGAACAGGCAGTGCCCATTCTAAGGACAGAGTAGGAAATAAGAGAGAGCTCTGAGCACAAGGTTTTATCATCACCTCCTGGTTTTATTTTTTCCAGTCTAGTCAGAATGCTGCTTTGAAACAAGCTGCCCTGATATTAAAAAGTGACATAGGAAAGTCACTGCCTTGAACTTGCTCATATGAAAAGTGGTACAAGAAGGTGAGGGTCACCTCAGAGGGAGAAGTGCCTTCACCATTAATAATTATCCATAAGGAACAAGCAGTGTTTGGGAGGTAGGGCTGAATTCAGAGAAATAGAAATCTGAAACATTAGGGCGAACCTCTGCTTGTTCATGAGATATGACTGATGCTGAATGCAAATTTCCAACTAGAATAAAACTCATAACAAAGCTTTCTGCACTCATTCATTCTGGAACAGTAAAGAGCATGGTCTCGTATTTATTAAGCCATTTCTAATTATTTCTGACAAGTCAAATATACTGAGGACATAAAGAAGAGAAGATTGGGGAGCGGGGTTATGTGATGTCAGTCTTCAAAGAATTGAACAAGTGGCCCTAGAAATGAGGCCCCATTTCCTTAAGACTGACACTACCACCTAATACACCCACAGAGAAAATACTGAAAGGAATCTTGTCAATATTCAAGGACTAGTGTAATTTTGAACAATCAGGCATAACGGCAAGATCAAGCTTGATGTCATGCTGTACGGCTTGTCATTTTGTGAAATTATAAAACTTGTGAATGAAAGGGAAGGAGAAATATTTAACTGTGGAGTAGAGGTAAGGAGATGAATACAGGAAGCCTGAGATTCCAGTTCTATCTCATCTGACCTTACTGATAGGCAGGTTATTCTGCTGAGTCAAAATAGTAGAAATGAAACAACCAAAGTTTCCAAAGAAAATAATTTCTAGTTTCACCACAGATAAAGGTAAGTATTGTATTTGGAACATCTGAGATGTGTTGTCTCCTTAAAATTTATGATCAGAATTAATTCACATTCATTCCACTAAGAACCAAATCACCTGGGTTTAATCTGTGTGAGCAATCATAAAAAAAAGGGTAATGAGAAATGACAGCAGGTCCACAGAGTGGTCAGTGAGGACCACTCAGCAGATCTGAGTTTTCTCTTCTCCTTTTTTTTTTTTCTTTTGTAACTTCCCATTTGGCGTTGGGAAATCAGTGTCATTGGTTGATGTTTGCACATGATAAGAAACAAGTGGCATGCTTTCTAAAATCACTCTGGTTAAAGGATTTAAGTTACCTTAGTGAAAAGTGAAAGTACTAGTTGCTTTAATCATGTCTGACTCTTTGTGACCGCATGGACTGTAGTCCACCAGGCCACTCTGTCCATGGAATTCTCCAGGCAAGAATACTGGAGTGGGTAGCCATTCCCTTTCTCCAGGGGATCTTTCTGACTCTGGGATTGAACTGGGGTTTCTGGTATTACAGGCAGATTCTTTACCATCTGAACCACCAGGGAAGCGTTCAGCTCAGTTCAGTACAGTTGCTCAGTCGTGTCCGACTGTTTGCGACCCCATGAACCACAGCACGCCAGGCCTCCCTGTCCATCACCGACTCCCGGAGTTTACTCAAACATATGTCCATCGAGTCGGTGATACCATCCAACCATCTCATCCTCTGTCGTCCCCTTCTCCTCCTGCCCCTGATCCCTCCCAGGATCAGGGTTTTTTCAAATGAGTCAGCTCTTCGCATGAGGTGGCCAAAGTATTGGAGTTTCAGCTTCAGCATCATTCCTTCTAATGAACACCCAGGACTGATCTCCTTCAGGATGGACTGGTTGGATCTCCTTGCAGTCCAAGGGACTCTCAAGAGTCTTCTCTAACACCACAGTTCAAAAGCATCAATTCTTCAGCACTCAGCTTTCTTTACAGTCCACCTATCACATCCATACATGACCATTGGAAAAACCATAGCCTTGACTAGATGGACCTTTGTTGGCAAAGTAATGTCTCTGCTTTTTAATATGCTATCTAGGTTGATCATAACTTTCCTTCCAAGGAGTAAGCGTCTTTTAATTTCATGGCTGCAGCCCTAAATAGCCTTAAATGAGACCTAAATATATGGCAATGAGGAAAAATAACACTGCTACAAGAAAATGAGAATTTTATTTGTGAAGGATAATTTTGTGCCTGGCACATCACTCCCTTGATTTAATTATGCTTGCAGATAGAAAGCCTGAGCGTGGGATAACCTTCCCATAGCGCTGCTGAGACAGTCCATTTCTTTGCTCCGGATGGCTCAGCATTTCAAGAGAGAAACCAAATTGTGCTCTTTGGCTCCTCCTCACCCGTGTTCTCCTCATCCTCTTGGTTGCAGAACACCAGGTAGGACATCTCCTCACACCTCTATCGTTCATGTAGATAATTCCCAGCTGAGGCGGCTGACCTGTCTTGCCAGTAGAAGACAGTTGTTTCCAGGACTTTCCATTTTCCTCAGAATAATTGAATTGCTATCAGGAAATGTACTTCTTCTGCAACACTTCAGCAACCTTCTTCTACCTTCATGAATTCTAATCCTAGAATTGCCCCTGACTCGATGATCTTTTAGGCTGATGGCTTTCTGGGATGCACCATCGTTATCTGGAGAACTGGAGACTGATTATTGCTAAAACTTCCTTTCAGAAAGAAAGGTTTGTGTGTTTGCAAGTCTGAGCCTTCTGAAGGTTGATGGTGGTAAGCTTCCAGGGGTGCACATGTAGGATCAAAGTAAACACCTTGTGTATTTGTCTTACCATGCCTATTTCTGTCTCTTTATGCCAGATGAGACTACACTCTGATCCCTTTATTTGAAATTTTAATTCTTGACTAGCTTTTTACATCAATGCTTTCTTCTCCTCAGGATTGTCAGAGAGCACCTATCCCATGTGTGAGGCACTGGGAAATGAGACAAGTGCCCCCCACCCCACACCCTGCTCACTGCTAGCCCCTTGGGGATCAGCAAGTGGTTCTCAAGTCCCATGGTCCCTGGAACAAAAAAGAATATTCACTGTATACTGGGAATATTCAGTGCATCCTGGGAATATCCAGGTGAAAGTGTGAGCTTTACCTCAAATAGCTTCTCTGTAGTTCTCTTTGGGGACCTCCAGGCTGCTTCTTCTCTCTCTGGTGACCGTGTCCATTTTAGAACTGAAAGAAAAAAAGGTTCCAATCTGTTCCTTTTTCTTTGTATAATTCACAGAAGAGCCCGATGCTAGTGGGCATTCTGCGAGTCATCTTCTTCTAGTGCTTACATTACTCTCTCTTCGATGGAAATTTCTATTTTGGGTTCCTAAGTAGCCATTTCTAAGTCTCCCTTTTGACCTGAAAGAGTCAGGGCTTAAGCATAAGCGTAAGTTTTTAGAATCTAAAGAAAAGAAGGGAGCAGAGAAGGAAAGGACAAGTGGGGAGTGTGGACACTTCCTGCTGCTGAACTGTGCAGTTGTTAAAGTTGCATCTTTGTTGTCTGCGTCAATGTCTCTTCAGTAATTCCGTGCAAAAATATGAATTGTGATATAAAAGACAAACAATTAAGCAAGTCATCCTTTTATGCTACTTAAAAGTTAGCCATATAGAAAAGCCTACTGGCTCTTGAAGTGAGTTTCTGACAAAATTTTAAGCTCTGATGATTTTTTCATATTCTGTAATTTGTCTGTGCTTTCACCAAATAGAGGGGAATGAAATTATTTGTGGAGCTATGTCACGGTGAATTTTAAAAACCAAATTGTCCCTGGGTTGAAAAAATTGCCTGTGACCACAACCAATATTCCTAAAATCTATATTAATGCTTTTACACTGAAATGGTAAAACTTTTGATGGTACGTGCTTAGTTGCAGCTCAAGTCTAATCTATACAAACTAAATGTAATAATAACAAGACTATATATTTTTTTTTTGAGTGCTTGCTACATGCCATGCACTAGGTTAAGCATTTTATGGGGATTAGTTTATTTAATCCTCATAACCCTCAGTGGTAATACCATTTTTATTCCCATTTTATAGATGAGGAAATTAGGTTGCCGAGAGATATTAGTAAATAGCTCATGCAACTTGTCAAAAGTAGTACCATTAGGAATTGACCTCAGGAGGCCTGACTCCATTCGGCTACAATTAGGTACATGCTCTACTGAAAGTCCCCATTCAATCATTTTCCATTCTTGCAGTTCCTTTTATGATTTGATATATATCTTATGTTCAGTGAACATCTTCCAGAATTTAAATTTTAAAGGAGTAAATAGTATCCCAAATGATGATCAGTGAGAATCCGTTTTGCTCCGAGGTACATTGAACTTGTTCTGACAGAAGGAGATGCTGGCTCCATAGAGACAAAAATGCCCCAGGAAGAAGTGGATAAATGAGCCTGGGGCTCATTCATACCACGTTTAGATATGAATCTCGATACAGAATGACATTGGTTTGGTGGCTGTGGCCGGGCAAGGACAGGAAAATCAGTGTCACATGACTCTGAAGCCAGACTGCCCAGATTCAAATCCTTCCATTTTCAGATCCTATCAATTTCTGACCCAGAGTGAGTTCTGGCTCTGGAGTGATCTGGAGTGAGTTCCTTGGTGCCTCTGTGACTCTGTTTCCTTATCTGTAAAGAGAGATAGTAGCACCCACCTGACAGAGTTGTTATAGGGATTAAATGAGTTCATGTCTATAAAGTATTTAGAACAGTGTCTGGCACACAGTAAGTACCAAGTTTGTTTGTTGTTTCATCATCATCATCACCACCATTGTCATCATGATATCATCGTCACCACCATCGTCATGACGTCATCATCACCACCGACGTCATGACGTCATCGTCATCATGACACGATCAACATCATGAGGTGCTCAGACACGGTGTGGCAAAAATATCAACAGTGGTTTTATATTTAGACATTCTTAGGGCTTTTGTATGGCAAAAGATACCAGATTCAATTTATCTTAGATAGACTTGGCTATGTAAAGTGATTCTTAGATCACCTAGATTTATTTTGGTTTTAGAATGAGTGGTAGTTTAGAAGTTAGCCAACAAATGTCTTTTCATGACTCGTTCTGGAGGTGGGATTTTGCTCCCAGCCAAGGGGACCTTAGCATCTAACTCGAATGATTATTTAATGGAGAGACTAACCCCAAACCTAAAAATCTGAAGATGAAAGTAGCAAAAAAAGGGGGGGGATGAGATAATTCTACCTGCATTAGGGTAACTAGAGTTTGGGGGTTACATAGCATAAGCATGGCTAATTTATTTTGGGGGACTGTAAAGTGAAGCTCTGAGAGCACAGTTCTGATTCATTCCCACACATTCCTCCTTTCTTCAAAGGGTTGGAATGGATGATCCCTAACACACTCTGAGGCATCTGTGGGAGTGAGAGAGGCTTTATTCCTTCAAGGCAATTTGGTCCAACACTCCCTGCTCACCCATGGGGGAATTCTGGCAAAATCCCAAACGTGATTAATGTTGTATCTATTATTTCACAGGGTGGAGTGTGTTTGGGTGGATGGAGGGGGAAGCCTGTAATTTCATAGCTGTTAGAAGAACATTTCTGCTAAATCTCTTTTTATTCTAAAAATTAATGAAAGGATCTCCATGTTCAAGATGATTTGATGGTATAGTACTGTCCCCAGAATAGAATGCAATCCTGGTTGCTACTAAATCTTAATAGTGCAAGTTAGAACAGTGTAAATATTTCCTCCAAAATATCAGTTACCATTTTGACTCATTTTTTTGTGAGGTTGAACTAATCTTTTTAATTAGTTGAACTCTGAAGATTGTTCTCAATAAATATAAAATCAGAGCCATAAGCTTTATCTAGACCAGTTAAGAAAAAGTACTGCATTTTAAAATCATGCCATCACTGTCTTGTTTAGGAAGAATATGACTTGGATTCAACCAAATGTTGAATTATCAACTATTTTAATATCCACATTCAGGGAGAAGGTGAGGGTGGGATGTTTCGAAAGAACAGCATGTATACTATCTATAGTGAAACAGATCACCAGCCCAGGTGGGATGCATGAGACAAGTGCTCGGGCCTGGTGCACTGGGAAGACCCAGAGGAATCAGGTGGAGAGGGAGGTGGGAGGGGGGATCGGGATGGGGAATACGTGTAACTCCATGGCTGATTCATGTCAATGTATGACAAAACCCACTGAAATGTTGTGAAGTAATTAGCCTCCAACTAATAAAAAAATAAATAAATAAATAAATAAAAAAGAGAGAAAAAAAAATACCCACATTCATTGTCACCTGTGAAGTGTAAGCATTCTTATTTTTTATAGGGTCTTTGAATTGCATCCTAAATGACTACCATGTAAATAAATTAGAATAACAATCACGCCATGCCTTATTTGTCATCTTGGGTCGTTCTCATCAAATGCTTGTGTAATTAGGTGCAGAACCTCCACCCGAGCCTCCGTGGATCAGCTATGTGGACTCTAGCTGCCAAAGGCGCTTCTCCTTCTGAACCGAGCGCTTTGCTCAGCCAGTGTAGACATGGCCTGATAAACGATGGAACTTCTTTGAGAACTGGAGTCTGGACTGATCTACTCTTTAACTCAAAAATGTGCACAGGTTTGATGAGCAGTTAAAATGCCTATGTTTCAGTGAAACAGGAGCTTAAATGGACAGTAATGTGAAGAATGCCACAACTTCTAATGAACTTGAAAGGCAGTAGCACTCACTGTTGCGCAAGCTAATCAAGGGACGATCCAATCAAAGTTTTAACATGAGCTTAAATATCTGTGGCAGGGAGGTTGTTCTTGCAGGTTTATATCTGTCAGGTCTCACCACTAAGCCTGTCACGGGCAGCGTGGCTATGTCACTTTTCACCAAGATGCCACATGTCACGTATATTGGGAGAAACAGCCTGCTTTGTTTTCCTCTCTAGGATTTTACAAGGAAAAGAGAAGGAAACGGGAATTTGTTTTAACACTGCATTTTTTATCTTGCAGATTTGCAGCCTCATGGAGTGAGTGACGGAGTGGTTTGCCAACTTGTAGTGACTCCACTCAGCGGCGCAGAGTGGCTTCGAGAAATGTGTATTCAGATAAGCCCAAAGAAATCTGCCCAGGGTGAAATATGTACCTTTGAAGTTTAAATCAGGTGTGTGAAGAATGCTGGAAACATGACTTCTTGGGTTTAGATTTTTTTTTATGTATATATTTATGTTCCTCAAGGAAACTGATGACTCTTGCCTGTTCTCCTAGCTCTTTTAATGTTAAAGAACACACCCCGAAGTGTAACCCACCCTCTCTCGTAGGATTCGATATGCTCTATTCCACTGCCTGGAAGGGTCTTCTGTTTTATCAGAACTTTTGATTTTCAACGCATGATTGTGATTTTTCATTTTTAAAAAAGGTTTTTATTTTGGACGTATTTTTAAATTGGGAATTGAAGTTTGATAGGCTTTACCATTGGTCTATTTTCTTAGAAAAATAAGTACTAATTGTAACATATGTGTTAGTTGCAACATACTTAAGAAAGTTAACACTCAAGTTGTGTTTTAAAACTTTATGTTCATGTTATCCTTGAAAAGTTAAGTGGCTCAGAAAAATCAAGCGAAGCTAATGATTTTTTTTAGAAAGTGTAAACCACATTTCCTTGCAGGATGAAGTTGTGCTTAGTAGCCTCTTTAATTTATTCAGAAACTATACAACTTTTGTTGCTATATTTTGTTAGAAAGGAAGGAGAGGCTGTTTCTACAGGTGTCAGAGAAAAATCGATACTGAGCCACGGATTATTGAATCCCGTAGAACCATGGAGGCTTGGCAGTGAAATTCTTCCAAAGGTGAGTAAGGGCATTGATTTTCCTTCTCATACCAGAAGAAATATGACACAAGGAATGGAGGCTAAATTTAGACTGGAAACAAGTCTGACTTGAAACTATGCCTTTAGAAAATTGGTGACTTTTTTTCCAAAAAAATTAAATGAGCCAATCCAATGAGAATTTGGACCATATATTTTTCTCATATATTTTTCTTAGATTCACTTCTTTTCTTTATTCCTTTGGGAAAAAAAAATTGATCTTTTGACCAACATCTTATCTATAATTCAGATCCAGTGATTTCCTTGTGGAATACTTATATTGTACAATACAAAACAGTCTCTGTTATAAATTTATAACCAAGGAGGCAATATTCCTTCAGTTTCTAAGAAAAGGCATGTCACTTATGCAATCAAATTTAAAAATATGTGCCCATTACTGATCTTCCTAATTTAAACTGTGTATTCTTCCTGCTAATCTGTGCCAGAATTTTTAGACACGTAGTTGCTTGTTTGTGTACTTATTTTAGGGTTTCTTCTAGCTTTCACAAAGTTGAAAAACTATACCTAATGCATCGGTGGTTTGACTGCATTGCTTAGCGTTCCGTCCATGCAGGCAGACGGTGTTCCTAGGTTTGGAAACATAAATCCCAGGGGACGTGAGCTGAAGAACATTTTATGCATCACTCATCCTATTATGAGCCCTATGCTGCTCCGTCTCTACAAGGTAAGCAATATATTGTGAGTTGGCTTCCGGCAGTTGAACATGATATATGCTCATGGCTCTTGCTGCCAAGCATATGTTTTTGGAACTCATAATGGGGAGTATAGAAATCATTTTATAAGTAGAAGAATCACTGGAGCAGTTTAAGGTACTCACACGTGCTCTAGCTTGCTCATCTGTCCCCAGGTAGCATTTGATTGTTCTACCCTGGGACCTACATTCTATGGTATTGTCTTCCTCATGTGAAGTGAGGTGGTAAATTGCTCATTTTCATAATGAATTTGAACAGAGTAGATGACCAAGGAAGATAATTCAGGCCTCCAAGTAGAAAACTGCCAAATTACCACCACTTTGCCATGTCTGAGGGTGGATAAAATTAGGATTTTCACACTTTGTGGGATCAAAAATTGATTATAAGGAAGTTAAAAATATGAAATGCTAGCAAGTTTGTGGTAATGTATAGCATTATCTTAATATTTCTTTCTATTTTGATATCCAGTGGGAAATTCTTAGCACTTTTTTTCTGATCTTGAACTTTCAGATTGGCTGAAGCAATAGCAACCGCAAAAATTGTTCATAATTTGCATTCTAACTTTCCATCATTTGGTTAATACCCTGACTCTGATTACCCAAGAAAACAATGTTCTAAAAGAAAGACTATTAGAAAGTTGCCACTGCATTATTAGTGAATAACATGGAAAGTGCAACATTCTAGATGTCCCATCGTATGAGGTAAGATTTTATTATGTCTCATTAAGTTGAGATTACAGTTAATTTTATTTATTATGATCCCAGCCCAAAGAAAATTTTGCATTTCAGTTTGACACAGAAAACCATAATATAAAACTTTACATGCGTTGTCTCAGCGGTGACCAGTTTGAGGGATTTAAAGCTAGGCTGTTTAATGTATTTTATTTCTGCATAAATTATATTCTTTGTATTGTTTTCCCATCCTTTCCAGCTCAGACAATTATAACTCAGTGTATCATGCATATTTAAGCAAAAATAAATTATGTACATGGTAATTCTTTTGGGGGGAAAAGGCAAACTGTTCTCTAACCTTTGAAGAAGTTTAACTTTTGATGTGTGAATTCTTAAATGTGATCAAACCAAAGACAATGAAATGCTTGCTTTGAAGTATTCTAAAATTAAAGTGGGAACTAAAGATTTCATGGTAAGTGGGAGCCTTGTGTTTACTGTTATAATAATGTAAATTCTGCATGGGAAGAAAAAAAGTACAAAATATGATGGAGAGGTGATGAAGGAGTCAAACATATGGAAAATTCCAGGTGCCCGTAGATACAGTGTGAAGATTCTCAAATATCTAGTTGTCTCTATTTGGTACAGATACTGTCATACATCAAAAAAGATATCATTGACTCTTTTTTGAAGCCCAGAAAGCTTAGTGTTTTTAACATCACTATGCTTTATGTTTATACAAAATTCTCCCACAATATGTACAATATATCTTATCGAAGTCTGAGCAGTGTAATAGCAGCCATTCTCTCTTTGGATTAAGTACATCCTATGACTTTTCCTAACATGTTGCAAAGAAGAATTTCCACTAGATAATTTGTAGTTTGTAAAACATGAGTTTTTGAGGGGGAAAGTGGCAATTAATGGAAGCATAATTATCTTCAGTGTGAAAATAGTCTGGGAGGCCAGCTTGGGTGAGCAGTCTTCGGCTCATTACCATTTCCTTTGCTTGCTTTGTTCTCCTCCTTCGGGTTCTTTCTGGATCCATCTCTCTTTTGTTTCCCTTTGACTCCACTGTTGTACTCCAGTTGGCCCTTAAAGAGCAGAAACAGAGCAGTAAGACTGCGTGGCTCCATTTTCCCAGCGCCCCCCAGCTGAGAGCTAAGCTGACTAACGTGTTGAAAGCCCAGCCCATTTCGTTCACAGCAGGCGCGGCAGGTAAAAGCATTTCTGTATTAAAGTGCCTGCTTTCTTTCTTCAGGCTCTTGGTCTCATTTCTCTTGTTTGCCAGTTGGGGGGAGAAGCAAAAGTAGGTTGGGGACCAAATGCCTGGGGTATTTAATCAAATGCCCAGCGACTCTTGATTATAGGATACAGAAATTTCACTTTTGAGGATTAACTCTGGTGGATTTTGCCAATCCAAATGGGTATCTCCTTCTACTCAGCATGTTATTGGGCTACTTCCTACCACTGACTAAATCAGATGTCATGGAAGAATCTCAAGTAGTTTTAATACCTCCTGGGTTAGCAGAAACTAAATGTGCAGGGTGAAAATTACCATTAAATATAAGTTTTTGTGAGGGTTCACATTTTACGTGTTATTGTTTGCTTCTATTAAAACAAGAAATTGAGAATTGATTTCTCTGTGTTCTGTTAATTTGACTTCTCTTTCCTAAGTGGTAGGTATAAACCTCTTTAAATATTTTATGAAGATCACTTAATCAAGCAAATACCCTAACATATATCACTGTATTGATCCCTGACCCTTTGACCTGTCACTCTGCCACGTTGGATGCCTTTTTCTGATATCCTTGCAGAGGAGAGTTTAGGGAGCAGAAGGCGTGAGGAAAGGTGTTAGTCTTCTCCCTGAGTAGCAGTGGGTTGTGAAATTGTCCCCTCGGAGGTGATTTCCTTGTGAGTGGCGAAATTGGGATCAATAATATCATTTTGCATTTGTACTGAATATATTTTTAAGGAGGCTTAAGGGTACGATGTAAGAGTCATCTTGGAGGGATAAATGTAATATACATGTAAGGTGGGAAGACTAGTGCTCTGCGATACATCAGATTATTGAGATACAGCTATAGCAGGCTTTATGAATAAATCAAAATATTCCTCAGATGGTGCCCACATGCCATATAATAAATGAATTTTACAAAACCTCTTCTTTCACTGGAGTTAGAGGTTATACTTGTACCTTCTTACAGTGAAGTATAAATTTAGTTTCTTTTATGTTCTATGACCATCCTATGGCTATTTCTTATCAGACTCAATCAAAAGTTAACAGAGAGTGCCATGGAAAAATAACTCTCCTTTAAAATGTTAGCAAAATTTCAATTGATAAATATATGTTTTCACATATATTTTTTCATTTATATATATGTATGCATACACATGCATACATATATATGAATGATGAGACGCCTAAGGATATCCATGCCATGACTATATCTGAATTTTTTTCAGGAGTGTGAGGTCCCTCCATTTTAGCCATTAAACAGATTCTTTAGCCAATTTGACCTTAAGCTGACAAAGATTTTCTATTTATAAATATCCCTTGGGGTCCTTGAAGAATCTCGAACACTCATTTATTTTCTAAAGAAAGGTTTAGGATCAATAAGTTCAAAATATTTCAGATTATCATGTAGTTCTTTGCTTAGCTAAACCAACGTTGTCATGAGGATAGCCAGAGTCTTCGGGACACTTGAGACGGCTGGACTTTAGTGGATGAAGTGACCTCCCAGTGGTCTAATAGCATGAGATCGCACATCTGGTTAGTTAGTGCTTTCTGGTTTTCAAAACCCTGTCCCAGTATAGTCATGGTTGATAGCCATCCCTTCTATAGGCAAGGGATAGAAGGGTGGGGGATAAGAATGATTTTTTTTTTTTTTTTTACATTTCTATCTTTTTGTATGTGTGTGTTTCTTTTTCTGATTTGTTGAATGCAACATGCTGGAGTACTAAGTGTCTTTCTTTTGTTTTTGGATCAAATAATTGCATGAATTATGAATCACAACATAATTGTCATGATGAGGAGAGAGGGAAAGAAACGGTTACGTTTCAGCTACTGTGGTTCTTAGGGGCCATGGTGCTGCCTGTTAATGAGCTAACAGTAAAGATGCACCATTTCCTTCTAACATAACATAAAGACAACAGATCCTTTAAGCCAATTCATGTTTAAATATGAAGGTCAGTGATCCATGACCAGTTTGCATATGTGCACACACATATTCATATGTATATACTTGTCCAGATTTTTCAGCCAAGTAATAAAAATGGTGGAAATGAGAGAACAGGGACTCTCTAGAGCCTGGGGAGTGGGGTGCTGCCCCAAACAGGTGCCAGAGCAAGCCCATTTTTAATTTGAAGTTTTAGGTTAGACATTCACTTACATTTTTAAATATTTTATTCATTATGTATAGTGATTGCTTTATTATTTGACAAACTTTTAATTTACTTTTCTTGGGCTCCACATTTACTGAGCTTCTCCTATGTGCCAAGCACTATCTTACCCCTCCCCCAGCACAGTCACATACTCTGGATAGTCCCATTCAAGTCTGAAAAGCAGAGAGCAGAGATATATGAGTTTGTGAGCCAGATGAATTGGCAATAGATAGGTGAAATGTAAATCACTATAATTACCCGCACTGTGTACATTTTCTACCTAGGGATTTTAGATGAGCATTGTCAGAATTTAGTAAAAAGCCCCATCAAATCTGTAGGATTTTTGTTGCACTAAAAGCAATTCCTTTAGAAGGTTACATTTTTATTGTCTATTTTTCAGAGCTACAAAAAGTTCTTTTTTTCCCATTTCTACTTTGATAGATGTTCCACACTTAAAGTTTTATGTCCTCCCACTTTCACTCTTTCTCTCCTTGTTTCCTGTTTTTCCTGCTGCATTCTTTTGCTTCTTAATCCAATTTTTGTATACTTGATGTATATTAAACCAGGAGATTAAGAGTGCAATAAGTGAAGGCTCTGGCTTCTTTGCTACTGAGTGCTAAGTTGCTTCAGTCATGTCCAACTTTTTGCGACCCCATGGACTGTAGTTCACCAGGCTCCTCTGTCCATAGGATTCTCCAGGCAAGAATACTGGAGTGGGTTGCTGCGTCCTCCTCCAGGGGATCTTCTGGACCCAGCGACTGAATCCGCGTCTCTTACATCTCCTGCATTTGCAGGTGGGTTCTTTACCACTAGTGCCGCCTGGAACTGGGTCTAGAATATTGGTGTGTGTGTGTGTGTGTGTGTGTGTGTGTATCATGATGAAAACACTGCAGCTTAAATTTGGTGCACAAAGGTAGTTGTTAAACTGAAATTAGATTGACTGGTTTGAATTCTTGTTTTACCACTTACTAACTGTAAAAACAGTTTCTAAACTTACTTCTTCAGCTATAAAATGAGGAAAGCAGTCATACCCACCCCCATTTGGTTGCTGTAAAGATTAAACAGAATAATGAGTGTAAAACACAGTGCTTGGTAGATAGTAAGAGGTCAATAAATACAAGCAGTGATCAGATTATTACTAATTTTTCTTGCATGTCAGTGCAGATACATGCATACGCTGTTTACAGTTTTCTAACCAGTGCCTTATTCAAAGAATAATGGCTAATCTGAGGCAAAGTTGTGAAAGGTCAGTAGCTACCTTCAGCATTGCCAGCTTTTATTGAGTAGCTGCCTTCTCTCCTGACTGTCTTTGAATGCCCGGTGCTTGCCTCTCTTCTTGCCTTTACTGGTAATACCTCCTTTCAAGTAAGGACCTGAAAGTTATCCCCACAAAGGCCTGGATGACTGAGAACATTTGAGCCATTGTGTTCGTCAGGGTCACGGACCTCTTATCAAAGATCAGATGCAGAGCTGATGAGACTCCAGGCGCCGGGGAGCAGCTGGAGAAGTTTGCTCGACAGTGTGATGTCTCCTTTGCCTTTTGGAAGTCTCCCCAGAGTGGGAACAGTTAACTGGGCCAAGGAGTAAGGATCCTTCTGCTGCCCAGGCGCCTGCATGGGCTCTTCTGGAGGTTGTCTGACATCCTCAAAGGCTGCCTGTCTCTAAGCCCTGGGGCCATTTAGGAATGTCTGTCTGCTTTCCATTTGTGAGTATGGGTTTTGCATTTAGTGATGCCTTAGACCACATGCATTAATCCTTTGAACATTTTTTCCTAATACTCTTCTTTACTTTTAGATATATATCCACTCATGTATTCATTCTTGGTTATTCACTGTATTTCTTTCACTAAAGACTGTATTCATGATGTAAAGTTTTTTACACATCAAACTATTGTTCTGAGACATGCTCCTGAAATAGTCTTCTTTTTTAATGTACCTCTACTTTACCTATATTTTCTGTGCCGAGGCCTGAGGATTTGAAGGACTAGGTTCACGTTTCAGGTGTGCCTACACAAAGGACTTCTGGCTGGAAAATCATTTCTCAGCTTCAGTTGGTCAATGGAGGGGACACTGGTTTGCGTTGTAAGCCTCAGCTGAAAGTGTCTTATAAACTCACAAGTGGGGTAGAGGCTGTTTTGGTCTTCTTTTCAACCATTGTGATTGTCTTCTCAAGCAACATTTCTCTGGAAGGACATGAAAAGATGCATTATGTTTAGTAATTTGTGAAAGAGGAGACAGGATTCTCTCCCTTTGACTTTTTTCCTTATTACCTAAATTAAAATAGCTCTTTTGTGTATTCTTATGATACCTCTGTCCATTGCCTTTTGCCAGCATCATGCCCTATAATGCAGAGACAGCCCAGACGGAAATTCTTAGATGAAACTGCAAGAGGAGACACGCCTACTGAAGTACAGAAGGGGCCTGTCTGGATGGGCTAGATCCACAAACTGTTTTCTCAAAGGCCCCAGATCTTTCTTTTGAGCATCTGTGTGCAGCATGGTCAGTCTGAAATGCTCCTTGGTCACTCAGAAGTTTGGACTGAGCCCATGAACCATAATAAGATCCTCTACACAAATGAGAAGAGATGAT
This sequence comes from Cervus canadensis, assembly GCF_019320065.1. Taxonomy (NCBI): domain Eukaryota; kingdom Metazoa; phylum Chordata; class Mammalia; order Artiodactyla; family Cervidae; genus Cervus; species Cervus canadensis. The sequence continues at coordinate 45,823,349 of NC_057406.1, forward strand.
AGCTAGTATGTATCAAGTACCTACTATGCTTAAAAAAAAACAAAAACACTTTCAATAATAATAACTGCTAACTTTGGGGTTTTAGTAGATTCCAAGTAGGTGCTGAGTTACAAACATTACCCAGTTAGCTAATCCTTATAGCAGCTTTGTGATATGGTATTATTATATTCATTTTACACTCGAGGAAACTGAAGGCAGACCCCAAAGCCAGTGTCTTCGTTTTTTTCCCCACAGATCCTGGGATATAAAAAGCATTTCATGCATTTTGCAGATAAGAGCTGAGACACAGGGGGTTGAAACAACTTGTCCCCGTGGCTCTGGGTGGTAGGTAGCACCAGAGTCTCCTGCAGGCCTGCCTGACCCTGCACACCAGCCACCGCTGCGTTCTGAGTCATGTTCCCTCTTCATTTACAATCTGATGCAGATTAATGCTTTCATAAAATAGGATAAAAGTGAATGGCCGGAAAGATAAAGTTAGAAAAGGCGTCTAAAACACAAATAATTCTTTATTATAAGATTCAGCGAACATTGACTTGCTCTTACATGGCTCCAGGCGCTTCCAAACCCTTGCTCGCAGTTTCTGGCCGATCTCATGGTGGATCAGTAGCAACTGCTTGCTCCAGCACGCATGCAGACAGTGCTTTGGGGAGCGCTGTCTTCAGCCTTTGAAATATGAAGATGAGACAGTTTCCTCACTCAGCAACAGAAGTCTTATAGCCATAGATTCAATTTAATAATACCCAGGTTGGAAATATACTTTAAAACATGGTTAAAAGTCAGGGCCCTTGTTTTGTGTGTGTGTGTGTGTGTGTGTGTGTGTGTGTGTGTGTTTTAATCTAACTGAAGTTAAATAGAATGTCGTAACAACAAACCCACAGGAACAAAATTAATTTTGTATGGAATGTGGCTATTACATGAAGGCCTATCCTCTTGTAACCTCCATAACTGAGAAATGTAGACCACTATAAATTAGCTTATTTGATATAATAGAGATAGCCCCGTATTGAGAGTATATCACTTTCTCTCCAGAGGACATGTTCATTGTTGTATAGATTCATTAATATTCTCTCCCACTGTCTCCAAGTAGGTGAAAGAAGTGAAAAGAAGTATGATAACAAAGCCAGCAAAGCAAACAGTTCTGGTTAGTTTCCACTGTGACTAGAGAAATGCTTGCCACCTGCTTCTTCTTGCTGGGCAGAGCAAGTCAGCTTCACCATGGTCCCTTTTTTGGCATTCCTAAAAGCGAGTCTTAAATAGAACGGCCGTGAAAACAGCGAACACATGTTTCCCAGGGGAGGACGGGGTCTGCCGCAGCTGCCTGTCTCCACGTCCATCTGGAGAAGCGTCTGCAGGAGATGGATGAGGGGGAGAGGCTTGATAAACAGAAGATGTCAGAGTCGCTGTTTTTGATGTTAATTAGCAGAATTGTATCCCGGATTTCAAGAAAATGCTTAGTTTTTGCCTGATTCCTAGCCCACCTTTCCAAGCGTATGACGGCTGTTGATGCTGCATTTACATGGTATTAGTGTTGGCTATGGGGCTTCCCTGGTGACTCAGCTGGAAACAATCTGCCTGCAATGTAGGAGACGCAGGAGATATGGGTTCGATACGGGTTCAGGAAGGTCCCCTGGAGGAGGGCATGGCAATCCACTCCCGTTCTTGCCTGGAGAATCCCATGGACAGAGGAGCCTGCTGGGCTACAATCCACAGGGTTGCAAAGGGTCAGACAGGACTAGAGTGACTGAGGATGCACAGCGTTGGTTATGGTTAATCTTAATTGAGTTTTAGCTTCTCGGAAGAGGTGCTAGATTTGAGGATCTGTTTGGATCGATCATCGTGTTGTGTTGTGTCACTGATTCTCTGCAGCCAGTGGAGGTAAAAATAATGGCAGAAAATACAGAGGATCTTTATTTGTTCTCATAATGGAGCCCTTTGCTGACCATGACATTGGCTATCTCAGTACCCTGAAATTCTAATGAAACTCCATTCTTGTCCTTAAGCAAGGCCCTATCTCGGTATCTAGTTTGTTATTCAGATTTGCTGCAGTCATTCCCCCACAGTGATCATTCATTTACGGAGTATATACCATGTGCTGGGTCATATGGGAGACACAATTGTGAGGGCTTGATTCCACCTTCAAAGAGTTTCCAGCCTGATTGGGGAGGCAGAGGGATGCAGAGATAGATTTAGAGTTTTGTAGCGTCTGCTACAATAAACAGGGATGGACTGACCTGTGAATGTAGCAAAAGTTACTCACTTGGGGTATAGAGTTGGAAAGTGCTTCACAAAATGAGTGACATGCAGCCTAGGTATAGAAAAATCAAGAAGCATTTTAAATTTAGTAATGGTAAACACATGGCTTCTCTGGTGGTTCAGAAGGTAAAGAATCTGCCTGCAATGCAGGAGACCCAGGTTCTATCCCTGGGTTGGAAAGAGCCCCTGAAGAAGGAAATGGCCACCCACTCCAGTATTCTTGCCTGGAGAATCCCATGGACAGAGGAGCCCAGAGGGATGGGATACAGTCCATGGGATTTCAAAGAGTTGGACATGACTGAGTGACTAACTCTACACTCCTAAAGACGTATCAATACTTTTGCACAGTGTCACTTTCCTTGGGTTTTCATTCATGATGTGTTTTCTTAGGACTCACTAAGTCTCCCAGTGGAATTAGGAGTGGTTTAAAGCAAAATTTTATTTATGATCTCAATATCTCCCTACTGACTATCTTTGCCATATTGATAGCCAGCAGCTTTCTTCTAGTTTCAAAAATTTACCATCTGCTGATGGTTTTTATTTCCTTCTTCCCCTACAATAAAATTCATTAGTAGTTAATGAGTTCCTACTGTTAAGTAGGGCTTTAGCCTTGCCTCAAAGATCTATAAGACATACCTAAGATAGCGTTTTATTTTTTAGAAAGCTTATAGTTAATGAGTTTTGGCTATAGGAACCTTGACAAACAGCGGCTTCTGTTTAAAAAAATAAAGAAAATGAATAAAACTAGAAGGAGATTAGAAAATGTTTTAAAATATCCTTCCCCCTGCCTTATTTTGTTTTTTTGAGGATCCCAGGAAAAAGTATGGTACTTTTAAAAAAGTAAATAAGCACTTTTTAAGAATAAAGACCATTTATTGCTAACTGACAGTTTAGACAAAGCCAACAAAGAAAAAAGATTATATTAAATAACAGGAAAATTTCCCAAGTGAGTTAAATTGCTGTCTCAGAATTCTTGGCTACAAACTAGACATTGGGTGAGGTCACAAAGAATTTAAGTGTCATTGATAAGAGATGCCATAACTATGGTATATGTCAAATAAAGCGTGAAGGTAGCACATCCTTACACAAGCCGAGAAAGTGGTGAGAGTGAATCCCAGGATTGTATTTTTGAACAGACACATACTCTGTTCCCATCCAGAATCCTGCCGTTCTGACATCAATAAAGACGTCTGAACATCTGAAGAAGCTGATAGAAAATGCTCGATAAATGTCAGTCGCTGTTCACTTATTAAGTTAGACTGATATAATTAAAACACTATTTTTAAACACAAAACCAGAAACTTGGCACCAGACTTTTACATGTGCCAGACACAGTTCTTCTAAGAGTTGGAGACACAGCACTGAATGAGAAATAGTGCTTCTTATCCTGTAGCACTTAAGACCCAGACAGGGAGACAGACACTCATCCAGTGTAAAGCATGTGCCAACAGGTTCAGTAGAGGGTACAGTGGGTGCAACCAAGGAGAGAGTACATACGGGTCTCGGGGTGTCTGTAAGAGTCTCCTTAGGAAGTAAGGTTTTAGTTTGGAGTTGAAATATCAGTTAAAGCTAGAGGCTAGATTGGGTGAAATATGGAGTCTAGGGATAGGATGGAGTAGGGGAAAATGTTGAGCAAATATGAGAGATAGGAATGGATTTCCTAAGACAGTAGATTCTATAAACTCCAGAATATAAGCATTAGAATATAGATCGGGTAGCTTTGATGAGCAGGAAGACCAATTACCAGAAGATGAAAGATCTAAGACCTAATGTCAACTTGCATACATACCAAAAGTCAGCTTAGGGATGTCTGCATCTCATAGCAGATTCTCCGAGCAAGAATACTGGAGTGGGTTGACAGGCCCTCCTTCAGGGAATCTTCCCAACCCAGGGATTGAACCCAGGTCTCCTGCATTGCAGATGATTTCTTCACCAACTGAGTCACCAGGGAAGCCCAACTTCTTGTCTTTCATCTGTAAAATGGTGGAAATGATATGGACCTTGCCTAGCTTATGGGATGACTGTGTGGATCATATTAATATATGAAAATTCTTCATAAGCAGTGAAGATATTTGATGATGAACCTTGTTGATTAGTACTTTACATGGAAAAGGAAACTACTTGGGAAAAATTGTTCCAAAACATAAATCCATTTTGTAAGATTTAAATCTAAGATTTATGAATTCCAATGAGCCACCCTCACATTAATAGTGAAGGGAACTCATGGCAATGATATAGAATAGTGGGGACTGTGGCAAAATGGAAAAGGCATGGCCTGTCTGAAAACTAAGACAATGCTTTGTTATCTAAAAATATGGCAATGCCAGGTCTTGTGATTTTAACTTTTAAAGATCTTCTGGTTATAAAGTTATTCAGATGTTTCTGTGAAACTAGTTGGTAACGTTCAAATATTCAACAATGATCCTTTGTGTAACAACCTTCTCCCTCTAACACACACACACACACACACACACACACACACACACACACACACACGAGAGCTGTGAATTCTGACCTATGGATTGCGACCTCAGGTTTAAATGAATAATGGAGAGTGGATGTATCTCTAATCATCTGAAATTACTGTCAATGGCATATAAATCAACTCCACACTTTGGTGCACAGGGCAAAATGTGTGTGTGTGTGTGTGTGTGTGTGTGTGTATGAGTCGCTCATTTGTCTCTGACTCTCTGTGACCCCATGGATTGTAGGCCACCAGCCTTCTCTGAATTCTCCAGGCAAGAACATTGGAGTGGCTTGCCGTTCCCTACTGTAGGGCATTGAGCCCAGATTTCCTCACTGCAGGCAGATTCTTCACCATCTGAACTACCAAGGAAGCCCACAGGGCAGAATACTAGGGTAGAATATCAAATGATGTAAATGGCGGTCTTTATGTTCCTTGTCACTAGATTCCTAGACATGTTGCTTACCCTTTCATTTTTTTCATGTCTGTAAAACCCATTGCAGCCTTCAGAGTCATATTTGCTCACTTTTATGTTAAATATGTCTCTCCCTTGCTCAAGATCTTTTAAGTATTTCCCACACAGGCATCAAACTCAAAACCTTCTTTCTCTTTCTCTTGCTTTGTGTTCCTTTTCACTCATACCACCTGATCCCTTCTTTCTGTTCTACTCTTTGCTCTCTACATCTTACTAAGAGCCAGCTCTGTCTTCTTCATGTACATTGAACCTTCTGAGCCCATTTTATTAACTGTCAGCTCTCAGAGTTCTTTAGAACCACAATACGCAATTGTGGAGCTTATAGTTATGTTTAATGAACTTCCAGAAATTTTCTTAAGCTGAACAAGAAATCTCAGTCTGGTTAATCATTTATTAGTATGTCCCTGTCTTACTAAACTATATTGTCTCAAGCCCAATGGAAATAGATGTCAATACCTGATTCAGAATGCACACACACACTCACTTAATTACTAGGTTTAGTCCAAATTTAAATGGCTGCATTTCCTAAAATATACTTCATACTTTACATTAGCATTAACATTATAATATTAAAATATTGTCCTAAAAGTATTATTAGCACAATAACTCTCATGTGTAATGGATGTAATATCAGAAAACCCCAGCTTTTATCTTTGGCTTTTATATTCCCATAAAAGGACTTTTGAGTATTATTGTGTGTCATTTTAGAAATATGAAGAAAAAGTTCTTAGACAGAATTACATTTGTCAAAAGTGGTCAGTTTTATTTATTCTTACATTTATTTTCACTATATCTTCGAGGTGGCTTCCCAGGTGGCGCTAGTGGTAAAGAACCTGCCTGCCAATACAAGAGACCCAAGAGACTTGGGTTATATTCTTGGGTCGGGAAGACCCCCTGGAGGAGGAAATGGCAACCCACTCCAGTATTCTTGCCTGGAGAATTCATGGACAGAGGAGCCTGGCGGGCTCCATGGGGTTGCACAGAGTCAGACGCGACTGAACATGCACGCACACACACATATTTTGGATACCCTAATACATATGGTTTCAGACTTCAGTTTGTTTTCTCTCTGGGATATGAAGGTAGGGAGGGTGAGAGCTTCACTTTCACTTGCTGCTATACTGAATTCTGTCCTTTGGGAACATAGCAAATGACCCTCGGACTGACTTACTAAGATTAGAGAAGGAAATGGTAAAGGAAGTAATATAAGAAGGATTACCTACTTGGAAACCTTGGCCACCACTGTTGGGAGAGCCTCTCATTCTGATTTTCATGTTATGTTCACTGTTATTTCACTTTGCTGTTGATGGCTTGTGAAAGATTTTAATTTAAAAATATTAGGTTCTCATTGTCTCTCTGAAGTTTATACTTTCAAATAGGCGAAATCTTGTCAGGTATGTGCAAATTATTTATAGGTGTCTAAAGCAAAACCAATCAAGGTAATGGTTTTCCTTAAGATACAAAGTGATTAGGAAAATATTAATACTTAATTCCTATTATTATGCTTATAGAATCACAGGTTAGGGTAGAAACAGTTCTGACTTAAGAATGCATAATGAGTGAGAACGCAAATCTTCTCAAATGAATGACTGCTTGCCAAGAATTCAGGCTTTGTCAAAAGTTTAAAGAAAAGTTGACAGCTACATAGGATAGTGTTTAGATTTCTTCTACTGTAATACAGCAAATACTTGGATATGACAACAAAGACTGAAAAGGTTTACAGTGGAAACTGAGATTCTCAACACTTGTCTTCTGCAGTAATGACTATTTCAGGCTTCTTACTGTGACTGCAGATGGTTCCTTTCATGAAAATCCTAACAATATATGGTAACAATGCCATGTATTACTAACTCTCATTCTTTTGACCCACCCACTAACAAAATGTACACACTTGCTCTTGCCTATTGATAATGGGTGGGTAATACACAGGTGGCTCCTGTTTTACTAGAATCACTTGTTTTTATTCTTCTAGAGATTTCAATATAATATAAAGAACAATTTCAGAAGTGGGCTTCAGTTTTGAGATCACTGCCATGGCAGTTTTTAAAATGAATTTAAGAAATATTCTACTTATATTGATTTAATTGCCAAAAAAAAGTTAAAAGTTTGATTTGTAAATTTTCTGACAGGACAGAAAGAAAGTATGTTCAGATCTGGGTACCTGAAAAGCAGTTTATTTTCTTATGCATTGTCAAGAGGATAAATACACAATGAATTTTATATATGAAGGTATGAACTATTTAAAACATTTATTGACTTCTGTATATATGAAGTCATTTTAATATTAAAAATTATTTTAACAAAAGAGACCATTATAGCTATTGTAAATACATTTAATGATAAATTATATTCTCAATATATAAAAATTAGATAAGTATACTGAAAAATATAAACATATATGACTATATAAGATTTTATAATTGACAGCAATATATTCATTATCAAGCAATCTTAATTGTACAAATATGCCCCATAAATATAGTTTATAAATGACTTAAAAATCTACTGTCTTTATAACATATTTACCTAATTTGTAAAAGTAATGTTTGTGTTTAACCTGGTAGACTTATTGAAATGAAAATAATGGTGAATTTCTTTACCTTACTGAATTCCTATCATTAATTTTCAGTGATTAATGTAAAATATATATGCATCAAAAATGTATTAATTTGATATTTACTGACTTCTTTCTATAACCGAGGCACACTGCTAAAGCTCTGAAGATACAGAGATGAGTGAGATAAATTCTCTGTCCTAAAAGACTTCATTGTCAAATCAGAATGACAGGAAAATGGAGACATTGCCACACCAGAAGTTAGAAACATTTATTGGTTTCAGTAACTCTGTGGGTAACTGAAAAAGGTTTTACCTAGAAAGATGAAATTCAAGCTGTTTACTGAAAGATACAGAATGAAGACATAGTGAGAAAAGCATTCTAGGCAGAGGAAAAAAGTAATACCTGCAAAGGAACCTCACAGTTACGGTGGGAATTTCAATATGGTGAAGCTTGGAGTGTATGTGGATGTGAAGGAAGAGAGGTAATGAATTAGAAAGATGTGATGAGGCCAGATGGCAATGAGCTTTGAATGCAAAGGAAAGGAATCTAAAATTTCTAATCTTGTAAAAAATAGTCAACCAAGGTATATGATTATATTTTTGTTTTTTAAACAGTCTTGTGGTTTGAAATGCTTTGTTGTTATTTTTCTAAGATGGTTTACTCTGTCACCATGGGAAAAAATGTGTTTACTGGCTAAAAGGAAAAACAAGAGGGAACATTACGGAAGATTTTATAAGCTTCTGGTGGTGGTTTAGTTGCTAAGTCATATCCAACTCTTTTAGCCCATGGAGTATAGCCTGCCAGGCTCCTCTGACCATGAGATATCCCAAGCAAGAACACTGGAGTAGGTTGCCATTTCCTTCTCCAATAATTTTCTAGCCTCCCCAAATAGTAAAAAAAACCTGATTTTAAACATAATTGTAAAATGAAAAAAAAAAAAAGATCAGATACAATAAACATTCCTGAGTTAGTATTAATAAATGTTAGTGAGTGAGACAGAGAGAGGGAATCTCTAAGGGAGGCGCTGAATGTCCAGGTTTAGACGATTTGATGGATGATAATGCCATTATGGTTAATACTGGATATAGGGAAATGTACTGGGGATAGGGAGGGAAATAAATACTGAATTTGAAATACTTGAAAGGAATCCGAGTAGAGGTCTCCAGAGATTAGCGTTGTGAGTGTGGAACTCAAAAGAGTTGTGACTATTCATTATTATTTGTGCCTTTTGAGGAAGGCAACTCTATCAGAGGATGTAGTGTTTATTTAGCAGTTGAGAGCCTTTCCCCCAAACCCCCAGTCAAAGGGAAGGGATGAAAGTATGGAAGAGTCCCGCAGCTAGAAATTTGGCAAACTAGCTCACATTTAAAAGATGAGTAGAATGGAAGTCTTCCCCGGTGGCTCAGTGGTAAAGAACCTGCCTGTCAATGCAGGAGATGCGGGTTCGATCCCTGAATCAGGAAAACCCCCTGGAAAAAGAAATGGCAACCCACTCCAGTATTCTCGTTTGGGAAATCACATGGACAGAAGAGCCTGGCAGGCCACAAACCATGGAGTCACAAAAGAGTCAGACACAACTTGTTAACTAAACAACAATAATGACAGAATGGAAGAGTCTGTCAAGGGAGACCGAATGAATCCAGCGAAGACTCAGGGGAAGAATGGATTTTGAGCAGAAGGGAATCTTATTGATGCCAGATTCCACTAAGCTGCCAATCAGTATGGAGATTAAGCATCAGCCTTTGATCAGGAATAATGAAATTTATGGTCATCTCAAAAGATTGAATTAGCAGGAATGTAAATCATATTATAAGGGGTGGAATAATAAATAGAACTTGAGAAAGTGAGTCAGTAAAGGCAGGCCACCTTCATTTTCTACACATTTGGTATTGAAGGAAAGGAGGGAAATAGAATGGTAGCTACCAGTACTGGTGGGATCAAAGGAAGGCTCTTGAAAAAGTAAGTGATTTGAGAACATTTTGCTGGGAGTGATGTTTGTAATGAAAGAGAAACAGAAGAGAAGCAGATTACCTAATGGAGCAACTCCTGGTGGAGATGGACGAGGATACAGTCCATCTGGAAAAGGGATCTTGGCAAAAGAACCTCTCTCCTCCCAGAGAGGAAGGAAGAAGCTTAAGATAATTGTCAGATGGTAAAAGGAAGAGGTTTCTACCTCTTTGGCTCTTTCATTCTTTAGAAGGTAGGAAGCAAGGTAGTCAGCTGACAGTTGACAAGAGAGGAAGAGTAGTAAAGATCTGTAACAGCCTGCCTGGAGGACCAGGACAGAGAGATGAGTAAGTAAGTGTAAGCAAAGGAGTTTTAAAGTTATCCCTTTGTAGTGGCATCAACCTGCCCAGTAGTGCAAGTTTTTTGAGTATCACTGAATAACATTGAGGCAGAAATAGAGCAGAGCTATTAGTTAAATCATCCTAAGTTAGAACTTGATCCAGGGGTATGAGAAGGACAGTAGGGCAAAATACTGAAGTCTGAAAGTGGTCATGTAATTATATAGCGAGGGAGAGACTAAATAATCAAGATTTGTAACATTGTTTCTATTTTGCTTCCATCTTGGCAGTTTTAGGCAGAAAAACTTAATTTATTCTAAGTCAGCTCTAAAAGAAGACAAATATTTAGACAGGGAATCAGCTTGCCTTCCCTTCTAGATTCATCATTGTGTAAGGCAGCATAAGTGGAGGAAACCTACACTCACTGGCTTAATGTTCTCGAGTTTTTGTAGTAAAATGGGTTCTTAGAAAGTTCATCATTTGACTAGGATTTTAACCAGGAGACCGTCGTTACTTTGTCTCAACAGCTATCTTTGTAATTGCCTGAATTCACACTTTCATTCTCGTTAGGAAGGGATAATAAAGACAAACCTTTAAGAAGGGATAATTATAAATTTATTTAGAATAATTCCATTGTGGAATACAGCTTTTATAGGAATAGAGTTATAGGAATTGTGGGAATAGAGTTTCTTCTGTTGGCGGTCGTAAGTCGAACCTTTAATTTCCTGTCTCAGAAATCTGTTGAAGTCTGCCTTCAAATAGAAAGAGCTTTGTCATTAGCACATTCTCTGCGGTGTGACAAAGTGGCCTGCACACTGGACTTGCTGGTCTGATTTCTGCTCTCAGCCACTTAAATCCAAATATGTTGCTTTCTATCTTAGGGCTACAATGTAATCAGCATAAAAATAACTGCTTTCCTCCAAGGTTCAGGCTGAGAGTCTGCAATTTAGGAGAAATCATCTTAAAATAAAATCCTCTTAGACAGACAATTAAGATGGTTTTACCTTCTCTTAGCACCTTTCCCTTTCTCCTGCCTCCCCCTTTTACTGAGTGAGGTCCGGATATTGCAGAAGCAAATACAGGTTGAATCAAACAACTCTTCCTTACCCGTCACTCCAATCCCCAGCACAAGTGCCCAGGCTTGATGTAGGTGCCTCTCCTCTCTGTTCTTAGTGCAACGTGATGCGTTCGCTTGTTCCTCTAGTCAACAGACATCTATTAGAGTGCCCTGTGATAGTCGTGTTTCTGGGTACCGATGACATCTGTGAACGTAAATGATTCTCTGTAATGCTATTTTTACCCCCACTGTGTTGAAAGTTTACATTCATATTTAGGTCTTACCCACTAGACTGAACCTACCTGAAGGGGAGGGATTAAACCTTATTTCTTCAAATCCGCATAATCTAGCACAGTGTTTGACACATAGTGGGTGACCAGAGCTCTGTTGAGTACATTAATTATATTGTGAATAGCTCAGCTGACATGAACTTGCCTACACTCTGAGACTTATAATGGAGGAAGCATATTTATAGAAGACTTGGATTAACTGTCTAGTAAGACATAGTGATCTGCCATGTTAGAATCAAAGACATACATTTAATTAATTTGATTTGTTTGGTGGCATCAGAAATGAAGCAACTTCATAATTTTGATGAAAGTTACAGTTGAACTATGAGAAATATTTTCTGAGAGTGACAACAAAATATGGAAGCATTAGAAAATCCTATTCATGAAAACCAGAGAGGGGCAAGTTAAACTCTGAGAGAAAATAAAACCTTTGATTTTCATCATTGCCATCTAATAGGTGATTTCTATGAGTCACTTATTCATTGTGTAATTGAAAAAGTCATAAATATGAATTGAATATTCACAAAATCTGTTGGAAATGAAGATGAAGCCATCATGTACTTTCATTTTCTAAGAAATTGAATTTTCAAGACAGTTGAAAGCCTTGGTATATTGTACAGTCATAATGCCATGATTCAAACAAGTGATTGTCTAGTTTGTCTCAATAGAGTCCTAGCCTATTTAAGGGGAACATTTTTACTAGATTGGCATTGTTTGAATTATTTGGTCAAAATCACCTTGATCTTTTGTCACTAGGGAGTTACCAAAAACCTGGTAAATGATGAAAACTTTTGTCATGCATGTTTACTCTATGTGACACCTACCAAAATGGTTAATTAAAAAAAAAATTCAATTTATTGCTAGCCTATTTTGACTTATTCCCACCAAACAAATAGATGTGCTGAATTTTTATGCACATTTTTTTATGCACATTTTTTTACATTGAATTTGGTAGTTGATTTGTGATTGCACAAACGGAATTTATTCACATGGAGTCCATGACTGGGATCTTGTTTCTCCTCTTGTAAACTTTTTTTTCTGCTTTCTACCTCTGTCAACTTCTTCAGTCATAAAGACTGAAAATTCAAATTCTGACATAAATGTCAAATTTGAAATTTCTTTTATTATTTTGATCTCTAACTGAAACTCTAGAGCAGAGAAGGAAAGTTATCTTAATAAGAATTGTTTTCTACTGAGAACATGTAATAAACTTTTTGGTAAATCATACTTCTCATTATCAGGAATATACAAATTATTCTAGAAGGTCTCTCTTTAGAAATCCTTTGCCATTTTTCCCTTTCATATTCTTTCAATTTTCCAAAGAAGAAGAGCATGAAATAGTGAAAATGTATCGGACTTGGCCCGAGGTACCTAAATTTGAATCTCACCCTGAAATTTTCTTATAGTGTAAGCCAGGGCAAGTTGCCTCAGTTGTCTCATGTATAAAATGATGAGTGTCATTTTGAAAAGTAAATGTAATAAGTAATTATAGCAGGACTAAAAGTGGGATGAGTAACCTATAAAAGGGGGCTTCCCCATGGCTCAGTGGTAAAGAATCGCCTGTGATGTGGAAGGCCTGTGTTCGATCCCTGGGTTGGGAAGATCCTCTGGAGGAGGGCCTGGCAACCCACTCCAGTATTCTTGCCTGGAGAATCCCATGGACAGAGGAGCCTGGCAGGCTACAGTCTATGGGGTCACAAAGAGTCAGACACGACTGAGCGACTACGCACAGCACATTTATAAATTGGAGTATCTCAGAAGACAATGCCATGAATTTTCTGTAACCGTGTGTATGGTAAATTGTGTGCTAAGAGAAATGGATGAAGAAACTAGATAACGTCCAGAGAAGAAACAGGTCAAAAGTAGTGACAGGTGACCCTAAGTATTTAGGGGGTTGATTCAAAGGATAGGCAACAGACTGACTTTACATTGTTCTGAATATGGGACTAGATGGGAGATTGGAATTGATGTGTACACACTCCTATGTGTATGAAATAGATAACTAATAAGAACCTGCTGTGTAGCACAGGGAACTCTACTCAAGATTCTGTAACGACCAACTGTTAAAAGAATCTAAAAAAGAATGAATATGTTATAACTGATTCACTTTGCCACACAGCAGAAACTAACCAACATTGTAAATCTACTCCAATTAAAAAAAAGGCGGGGGCGGGGGGGGACTAGAAGCAGGAGTGACAGCTCTTTAAAAAGGAGATTTCAGCTCAAGACGGGGAATATTCAAGGTAGATGAACCTAAAACCTATTTTACAGAGTGAAGTACATCAGAAAAAGAAATATCATATATTAACATATATATATGAAACCTAGAAAGATGGTGCGGATGAACCTACATGCTGGACAGCAATAGAGAAGCAGACACAGTGAAGAGACTTGTGGCCACAGTGGGGGAAGGGGACGGTGGGATGAACTGGGAGAGTAACATTGAAGCATGAATATTACCGTGTGTAAAATAGGCAGCAGTGGGTATTGGCTGAATGACAAGGAGCTCAAACCCGGTGCTCTGCGAAACCTTTGTCTACTATGCAGCAAAATGAATCATCTAGACGTGTACACGTGTGTATTCGTGTACATGTGTCAAGTCGCTTCAGTAGTGTCTGACTCTTTGCGACCCCATGGACTGTAGCCCACCAGGCTCCTCTGTCCATGGGATTCTCCAGACAAGAATACTGGAGTGGATGCCATGCCCTCCTCCAGGGAATCTCTCTGACACAGGGATCAAACCCACGTCTCTTCTCTTAATGCCTCCTGCATTGGCAGGCAGGCTCTGTACCACTAGCACCACATAGAAAGCCCCAGCTTATACATATATTCCCTCTCTTCAACTTCCTTCCTGTTCAGGTCACCACAGTACATTAAGTAGAGTTCCCTGCATTATACAGTATGTTCTCAGTTATCTATTTTAAACATATATGCTATACTTCAATTTTTAAAAAAGCCCCAGAGCCAGTGTATTTCCATTGAGAGTATATCTATAGGTTTCTTGTCTTTATGTTTTCACACAATTTTGCAACTCTAAAAGTATCTCTTTACCTGGTACATTTTATAGGTAAAGAAAAAGAAACTTTTCCTATTTATCAACCATGTTCAAGAAATGTTTTCCTGGTCTGTGATTTCACTTTTGTTTTTTAAAATGGCAACCCCTTGGAGATTCGCCTGTCTAAATCCATTTTCTTGTCAGGATTGGAGATGACAGGTTATTCTAATACCTAAATATTAATTTCTATGGCATATCTATGTATTTCATGGGCTAATCTTCTGTGAATTTTCTGGATTTCGATTAGCTTGTCCTAAACTCCTGGCAAGCTAAATTTCTCTAACAGTTTTCAATTCGTTGCATTAAATGCCTGTTCAGCCTTGGAAGATATATTGGGTTTTTTTTTTTTCTCAGCAAAGTGACAAATACCATTTTCATGACTATAATAGAGATTGATTACATTTTATGGCACACGGAGAGAATGCTGATCTTAGTGAGACAACCTTGGGGCTTACAAACATGAAAAAAATCATTTGAATTAATAATGAAGTTAATGAATTCATTGGTTGCAAATGAAGCAGAAGTGTTTGGCGGAAAAAAAAAAAGAAAAGTTCTGCAGCTGCACAAATACTAAGAAGAATTAAGACCAATTTCAATACTTGGAAGTGCTGGTTTTGTGAAACCTTTTTATTTATTTATTTTTGTGAAACCTTTTAAAAAAGTTAATAGTAATGGTTCTTAAACCCAAAGCTATGGCATTAACTCCTAGCATACCTGGGCAGTTTGTTTCTGATATGATTTATGTAACCTAAATTTAAAATGGAACCAGTTTCCTTTTTATCCTAATTTTCTCAATGGTTAGGCTTAAACTAGGACAAATGTTATTTTATTATTATTATTATTATGCCTTTCTGTATAAAACCTAAAAAGATATTTAAAAAACAAACAAAAACTATGCACATGTCATAAGCTTAATGCATCTAAAGGGTGTGTACTGTGTTTGTTGAGAACAAATAGAAATAGAGAACAAAGGTATGTATTTTAAGGTGTTGAAATAAGCGATGGTGGACTTGGAAAACACTGCTAAGAAAAGATTATCGAATTATTTTCTCTGAGAGAATCTTTAAAACAAGGACACCAGCTCCTGTTTGTTTAGGGACCATATCTGTTTATTCATCTTCCTCAGCTAGCATCGTACCAACCATCCTACCTAGCACATGGGAGGAGCAGAATAGTATTTGTTACATAAATAAACAAGTTACCCCAATAGCTACTGCTGCTGCTGTTTAATGGCTAAATTGTGTCCAAATCTTTGCAACCCCATGGACTGTAGTCCACCAGTCTCCTCTGTCCATAGGATTTCCCAGGCAAGAATACTGGAATGGGTTGCCAATTCCTCTCTAGGGGATCCTTGTGATCCGGGGGTCAAACCCAGGTGTCCTGCTTGGTAGACGTCTCTTGCTCAGCAGGCGGATTCTTTACCACTAATCCACCTGGGAAGCCCTCCCTGATGGCATAAAGAAATAAAAATCGTCATAGCAAACAATGTTTGTTGAGCTGCCAATATGTGCCTTTAGAGCTTTACCTATTTGACTCTCTATTTTTCAGTTCTTCCATTACTATAGGGTGATAAGTCTTAGGGCAGGAATGGGGCCTCTAGCATTGATAAAGCCGAAGAATGCATATTCTAAGAGATGTGCTTACATGTTTGTTATAGTTATGAGGAAATACGGCCAAACCTGAATGTTTGGGAAACACCAGAGAAATTATTATGAGTATTTTTGTGGCCCATTCTTTTATTCTATGATTGTACTAGCATAGTAACACTATTTTTAAGATATTTTCTTATTGTTTCATAGGTATGTGTTTTGTCTCGTTATAAGCTTTTTGTTGATAAATAATTTTTGGTTCATCCTAGATGTTCTCTGGATGAGCCTGATTGTAACCTTGCATTCCAAGGGTTCAAAAATCTTAAGTCGGTAAGAGATGAAATCTCCAGTTTTAATGTATTGATGTCAAAATAATGCAGAAACTGCTCCAGCAATAGCTGATCATTTAGCAAGAGAAAACTTTTTGTATGATTTTTTATTCTATTGAATTTTTCAGTTTTACCCTTATAGAAAGGATACTTTTGTTGAAGAACTCAATGTTTGCTTAAGTATTCTCACAGTTTATAAAGCTTGACTTTATTTTTTTTTTAAAGCTTGAATTTAAAAGTAAGTTAAATAAAATAACAGCTGTAAGACTTACTAATTGCCATCAAATTCTATGGAAACCCTGCAGTAAATAGTTTCCTCCTTATTACTTCCTATCTGAACAGTCTTTGTAAAGCTGTTCCTTTCACTGTAATGTAACAGCCAGCAAAGATAACAAGTGTACCATTAGTACTATTAAATACATGAAAATATGATTTCATTTACATTATAACTATTTTATATTTTACTTTCTCCCTCATGTTTCTTAAAATTAGTTGGGATTCAGACTAAAGCCAGTTGCATTAAAATTGGAAAATTAAACCTGAGAAATACATAAATTATCTAACTATAAATACATGAATTACCTAACTATATTTCATGATGAAATTATGTTTTTTAATAATGTGTAAGAGTTTAAAGATATTTCATAACTTTTAAAAAGTTATATAAATTTCTTAATTTTTAATTGCTTTGTTGTTGCAGGAAAAACCTATCTTTAGTGTAGTATAAAATTAGTGATTTAAATAGCATCTATTGAATGAAATTATGAGAACAAATTGCTGTTACACTTAAATGCAAAGTAAATGTTCATATTTAACATTCCCATAGGGATTTCCCTCAGCTCAGCCGGTAAAGAATCTGCCTGCGATGCAAGAGAAATGAGTTTGATTCCTGGGTCGGGAAGATCCCCTGGAGAAGGAAATGGCTGCCCACTCCAGTATTCTTGCCAGGAAAATTCCATGGACAGGGGAGCCTGGTGGGCTGTGGTCCATGGGGTCACAGAGTCGGGCACAACTAAGCGACACTTCACCTCTCTTCAACATTCCCATAAATTATGTTAGGATATTTTATGGGAACTAAGCAGTTAATAGTATTAAATCAGAGAATGAGTGAAGGTGGTCTTATGAAAAGTGTCTAATGAATGACTGAAAGTGAAAGTGAAAGTTGCTCAGTCCTGTCCGACTCTGTGACCCCATAGTGACTGTATAGTCCATGGAATTCTCCAGGCCAGAATACTGGAGTCGGTAGCCTATCCCTTCTCCAGCGGATCTTCCTGACCCAGGAATCTAACTGGAATTGAACCGGGGTCTCCTGCAATGCAGGAGGATTCTTTACCAACTGAGCTATCAGGGAAGTCCAAATGAATGATTACATTGCATAATTACATACTTTAACCTATAAACTTTAATATTAAGGGTATATATTTATTTCATACAATTTAAAAATGTAAATATAGTGTTTCCTCCATCAAGTGGAAAGATTGGTAGATAATTAAAAAGGAAGTGTTTTTGTAAAGTAGAAGTCAGTATGTGTATTGATAACTTTTCTGAATGATTTTAAAAGCCTGCAATCCTATTAAATTTTGAGAACTAATTAATTAAAATGAAAGGAAGCCAGTTTCCCCTCCACAGCATCTTCAAAAGTAATGATATTTTCAGAAGTTATTTAAAATCTT
The DNA here is from genome assembly GCF_019320065.1 of Cervus canadensis. NCBI lineage: Eukaryota > Metazoa > Chordata > Mammalia > Artiodactyla > Cervidae > Cervus > Cervus canadensis. The sequence continues at coordinate 45,841,376 of NC_057406.1, forward strand.
TAACAAGCATTTACTAAGCTGTAAATACTATATTTTTAGCTACTTAGAAGTTAAATTTTAAAGTTTTTTTAAGTGACCTAAAAGTGTGTTTTCTCAGTTATAAAATCCTAAGTGATATAGACACATGTAAATTAAAACATAAAGCCCTACCCTTCACTTCCATTCTCTAATTCCATCACTGTTAACAGAACTTTTTCTGTAAACAAAGAAACATATGAATATACATTTTTTCCATCAAAAATTGAATTATTATATACATTTTAAAAAATAATTTGTACTTAAAGTTATTCACCTTAAATATTGTTCTACAATAACATAAATTTTCGGAATTTATGACTGTAACTGAGTAGTTTCTATAACACTTACTTAACCTGATGTAATTCTCTTAATGTTCATGTAAATTAATTTCCCTTTTTTTCTGAATATTAGCGGTTATACGAGCATCTACGTGTGTGTGCACATGCATGTGCTTTGTCTACCCTCATGCACCTCTGTGGTTGCTTTTCTAAAGCTAGACTACTAGAAGCACTATTTCTTTTGCTAAAAGTGTGAGCATTTAAAATTTTGTTAGGTTTTATCAGTTGCCCCTGGAAATGGTGTGCCAATTTAAACTCTCAAAATATATATTAATAGTTTTTTTCTCAATACCTTCATCAGCAATGAATATTATTTATTCTCTTAATTTTTAAGCACTCTCATAGTATTTATGGATGATTTTCTAATCTCTCTAGTGATTAACCAAACTAATGTTTAACTGAAGGATTAGAATTGTGTGAGACCTTCTGAAAATGGGCACTTTAAACAGAATTATCAGAAGGAGAATAGTGTACTTTTTAAAAGTTTTTCTTTAAGGAAATAGTAATGTCTTATAAAAATCAGTTGAACTTCAAAGTCAGTCTTAAAACATATTGGAATATTGATACGAAGGAATTTCTGATGAGATTTTGGATTAAAGCCTTTTGAGGGAAAAGAAAATATCGATTTTTATTGGAAGAGAGGTGATTATTATCACCACATGCCCAGTTAAAATAAGAAATTCTGGGTTGGGCCACTTGCCCAGACTTTCTTTTTGTCTCCATGTTCTCCATTCCTCAAGTTCTTCTAACATACCCTTCAGTTCACATCTCCCTGACTTTAAAGGTTCCCTGTTACCTCTAAAAGATGAAAAATAATATCATAACTTGCAAACTTGTTCAAAAATCCAGTTTCTCAGGTCTCATCCCTGAAGATTCTGATTCACAAAATTTGGAGTGGGTCAGATCATCTGGGTTTTCAATAGAAATGCCAAGCGATTCTCCAGACCACATCTAGAGGAAGACTGGAGTGAACTAGTAACTAGTTTAGTACTGTCAAAGTCTTCTAATAATTACCTGTTAAACCTCTTCAGGCGAGCTTCTCAGGTGTTCAGTTGGTAAAGAATCTGCCAGCAATGCAAGAGAAATGGGTTCTACCCCTGGTTTAGGAAGATCCCCTAAAGAAAGGATCCAGTATTCTTGTCTGGAGAATCCTACGGATAGAGGAGGCTGGTGGGCTACCGTCCATGGGGTCAAAAAGAGTCAGAACTGACTGAGCAGCTAGCACTTTCACTTTTTTCAAACCTTTTTAAGCTTATATTTAATGTCTGTCTAGCCAATGGAATGGTGTGCTGTCTCTCAAACTGGATTCTGGGTTCTTCTGTCTGTACTGTTCCCCTAGAAAACCAACCCCCCTCTCCACTTCACTTCTCTCTTTACCTTATCCCTCATGTTCTAATCGAATCTCACCTGCTAAACAAAGACTTCTACTTCCTCATCCCACAATGATCCACTTCTGCAAGAATTTATTCCCATCACGCATTTGGTATTGTGCTGTAGAATTGTTACTTATGGTTCATGTGTAATTCTCTGTATCTCTCATTGTGCCTTACACATAATCAACACTAAAAATGTGTTGGTTGGCTGGTTGAGTGAGTGAGTGATAATATAATTAGACTAATAGGGAGCAGGTCAGAGATTGCACTTCAACCCCATGAAGCCACTTCTTGACATTTTGCAACTTGTTCTGCTCCTGAGAGACTTCCTTGCTCTCACTTCAAATTGGATTGCTTGTTTTGGTGAATAAAACAAAAGCTAATGCTTACCATTTATTTAGGTCTGTTAATTACATATTTAAATCACCCTATGTGAAGTGCTTGAGAACATTAATCCATAGCAGAGCCGGAGTTTAAAAATTAAATGTGAAATCTGCTGTTACAAGTCTGGACAATTTTTATCCCAGCAGGTCTGGGTTGCTAAAGGCCTGGATGTCTTAACTTTCTTAAAGTAGGTTAGCTTTCTTAACAGAAAATTATTTTTGTGTTTGGAATAATTTCTTATTAGAAGCTACAAAATAACATTGCGGTGAGGTCTTTAGGATAAATGTATCATTTGTCACAGGCACAGCGCTTGAAGTGCATTTGGCTTCTATGCTGTATACTTGCTATTTAGAACCAAATTACAGAATTTGGCATAGCTATGAGTATAACCCAGAACTGTGTTCATAAAAACATGGGATATACTTAAAAAAAGATAATTTCCTGAGAATGGAAAATGGAGCTAGCATTTATTTACTAATATTATTCAAGATTGTCTCGAGAAACACTATTCATTTGAAAAAACTTAATCATGAGGTAGGCATTGTGCTAATACTGTTTACTGAAATAGGAAAATTTGCACTATATGTTTTTTTCAGTTTTGAAAAGCAAGCACTTGGTAAGTCACCTTGGAAAAATGGAAGTGATTTATTAATTTGTCATTTTCTGGGACTGAAAACAAGATCTTGACAAATAAAAAGACGTCCACTGGACATGTATTCTTTTCTCTTCAGACTAGCGGTTTAGTACTTTAGTGGAACGTCTTGGCCAGGCTGGTCTCCTGTAGGTTTGACTGTGGAGGAGCAGGTGTGCGCTTCCAAAGTGTCTTTACAAGTGTCTCAGTGGGGCTTCCCTCCCGCGCCTCTGCAGGAGACAGCTCATCTGTTTAATCCTTATGTTTTAGTCAACCTTTCTTATTATGCAGACAAGGCTCCGAGGCTCAGCTGGATCTTGACTCTCCGGATGAATTGATGGGGCTCTTTGATCTTAACTGTGTATTGCATCTGTTTCATCTTTCCTCTTCATGCATAGTCTTCCAAACTCCAGTTCTAGCTGGTGCTCTTAAAATAAATGGATGATTATAGAAACAAATAAAAATTGCCATTTAAAACTCAGGTACAAACATGTCCACTTTTCTTGTTGGACATTTTTGTCATTGTCCTGATAAACTTTCTTGAAAAAAAAAATTCCCAAAGCAATTAAATGATGTGGCTCTGGAAGGGACCACCAGAGTTAAGAGTATTTCACTGTGTGTGTGTTTGAGTGTGCACACATAGTGCTTTGTAGGACCAGACTTGCACAGAAACTAAGAATGACTGATCTTTGCAATTTAGTTTATTGTACGTTAGCATGATATCTTATTGATGGACCATATTGAAGTAAGAGGCATAGCACTCGCTTAGAAAAATCTATCATAGAATTATAAAGACCCTGCTAGGCAATATTTCTCTTTTTGATTGGACTGAAAAAAGGCTGAGTTGCAAGGAAAATCAGTTAGAATCAGAACTAATCCATATGGAAAGATCATTCTAGGATATAGGATGCTAAAATAACATTTCTTTTATAAAAAAAACATCTAAAATGAAATACGGATGTAGCCACTTGTATGAGGTGGGAATGGAGGGATGTTGAGGGAACAGCATGGATTGTTTGCTTCCCTCATTAAAGCACATAAAGTTATGATTAATTGAACCAGAAAATATCAAGTTTTTATCTGAGTAACCTTTGATATTCTCATCTGGTATTTTGCAGACTTGTGTTAATTCTTTTTATTTTTAATTCCCCATGAATCTTCATTTAAGTGTATCACAGTCTTGTGATGATAATGTAATGTCAAAGCTGTCAGAATAATTCAGCTGAGCAAAATACTGATGTTTCCAGAAGCCCTTGAGAGGGTTATGAAAAAGTTTCTCTCTGAGAGAAAGAATATTGTGGTATGACCTGCTAGTCTATTAAACATATACTTTACCCTGCCATGCATACACTAAATATACTAATAACTATTGGTAAATTATCAGAATAAATACTTTCCTTCAAACCATTTAGAGATAAAAAAAATATAAGGAATTTAATCCCTACTCATAACCCTATCATATTGCTGTTTTAAAAATATTCAGCTAACTAACTTACACTGAAAGTAACCCTCAAGCCCCCACACGGTATTCAACACTGCACTGGGGATTCTTTCATCACTATTCTTGTATTTCCCATATGGAATCTGAGAAGAACTGTACAGGAAAGAATACGGAATGTTACTCAATCCTTCAAGCAGAACTACCCTGTACTACCCACTCAGTAGTGTTACTCTCCTCTAGACAGTTTGTTTTACTACCACCTGGAATGTACTTTCCATGTATTTATGATACTTATTTACTTACTTCTTTCCTACCTACTTACTTATTACTTAATGCTTCCACTGGGGAAAAAAAAAAAAAAGATCTAGCAACCAGCCAAGCAAAGATACGTGGTTTCAGTGAGCTCCATTTAGGTTTCCTGACCTTATTTTCTGTAGTTTCTCATCTCCTATGCTTGACTGCTGTTTCTTCTGTATAGTTGAGACAAAAGTGCCTACACTCTTCTTAGTCTGTAATGATTCTGTGCTGCTTGAACTTCTGAAAGGTTTGGCCTTGCCCACATGAAGTGAGTCAACACAAGCCAAAATCTTATTTTATTTCTGTGCTTGTCTGTGATTTACATGTCCCAAAGAGTTCCACCTTATATTAGAATAATGTTCATTTGGTTCACCAATGTAGCCCCCAGGTCAATTCAGTTTAGTGTGTTAGAATTTATTTAAAAGACTCTACATTGCTACCTGCACATTTCCTTATGTTCAATAGTTCTGACCCATATTAATTCTTAATTTGCTTCTTAAATAGTAATTGGGTCATTTGACCTCCCTTGCTAAGTCGCTTCAGTCATGTCCGACTCTGTGCAACCCCATAGACGGCATCCCACCAGGCTCTGCCATCCCCGGGATTCTCCAGGCAAGAACACTGGAGTGGGTTGCCGTTTCCTTCTCCAATGCATGAAAGTGAAAAGTGAAAGTGAAATCGCTCAGTCGTGTCTGAATCTTTGCGACCCCATGGACTGCAGCCTGCCAGGCTCCTCCGTCCATGAGATTTTCCAGGCAAGAGTACTGGAGTGGGGTGCCTTTGCCTTCTCCGTTGACCTCCCTTAATCCTACCTAAATGTGAAAGGTGATTTTCTTACATTATCCTCCAAAGAAGGAAGGGGAGAAAACATTTATATTTTGCATATATTGGTGGGTTGGTGGAGATGTGGTTTCTAATTTTCAGCTGCCATTGAAATGCCCTTGTACAGGCTCTCTGACATGTATTTTGGTCTATGACCATCATACATGTCTTCAATTCTTGAATGTCTGTTGCATTTATAAATTTCCAGAGAACCATAAGTTACCCAAGGATGCATTATTGTCAACTCAGAAGTTTGAATAACTAATTAGTGGGCCATAAAATCAACTGAGTACATAAAGCATGACCAGCATTAAAAGAAAAAGGTAAAAGCAAAAATAGAAATATCATTGTGCATTGCATATAATAAAAGTAAATACTGTTTCATGAGCAATATTTTTCACAAATATTTTGAGTATATTTGTGGTACTTGGTTGTGCTATGAATACTAATATTTTCATACTATGAATCTCAGTTTTGTTTTGTTTTGTTTTTTTCAAGCCTAAAAATCCAAACCAAAAGTGAGCTGGATCATATAGCTTGTAGGAATGTTTTTGCCTGTGTGCTGAGTTTTAGAATTTAGAGTATTATTTTACCATATTTGAATTATATGTTTCACCAGTTAACCTGAAGCAAATCAAAGGAATTCTCTCATAGCAATGGAAATAATAATGAAAGCTTAGCAGATGTTTCCAGAATTCTAAAGCGCTAGGCTGTATCAGCATACTGAGTGTACAGTGTTCTTACCAATCAAACTATTTAGTTTTCAGTAGTTGTTTTAGAAACATGAATATTTAGTTACACCAGAAAAAGGATTTTGTTAATACCTTGTTTTGTCACTGGGCCAGAGTGCATATAGACTATGGCTGTATACTTCTTTTATGACAAGAAAGGAAATAACAACTATCAGTCTTTTAAAATATCTCAAGGTTAAAATCTTTACCTTTTCACTTAAAAAGCCATTGTAAATGTGATCCTTTCAGTATGAAAGATATCATTAGGGTTTTCCCCCTTGCCTTTGTATCCACTAGGAATTAATGTAGGGAGGAAGTTCTACTTGTCCTTCCATTGCACACTTGCATTTACTTCAGAAATGAGAAATGTAAGTGCTGCTCCATGAGGTAAGCGTGAGAGAAAAAGAAAATTATAATTTGGTTGCACACATGTGTATGGGGTTTAAGATTCATTGCCATGTCATTCTCACCCTTTGTGAAGTCCGTGTTGGTATGTGATTGGTATTCTGCAACTAGTAGTAGCAGAGTCACTTCAGAGCTTGTCAGAAATGTGGGGTGTTGGGCTCCACTCCAGACCTACCAAATCAAAATCTGCACTTTAACAAGATCACCAAGTATATGACATGATCATGAAAGTTTGAAAAGTGCTGGTATGTAGGCTGAGTATTACCAATTACTATATGGACCCAATGGCATTGTGGCTCAGATGATAAAGAGTCCGCCTGCAATGCAGGAGACCCGAGTTTAATCCCTGGGTAGGGAAGATCCCCTGGAGGAGGGCATGGCAATCCACTCCAGTGTTCTTGCCTGGGAAATCCCATGGACAGAGAAGCCTGGTGGGCTACAGTCCATGGAGTCATGTAGAATCAGACAAGACTCAGTGACATCTATCAGTGACTAACACACACACACACACACACACACACACACACATGACTCAGTGACACGAATCAGTGACTAACACACACACACACACACACACACACACACACACACACACACACCCATAGCCATTTCATGGGTAACATTTTCGCTGGAAAAGAAAAATTGATGAGTGAAAAGAACCAGCAGTTTTCCATATCCTAGAGCTGCTGTGGACCATCTAACGGTGTTTATAATTAATGACAATGCCACTGCTGCTCATCAGAGCACCCATTATCAAGTGCTCCCATGCCTTGGTCACTGTGTCTGCTACATCAGGTTACCCATTCAAGCATGTTCTTCGCCTACCAGTTGGATGCTGTTTTATAGATGAGGTAGTAGAGGCTAAAGATTGCCTGTTGTGAATCCAAGCATTTTGATGGCTAATATCTGTGATTGGTAGTCTCACTTTTTAAAAATAAAAAAGCCTTATTTGTTTCAGATAGGGATAAAGTTTGTTAGTTGAAAGATTCCTATGAAGGTAACTATTGACACTTGTTTAGATAATATTTTTAATTAATAATGAGTTCTAAAATTTGCATATTTGAAAAGAAAAGTCTGAAATTTTAATCCCACATCAAACTGTAGGGTTACCTACCAGCTCACAGTCTATTAGGTACTAGGCTTTGCTGCTGTGTTGCAACTTGTATCCCGTTGGCTCTAGATATTCTGCTGGCATCTAGGGAACTTAGCCTTGAGAGTAAACTGCCTGTCAGAAGACAAACAATTGTACATTTGTAACATGAATAAAAGATGCCTTACTTGAAACAACTCTGGAATTGTCCAGAATGTAAGAATGCAGTTTGTCTCTCATGTACTGAATTAAATCCTTTATAAGGAAGAAAAACATCCTTTGAGAAAGGAGGTGCTGTAGTAATGTCAACATCTGGGCATTTACTGTATGAGGAAAATCAACTTATGTAACAAATGCTATTAAAAATTTTATCTCTGGGCTTTCTATTTTGTTCCGTTGATCTATATGTCTTTCTTTATGCCAGTACCATACTGTCCTGATGACTGTGGCTTTGTACGAGAGCCTGAAGTCAGGCAGGTTGATTCCTCCAGTTCCATTCTCCTTTCTCAAGATTGCTTTGGCTATTCGAGGTTTTTTGTATTTCCATACAAATTGTGAAATTATTTGTTCTAGTTCTGTGAAGAATACCGTTGGTAGCTTGACAGAGATTGCATTGAATCTATAGATTGCTTTGGATAGTATACTCATTTTCACAATATTGATTCTTCCAACCCATGAACATGGTATATTTCTCCATCTGTTTGTGTTCCCTTTGATTTCTTTCATCAGTGTTTTATAGTTTTCTATGTATAGGTCTTTTGTTTCTTTTTTTTTTTTTTTTTTTTTTTTTTTTTTTTTTTTTTTTTTTTTTTTTATTAGTTGGAGGCTAATTACTTCACAACATTTCAGTGGGTTTTGTCATACATTGATATGAATCAGCCATAGATTTACACGTATTCCCCATCCCGATCCCCCCTCCCACCTCCCTCTCCACCCGATTCCTCTGGGTCTTCCCAGTGCACCAGGCCCGAGCACTTGTCTCATGCATCCCACCTGGGCTGGTGATCTGTTTCACCATAGATAGTATACATGCTGTTCTTTTGAAACATCCCACCCTCACCTTCTCCCACAGAGTTCAAAAGTCTGTTCTGTACTTCTGTGTCTCTTTTTCTGTTTTGCATATAGGGTTATCGTTACCATCTTTCTAAATTCCATACGTATGTGTTAGTATGCTGTAATGTTCTTTATCTTTCTGGCTTACTTCACTCTGTATAATGGGCTCCAGTTTCATCCATCTCATTAGGACTGATTCAAATGAATTCTTTTTAATGGCTGAGTAATATTCCATGGTGTATATGTACCACAGCTTCCTTATCCATTCATCTGCTGATGGGCATCTAGGTTGCTTCCATGTCCTGGCTATTATAAACAGTGCTGCGATGAACATTGGGGTGCACGTGTCTCTTTCAGATCTGGTTTCCTCAGTGTGTATGCCCAGAAGTGGGATTGCTGGGTCATATGGCAGTTCTATTTCCAGTTTTTTAAGAAATCTCCACACTGTTTTCCATAGTGGCTGTACTAGTTTGCATTCCCACCAACAGTGTAAGAGGGTTCCCTTTTCTCCACACCCTCTCCAGCATTTATTGCTTGTAGACTTTTGGATAGCAGCCATCCTGACTGGCGTGTAATGGTACCTCATTGTGGTTTTGATTTGCATTTCTCTGATAATGAGTGATGTTGAGGATCTTTTCATGTGTTTGTTAGCCATCTGTATGTCTTCTTTGGAGAAATGTCTGTTTAGATCTTTGGCCCATTTTTTGATTGGGTCATTTATTTTTCTGGAATTGAGCTGTAGGAGTTGCTTGTATATTTTTGAGATTAATCCTTTGTCTGTTTCTTCATTTGCTATTATTTTCTCCCAATCTGAGGGCTGTCTTTTCACCTTACTTATAGTTTCCTTTGTAGGGTCTTTTGTTTCTTTAGGCAAAAACCACTACAATATTGTAAAGTAATTAGCCTCCAACTAATAAAAATAAATGGAAAAAAAATAATTTAAAAAATTTATTATTGTTCAGCCACTAAGTCCTGTCCTATTCTTTGTGACCCTGTGGACTGCAGCACTCCAGGATTCCCTGTCCTTCACTGTCTCCCGGAGTTTGCTCAAACTCACCATGTCCATTGAGTCAATGATACCATCCAAACATCTCATCCTCTGCTGCCCTCTTCTCTTCCTGCTCTCAGTCTTTCCCAGCATCAGGATCTTTTCCAATGAGTTGGCACGTCATATCAGGTGGCCAAAGTATTGAAACTTCAGCTTCAGCATCAGTTCTTCCAATGAATATTCAGGGTTGATTTCCTTTAGGATTGACTGATTTGATCTCTTTGCTGTCCAAGAGACTCTAGCAAAAAAATTTTTTTTTCTTTTCCTTTGTATCTGTATGAGATGATGGATGTCACTAAACTTATTGTGGCAATCATTTCATGATATATGTAAGCCAGACCATTTGTGCTATATAAATCATTATATTAGTTTTTATAGTGCTACATGCAATTATTAATAAAACTGGAAGAAAAAATGAATTATTTAGAACTGGAAAAAATAGCATTGAAATGAGAGCTGGAAGCAAAAGTTGCCAAGGTCATGTTATGGCACAGAAAAACAGTGCTGTGTCCTTCAGATCAACTGGGCAAACATAAGCAGGTGAACCATGTCTAGTAACATGGGGAAATGGAGGGTGTCTGGATTTTTTTGTAAAGAAATAAAAATATACTGACTGCACATTCAAGTAGGGATGATGAAAAATATTTTAAGTGTTAATTTGTTAGTTTTAAATAAATAAATAACACATAAATTTATACAATAGCAAGGAATATACTGTGAAGAGTAGTTCTCCCTCACTTCTGCTCCTCAAGCACCAATTTCCATACTAAAGCAACCATTGTTGGCAGTTTCTTGCATATTTTTCAGAAATATTCTCTTTATATACAGGCATTATGTACAAAATCCTTATTAGATTGGTAATGTACAATAACATGGTTCTGTACCATTCTTCTTTTGCTTAAAACAATCCCAGAAGTAATTTCATATCAGTATTTTGTTGATTTTTATGCCATACAGCATTCTAAAGTATGGATATAATAGAACTTATTTAACCAGTTATCTTTGATGATATTTTTTAGATCATTCTCAGTTTTTGCTCTTACAAATAGTACTACAACTAGAATTATTGGCCATATAATGTCAAGCATATGGAATATATGTATTCTTAGGTTTTCATGTAAGTAATCAATGTATGTACAATTGTTTATTCTGCTTTTTTCAGTCAGCATAGTCAGAAGAATTTGGTTTTCTCAGTCATCCTCATTATCACTTCATGAGTGCATACAAGTAATTGCCATAAATAATTTAATAATATCTGCATTGGGGTACATTAGTTTGTTCCTATTTTTCCATATTTACTACTGCAGGGAAAAACTTTGTGCACATTTTAATCTCTTGGAATTTCATGGGGAAAAGTTTCTTTTTTCTTTCAAACAGTAAAGAGCTTTTTGACTCATTTTGACCTTCTGATTCAAAATTTTGTTCAGGGGAACTAATAGCATTATGGAAACACTTATTTAGGAATCTTATGAGAAATGTCTATTTTGAACTCTTTTAAAATATGAACTCTTTTTCAGTATTTTAAAGATATAATTTTGAATGAATATATACCCCAGCTAATAGATAGCCATCAGCATAGCCATCAGCATAGGGAGGCTGGCTGGTTGGCCTACAGGGTACAGTTCTTGCCTAGGTGTAAGAGGTACCAGGCTCAGGACCCGGATGAGCCCTTTTTTTGGAATTCCCAGGTGGCACTAGTGGTAAAGAACCCACCTGCTAATGCAGGAGACTAATAGACAAGGGTTTGATCCCTGGGTTGGAGAGATCCCCTGGAGAAGGGCACAACAACCCGCTTCAGTATTCTTGCCTGGAGAATCCCAAGGACAGAGGAGTCTGGAAGGTTACAGTCCACAGGGTCACAAAGAATTGGACATGACTGAAGTGACTTAGCACATATCAACATAAGTCCAAGGGAATAATTTCTTTTGCATTATTAATTTTCAAAACACGTAAATTAGGCCTTGAGGAGGATATGTGCAACAGTGTTCATTCTTCATAGCCATGTATTTCTCAAGAAACTACTATGTGCCAGACCCCGTGATGGTTACCAAGGCTATGACAATGAATGTGATCGGCACGGCTTACTTTCTAACAGCATCTCTAAAAGCCGAATCTAAGATGCTTTGACCTTGACATTGTGTTACAACACATTCTTGTCCTCCAACATTTCCAATTTCTTTGTTCTTTTTCTTTTAGGGCATTTAACTCATTCCTTAATATCAGCCCAACATGTGAAGAGTAAACAATATCTTATGCTCAAAAAGATACATATATATCTTAGAATACACATATATGCATACATATGTATTATATATAGTTTAAGAATCTCTGAAATCATATTTCTCCCTCCCTTTCTGAGATTTAAGGATCACTTTAGGATGAAAATATCTTTCTCTGTAGTTTGAGGGCTCTCTAAATAATCTTATCCTCATTGTCTATATTTCAGATTGCCTCTAAATACATTTATCTTTTAAGCAATTTAGCCTAAATAAACCAAGTGCAGGGACTTTGGTCCCTCTGTTACAGGAACATCTTAATGTGAAAATAAAATGTATGTTTAGGCTGCACACCACGATTGATTAACACAGTGCCTGATAACCGCAATTTTCATGGGTAGAGATAACCATTTTGGTCCCTTTTAGGGAGTCAGATACAAAGAATCCTTATGTAAAATTGCACCTCAAAATTGCATTTTAACTTTTCACGAAATTCTTCCATCCCAGACCTACTAATTTCTTGATAAATATAACTTTTATTATCATAGTGTATTTTATTCGGACGTGGGGTATCTCTTCAGGGCTGCTCCAGCAAAGCGCAGCCGCTGCTCCTTGTTTCAAAAGCTTTGTAGTGCAGACTTTTTACTTCACTGATGCTTAAATATTTCAATGGAGAAAATAATTAATTAGTAAATATTACATCAGTTTAATGGCTTAACAAGCAGATCAAACTCTTCATTGACCAAGTGAATATTTCACTTTCAAAGATACTGTCATATCATTTTAAGGAATTTTATGTTAGTTAATATGCATCTAAATTTTACTAAATTCTCTATATGTACTTTTGTGTATATCTACACATTTCTATGGGCTTCCTTGGTTGCTCAGAGGGTAAAGAATTTGCCTGCTATGCAGGTAACCCAGGTTCGATCCCTGGGTCAGGAAGATACCTTGGAGAAGGGAATGGCTACCCACTCCAAGTGTTCTTGCCTGGAGAACTGCATAGACAGAGGAGTCTGGTGGACTACAATCCATGGGGTCTCAAAGAGTCAGACATGACTTAGCAACCATCACACACACACACACACACACACTTCTATATAATTCCATAGGCTGACTTTTAGAAGGGAAAGTGTGTATTAGGATGTAATGATAACTGTCTCTGAATCTAAAGTTGTATAAGTTATTCTTAGCAGAGATACCCAAATTAGTTTCTCATTATTTTGCCTAAATAGAATTTGCACTTTAATGTGAGGATATGTTCCAGTAATAGAAATTTATAGACTACTCTTCTTGATGAAAAACAGAAGAGGGGAGACTTCTTAAATTCAGCATACCGCTTCCATGAGTTTACTTAAAGCTATTTAGCCATTAAACTGGCTCCTCCTACTAACAAGCTGATCATAAGACATTACCAAGGTAGCCCAAAGGTGGAAAAGTAAAGACAAAGGCATCTGAAAATGGAACTCTGGTAGATTTAAAAAAATTTTCTCCTTATTCTAATATTCCGTATCCTTAATATTGAGGTTGGAGTCCTTATTGCAACTTTGCACATACCCTACTGTTTGAACTAAAAACCCCAGGAACTACCTGTCTGAGATCTGAATGTATTCTTGGTCCCAAATCAATCTTGTCACTTCTCAGGAAAGCAACAGAAGATAATAAGTAGTATTCACCTGATTGCTTTCCTGCTCCGAGACAGCTGGTGACGCGTGTCTTCCTGATAACCAGGAGTTTCAGATCTGAGGCAGGGATAAAGAGAAACTCGGAGCTGGCAGAATCTAAATTTGACAGTCGATGGCTGAGGAGAGGGTCAGAAGGGATGGAATCTGTGACACGTATGAGAAAGGAACAAAATTTATCTGCTCTGGTTGCAATGATTAGATGTCTCTTTGTCTGGCTCTCCTACAGCGGTTGACTGATTGTACCTGCCAGCTGGCTAATATCATAATTAACAAAGTTGCTACTACGTCTGCAAAGTTTAATCGAAAAATTTGCCAGTGATATGATGGCATTGTCACAAAGATCACAAGGGACTCGGAGTCGACTTTCGCTCAAGGTGGAACGGCAGAGCTGTGGAGGCAAAATGAGAAATCTTGAACTTGTTCAGCCAAAGGTAGGTTTCTTTCATAATCCAACATCCTAGGCTCTCTTATTAAGATTTTTATTTGATGGTTAGTGGGCTTTTTTTGGTTGTGAGACTAGGACGATTCAGAGAAAGATCCATATGCTTCTTGAGCACTTACAGCACATTCTCAGAAAGCTTTGAGTTTTTTCCAAATATAGAAATTCAGAAATATAATGAAATAGCTTTTGATGCTGAGAATGGAATATAAAGCAATATATTTGCCTTTTATTTTATCTAGCCAATCTTTATCAGTTTACAGAATTACTGTTTGGTAACCAATATCAATTGAACAATTATATTGTATAGCACTTGGATTTATTTTTGTTCAGCAACGTAAAAGCTATTACTCCTCTTTATTCTACTGTGTCAACCTAGTTATAAGAGTGAATAAAAGCAATCGTAGTTATAGAATGTGTAAAGTTCTATTTCAGTTTCCAGAAATGCTCAAAGTGGAGGGGGAGGATTTCTAAGGTCTTAAGTCAAGCAAGAGATTGGGGCTTTTTCTTTGTAACACTCAGAAAAACCACTGCTTTTTGAGATCATGTGCTATTCCTCAATGCCAGTCTGGCCATTGACTATTGTACCTGTATTTTCTTTTTACCATGATTTGCTTTGCTTTATTGAATATTCATTCTCTGGGGAGTTTCCCAAATGATAGCCTTCACATATTGCTAATTAATGGAAGTGAATATTGATGAGAAGGGGCGTGCGCCTCTGTGTCTATGCTTGTGTGCTCCCTCTGAGTACAAAGAGAGAGGAAAGTATCTCAAAAAATCATGCGGGAGGCAAAGTTTGGGTTATTTATGCTGTGTCACAGCCCCGCTGTAATTCCAAGGCAGTCAGTTTGCAGTGTAATTGGGAGCAAATGTTAAGGGTCTTTTACTTTCCCTCCATGGTCATCTAGGCACTATGTCATGGCAGAAAAAAGTGCAATAATTTTTTTTTTATGTCCATTGCTATTTATCTTTGGTGTTAATAGCAATTTTAAAACATCATGAAATAACATTTCAGAAACAAATGAATGCACAGCACGTATATTTTTTAATAAGTCCATAAACTTTCTTGTGGTTTTATTCCTAGCCCTAAGGAGACTAGACATTCTGAATATGCTCATTTTTAAAACTTGACAAATTTCATATTCTCAAATATAAAAAATGAATCTTTTTTATGGGATTATAAATTGTAAAGTCTTTAGGAGTTGGATAGTTTACAAAACTGTTTATTGAAATTTTGGTTAAATTTTTACTTAATGCATTTCCAGTCTTCACTAAAATTTAATGACGTTGATAAGAAAAGCTAGAAGTGGTATTTTAAATCATGATTTTATTATATTCTGGACATTGCTTTTGGACGAGAATGTTATTCTCCTGATACAGTCTCTCTTTTTTTTTCTTTGACTTTACTCTCTCCCTTGGTAGTATGTGGCACGTAATAGGCACTCGATGCATTTTTATCGAGTGAATGAATTAATGAATTTGAGTCTTTCTATTGCTATTCAAATATTGTTAGCATCTGCTGCCTCTAAATCGATAACTTTTGAATGTGGTAAACATTATGGACAGAAACAAGTAGATGAATGACACAGTCACAGACAAGAGGGAGGATTAAGTTCCTAAAATAATATAATGTTGTTTTAACGTAAACCTCCATAATATTTTGTGTAATTGAGATTTGCTATTGTAGAAGCTCAGTTGGAGGAGCAAAGGTCTATGAGGATTAGAAAGGGCCAGGAAAGCAGTTCACAGCTGATGCACACGTTCTTTTAAACAGGATTATCTCCTGAGATGTGTAGAAATGAACTCTTGTCAGAGTTTCAAAGGAATTAATATTTTTGGTAAAATGTGCTAATGTAAAGAGTTAGAAGATTAGTGATGCATAATGAAAGCAATGCATTCTTTCACATGGAAATAGGAATATAATAGATGTCCTGCAGGTGATTGGGGCTGTAGCAATTTTATTCAAGATTAAAGTTTGATTGACCTTTGTTAGGGTGATTAACCCTTCTGAAATTAAAAGCCAGAGCGGAATTATGCCTGCCCATTTAAATGCAAACATTGAGCAGGTCGTATGTCATTCAAATAATAATAATAAAAAACCCTCCTATTTTAATTTTCATTTTTGCACATCTGAATGAGATGCTGCTTTGGAAGGATTATAGTTCAGGCAAAAGCAGGCTGGTAGCAGAGCATACAGAATAACATATAGATAATTGAGGGCACGTGGGAAGAGTCCTAGGTTTTACCCCCTCCCCATTCAAAGCATCAAAACCACCACCCCAACAAAAGCAGGGAGCCTGAAGACAGTCTTCACACATTTAGAATGTGTGTTCTCAATAGAAAAAGAATATAGAAATAGCTGGAAAAGGGTTGGAATAAGTAACAGTGACATCTCTATTCTTACCCAGTGCTAACCACTAAACTGCGTATTAGATCCTTATTAAATTCATATGATGCCTCCTGAAAAATGGGGGCTTTGGGGTATGGTTGCTTATGAAGCTGTTCACAAAAGTTGATTGTTTCCGATAACTGGAATTTTATTCCCCGTGGTCTCTCATAGTCTATAGATAGCATAGGTCTTTTCAAAAATGTTGTATGAGAAGCAAACTAGTTCTTTACAAAGCTTTTCAATGGCTTGGTTTTATTTCTCTTTGTTAAATTTTCTTGAAGCCTTGTGAAAAGTTGCGTATTCACGTTGCTTCAAAAAACTGATTCCATTTTTCATACTATATTAAATATTTTTATCCCTAAGTCAGTGAATATTTTTAGTTTTAGTTTCCACCACATGATGAACGCATCTTCCTTTTATGTATCTGTGGACTATTAAAATGATAATAAATGTTCTCTTCCTTCCATATGTAATTTATTTCTCTCTAGTCATCAAAGAAGTTAGTCTGAATGTTTCAAGGTAGAAAAGTCTAAGGTATTATAGTGTAAAAATTAGGAAGCCCGAGGTACTATAGTTTATTTTATATAAGCTTTTCATGTGCTCTTTTAACATCCTTAATAATGATAGGCTTCTACTCCAGGCCTATGAAGAAAGTCAAAGATGAAAAACTTGTGATAGACTGACTGAGATTATTCAGCTAACAAAGTGACTCTCACATCCTCCAGAGAATGGGATAATACCACGCAGCACAGACTAATAACATGCTTAACTAAGATCTGTTTGCTATAAGGATAATTTCCTAATTCTTAATCATGGGGTTAGTATTCAACTATAAATGGTAAACAAATACTTTCTGTACCTTGCCTGATAAAGTGTAGATTATCAGCTTTAGTTTTGGTACATTGAATTGTCAAACTTAAAAAAATATCCAGCTGTTCCCTGATAATATTTTCACTAAAAAAAAATAAACCCCACCGCTAAATCAAATCCCTAAAATAAACACCATTAATTCTTCAGACATATCAACAGTCTTCTCTAATTTGATTATTCTTGTTTCACCTCTTACCAGAACTGAATGAAGATAATTTGGGGCATTCTGATTTATTGTAAACACACCATTTTCTAAACATAAAGAGCTAATGTGCCAGGCTACTGATAACATCTTCTCTGTGTTGCCGTTAATTGTCAGCAGTCTTCCATAACACAAAATCATAGATCAGAGAAGAGAAATTCATATCATCTTAGGGTAGAAAAAAGAATTGGTGAAAGAGCAAAGACAAATAAGATTATATTTTGTTAAATCCAAAATCCAATCATTTGTGTTGCTTCAGTGTGTTTAGAAGATGTTTTTATTTCTTTGTTGCCTTTGTTTGTGACAATCCGTTCCCTTCTAATCCGTCCAGTCCCAGACCTGACATTTTCACTTTTAGTTGTGAAATAATATTCTTTGCCATTAACAGGCTGAAATTAATCTGTTTGACATTTTCATGGGACACATATTCTAGTTGGAGTCCTGTTCAATAAAACATGCAGTTTAAAAAGTGACCAATGGTGTTATTTTATATATCCTGTATTATTTGTCAGTCAGCAATTTAATTTCACAAAAATTTAGAGTAGGGTCACCATAAGCAATTTTATTGTTCTGGGCTGGAGAGGGAGAACAGGTGGCAAACTTGAGGATTTTCAGGGTTTTAAAAGTCAGTAATAGTGAAAAAAAAAGTCACACGAATTTTTCAAGATGTTATTCTCTTTAACAGACACTCATTCTGGAAAAAAAATTAGTGGGTTATGTCAGTCCAGTGAATTATTTTTTGTAATTTGTTTGACAAAATAATATGCTCTCAGACAATAAATGCTCTGATGTTGACTTTACAGCTAATTGGGAAGGTTAATTCCCTAGCTTTAGTTTTAAAGCAAATTGGAAGGTGCCCTAATACAGTGCAATGGCCTGCGGCCTATTGATGCATTACCTGCTATTTGTATTAAAATGATCACACCATAATCCCTTGAAAGCTGGAGAACTGCTTAATATAATAACTTTGACTAAAATGCCTTTAGCGTTTCTGGAGCCATCACTGTCTGACCTTTATTCCATTTCAACATTTACTGAGCACCTCCTATGTTCCAGGTACCCCCTTCAACCAAGGGAGGTGGATCTGTGAACCACATTTTATGAACCAGAAACCGAGACTCAAGGGTGGAGAATGATTTGCCTAACGTCACACAGCAAGTCAATGGTACAGCCTGGGTTGGAAGCCAGTGCCATATTTCAAGGTCTTTGAGACCGGAGCTGCCCTTGCATAGTAGTCTTCCACTTTGCCAAAACTTGCTTATTGTGAGCACAGGGATGTTTAGCACTTTCCCCAGATGAAGGAATTTCCTAAATCACAGGATCTTCAATGAAATGATGAATTCTCTCCTGATTCACTCCCAAGGAAGGAAGAGAAGAGGTGCTTTAGAACAGTTCAGATTATTCCAGGTGATGAACGTCACTTATTGGTTCATTTCATGGAGACCAGAAATTGTCCTCTGCAAATATTGGCCATTTAGTTCAGAAAAAAAAAAACACAACTTTTAGGCTCTTTTAAAAAATACGTTTACAATGTGTTTGCTTACCTATCTTTCATTTAAAATTCATAAATAATTGGGTCTAATAGAGTCCAAGTAAGAGGTACTTCATCCCCCCTCATCCACTTTGGCTGGTTGAATAGTTGGACAATCACTGATAAATATGCCCCCAAGTTTTATAATTCCTGCCTTTGAAACTGGATTTGAGCACAGAGTCTGTTAGATTTCTGTTCCATAGGGAATTGTCCAGTTGTTTATGCCAATTGAGTTTAAAGGAATATATGGGGAAATTTTTTTTGGTAAGTATTTTAAAGATACGAGTTCTATGGGGTGACTGCAATATGAGAAAAATACACCATGCTATTTAATGAAACAGTTTTGACTTTCATTTCCTCATTTAATATGAGAATAAAGGAATTAGCATGGATGAGTTAGAAAAAAAGTAAACCTCTAAAAAATTAGCCTCAGAGGTCCCAAAATTTGGGACTGACAGATACATTTTCCTTTGGAAATTTGTTCCACGTTTTGAAAGCTGGCTCTTTTGGTCTATAAATTCTCAGAGTGTGGCTCACAGAATTCCAAAGGTCCAAATATATCCCTGTATCTATCCACAGGGCCTAGAAAAGTGCCTGATACAGGTAGGTACTGAGGAAATGTTTGTTAAATTGGATTGAAAGTGACTATTACCATTAAATAAAGTTTGGGATGCTAACTAAACCCAGTGCTTCATTTAAAGGCCTGGTGTCTGCACTAAGAAATAATGTTTTAGACTTTCTAACTTCAGAGTTCGAAAAGAGAAAGGAGAAGTTGAGAGAGAGGAATACAGGTGTAGAGATAGTTATATTTTCCCATATGCATGTTAGGATTTTTGTTAAACGGTCCACTTTTTTCCTTTTCATAGCTTTACCTCTAAGCCTATCAACCTCGCCCAATCCTGACTTGTTAGTCACTAGTCACTTATAACCTACCAACAGGGAACTTAGCTTTTCTGAACTGATTAGAATATTTAATCAAAATGATACAATTGGATTATGTCTATAGGAATACAGGGAAAATAATTCACAATATTCATTTTGAAAATGAATGGAAAAGCAACTTAAGGGCACTACATAGAACCAGGAAAGTTTAAAAGTGTTTGCAGGAAAATAAGAAATTCTACTGTGATTCTAACTACAAATGAAATTACTTGGCAGCAGAGAAAATTAGTGTGTGATAAGATGAGATATACTGAGAGCATCTCTCCTAAGAGATGCTACACAAGAAGGGAGAGCAAGTTTGACCAACACCTCCACAAATGAGATAAGTACTTGAGCATTCATTAACCATTTGAGTCCTGTTTGATGATGATTAAACCCTTAGGTGGATGTGAATCAACTTTACTATGTGGAAACATTGAGGAAAACATTTATGAAAAATATGATCCAATTTCTGAAAATACAGGCCAATTAAAGTTTGAGTTTTTTTTTAATGCTGTCTGCATGATGTATATATTAATAAGTATGTCTATCCTCTCATTCTTCATCTTCTTAAGCAAAAGCAGATTTTTACTTATTGACATAATACTGAAGAATCTAGTTTTTCTCCAAAATTATACATTTTTTTGCATAAATGTGCCTAATTACCTGAATTCAGTTTTGATTAGCAGTGTTAATTGATGCAGCTGTGGATGGTATCTGTTTACCTAAATTACCATGTGCAAACAGCAATATGTCTGGAAGTGAATATGCTAAACTGAAAATACTAATTAGCTAAGACAGATTGTTATTCAAGTCACATCGTAGGGCTTTCTAATGAAAGCCTGGATGTGTCAGGGCTTTATGATATTCAGACAGAAATGTCTATATTACATATGATTTCTAAATTTAATTCATAAGAACAGATGGGATGTCAGCCAGGGTTCTTCTGCCTTATTCCAGTATTAATGTGAATATTTTACTCAACTAGAGATATATTCATATGTTTTTTGTAAGAAACTAGTTGTGTGCCTTTGTAAGAAACCGGTTGTGTGTTTTGACTATGTGCCAGCTTTGCACATTCAGAAACTTCTATTTCTTGACCAATATATTCCTAGATGGTATCCACCTATTGTCCCAAAGAGGAAGATAAATAAAACATCTTGCAAGTTTAATCACATCAATTGACTAATTTAATGAAATCAAGTAGCAGAAAGTTTAGTTAGAAAGACAGCTTACATTGAGTAATAATTTATGTGTGTTTTCTTGCATTCCAAATTAATAAATTAATAGTAATAATAATGAAAAAAGTTTGCTCATAGGAATCTTAAGAATCAGCAAGCAGTTTGCAGGGCTGAAAGGTGATTTCTCATTATCTTCAGATTTTCTTGCATCTTTAATCATTTAAAAATGAATAGAAAAGCAGTGCTTATTTTCAGCTACCCAGTTTTGAAGTATTAGAGTTTTTTCTGTGTCTGTGGTTCCCATTCCCTTTGTCCTAAAGCATGATCTGCTTTGCGTAAGGATTCTCTCCAAAGAAAGCATTAATCTTTTACTGTCTGCTGAGGTACTCAGCACTCATTAATTGCAGTGTAACTTAGATGTACCCAAAGATTATAGTACAAATCCTGGACATCATGTATTGAGGAAATAATGGACCCGTATTCCTTTTCCCAAGAGGCAAAATAACTATGCTTAATGCATAATAAGTCTCTTCTTCCCAAAGGCTGTGAAAATAAGGCCTTTTGACTCAAACTTAAGAGTTTAAGATCCCTTATTAGATGTTTTAAGATGGCATGAGCAAAATGGGGATAATTTTCATGATACAAATTTGAACATAATTATAGTTTGGCATATTTAATTTAGGTTTAAGTGAGAATTATAATTACCAAAAATTGAATTATTTCAATTATGCTAATTTCTATCCCCAAAGTTTTGTGTAATGTGGGTTCTCTAGGATAGGTTTAGATCCAGCAAAATTACAATAGAATCTACTACTAAAAATAAGGAATTTGTGAAAATGACTCTGCTGTAGTTACATTTTAGCTGCAAAATGTTAACACACTGTTAACTGGCCCAGGAGAACATGAAGTGCTTGAAATATCTTAAATCAAAGTAGAGAAAAGGAACATAATGCACTGCGTGGACCCTTTGCTTTTCCATTTTCTGTATCACTACCAACTGTAGCATAATATTGCTATTTGTTGTCTAATCAATAAAGCTAATCCCAGTATTTTTAAAATAAAATTCATGGATGTGACAGTTATGATTATTTAATAGTACGCTTTGAAAAGTCACCTTCAGAATTGTCTTGCCTTTGATAACCATTTGACATTAGTCTTTTCAAAGAGACTTAAGGTAAGATCCCTCTATTCTCCTAATTTCCTTATTCTTAAAAGCTTGAGGAGGAAGGTTTTCTTTCCCAGTGGCTAATTGTAGTTTGCTTATTGTTCTGTGGACAGTCCAAGAAAGTTCGTTGTTATAAAACCAAAGTGTGTTTGTGTATGTGTGTGTGTCCACATATTCATCAAATCACCTAAGTGAAGAGTTGAATTCAATCACTAGAGCCAGTCAACCAGTTTGATTGTCAGGTGTGTTTACTTTCTGTGCTGCTGGATTCACCAAAGCAACTGCTGAATTAATTTAAGTCTGCTTTTCAAGCATAGATAAAAGAAGAAATATCCTCTCTAGAAAGTTCAGCCATCTATTTTATTCGAAGCAATGTTTAGGGAACTCTTTGCTCACCATGATATTCTGTAAATACTATAGTAAATGAGTTTTTGTTAGTTTGTTGCCATGTATAGACATGAACTTGTTCTGTGTCATCATCTTTTCTAGAATCTTTGTTGACCTATGTGAGCATTTGTATGCGAGAACCTTAAAATGGGGAAACAGGTCAGTGATGTGAAATGTAGAATGGAGTTAAGGCATCTTATCAGACATTTCAATGAATTGTCTTTAGGCCAATCACTTAACTTCAGGGTGCAAATTAGTTAATTTTAAGAATAAATATAGCTCTCTTTCTAACTTATTAAGGATTTATCACTGGTGCCCAAGATTCAGTGGATCTGTAAATGAAATGTATGAATCTTTTCTTTGAACTTTAATTGGCATGTGGGGGAAGCAGGTCAGACTGAGTTAAAGGCTGAGGGACTTAATCCTTTGAAGAAATTTTTATTTAGTTTTATTGCTTCTAAGTATTGCTAATATATTCTAAGATGAATTTGACACTTTGCTTCATATATGCTGGTTTATTTTCAAAAAGGTAGACTGTAGGCTCCCTGAGGGATATATTTTACTTCTTTGTTAAATCTTCCCTTTGTCTTCATGCAGCTTTATCACAGGAGAAGTATTACATACAAGGGTTCTCCCTGAGCAAACTGTGGCCACCATTGAGTAAAAATCATGGCCATTAACCCCATTTATAAATCTTAGTAACTTATGTTACAGGAAACCATGTTTTATCTAACCTGGGGACTAGAAACCCTCTGAAGATATTTAAAATTTTTTAGGTTCCTGTTTATTTTGAAAAAAGTGAATATTTTTGATCAGTTTATGTTCTGGTCAAAGGAACCCTAACAATTCACAAAGGACAGAATTCATCTGAACTTACTCCCTGAAATGTATAACATAGGCTACATTTGAATTAATGCAAATTTCAGATGAATGGAATTTAAATTGGTAAACAAAACTTGATAGACAGACAGACCTAAATGCAGATTTTGCCTGTCACATTTCAGCAGTGTGATCTCGGGGCATTTTTCTCAGTTCTTCTGGGCCTTAGTTTACCGTGTCATGGAGAATCATACACACTTATAGGAGTGTTATGATGAGCAGATTGTATAGTGTATGCAAGCACCTTAACCTGATACCTGTCATCAAGCTGACATAAATAATAGACATAATTACTGTATACAATGCAGTAGTTCTGTATTAAAAACCAACAGAGGCAATTAGATGCTTTTAATGTGGCATTCATTAACTCTTAAAAAGTTTATCCATTAAACTGATTAAAATTCCCCACCAATATATACATACAAGCCCATTTTATCACAGGCATATATTTGTACATAAACGTATGTGTATACACATACACGTATAATTTGTATAAGAATGAAATTAAACACCTGGCTTCCCAAGGTATATGGTACATGAGTTTTCTTTTCCAATAGTTTCTTACAGCTACCTAACGCTTCATAGCTCAAAAATTATTCTGTACACCTTATCATATGTAATCTTCACAGTAACAAGATAAAGCAAATGGCATTTCATTCTTCTTTATAAATAATTTATGCAAAGATGCTAAGTGACTTAACCAATGCCTCTTACTATATTGAGGGGCGGGGCGGATAGGGGAGGGGCAAGGAAAATGCACTCAGAGTCGGTATCTGAACTGTTCGGAAAAAGGAAACTAACGATGCTGTTTCTCCATGCAACATTGGTAGAGGAGTGTCCTAAGAGAATATTACTACGTATACATGCAGGAACCACAGATGAGTATATTATGAAATCCAGGACATTATCCAGATTTTGATAGGTGGAGTAGAATTTGTTTCTTCTCAACAAACTTGTATTACGATATTCTGACTGGTTGCACTGTTCACACTAGTTAGACATTATCCTTTCCACAGTTATTACTAGGGCTTCTGTGGGTCTTATTTGCAAAAGCTAGGATCAGGAACTTAGGTCCCAGGCCTGGAAAAAGGCCCGGAGGTCCACACATGAGTGCACATCTAGGGATTTCTTAAGAGAGTAGCACCTGGAGCCAGATTTACAGAAAAATGTATTCTTCCTTCATGTAAGGAGCTAGCATAGGAGAGGGGAAAGACCCTCAAATGCCATCTCACCCATTTATAATTTGTTTAGCTAAGTTAGATTATTTCACTGATTCAACAAATATCTTACAAATACCTTGAATGTGTGAGATATTGCAGAAAGCACTGTAGGTATGTAAAACTGGAATTTAGAAAGATTCAATACCTTCAAGAATTTTAAATAACCATCCTGTCATTGTATACCTATTATTGCAACAGCGATGTACTTTGGGTGGTAAATTTTTCCTCCTTTAATTCCAAAGATATTAAATAATGCATTTGTCCATTCATGTATTCATTCGTTTAGCATGTACTCTTCCCTGCACTGAGTAGTGGAACATGAATGTGGTTTTTGAGCCTGGATGGCCTGGGTATACATGGATCACTGTGCTGTCTTAGTCACTCAGTCCTGTCTGACTCTTTGTGACCCAAGGGACTGTAGCATGACAGGCTCCTCTGTCCATGGGGATTCCCCAGGCAAGAATTCTGGCGTGGGTTGCCATGCCCTTCTCCCGGGGATCTTCCCAACCCAGGGATCAAACCTAGGTGTCCCACATTGCAGGCGAATTTATTACTGTCTGAGGTACCAGGGAAGCCATTTAATTCTCCTCTAATTATAGATGGGGCAAATTATTTGAATCTTCAGCTTGCTTATCTATAAATTTGGATTGATCATAAAAAGATTGATTTGGGAATTTATAATATGTATAAAGCACTTCCCATGTTGCAGGGTACACCTGAGTGCTATGATTTCTTGAACGTGAATGCTCTTCCACTCGAGGGACGTTAAAGTAGTTGGAATGTATATACACATACCTAGAGCAACTAGAGAATTCTAACAGGTGACTAAGTATAATCTAACAGGGTCCAGCCCCCGTAGGTGCTGACAGAATTTAGAAACAGGAAAGATTTTTTTATTAGGGAAGAGGAAACAGTAAAAATGCTTTCTGAATGGTGTGGCTCGAGATTCCAGCCATGCCTTTTTCAATATATGCATGCAGCCTGATGACCATCTCCCTGGAGACCACTGTTAATTTAGGAACCTACAACATCTGTGCAGTCTAAATAGGCCCAGAGCCCAAACCCCCAAAACACATAGAGCATGATTTCTTAGTCAGTGCAATTGAATAGGACCACATCCACACCCGGGCTTTGATTCATAAACTATATGGACCTAATTGACACCAAGTTGTTGCCTTCTCAGCTAGCACGCATGGCAGAGTTCTGGTGTATTTGGGCTTCTTCTAGGTCTGTATCCAGAAATTTCAAAGTAGATTTTCGTCATTAGCTTGTCAAGCTTGTCTTAAGCCCACTTAATGAGGTCTGCCAGTGGAATGCCTTTTATGTTCTGTGGCCTTTATGCTTAGCCTCAGCTACTCTCAACTGTGGCTGAGAAGCTAATGAAGTTACCATAGTGCTCGCTTGTCTGCTGCTTTTGAAAACACACCTCGTATGTGTTTGGGTATTTAAATTCTGTTTTCTAGCTTTTAGGGTTTATATTCTCGTAGTGCATTCAAGTGCTATGGAAATAAGACCAGATGGATGTGACAACCAGCCATTCGGGAAATTACATACACATTACATTTTTGAAAACCAGTATACATATGTCTTTCTGGATGCATTCATATGCTGGATTATTTTTGTTGCATCCAAATGGTTGGGATTTCAATGAACCAGTTACCTAGAATGTCAACTGGAGAATTCCTTTCAGAGGAAAAGCATGGCCTGCAGTGAGCCATTTTGTCAAACACAGCTGAATATGGAAACAGAATAAAGGTCACTCTGCATTTCTCTGTCTTCCTTTAGTTTTCTGCTTAGTAATCTTCACTGTAGACATTATACAATAAATTTGTTTGTCTATCATCCCCCTAGAATGTGAACTCTATAAGGACAGGAAATTTTAATACTGTATGTAGTGTTTAATACTATAGTGCTCAACATATCTTAAGCATCCGGTATGTGATAGTGAATAAGTTGGCTGTGACTGAGATAATGAAATGGTGTTTAATTCCCCCTTGTGCTAAAACCAGTATAACATGCGGGTTTTCTTTTGTCTCTTCAATGAGGACCATATGATTGTGAATAATGATGAATACCTAAATGCATAATGTTCACTATGTATCAGGCACTGTTCTAAGCACTCATAAGAACCTTTAGTGTCAGTTCAGTTCAGTCACTCAGTCATGTCTGACTCTTTGCATCCCCATGGACTACGGCACACCAGGCCTGCCTGTCCATCACCAACTCCCAGAGTGTACTCAAACTCATGTCCATTGAGTCAGTGATGCCATCCAACCATCTCATCCTCTGTCATCCCCTTCTCCTCTCGCCTTCAATCTTTCCCAGCATCAGGGTCTTTTCCAGTGAGTCAGTTCTTGGCATCAACTGGCCAAAGTATTGGCATTTCAACTTCAGCATCAGTCCTTCCAATGAATATTCAGGACTGATTTCCTTTAGGATGGACTGGTTGGATCTCCTTGCAGTCCAAGGAACCTTCAACAGTCTCCTCCAAGATCATAGTTCAAAAGCATCAATTCTTCAGTGCTTAGCTTTCTTTATAGTTCTTGCCTTGAGAACCCCATGAAATTTTTGAAGAAGGGAATAGCAAACCCCTTCAGTATTCTTGCCTTGAGAACCATTAGTGTGGGGCCTGTTATTCTCTCTATTTTATGGATTGGGGTATTTGAAGCACAAATACTATGATGTGACAGCCCAAATTCAAACTTATCAGCCTGTGCTTGTGTTTCATGTGCTATTAAAATGTGACTTCCAGGGTTTGAAAATAAGTCATCTCAGGAATTTATCCACCTTTTTCCATTAGCAAAATCATCACATAACCATGATTTATTAGTTCTGTGCTATTCTTAAATATGCTCTTCAGTTCAACCCGGTGGTGCAAGGAGAATTACTCATACTTTGCTCTAAGAAGTGGGAATCTGTAGAGGCAATCACTTTTCTTATTTGCCTTACCCTCTTCATTGGTTTGCTTCCTTATGAGCTCCTACATGGAAAAGATACTAGATGATAAATGCCGTAAATAAATATTTCAAGTTTCTGTGCTCATTAAGATATTATGTTAATAAGCCCAATGCATATCGTCAAGCTAAATGGAACTGTTGGTATTGGGGATTCTATCTTGGCTCACTCATGGTTAGTCAAGTTTCATTCTTACTGACACAAGTAGTGATGGAATAACCAAATTTAGATTTGAGATAAAAACATAGAACTTTGATGAACAAATGTGTCTGCCCAATTGAGTTTATTTAGGTTGATGAAAGATAAGTGTCTATATCTCAGCACAGAACTCTCGTGGTGGTATAGGATTTGTCTCAGGTGAAAGCCAGAATGGAATTGTTAATTCCTTACTATTTGGCAAAAATCACCTCCAAACACACAGGTATTCAGGGTGTGGACAGTATATGGAACGAAATGGCTAACTGATCTTCAGAATAGCAGTTTTCAGAGAGATGCTTTTGTGTATTGAAAGCAGAGTGTTCCATGGCCCCAAGGACCGTATTTCCCCTAGAACTGGGGGTTGTGTTCAGGACCTGTGTGTTTCCCTGCAGCCTTCCTTACTGTCTGTCCACAGGGAAGGATTACTTTACCAGCTCATTTCCCTGACACCTTCTGATATTAGTCCAGGCATTCAAGTCAAACTTCCTCCATTCCTTCTTTTCCTGAGTCTATAAATTCCATGAAATCCCATTCAAAAATGAAATACCTTTATTTGGGGTTTACATAGTCCATTTATTTCTTTTGTGTAATCTGCATTTATGTGGTAAGCAATTTTAGTATTACTTAATATGGTAGGTCATATGTGAATGGTCTAGTGGTTTTCCCTACTTTCTTCAATTTAAGTCTGAATTTGGCAATAAGGAGCTTATGATTTGAGCCACAGTGGGAATGAGAAATAGATTTAAGGGACTAGATATGATAGACAGAGTGCCTGATGAACTATGGATGGAGGTTCATGACATTGTACAGGAGGCAGGGAGCAAGACCATCCCCAAGAAAAAGAAATGCAAAAAAGGAAAATAGCTGTCTGAAGAGGCCTTACAAATAGCTGTGAAAAGAAGAAAAGTGAAAAGCAAAGGAGAAAAGGAAATATATATCCATTTGAATGCAGAGTTCCAAAGAATAGCAAGGAGAGAAAAGAAAGCCTTCCTCAGTGGTCAATGCAAAGAAATAGAGGAAAATAATAGAATGGGAAAGACTAGAGATCTCTTCAAGAAAATTAGAGATACCAAGGAAACATTTCATGCAAAGATGGGTTCGATAAAGGACAGAAATGGTAGGGACCTAATGGAAGCAGAAGATATTAAGAAGTGGTGGCAAGAATACACAGAAAAACTGTATACACAGGAAAAAAAAAGATCTTCATGATGCAGATAATCATGATGGTGTGATCACTCACCTAGAGCCAGACATCCTGGAATGTGAAGTCAAGTGGGCCTTAGGAAGCATCACTACGAACAAAGCTAGTGGAGGTGATGGAATTCCAGTTGAGCTATTTCAAATCCTAAAAGATGATGCTGTGAAAGTGCTGCACTCAATATGCCAGCAAATTTGGAAAATTCAGCAGTGGCCATGGGACTGGAAAAGGTCAGTTTTCACTCCAATCCCAAAGAAAGGCAATGCCAAAGAATGCTCAAACTACTGCACAATTGCACTCATCTCACACACTAACAAAGTAATGCTCAAAATTCTCCAAGTCAGTATTCAGCAATACTTGAACCATGAACTTCCAGATGTTCAAGCTGGATTTAGAAAAGGCAGAGGAACCAGAGATTGAATTGCCAATATCCACTGGATCATTAAAAAAGCAAGAGAGTTCCAGAAAAACATCTATTTCTGCTTTATTGACTATGCCAAAGCCTTTGACTGTGTGAATCACAACAAACTGTGGAAAATCCTGAAAGAGACGGGAATACCAGACCACCTGACCTGCCTCTTGAGAAATCTGTATGCAGGTCAGGGACCAACAGGCAGAACTGGACATGGAACAACAGACTGGTTCCAAATAGGAAAAAGAGTACATCAAGGCTATATATTGTCACCCTGCCTATTTAACTTATATGCAGAGTATATCATGAGAAACGCTGGGCTGAATGAAGCACAAGCTGGAATCAAGATTGCTGGGAGAAATATCAATAACCTCAGATATGCAGAAGACACCACCCTTATGGCAGAAAGTGAAGAAAAACTCTTGATGAAAGTAAAAGAGGAGAGTGAAAAAGTTGGCTTAAAGCTCAACATTCAGAAAACTAAGATCATGGCATCTGGTCCCATCACCTCATGGGAAATAGATGGGGAGACAGTGGAAACCATGTCAGACTTAATTTTGGGGGGCTCCAAAATCACTGCAGATGGTGATTGCAGCCATGAAATTAAAAGATGCTTACTCCTTGGAAGAAAAGTTGTGGCCAACCTAGACAGCATATTAAAAAGCAGAGACATTGTCAACAAAGGTCTGTCTAGTCAAGGCTATGGTTTTTCCAGTGGTCATGTATGGATGTGAGAGTTGGACTATAAAGAAAGCTGAGCGCCGAAGAATTGATGCTTTTGAACTGTGGTGTTGGAGAAGACTCTTGAGAATCCCTTGGACTGCAAGGAGATCCAACCAGTCCATCCTAAAGGAGATCAGTCCTGGGTGTTCATTGGAAGGACTGATGCTGAAGCTGAAACTCCAATACTTTGGCCAGTTGATGCGAAGAGCTGACTCATTTGAAAAGTCCCTGATGTTAGGAAAGATTGAGGGCAGGAGGAGAAGGGGACGACAGAGGATGAGATGGTTGGATGGCATCACTGATTCAGTGAACATGAGTAAACTCCGGGAGTTGGTGATGGACAGGGAGGCCTGGAGTGCTGCAGTCCACGGGGTTACAAAGGGTCCGACACGACTGAGCGACTGAACTAAACTGAATTGAATATGGTAGGATATCAATTCCTGCCCCTACTAACTGAGACAATTTATGCAAAAGTGCTTAAAAGCCCAGTAAATGACATCTGTTATTAGGCATCTATGCCTTGTAAACATCCTCAAATACACTGGAAGAAAACTAAAGAAATCCATTTTACACAAGAACTTTCGGATGAACCCATGATTTTTCCCATTCAGTGTCAGATAACCAAAATCATATGTTTATGATTTAGGTTACAGTCTTGGACTTCGATATCATACTCACTCTAGTCTGCTTCCTCATATCTTTCCTTTATATATTATGAAATTACCTGGTCCTCATCTAACAGTCAGGTGTCCCAGGTAGCACTAGTGGTGAAGAACCCACCTGCCAATGCAGGAGACATAAGAGACACAGGTTTGATCCCTGTGTCTCCAGAGGTCGGGAAGATCCTCTGGAGGAGGGCATGGCAACTCACTCCAGTATTCTTGCCTGGAGAATCCCATGGACAGAGGAACCTGTCAGGCTACAGTCCATGGCGTCGCAAAGAGCTAGATATGACTGAAGCAACTTAGCATGCACATATAATGATATACACCCATCATTACAATATGACACAGAGTATTTTTATTGCCCCCAAATCCCTGCTCTGCCTATTCATTTTTCACCTCCCCAGTCCCACCCCTGGCAACCACTGATCTTTTCTCTGTGTCCATAGTTTTGCCTTTTCCAGAACTTCTCATAGTATTGGCTTGTTTCATTTAATAATGCATATTTGAGGTTCCTCTTGGTCATTTCTGGCTTGATAGCTCATTTCTTTTTTAGTGTGAATAATATTCCGCTGTCTGAATATACCACAGCTTATTTATCCACTTGCCTACCTAAGGACATCTTAGTTGCTCATGTCATGGAATTTGATGAGGAAAAAATCCTAGGGATATAGAAGTTTTATTCATTAATGTTTGTAATATTGCAGTAATATTACTATGACTCCGCACAAATATGTCTAACAGCTTTAGCACTGAAAAGATGAATGTGGCGTGGTTTTTATAAATTATATGTGTTGTTGGGTGGAATGAAAAATGAGAATGGCCCAGTTTTTATTTAAACAACAGTATACCAGGTGACAAAACATTCAAGATAATAGCAAGGCCATATCTGTGAGTGTAACGTTGAGAGCTTAGTCATTGCAGGCATAAGAGGAAGTGAGAAATGGTTTAGGAGAAATGAAACAGATATACTTCAATGATTATTATTACAAACTTTTGTTCTTTTTCTATCATACATCCCAAATTTGGATGCCATCTTCATCCTCCAAGTGCTTGTATCATAGAAGAACATCAATATTTTTGTTAACTTATTTTTCCTTATCACTGAGAATATTTGTGTGTGTGTGTGTATATATATATATATATATATATCTGATTATAAAGATTTAATCTTTTCACATTTATGGTTTTAATCAAGGAAATGTTAGTGCCAGAGTAAATTTTTGTGACTTTGACTATTTTGTTGTTGTGAGAGTGAAGAAAAAATATTTTGATCCTATAAAGAGCAAATGAAGAAAATTCTACTAACTGAATATTAAAAATAACCAGTGGAGGTTGACTCAAAAGGTTTACATTTATTTGATCAAACTCTAACTGACTCTAAGTTCTGAAAGCAGAAACTTTGGAGGAATAATGATAGAATGATTTGGGAACGTTGACCGAAGGGGAAAAAGATATTACAATCTGCAGAAATAGAGGGCTGCTCATTCTCTGCTACTCATCTCTGAAAATGATGCTAGAACAAACACATATGCACATCATTAGCTTTAAAACCAGGCCCTGTAACAAGTCAAAATATTCTTATGGGAAGAAATCGGTAGACCCTCAAATCCTTTTTGGATTTCAGGAGAGAACATGTTTTACCTTATCGTATGACTGGTAGAGTGTTGAGAATACCTGTTGTGTACATGTGTTTTTATTTGATTTGTGAACAGGCCCGTTCCCTTAATAGCCACAGGAGCCATTCTCAGAAGGCACACAGGCAATCAAAATATTTTCAAATCCCGAGAGCCACAGAAACACTAACTTTCGGTTTATTCACTGGGCTGTGCCTTTCTAAACATTTTCTTTTTTAAACTGGCCCTAAAGGGCAATAAACTAGGCCTCCACTAAGCCTGAGCAAATAGAAAAGAAGAGGATTAAGTGGAATGTCCTGCAAGAATGTCATGCAGATGGGGTCTGTCTCAAGACCGATGGCCCTTCAGGTAAGTTTAAACAGGACCATTGCTCTGTGTTCATACCAATCAGCCAAAACTTACTCAGCAACATGTTTATTACAGACTCGAGTAGGTAGCATACTTGTTAACAAAACATACATATGAGGGGTTTTCTTTCTCAGTTCCCTCCCTCCCAGTCTCATTACTATGGTCAGCAGTGTGCTGTGTCTTAATAAAGCAATATAAATGTTGAAGAAATTGATGGGTAATTTTTTTTAAAACTGAAAAGGTAACTGTTGACTTAGAAGCAGGCATTGATAACAAAGGGTAGTTTCAAGATCAGTACTCTGCAAAAAGAGAGTGAAAATGCCATGAGCCAAGTTGGAATTTCAGATCTCTGCAGAATTCAGTATTTTGTAATGAATGTTTTCTTTGCTGTTTTATATTCCGAGAGACCAGGTTAAGTAATTAGCATCCATTATAAGTTCAAAGTTGAAAACAAATTGAGAAAATCAAATGGTATTATGGCAAAAGAGCCTTTCCTAAAGTTCTAAATGCTTGAGAGCCATTAAAAGTAATGAAATATTATAGGAATTGAAATAATGTAGATAGTGTCCAAATATAGGGACATCGGCTATGTTTTGACACCCTGGCATGGAACTTGTTCAGGGAATTCACCTGTGTCAGATAATTTAAGATGTAGTTGACAAATCTTGACTTCCTTTGAATTAAATTTAAACACACACACTTGGCTTTGTGAGATGAAATTTATCTGTAGGATCTTTATTTTCTTGCCTTTATTATTTCCAGTGTAATTTATACTGTCACCTTCATAATCCCCTGCCACCAGGGCTCCAAGACAAAACATACTTTTGTAGTATCTCTCTTTGTTCAATGTCTTTCGGCCATATGTTCACCCACATATCAGCCAGGTAGGATTGGGGAAGTGTGGTTGAAAAGTAGGCTTACCAAATCCCAGAAACCCTAGATTATTGAGTTTTCACCTAAGTTGCTGAGGAAAGTAAGTTGAATTACCTTTATTGAGCACCTATTATATTCCAGCTTATATATACAGTTCTGTTCAGTCACTCAGTCGTGTCCAACTGACTCTTTGTGACCCCATGGACTGCAGTATGCCAGGCTTCCCTGTCCATCACCAACTCCCAGAACTTACTCAAACTCATGTCCATTGAGCCGGTGATACCATCCAACCATCTCATCCTCTGTCGCCCCCTTTTCCTCCCACCTTCAATCATTCCCAGCATCAGGGACTTTTCAAATGAGTCAGTTCTTCACATCAGGTGGCCAAAGTATTGAGTTTCAGCTTCAACATCAGTCCTTCCAATGAACACCCAGGACTGATCTCCTTTAGGATGGACTGGTTGGATCTCCTTGCAGTCCAACAGACTCTCAAGAGTCTTCTCCAACACCACAGTTCAAAAGCATCAATTCTTCAGCACTCAGCTTTCTTTATAGTCCAACTCTCACATCAATAGGTGACCACTGGAGAAACCAACCACTGCTATCTGAAAAGTGGAGCATCTTATGGCATAAACAAAGAAGCAGTTACCTGGGACACATCTTGGTAACTGATGCACAGAATAAGTCGAGATAAAACCCAGATGCTCACAGACGAGGTTCAGAGGTACAGAGCCTGGATGCAGAGACACAGAGCGGAGGGAAGAAGCTGGGCGGGACTGACCTCAGTGCAGGAATACGCTGCCTCTAGAACGGCTCACTGCACGACAAACAGCAACTACTCTTCTTGCTTTTCCCCTTTTTCCATAAGAGCAAAAATCCCCTTAGGATTTCTAAAACAGATACTAATATAGGTCTTTCATAAAAGTGAATTGGCCTAAACTTTCAAAAATCAGAGGACACCTGTATAACCTCTGATTGATACACAACAACCCAGAAAAGTAGACCGCACTATCACTATTTTATAGATGAGAAAACAAAAAGTGTGTTTAATGTGCTTTTCCAAGGTTACCCAGATCAGATTTTTAAATGACGATTGACTCTAAAGACCATATTCTTTCTCTCACAACACAGCATGCTTGAGAGACTGTACCAACTCAAACTATAAAAAGAATCAGTGGTGTTCATGGTCTGCTGTTAACAAACCCAAAGCCCTGTTCTGCTGGCCCCTGAGTCCTCCTGGTACTTGAAATGACCAAGCCTGGCATTTCTTATGCCATCTTGGGGAAGAGATAACATTAGCTAAAGGAGGGAAAAATTGGAAAAAGAGAATATTAGCTCTGTCTATTTGGTGATGGCTCTTAGAGGAAATAAATGGAAGATACATGTTTTCCTGTTAATTTTTTCTGTTTAAAAGAGAACAAGGGGCCTGGGGTGAAGAGCAAATAGAGAATACTGATGCTGTGATAATGAGCCAAAGAGCGTTGGTTTGGGGCTTATTTCTCTATTGCCCTGGTCATTTCATCCTTCACAGAATGAGAATATCCTGTTCAGCTTTCAGGCTGGGGTTGTCATGCGAGAAGAGTACGATAATTTCATCCTTTTCTGTAACTTTCTTTTGGGGATAAGCATTTTGGTTTTCTGCTGTTTATTATTTCAAAGGCATCTATATGCTAATATGTTTTATGCTAATTATTTTCATGTTTTCCCCTTAGGTTGTGCTTCATATAACCCACCAGGGAGGATCATCTCTCATGAAAACTTTCAAATTTGATTTTGAAAATTATTCAGAAAAATTTAAGCCATGCTATCTCCCAGGGTAGGAAAGAATATGCTCTAGAGACTTCTATAATTCAAAGGCAATGGACTGGGATAACATTTAAGTTATCAGGCTGCCAAAATCCTCTTGAGAACAGCCAGGTACACAAAACATTTAACACTGTGACACTGAAATGTGGGAAGAATAATTAAAATAAAAATCTAGTAACAGGCTTTCAGAAATCACTAAAGTACCGTTTGATCCAGAGAGGAGAAAGGAAAGGCTGTTTTCATTCTCCACCGCGTCTGAGGTGTGCTAACTGCTTCTGTTACTATGAGTATCATGTTTTAATTGTATGTCAGCATTCCTTAGTGTCATTCCTAGAAATTTAATTGTAATGATATTAATGCCTGAAACAGTTTGTGCTTACAGGGAGAATAAGGTGAGAGAGGTTTTCGTATAATGAGCTAGCTTGATGTTTTCTTCCAGTTTTTTTTTTTTTTTTGTTACAGAGATTTTTTTTTTAATGAAGTTTCAATTTAGAAAGTAGGTTACAATTCTGGAGGAAAAAAACCTAGAAGTCAGTCAATTAACCTGTCTTTAAAAACCTTTTTGCAGGCATCTTCTTTTGAAGATAGCCAGGTCTTAAAAACTGATTCCTCAATATGAGATATTAAAACTTTATTTTTAAAGTTTTTTGTATTACAACTTTACATTTTTTGTTTGGTTCGGAAATGGACTTGTTTTGTTCCCAAGCACTTCAGGGATGCAAAGAAAAGGTCCCCATTTCCCACTCCTCTGCATTGTTCTCTGCCTTGCTCTGTGTATAAGGAAAGAAAGGATTCAGAAGCGCTGGGGGAGTCACAGTCCAGATTTCGGTTCATTTTGTGGGCTGTCTCTTTTGCACCTATTCCTCTCTCCACCTTTGTAGCTGCACCCCGTTTCAATTCTCTTTTTCAAATGCTTTCACTTTTAGAGCTCAGCAGGGTCTCCATCCTGCCAGAAGTGCGGCCCAGCTGCTGCTCTGTCTCCTCTTGATTCATTCCAATGCCTCTTGACTCCAAGATAGCTTTGTCAGCAGGAAAGTTCACTTTCGGGCTTGGAAGAAAGGTCTCCTTCTGGAAGGGGGCCTGACAAGTAAGCTAGACTCTCCCCCAGAGAGGAAGGGCTCAGAGTCAGCCTCCAAAATGCAGATGAAGGCAGATCCCTGGACAATCTGTTCTGGGACTGCCAACCAGCATTTCAACACATAACTGTCATCACCTCTCTCCAAACAGGAAGAATCATTGCTAGGGATATGTTTGGTAAATTGGTTAGAATAAACGATTGTCTGTTAAAGGTAAAATAACATTTTCTTGAAACCTGGCTGTGTTTGGTACATTCTGTTGAAATAAAAGACCTGCAGTAGTTTATGCGCTAAACTCTGGTGACCCATCATTATTTTCCTTTCATTCCATTTATCTGTCAGTGACAATAACAAAATAGCTACACATTTTCCCTTTTAAAGTTGTGTTTAGAGAAGGATCCCTTGAGCTAACGTATTCGATCTTAATGCAGCCCCAGCTGAGAAAAAACTTTCTCTTCTTGCTCTTCTCTGAACATAATTCAAAGGTAGTTCAAATAGAAAAGCAATTTGTGTACAATTAGGCTCCAAATTTATGAGGTATAGGTGAACCATGCAATTTGATTAAGGAGGCTGCTATGAGTGTATTATTCCCTTCGAGAACTAAATTCCATGAGGACAGAAAGGAGATCTATCAACAACTGTTAGCCTGTAGTGGCTCTAGGGGGGCTTCTCAGGTGTCACCAGTGGTAAAGAATCAGCCTGCCAATGCAGGAGCATAAGACATGCTGGGTCGGGAAGACCCCCTGGAGGAGGGCATGGCAACCCACCCCAGTGTTCTTGCCTGGAGAATCCCATGGACAGAGAAGCCTGGGGGGCCACAGTCCGTGGGGTCGCACAGAGTCAGACACAACTGAAGCGACTGAGCTTGCACGCACACAGCTCTAGAAGGGGGCTGTGGTTGGTGACTTGACTCAAATATGTGGTGGGC
The DNA here is from genome assembly GCF_019320065.1 of Cervus canadensis. NCBI lineage: Eukaryota > Metazoa > Chordata > Mammalia > Artiodactyla > Cervidae > Cervus > Cervus canadensis. The sequence goes on from NC_057406.1 coordinate 45,878,908, forward strand.
TTGACTCCGTCTATCTGAGCAGTGAGATCAGCTCAACATGCTCCAGAAATGCTGTATGATCTGAGGAGAGTAGCACAGCTGGGTTAACATGACTTTGAAATGATAGGGACTAGAATCAGAGAACCTGGATTTGCATCCCATATCAGTACCTTTGAGTCATCTGACCTGGATGGATGAGTTTCTTGACCTCATTCTCCCCATGGATAATATAAAAGTCAGATACATCCCGGCACACTGTGTGTGTGTGTGTGTGTGTGTGTGTGTGTGTGTTAGTCGTTCGGTCATGTCCAGCTCTTTGCCACCCCATAGACTAGAGCTCCCCAGGCTCCTCTGGCCATGAAATTTTCCAGGCAAGAATACTTGGGTGGGTAGCCATTCCCTTCTCCAGAGAATCTCCCGACCCAGGGACTGAACCCACATCTCTTTTGTCTCCTGCATTGACAGATGAATACTTCACCACTGTGCCACCTGGGAAACCCACATGGATAATATGGGAGGAAAAAAACCATACTGATTGTTTTAAGTGGGATGTAAGGATTAAACGAGATGACATATTTTCATGGTGCCCACGGCTCAGACATCCTCAATGATTGTTACTTCTATTTTATTATCACTATTCTTACTTGTAAATGATAGTTTTAGGATTTTTATGATCATTATAATCATTAGTGGTATTAATAGCAATGTGAAATATTCAAACTTTTTCCTTATGGAGAACTTAGCTGAAATTCAAAGATGCACACACTGGGTACTTTCTTCACTAGTCATACGTTTCCTGTGAAATGAAGATGTGGACAGGCTTAAGCTTTAAATGATTCACTGAAATCCTCTGGAATGCCAGTGATTCACTGGAAGTCTTTATACCATCGATAGCTTTTGGTAAAACTTTTTTCACGGTCAAATCTAAGATTTTGCACAAGTTGAAAAAATGTTTTAAGTCTGTTAAATGTTATTGCTTGTATTAACCAATGCCAAGTATTCAGTAATATATAGAAAAAGTCACTTGCTCAAAATTTTTACACTCACTGCCAAGAATTCAGCTATCTAGCTAATGAGCTGTCTTTTTCACTTGTCTTTTCTGTACCTAAAATTATGAAAACTTCTAGTGTTGCTGGTATGAGTGATCTTGTTGATTACAGGGTACAGTTTGAAATTCCTGAATTGCATGAGGTGTGGGATTGCTTAGAATAAAGTCTTTTAGAGGAAAAGCCATCTTGCTGGTCGATAAGCTCCCTCAGTAGTGAGCTGCCAGGTCATATTCATGGAGCCAGATCATCTTATGAAAGCATGCAGTCAGGTCTCAAGGTCATTAGACATCTCACTTGCTCGCAAAATGGGAGAAGAGAAAATGGGTTTGTGCTTGCCTCCAAACAGGTGGCTATTCCCATACAGAGAAGTCAGATGTTAATTAAACCATTGCAGGGTTAGAATAGATCATGCCGTTCTGGTTTGAAAAGTCAGCATTGACTTCTGCAGTTCCCCCCCACCCCCCCCAAAAAAAAACAAAATCCACAAATGCATTTGCTGACAAAGTTTTTATTAAATGCAAGTCACATTTAAAGTAAAAAGAAAAATATTTTTTCGTTGTCTGTAGAATGACTTTAGTCACAACAAAGACTTCATTAAAATAATATCTTGAGTGTATGTTTCAATTGTGATCCTTGGGATTTAATTTTTTATTTCATTTTCATCCTGTGCTTTCTCTGTTTCATGAAGCCAGCCCTCAAAGTAAATGCTTACAGTAAATTAACTCTGGTGTATTTTAAGGTATTTCATTTTAAATATTCACACTTGGATTAAAGCGCAGCATCATCTACCTCTCACAGTGCTTGGCATGTAATAGAGGCTAAATAAGTAGCATTACCAATAATGTAGCGTTTCTAGAGCCATAGCAATACTCTCCTGATTTCCTTTCCATTCTGCCATTCTTCAGTGTAGTTGGTGTAATTTCCCCTTGAACGGGCAAGATTTCGGATTGTTCACAGTCACAAGTAAGAGAACAAAGTAAGAGAGATTTTCATTTATAAGATTGCCTTTCTCTTATCTACTAGTCTTGCCTCCCAGACTGTCTGTCTGTCTCTGGAAAGCAAAGTCAATAAAAATGATTAGAGCTGACATCTCACAAATGTACACCCTTAAACCATGAAGCAGTAATGCTGTGCAGGAAATATTTTTCTGACCTTTTCAAATTGCATCCAACTGTCTCGGGAATTTCTCAGTGACTAGAGGTAATAAGGTTCAATCCGTTTTACTGGCTGACTTCAAATTTAGTTCCCCCGAATCTCTAACTTATCTATTCTTTGCATCTCGGCTCTGGCTTCCATTCAGCGTAGAAATCCATGCATTTCATCTTTTTTTCCCCTCCTCAGGTTTTGCAAAAAGATCACAGTGTGGAATCTACAACCATGCCAACTCTCCATTTATCACCCCTTCAAAAACAAAGTATGATCATAGGGGAGCTTAGTGGGCATAATGTCTCTTCAGTAACCCTTACTGAATTTAATTAGCTTGTAGATTTCATCTCCGTCTTACCTCAGTTTTTACCTCAGTAATCTTCATCATATAAAACTTTCCAACTTAACTTTACCACAGGCCCTCTATAAAATATTAAAGAAGCAAAATACGTGAATTTCTTTTGTGTTGAATTGATTTTGGGTTTTCTTCCGTGAGTCCAAATGTTATGAACACACTCTCTGAGTAAGGATGGGAGTCATCCAAGTGTGACTTGCTAAAAGGCAGCTGGGCAACCCCATTCTTCACTGTGTTCCCTGAAGGAGAACAGAAAACAGAAGCTGGGGACACATTTCATGACCTCACTAAAGTGTTGGATGTCAGGAAGCCTTGACAAGGAGTTAAGAAGCTTGTCTTACTTTTCATATTTAGAGCATCTCTGTGCTGACATGATGTGGGGGAGATGTCAATGTTTTCTCATTTGTAGGAAACACCAGATTCGACACATTTTGTTGCTCCCACCCATCGCCTTTGTACTGCCTCCTTCAGCAGTGATTAGAATCTTGGCTGAAAGCGCCTGTGGTCAGTGGCGCTTGAACTCTTTTTCTGCTGCCTCTCTTGTCACTGGCGAACAGCCACCAGGAGGACACCTTTTTGAAGTTCGCCTTCCAAGAGTGTGTATTTGTTTGTACAATAATTGTCAGGTTTGATCATCACAAGATATTTGGCTTTATAAAAATGAGATTATTTCAAATAATCCTATTCAGAATTTAGATTTAGAGGGAAGAGGATAAAGAGCAGACATTTGTTAAAATTCATAGTGATGCATGTTTCTTTCTTGAAAGAAAAAGTTCATCTTCATATATAGCTTAACTTTACCATTTTAGAAAATGGAAATAATGATGTTGATGAAAGTTAAAAGGTAACTTACAAAGTATGTTTCAGGATGTGGTGTTTTCTTGAAGTTGCTATTTTGTCATTTTGAAATTCAGTGTTTGCAGCTATGTGTGTGGAATGCACAATAATTTGAATTTGGGGTCAGAAGGCAACAACTCCAAAACTGGCTGGATTCCAGTTTCTCCCTGGAGATGTCATCTCAGTGGATTGGAAACTTGGTTATACCTATGGACTCTTTGAAAACAGAGTAGCTGAGTCAACTAGCTCTGATTATTACACATTTGGTGCCTTCTGTTCCCTATGTCTAAATAGGCCATATTCCCCACCCCCAGGACCTGGAGGTTAAACAAAACCAGTGTTCAGCGCTTCCACTGAAAGTATAAACTGATCTGAACCTGCCGGAAGAAAGGAGTGAGGTGGTGCTGGGTTCCATTTGTAATGAGTGATTTTGCTTCGGTGGGGTTCTTAGAGATCGGGGAATGGTATGGGAACTTGTCAGGAGCCTCCGGGTGACGAGGCACCAGAGGAGTGAGTAGTCTAGTTAACAGTGCCTTGAATAGTAATAATTGCTCCTTATTGACTGCCATCTACCGGGTAGCTGTTACCATCAGTTACCAGTTACCATTAGTAACTCATGTAGCCTCCCTTAATCTTCATAGGAGCCCCATAAGACAGGTATAACCATCTTCGATTTACAGGGGCCGAAAGCGAGATTTAAAATGCTTAAAACTGAGTTTGCTTGTAAGTGGCAGGGGTAATGTATGAAGAGAATTATTTTTATATGGAAAGGAAAGAAATAATTCATTTACTGAACTCGGCGAGTTTTTGACATTTTCTCCTCCTGTTTTTTCTTCTCCTCCACTACCTTCTTACTTCTTCTTTGCTTTTCCTTCTCCTATTCTTTTCTCAAAGAAAGAATGAAACGAGGCCCAGACAGTAAAGCATTCTCTCCCACTGTGTCTTCAGCAAGACACCATTCTTCCCTGCATCCTCATAGAGTTGCTTTCAGTAAAGCTACATACAGCATTATTTTGGAGGTTTAATAAGGACTGAGCGTTCTGGCTAGTGGCTTATATTATTGCCACATAAAGTAATGTTTATTACCTTAAATAATACTACAGAAGACGGTGATTCTATGCTGTCCTCACAAGCTCACATTCAGCCCTGTTTAATCTGTCTGTCATCTGATTAATGATTAACCAGGATGAAAGAATGGATGCCGAACACAGAAGTTGAGAAGTATTTTTGTGAGTAATCTGGTAAAACCTACTTCTGCAAATGTAATATTTCTAAACCAGGATGACTAGAAAACTAAATTCCTTCACATATACAACTGGGATCCTTTTTCTTCTTCTGTCTGCTTCCCATCTCCATATTACAAAAATACACATTCTTGATTACCAAAGCAGGCTTGTTATTGTGGCCTTAGCTCAATGAAGATATTGATGCACAAGGATTAGATTTCACTCTTACAGGGATGCCTGATATACTTCCATTTGTCTCCTGGTGAAGGGGCTTGGCTATTTATTCCGGATAAACTGGGTTTGTGTTGCCTCAGCTCTGCCTGTTCTCTGATGCCAAGGCCAGTGACCTGACGGGGCCGCCTGTGTCCTCAGCATATCAGACAGAAAACTAATTCAAATCTAAGCCGAGTGGTGGAATCTCAAAGCTCTGTCACCACTATTCACAGCAACTCTATTTCTTCCTAGAGTGGGTGTTCTGAAAATTTGATCTGCATCTCACTTGAGATAAATAACCCTCTTGAAAAATTTCAAACAGAACTACACAGGAAAGGCAGTAAAAAGCCTTAGACGGAAATATAATTTCAAGATCCCTCTCTCCCTCTGAGGTCTCTGGACTATGCATATGATCCCAGTACAGAGTTCTTTCATGAAACCCTTTCTGTTTTGCACAAGCACCCTCCGAGTCCCACTATTACCTTTATTGGAAATAAACTCAAAATAATATAAGCAAACAGGAATAGATTGTTCTGAAATGATCCGCTGCACACCGTTCATCCTTCCATTACTGCTGAAGAAGAGAAATGATGGCATCAGCTTTAAATCTGTAGGCTGAGTGGTGGGCCCCTGTCTGTCCTTCTGTGACATAGAGGCAATCTCCCCTTATTGTTGGGATTCAGCAATACTTTTATACTTAACAAGGCAATAAATATATCCATACAGACATAGAGCATAACCACCATGGCCTATTATAATATTATAGTCAGAAATATCAACATTGGGATCAAAGTTAAACCAACACCTAGGCTAATAGAGTTTCTAGATCATCTTTTGATATTATTAGGAGTTCACTATTTTTCTGTGTTTATCTTTGGATTTAGAGCGAGGCCAGCAGAAAATTCAAATTGAATACCTTTTATCACAGTGTTTCCTTTTCTGTTTTAATTCCTCTTTGCATTGCTTCCAGAAGTGAAGGAAGAACTAACTGGTAAAATTACTGACTATTATACTTTATGAGCAAGGACACAACAAATACCAGAGGTCTGGGCGCTCTGTATAGAAATGGAGCTGTTTTATTCAATCTTTGTTCTACCCTCTCTCTTTTTAAGTGAATAAATATAAGGTCAACTTTATGAAAATGCCTAGAAAGCCTTAATTTTACTAAAGTTAAGTTAATGAAAATGAAATTGACAAGTAAATCCCTTTCATCTTAACTCTCAGTGCCCAAACAGGACTCGTTACCTTGGACATCAGAGGGCCACTTCATTGTCTTTATTTATGGTCACAGCATTTGCACTCATTTCTCTCTTGTGCTATTTTTATTTTCGTCATTGGAGTCCATGAAGACTTAATCATCAGCCCTCTAATTTTCCAGAAAAAAAAAAAAAGTTGATTTATCAAACTGGCGGCAGAAAAGGAAGAAGATCAATCTGACATTGTAGGTTAATAGTAGGGAACAAAACACATTCATAATTAGAAGAGAAAAGGACTTTCCTTGTTCATTCCAGTTTATAATAAAAAGCCCCTCGCCAAAGCGTCTTAGAAAATAATGCATTCAGACTGCGTCGAATTACCGCCTAGCAGATTCTATTTATCTGTAGCTTAAAAAGCAGCTGCGTTTTTGTAAAAAGCAATGAATGTGGCAGTCCTACTTAAAGGTAGAAGAAAAAGAACACCCCTTGTTTTGTAATAAGGGGATTTTCCATTTAAAAGAGAGAGCGAGCCCGTTGTGTGAAGTACGATTATTACATTCACTGTATTCTATCTCACCCACCAGGAGGCTAATAATGAAGGGGCCAGAGAAGGAGGCCAGTGCTACTAGGGTTATCTCGCAGCCTCAGATGTTGGATAAGTCGAAGAAGGCAGGATCGCTTCAGGATGACATTCAGAAAGGCCGGAGTGATTACCGGGAAGAGAAAAGCCTACCTATTCTTTTCTAAGGTAAACAGTTCATTTCATCTGTCAGCTGCATGTTTTATTATAAAAACATGTTTATATAAAGATAGCTCTAAAGTTTACCTTTAAAAATTATTTTAGGTGCCTGAATATTCCCCTGGCCTGCTTGTCCATGCACTGATGCGTTATTAGCAACCTGCCTTAGACAAAGGAGGCACTCGGAGCCCCACCACACCTCAAACCACGCTTTGAAGGATCTGCCAAGCTCACTTTTAATCATGAGGAAGGAATTACCCACATGGAGTCAGCAGAAAATGAGAAAGTGGAGCTCATGCTGCGAATAATTCCAGCAAGTGCCAAGGGGCTAGTTGAGGAATGGTTTCATGAGGTGAATATCTTTAGCTTGTACTTAGGGTTTGGGTAGCGTATAATCCTTTTTTCTTTTAGGAGTGATGACTATCCTAAGTGTCCTTCCCAACTCAAGAGCGCTCAGAGCATTTGTCAGGCTGTTGACAGATTGCTATCAGTCTCGTCCTTGTTGTTATTTACTGTGACTAATTTTACATTTGCAAACATGCAGCAGCCCACTGGGGCTGCCGAGCCACAGTGCTGACGGCTGCGTGTGTCTGTGTGAGTGCGTGTCTGTGTGTGAATCCATCTGTGTGTGTGCCCTTGTGCCCGTCTTCTCTGTCGTGCACGTAGGTGGGGAGGGCTGGCCAGCCAACGGCTTCTCAGATGTGGTCCGAGGCTTTTATTTGATTTTTGGACTGAGAGAAAAAGAACGTGTCACATCATGATGAATGGTCAATCTGAATTTTCAATTCATACAGAAGGAGAAGCGGGGAGGAGGCTATGAGCCCAGTGGTGAGACTAACCTTTTCCCTTTGGGAAGAGCTTGATTCAAATTAAACATCACTTTCAGTGTGAAATTAGTTTGAAGGTCTCTCTCTTTTTTTTTTTCCTTTGGTGCCTGGTTTAACTCCTTGATGGGCTGCTCTTTCAGGGAGGAACCCTTCCGTCCACCTTTGTGCTTGTGTCTGTTCCCAGCAGCAGCCCATAGTTCTTTGTCCTTTGTTCTGTTTTTCTAAAGATCAGGTCCAAAAAAATTTTTTTTCACTATATTCAAAACTCCCATTATTCACAAGATAACATTCTCCCTAAAACATGTTATTTCTTGATGTCCCAAACGTATATCTGAAATAAATAACATTCTGCTTCAAAGGATAATCTTGCTGGGGAGGAGGGAGAGGGAAAATTTGGGATCTTTTTGAAAGAACCTCCCGGTGTCTCCTGCTTTAGGCCAGTGTCTGCTGGCCAAGGCAGTCAGAGAGGAGGAGTAGCAGCCCCAAAGCCCAAGCATGCTCTCGTTTCCCTAGTTCCCCACATAAATAATGAGTCGCAGGATCACCCAGGCCAGCCTGCTGCAACTCTGGCCTCAAACATGCAGGTGCCAGGAGGCTTCTGAAACCTCCTTTCAGTGCTCCCTGGTCCAAGGACTAAGGCCTGAACGTGTAGAAAGAACCGCTGTCCATGGACATCCAAGGCTGCTTGCCCATCTGGGCACACCCTTGCTGCTTTGGTTAGGCACCCACAGGGCTAAATATGTGATTGATTCTCTTTCTGGAATTTAGTGGCTTATGGGAAAAGGGGTGGTGTGGAAAAGACTAAGAGACAAGGGTATTCTTCCAATGAATCTTCAGAAGGAAAATGCTTGGGTTTTTGAATTCCTAAAGAGGAGTGTGGAGGTCAGGCAGCTGGGTTTGGAGTGAGGTTGGGGAGGTGAGGCAGCTGAGGGTGGAGGTCGAGGTGGAGTGGGGGGTGGGAAGTGGAGGCAGAGGAGCAGCTGTGTTTATTTTAATCCATCTCATTTAACCCTCACCTAAAAACAAATTGGAGAGGTTTGGGAGTGCATTAATCTGGACCCAATTAGCATGTCTTTCTCCTTCAAAAGTGCAACCTGAGATTAATGAATATAAACTAGAGTTTCAGATGCAGTGCTTAAATCATTTGCATGTTTCATGCATGATAATTGAATTTATGTCTGCACTTCCTTTCACTTAACTATTTCCAGTCTCCTTCCTGTGAGTCACATAAAGCAAGATTTCATTCTCCTAACCTTTCGGTGGAGTTTGCCTAGCTCTTGCTCCTAATGAGAAACTCAAGTGCTTGTTCCTTTTATTTGAATTTGAATAATACAATATTTTCCACAAAGCAGAGGGCAAGGCTTAATAGACTGGGATGCTGTTTCAGGAACTGGTACACAGGCACTCCAGGTTTATTTTTTAAAGACCAGAAAACCCATGGGAACTGAAGGCATTGAGTTTTCAGTGGTCCCAGAAAATTGGGTTTCAGTGTGACCACTTTTAAGTGTATTAATAATGCCAAGAGGAAGGTCACTTTATGCAACATAAAGAATGTTCTCAGGCTCTGGACAGAGTTACTTATCACATGGGATTAGCGCACAGTACTTTTCTGGCATAGTTAGATATATGCTTCTGTGGAAGGGGGAGGTGGGTAGTGTCAGCCTTCATGAAGGTGTGTGTAGATGAGCAGTTAGCACTTGTGGTTGCTTAGCATGCTGTAGGTTTTTTTCCTCCGTTCTTTCTTTCTTTTTGTTATTTAGGTGTAGAAGGCTTAATGCTGACTTACTGCAAGTAGGGTTAAAGTCCCCCCTCCCCACCTGCTCCAACCTGAAAAGCCTAAAAGCTGGCAGTGAGCATGAAAGAATGCTTCCTAGGGGAAACGCTGAGGCCAGAGGCTTGAAATAACCCACCCTGGTTTCAGTTTGTATCAGTGATTTGTCTGTCTTCTGTCTTTCCTCATGTGTTTCCAAGTCCAATGTCCAAGTGATGAGCTTTTCTCCAGGAATTGTCCCCAGTGTCCTTTGTTTTTTGGTGCATTCAGTGGTTGAGTGTTGCTGAGTGTCTTCTGGTCTTGTTTCCTGGTCCTTGTAGCTAAGCATGTTGCTGAAGGATAAAATCTTGTTAATTTGTGATGTCACCGTTTAAGTGTGCTTCCTGTCACTTATGTGTAGTTTAAAATGTTCCTTAATGTAGCATGAAATGATTGGTTAGCTTTGCAATGGTTGTGAAGTCATGTGAAGAAAATAAGTTTTGCATCCGACCAAGATAAATTCACTCTAGTGCTTTATGGCTTTTTATTCCTATGTGATAGTAATAAAGTCTCATGTAGGGATGGAAGCCATGAAATACATTGTGAAAAATCATCAACTAAGAAGGGGCCATCAGTATAGAAAATGTTAGCCTATGGAGCTGTGAACATGCTGGAGAAATGATTTGGCGTATAACTTTGCTACATTCATGGTGTTTCTTTGAGCTTCTTTATCCTGGGATTTTGAGAGCTAAGGAATCTAGGTTACAAGAGTTGCTTCATCTCTGTAATCATTGATTTACATGCTCATTTGGGTTTGCACCTTTCTGTTTATCATACATTTTTCTCCATTGTCTCTTAATGAAACTTCTCTAGAAACTATTGGTGGCCCACCCATCCTGAGGCTTCGTTTAGTGTTCCTAAGCCTCCTTCCTCCTCTTGTGACCTCTCTTCTGAAACAAGGAAGAAACAGTCCAATCAGACTTGCCCTCTTGGAAATGTGGTCCAGATTGCTCTACTCCCAAGCTCCAAAAAAGGTGGACATTGAGTGGGCTCAATCTACACCTTCCCAGATCCATGGAGCCACTGAGAGTTGTTTCAGCTTTACGAGTGTAGTGTAGTTGAGAAAGTCTGGGTGTCAGAGGAAATGGGGGGCTTTGGAGAACTGGGTTCTAATCTCTCTGCCACTTCAATTTGGGGACCTGGGGCAAGTTGTTTAAGCTCTGTGAGCCTCTTTATCTTTAAAATGAGGAGAAGAAATACATCTTGGGAGGATATTGTGAGGATTAAGTGAGTGTTAGGCATACCTAACAAAGCATTTAGCATGTTAAAAAAAAAGTTCATGAATATTGCTTTTTCCCCTGTCCTCTCTCTTCCCTCTTCTGTTCCCATTTCTCCCCACTTCCTTTAGTGGAAAACTAGCCCCTTTGAGAGTGAAAAAATAGAATGTCTAATAAAATGCAAGCAACTTTTTAAAAAAAGAATGTTTAGTTGCCTCCTTCCCATATGTGACTGAAATCCCTTGCTTGGATCAATAGCTTTTTCCCTTGAACTACTTTACAAATGATTGACCTATTTCACTTCTACTGTTTTCTGTATATTTATTTTTGCTTGACTGTTTTAATGCTGACTATTGACGTCTACTTATTTTTACTGGTTTTCTGTTATTTTTTTAATGAGAATTCCAATAAAGCTTATTTTTGTTATCTTTTGTCTCTCCATTTCCTCTGCACAATGAGATTGTAGCCTGTGACTCTGAAATGTCTGGACTGCTCCACAAAGATAAATAGTGCCTTTCCTTAGAAACTACCCATTCCTGCTACCAAGAAAACGCTACCCTGCCAATATTTGCATACCAGTGTCTTTGGGGAGACTGGTCAATTTAGTTGTAACTTTGATGCAGTTTAATTTTTAAACATATAGAAATTACAACTGACTTTATCACTAAAGTCTATAAGATAATTGTGGATAAGGAAAAGGACTTCACAAATACACAAATGCTGAAACATTAAAAAGTTACAGTCTAAGTGTATTGCTATAAAAAAATATAGTGAAAAATCTGTGACACCATATTTGTATCCAGAGTTCTTTTATTATAATTGAATTTGTCCTTTAAACCTCATTCTCACCCCTATATATCCAGATCCTACTAATATCCTTAATCCTTAGCGAGTATTCAGATATTAAGTGCTGGTCGCTCAGTTGTGTCTGACTCTTTGTGACCCCATGGACTGTAGCCCACCAGGCTCCTCTGTCCATGGTATTCTTCAGGCAAGAATGCTGGAGTGGGTTGCTATTCTCTTCTCCAGGGATCTTCCTGACCCAGGAATTGAACCCGGGTCTCCTGCATTGCAGGCAGATTCTTTACCATCTGAACCATCGGCATATTAGTGGATTACTTAGTGGGAAAGGAAGGAAGAAAATGACGGGGGAAGGAAATGAAGTAAAAGGCCATATCACCATAAGAAGTCAACTGTATGGTTAAGAAGGCCATCTAGAACATTTAAGATAAAATGTAACAAATGACATACACAAAGTCACTCTGGGGATTCAGAGCGAGGAAAATTCCCTAGAATCAGGGATAAGACCTATGTCAGGATTTAGGACATCAACCAACTTTCCATGGGCAAGAATCAGGGACTTGAAAATTAATTTATCAAGGAATTATGAAAAGCTCAGATAAAGTAGTTCTTGAAAATCTTGTATGAAGTATTCAACCCTGGAACACATATTTACTTCTAAATGTCTTCACAAGTGCCATTAGATACAGGTAGTAGATCTTAATGGACACACTTACTTAGATTAATTAATTACTGCTGAATCTCAGTGGACTGCAATTAGCTCTTACCCATGTGGGACAGGACAAGTCTATGCTGCCAGCATGCCTGAGATTTCAAGGATAGCCATGTGTTTGCCCAACCTTTCCCCTCTCTTATTTTTGTATGGTTGTCTTTAAACTCCAGTACTTGCTATAACCATGAGGCAACTTGTGCAAAAGTGGTTGCCTTCAAGAAGGGCTCAACATCCCCCAACCACTCTGGATACCGATTCTGGCACCAGACACCAGCCTTTCAGAGTGATTTATTGGCAATAAATCCCATGGTATATTCCTATGTAAATGCCTATAAATTTGTGGGCCAGTGGAACAAAAGGTGCAATAAAAAGTGATTTCACTCAACAAGTGAACGAGCAAAATTGTGTTTCAGCAAAGGATGAGAGTGTGACTATGGGGCATAACAATCCTCCTCACTTTGTTTCCTTTCCACATCTTTATCAGAAGTTTCACTTCATCAGAATTTTCACCAATATTATGTTAATCAATGGAGGATAATATCTATGAGATCTGGGTTTGGGCAGCTTAAGAAAAGCTACACATTGTCCGAAACGTTCAAATCCCAAAATGAAGCTGTGGAACCATGAAGCTTCCTATTTGGTGAAATAAGGAGTGCAGAATTTTTCTGTCATTCTTTGGATGGTCCCAAGAACTCCGAAGTTATGTTGAAATAGCAAAATCTAATTGTTTTAGTCACAATTTGGACCTTGCCAAGTAGGCAAGTACTCTGAGTTGTCTTTGTTTGAGTAAGAGTGGGCTTGTAATGGCCTGTACTCTCACCTGCCTACCTTTATGGCCTTTAAGTCACTCAGTCTGATGTCAGGCATGGCTGAGGGTTCGTCATCAGCTCCGGATCAGAATGAGGTCCACACAGGAGCACAGAGCCCAGAAACTCAGTGAGCACCAAATAACACAACCCTCCGGGTCCTGAGCTTCAGGTCTCCCATCCCTAAACCATCCTTGGAACCAGAGCTTCCAAAGACAGCTACTCCAGAAAGAGTTGTCCCAGACCCTGTACTTATAGACTGTCCTTGGATTTGAAGCACTGGGGGGCAGAGGGTGGAGTGGGATGGGGTTTGAAGAAATCATTCAGACACCATTGGATGTCTCCTCTCTCCACTACCTTCCATGAAACAGACCCCTCGACATGTGACAATCTGCTAATGCCAGACCTCATCACACTTATTTTCACCTTTAGTCCTTATCTAGATGAATGTAGAATATATTGGTTGATTTTAGGTAATAATACTAGCAGCCCTGGAGTTTCATTCTTTCTTTCCATTACTCTTTTCTCTTTCATATGTTTAATGAGGCATGACAAAATAAATTTTCTAGCCAAAAGATGTAAAAATATTCTGGGAGTATGTTTTAACTGGGAAGATATAAGCAACTAACTGGTCATCCAAAATCAGGTTACACAAAGAGGGCTAAATAAATACTGATGACTTAATTGCTTGCTGAATTAAGTTTGAAGTGCTTCTAGTAACCCACAGTGCCTCACCGGGCATTTGTCCCCTCTTTCTGACCTCATCTCCTGCCCCCTCATTCAATCAGTCCAGGCTTGTGAATTTGGTCTTATTCCCTGAATATACTAGTTACACTTCTACTGCAGAGACTTTGAAATTGCCGTCCCCCCACCCCCACCCAGAATACTCTTCCTGAAAATCTACAGGTCTCACTCTCTCATTGCCTCCAAAGTCTCCCCTTCAAAGTCTCCTTCTTACAGTGAGGTCTGTCACGTGACTATTCTCTATAAAATAATAACTACTTGGCTGTACAACTGAAGCTAAAACATTATAAATGAACTCTACCTCAATAAAATAAGAATCATTCCCCTCCTCTTTCACACTCCCAGCACCTTGCATGCTGTGGGTGCTCGATCGATTCAGTCGTGTCCGACTCTTTGTGACCCTATGGAGTAGCCCACAAGGTTCCCCTGTCCATGGGATTCTCCAGGCAAGAATGCTGGAGTGGGTTGCCATGCCCTCCTCCAGGGGATCTTCCCAACCTGAAGACTGAACCCTTGCTTCCTGTGTTTCCTGCGTTTCAGGCAGATTCTTTACCCACCAAGCCATGTGGGAAGCCCTCCCAGCACCTTACCTTGATTCATTTTTCTCCACGCATAACACTCTTCATTATCTAATATACTACATATTTACCTGATTTTTTAAAAAATGATTGATTGATTGCCTTTCCTCACAGAACATCAGCTCCAGGAATCCAGGGGATGTATCTGTCTGTTTTATTTACTGGTTTATCTTCAGAGTCTAGAATCATGTCTGTACATAGTAGATGCTCAAATATTTGTTGGGAAGTAATATTCATCAGGTGCCTCCTGGCCTCTATGTGTCAAGATACTGACAGTATATATCCTAACAGCAAAGAATCTTTGGATTTCTCATCATTTGAATTAACCATTTTGTCTTCTCAGAAGACAAAAACCTTTACTTTTCCAATTTCCCTTCTTATAAGTAATAGCATGATGTGCATCTTTGTCCATCAAATTGAATCCAAATTCTTCCTTAGGAAAAATTCTGAGTTGTGGAATTACTGAGTCACAGATTAGTGGGTGTTTTTATGTTTCTTTATTTATCTTCCCAAATTGCTTTCCCGGCATGTTGTACCAATCCACACTCCAAGAAAAGGAAAAATGTAAGAAAATTTTTGTTTGCCTTTTTTGTTTAGCATCACACTGATTCCTACCATGTTCACTAGATTCCCCTTGCTCTCTCGGTTCATTTGATTGATTCCACCTGAGAATGTCAACTGTGCCATTTTAAATTTACGCTTTGGACTTTGATTCTAGATCGAGAACAAAAGAAATTACTTTAGAGATGGAAAGAAGTCAGAAATTATATTTTCCAATTCCTCTATTAGGTGAGGCAGGCAGTAAAGTTCCAAGACCATCCTGTTAGTTGGAAGAAAGGCCGGGACTGAGGGGCTCAGGTCAGCACCTGAAAAAATGTGGAAACAGTGAGTCAGCTCACAGGAATGAGAGTACACCGTGCTACTTCTAAACTATCAGTGTCTCCCTGTTCCTCATTAAAATTAATGTCAAAATGTCCACAGGAGTGTCTTTTGATGTCTTAAGAGATTGGTGGTATTTATGGCAAGTAGGATATAACTTTTAGGTTGAACTACCTGTTCTACTGGCTGTGTTAACTTGTTCTGAAGTCTTTTATCTCACTCTCTCTTGCACAATCTGGCCCCTTCACATTTTTTTTTCTGAATTTTATGCAATTACAAAACAACCAAGAAATGAGTAACATTTGTTGCATTTCTTTGAATATAAGTAAAACAATTAGATACCTGGTCTTTTGTGCTTCTCTGAGCTACCACAGAATTGTCATTTGGATACTTTGGGAATGACTATTCAAACCAGTTCATACTTTGATAAAACCTATAAGACAGTATCTCACGTACAAAAACACATAATCTTCCATTTCTCTCTAAAGAAATGTACACTAGCAAAAAACCTGGAATTTTATTTTGCCTTTCCTTTAAAATGCTCAGAATTGGTCCTGTATTTTTTTCTCACACGTATATGCCTTTATAAGATCTCTTGTCAGATAAGGTGTTCTTATCTTACTCATGGATTGAACTGTTACAAAAAATGCCAGAGGTGAAGATCAAACATTACTTAACATGAGTGAAAAACAAGAATAATTAACAGAATTCTGTTCACTTCCAGAAAGATCTTGAGAGATGAATCAATTGATGGCTTACATAGGACACTGTGTCCTGATAAAAAGCACCAGTGCATGAATATGTGTCTTAACCCAGGTGTCTCCTCTAAACGCAGGAAGTCTGAAATTTCAAACTTTCTATGGAGAATCCACTACTATTTACTGATAGGCATTAATATTTCTCAAGAAATTTACCTGGGTGCCTAGGTAAAATAAACAAATAGCTCAAATTGATAGGAAACCTCCAAAGGGAACCAGAATGTCGTTCACCACAGCTGTGTAGGCTGTGTGTACTGTGGGCATATTCATCTGTTTCAGGAGCACACATTTATCTTCAATTCAAGGGCAGAAAGCTATGAGACCCCCTGAAAGAAACCAGACTCTGTGCAAATGAAACTCATGATTTTTAAAATTTCATTTTTACTTTAAATATCTATTTCTTGTTATGGCCCCATGTGTCTGGCTCTCTGCAGCCCCATGGACTGTATACTCCACGAAATCCTCCAGGCCAGGATACTGGAGTGGGTAGCCTTTCCCTTCTCCAGGGGATCTTCCCAACCCAGGGATCAAACCCAGATTTCCCGTATTGCAGGTGGATTCTTTACCAACTGAACTCTCAGGGAAGCCCCTCATCTTATTTAGACTGTAGGAAATAATTTCAATAAATATTTCCCTCAGTTTTATCAAAACCAAATCTTTAAAACCAAGGGACCCCCCCACCAATGTCTATCAACAGCTATGCCCTCTCAAGTCTAGAAAATAATCTTTTCTTCAGATATTCAAAGCCTCATTCCCTCTCACTCCATTTCCACACTGTCTTCCCCCTCCAAGATGCTCAGAAAGTAAAAAAACAATAATCCACCACCAGCCTGTTCCCGGCCGTGTCATTTACATACATCATTTTGATTAATCCTCTGAGCATCTCACCAGGAAGTTATTGTCCTTATTTTTTTTCCTTTTCGAATTTAGAAACTGAGGGGCTGAGAGAGAGTGATTCACCAGCTGCTTTCCACATGTTCTCATTACATCCCTAGTGTCCATCCTCAAACTCTGGACACGACTCTGCCAGGTGTGCCGGCTGTGGAGAGATTGTGTCTCAGCTCCAACCCCGCCCCTATGTCTTGTATATGGTGATACTAGGCCTTCCCTGGTGGTTCAGACAGAAAAGAACTTGCCTACAATGCGGCAGAGACCTGGGTTCCATCTCTGGGTTGGGAAGATCCTCTGGAGGAGGGTATGGCAACCCACTCCAGTATTCTTGCCTGAAGAATCCCCCAACTCGCAAAGAGTTGGACGTGACGGAGCAGCTAAGCACAGCACAAAGGCTCCCTTATTCCTACTTCTCCTTGGAGGTTTGAGATGGGAGTGGGCCAGTCCACCCTTCCTACGCGCGTGTGCACACACACACACACACACACACACACACACCCTTTCTCATTTCTTCTAATGAGTGAGCCTGTCCAGGAAAGAGGAATTGTGACCCTCAGTCACTCCATACGCGCTGCCACCCAAGCTGCTTGCCAGCATTTTCCCATAATTCTGGCTAAAGGTCAGAATAACTCTAGAAAAGGCAGAAGTGGCCTTCTGGGGGCAAAATGTCTCGGAGTACCTGAGCAGTAAGCATCCTGCTACCCCTGAGGGAAGTCACTAGGTCACTGAGGAGGCTTTCCAGACCTTCCCCCACTTCTTTGCGTAAACAGTACAGTCAAGGAAACTGAACGTGAAAGTCTCTTAGTCATGTCCTACTCTTTGCAACCCCATGGGCTGTAGCCTGCAAGGCTCCTTTGTCCATGTAATTCTCCAGGCCAGAATACTGGAATGGGTAGCTTTTTGCTTCTCCAGGGGATCTTCTTGATCCAGAAATTGAACCAGAGTCTCCTGCATTGCAGGTGAATTCCTTATCAACTGTGCTACCAGGGAAGCAGGTCCAAATCTTAATTCTACTAGGGCAGGTGACATCAAGAATAAAGGTGAGTGGTGAAGTAGATATTTTAGAACTACTCAGCCATCCTTTTCCAACCCATGAGAAGCTTTCTGTATTTGAAGAATGCGTTGTCTGATGATGGCTAGTGAACATGACAGTAGAATTACAGTCAGAGGGCTCAAGTCTGCCTCTGGCTAGATGTATGAGCATGTGAAGGTCACTTGTTCTCTTGACCCAAGTTCCTCATCTGTAATCTGGAATAATTTCCATCCTTACTTCAGGTGGTTTTGAGGCTCAAGCGATACGTAAACAGAAATGCTTCAGTGAAATGTAGGACTTTGGAGATGTAGCATCTAGAGGGTTATCAAGTTGTAAATTGACACAAAATGGCAAAAATTTAATGTCACTTGAAATTTAACTTGGTGATGTTAAGTTCATTCACTGGTTCATGTGCCAAGCCCTGTGTCAGGGGATGAGGTGATACCAAGAGCAAGGCAGGCGCAATCCACAGTGGGGATTAATGGCAGTGGTGGAAGATAGAGACAGAGCCAGTGGTCAGGGTAGAATAAGGGTTATGAAGAGGGATGCCTGGGGTTCAGGGGACGTATGGAAGGCTCCCTTTGGCAATAAGAAAAGTCGTCTTAGAGACTTGACATTTAACCCTGGTTTCAGAGGTGGAAGCCACAACTTCCTGAAAACCATAAAAAACTCTCCCACTCTGTGATTTCCACACCGTCTTTTGACACGAGTATAAAATAGGCCCCTAATGAGAACCTACTGTAGAGCTCACGGAACTCCTCTCAATGCTCCGTGCTGACCTAAATGCGAAGGAGATCCAAAAAGGAGAGACGTATGCATACGTATACCGGACTCACTTTGCTGTGTGGTAGAAACGAATACAAGATTGTAAAGTGACCATGCTCCAATAAAAATTCATTTTTTAAAAATGTCCAGTCATTCCTTCTACTGTCCCACAGATATAAAAGGAATTCTTAGTCTAAGGATGATAACTGTTTATACAAAGCATTTTCCACTGTGCTCCTCTTTGGCTAGCTAAGCAGCGCTCAGTATCTATGACCCATGTTTGGGACATGCACCTCCATTCTCCTGGAGGGTATAAAATGGGAGCCACATCTCCATGTCTTTGACAGGATAAAAATATGTTTTCCTGCCAAAGCAGAAACAAACCAGGGGCTTCCCTCTAAGCTGTTTTTAAAGTCAATCTCTCCAGCTACTTTCCTCAATAAATCTCTTTCATGTACAAAAGTTTTCAGAGAATTGTCATTGTGTGTGACCTTGGACAAGTTACTTAACCTCTCTATGGAGGAATAATTAAAACCATAGGGTGCTTCTTATAGGATTGTTGTAAGTTATGAACTAAAATAGCGCCTGAAGGACTTCCCTGGTGGTCCAGAGGTTAAGACTCCAAGCTTCCATTGGAGGCGGCTCAGATTCCGTCTGTGGTTGGGGAACTAAAGATCCCCCGTGCTGCGGAAACACAGCCAGAAGAAAAAAAATTGAATTTGAAAGTAGCGCCGGGAACATTTGTTGTTGTTCAGTTGCCAAGTCGTGTCCGACTCTTTGCGACCCCGTAGACTGCAGCGCACCAGGCCTCTGACAAGCATAAGCCAATATTATTATGATTATAATCACCATCTCTTTTTTCCTAACTCCTACTTACTTTCACTAGTTCACTAGTTCACTACAATTTGCTTATAATCCATGGCTTATATCCATAAACAGCTCTTCTTAAAGTAACCAATAACCTCCATGTAGCTGAATCTAAGTGGCTATTTTAGTTCTTATTTTACTGACTTCTTCATAGCAATCTAACCTGTTGATCTGAGCCTTTTAAACATATATATATTCTCCTCTGTTGACATCTATGACACAAAAATTTCCTGTTTTCCTTTTAATCTCTCTGGCTATGGCTCCATTTCTTTTGTTGGCTTTTTAATATTTAATATGAAGTTACTTAAAATGTGGGCCTGGGTCTTTTCCTTCTTTCCTCTTCTCTCCCTGGGTAAGCCTCTTTAGGTCTGTGACTTCATAACTTTGTTGTCTGTCTCTTTTCTGAGCTCCAAATCCATATAAATAACTACCTTCTAGTTATCTCCTAACCTACCTATCTAGACATCTTCACTAGGATGTTTCAAAGGTATCATCATTTGCAACACGTTTAAAACAAATTAGATATCTTCTACCATAAACCTGGGCCTCCTCTATAGGTTCCTCTTATTGTGAATTGTATCAATTGTGTAAGTAGAAATCCAGGCATAATTCTTGGTATAGTTCTTACCCCATTTTCTTTTCTTTAATTGAAATATAGTCAATTTGCAATGTTGGGTTAGTTTTTGGTATACAGGAAAGTGATTCAGTGATATATATATATAAACTGAATATACATATACACATATATGTATATTTCAGTATATTGTCTTTTTCATATTCTTTTCCATTACAGCTTATTTCAAGACACTGGATATCTTGTAATATTCCTGTGCTATATAGTTCCTTGTGCTATATAGTTGTTGTTGAGTCTGTAAGTCGTGTCTAAGCCTTGGCAACCCCTTGGACTGCAGCAGGCCAGCCTTCTCTATCCTTTACTATCTCTGGAGTTTGCTCAAACTCAAGTCCATTGAGTCAGTGATGTTTCTAACTATCTCATCCTCTGCCGTCCCTTTCTCCTCCTGCCCTCAATATTTCCCAGTATCGGGATCTTTTCCAATGAGTCGACTCTTCACATCAGGGGCCAAAGTATTAGAGGTTCAGCTTCAGCACCAGTTCTCCAAAGTATATTCAGGGGTGATTTCTTTTAGGATTGACTGGTTTGATCTCCTGCCAGACCAAGGGACTCTCAAGTCTTCTTCAGCACCACAGTTTAAAAGCATCAATTCTTCAGCACTTAAGCTTTCTTTATGGTCCAACTCTCACATCCATACTAGCTCCTAATTTGTCCCTCCCCCCAACCCATTTCTAATTTAAATTAAATCTTTTATGTATCTTTCTCATCCACTTTTCTCTGATTCCACTGCCATGATTCAAGATCAAATGGCAGAAGGACCCATAAGAGACTGCAGCTTGTCATTTCTGATCTGTCTGTACCCTCTTGGGGTCTCCAGTCTCATAGCACAGCCAGACATAGCTCTTCAAATTCAAAACTGACACATCAACTTCATCTCCTTCTTAAAATTGTTTTAGTGTTTTCCAAAGCTGTTAGAAAACAGACCAAAGTCATCACCATGCCTTTCAAGAAACTACAGGATCTGGTCCCTGTCTATCTCCTTGTCCCCACTGCTCCATGCAATCCATTCTCCTTCGTGACTGTCAGTCCTTTAAACATGTCTGTTGTTCCCACCTCTTTACACTCAAGTCCTCCTCTGTCTGGAAGGCTCTCCAGTTAACTGCTCCACCTCGTCTTTCTGGAAGGGACGTCTACTCAGCCTTCACACTCTCCTCCTGCCATATGCCACCTCTCAGCTTCGCAGGCTAGATCTGGTTCATCTGTACCTATCTCCATAGTAGTGAGGGTCTTTCTTTAGGAATTTTGATTCAGTTTGTAATTAACTATTCACTGTGTACTTAATTAGTGTTTCTATTCCCAAATATAACTTCAGTCAGTTCAGTTCAGTCACTCAGTCATGTCTGACTTTTTGTGACTGCATGAACTGCAACACCCCAGGCCTCCCTGTCCATCACCAACTCCCGGAGTTCACCCAAACTCATGTCCATTGAGTCAGTGATGCCATCCAACCATCTCATCCTCTGTCGCCCCCTTCTCCTCCTGCCTTCAATTTTTCCCAACACCAGGGTCTTTTCAAATGAGTCAGCTCTTCACATCAGGTGGCCAAAGTATTGGATTTTCAGTTTCAACGTCAGTCCTTCCAATGAACACCCAGGACTGATTTCCTTTAGGACGGACTGGTTGGATCTTCTTGCAGTCCAAGGGATTCTCAAGAGTCTTCTCCAACACCACAATTCAAAAGCATCAATTCTTCAGTGCTCAGCTTTCTTTGTAGTCCAACTCTCACATCCATACATGACCACTGGAAAAACCATAGCCTTGACAAGGTAAGAGAAACCCAAGTTAGATGGTAGGCATTGACAGGGGCATCAGAGTGCAGACAGACTGAAACCACAATCACAGCAAACTAGCCACTCTGATCACACGGACCACAGTCTTGTCTAACTCAATGAAACTAAGCCATGCCGTGTGGGGCCACCCAAGACGGACGGGTCATGGCGGAGAGGTCTGACAGAATGTGGTCCACTGGAGAAGGGAATGGCAAACCACTTCAGTATTCTTGCCTTGAGAACCCCATGAACAGTATGAAAAGGCAAAATGATAGGACACTGAAAGATGAACTCCCCAGGTCGGTAGGTGCCCAATATGCTACTGGAGATCAGTGGAGAAATAACTCCAGAAACAATGAAGGGATGGAGACAAAACAAAAACAACACTCAGTTGTGGATGTGACTGGTGATAGAAGTAAGGTCCGATGCTGTAAAGAGCAATATTGCATAGGAACCTGGAATGTTAGGTCCATGAATCAAGGCAAATTGGAAGTGGTCAAACAGGAGATGGCAAGAGTGAACATCGACATTCTAGGAATGAGCAAACTAAGATGGACTGGAATGGGTGAATTTAACTCAGATGACCATTATATCTACTACTGTGGGCAGGAATCCCTTAGAAGAAATGGAGTAGCCATCATGGTCAACAAAAGAGTCCAAAATGCAGTACTTGGATGCAATCTCAAAAATGACATAATGATCTCTGTTCGTTTCCAAGGCAAACCATTCAACATCATGGTAATCTAAGTCTATTCCCCAACCAGTAATGCTGAAGAAGCTGAAGTTGAACAGTTCTATGAAGACCTATAAGACCTTTTAGAAATATAACTTAGGCACTATGAAACTTAGGCACTATGGTCTTGCTCCTGTTTTACTCAAGCACTTACCAGAGGGTCTATTTTATAAGAAGGAACTCAATATTTGTTGAATAATTGAATGAGTGACTTCCCCTTCCTGGGTTATCAGAGTATTTCATGTTTCTTTTCAAAACTCTCATATCCCTTCCAAAGCTTGGTTGTATCACATTGTAAGAAAGATTTGAAAATTATAATTAAATTTGGGGCTAAAACATAGTGAGGGTTTCTTTCTGATAGATGAGGATTCCCTAAAAAAGTGAGGTTCATTAGAGCACAAGTTGAACGAATATGTGTAAACAGACTCCAATCAAGTACACAAGATTCAAATAGGAGAGAAGCCACAATTAATTTGAAACCTAAATTGTATTTTTGCATCAACAAAGTTATAGAAAAACAAGCCATTAAGTAATTGCTATTGTGACACAGATTCATGCTACAGTTGAAGTACTTTGCACAGCTGTAATCTCAAACTACCTTGAGGCTTGTCACATTTTTTAATTTTCTGATTGATTAAATGGATTATTTGACATTTTGGCAGATCATAGAAACTACGGAATAACAAAGACTTCTTTCATTCCTCATTATTTGCTCTTTCGGTGCTTAATGCAAATTCTTTAGAAACAAAAGTGTGATATTTCCTATTCTATAATTTTATTTCAGTGTTGTAGTTTTACTGATAATAGTAGCAGTTCTTACACAAAAATTTGCATAATTAACTTAGCATTCTTTCTAATTAAAATGTAATGCAGAAAAAGATATGAACTTCATGTCACATTCAGACTTTTATCTTCTTGTCATTTGTACAGAGAATTGTGTACTTTTATACTCTTGTCATTGGAACAGACGATTAAAAAAAAAACCCTCACTGATGATGGAAAATTCAGTTTTGGAAGCCAATTCATCCTTTGAAAGACTAGGTATTTCCAGGTGGTCAGTTAGGGATGGTTTGGACAGTTTTACATAAACTAGACTGGCCAGAGAAGGGCTTTTTGATTCCAAGCTCATTTTCTCTAATCTATTCTGTTAGTACTGATTATATAAATAATACATAGTTGTCACTCATCCACTGGGACACCCACAGACCTCCGTTTACAACTTTCATCCAACTGCTAACTCAGGTAGTTTTCTTAGGTAGACTCTCTAATCAGGTTCTCATGCTCACTCGAGGAGAGAGGGTATGTGTTTGGGGCTGACTGCCTTTCTAGGCAACCCCAATATAAAAATATATATACACTGAGTTTCTACTAAGTGACAGGAGCTGGACTAGACATTAGAAATAGACACTGAAAAGACGCCAAGTCCTCTTAAGCACAAGATCCTGAGACTTAATTGGGAAAATAATCATGATGTAGTAGAATAACTGCTATTCTGGACAATTTAACTATCCCCTACCCAACTTGGCAAGCAGGGAAGACTTGTCAAAGAACTAACATCTAGCCCAGATTTGAAGAAGTAAGAGGAAATGCAGGGAAGAAGGGAAGGTGGAGGGGGGAAATGCAGAACTTGTAATGAAGGAGAAGCCTCTGTTAAGCTTGGAAACATCACCCGCCGGGACAAGATTCAAGATATGCAAGCAATTCCAATTCAGTACGTCCCCAAACACAGGCTTGAAGAGGGGCAGCTTAAAAAGAGGCTATTCAAGCAGAAACCTGAAGGGTGTGTCAATAAGAAGCTGGATTTTATCTCTGTATGTGATGGAGAACCACTCAAGATTTAGAGACAGGAACATTGCGCTCAGCTTTGCTCCCCAGGAAGATCTCTGTGATTGCAGGGATGAAAGGAAAATATAAGATGGAGAAAGGAGACCCATTTGGAGGCCAATGCAGTCACCCAGTACTATGCAAATCAAACTATTGTGATAGCAGTGAGGCTGGACATCTCAGCAGACAAACCAGAAAGCTATTTAGGAGGGACATTAGGTAGGAATTTGCAACCACTAAATGCACACAGGGAAGGAGGGTTGAAACTGAGAGCAATGCTCCGGCTTCCCTGAGCTCCTGTGTGGAAGGCATCACAGTCCATGATGTAACACAGACGTCCTACTGGCAGTGCTAATTACAAATAGGTAGAGATACACCCCTGGATCCTGGAAGACTTAAGCAAAAAGGATCCAAAGCATTTCTTAACCCATCAGTTTCTGGGCAAGAGATTTGAGGCTGTGGCCTTTTCCCTCCAAGAGAGTCTTCAATTAGGTGGCTTCTTGTGTTCTCAGGTCACCCTCCCTCCTGGATTTCTCTTTCTTAGCACAAATCAGATTGTGCTGTAGTTGTCCATTTCTTTAACTGTTTTCCTCAGCAGAGTACCTTTCAGCAGAGAACTGTGTCTTATGACTCAGGCATTCGTGAACTCAATGAGGGTCTCAACACCCACGGTGTCTAGTAGGCGTCAGGCACTCATCACGCACAGGACCTTACACAATGCCTGTAAGCTCAGCTGTAAAGAATCTGCGGGCGATGCAGGGGACTCAGGTTCAATCCCTGGGCAAGATCCCCTGGAGAAGGGAATGGCAGCCCACATAAGTATTCTTGCCTGGAGAATTCCATGGACCAAGGAGCCTGGAGGGCTACATTCTATGGGGTCGCAAAGACTCAAACACGACTTAGCAACGAAACAACAACATGTCAATTCCAAACTTTCCTGTCTTGTTCTATAATTCTCCTATCCTCTGACCAGGCTGCATGATGGTAACACCCAGTACAGAGAGCAAAAATATCTGCTGTTTTTTCAGGATAATAGTGATGAATGGTTGGTGCTTTGTAATCGTTCTATCAGTGTTCAAATCCTGACTCTGTCACTCATTAGTGGGATATCCCAGCTGCTTTCTTTTATCTCCTGAGCACCCATTTTCTCATTAGTAAAATGGGGCTAATAATAGCATCCACATCATAGGATCACAGTGAGGAATAAATGAGGTATTACGTGTCTAATTCAGTAATTGACACATAGAACTCATTCAATTTATCTACAATGATTTCATTTATGGAAATCCTTTTTAACTTTCCAGCAGTTATTTAATAACACTTATTAAAAATTTATGGTGCATAAAACCTAAAGCATAGAGGATGCAAAGATGCATACCTTAAGTTTAGTGAAGGAGATAAACAAAAAAACAAACAAGTAGACCATGTATTGTACTTATTGTACTAAAGAGAGAACATCTAGTATGAGCTGTTGTTACAGGTCTGTGGTTCTTAATGTGGCTTTTATGAATAACAGACCCTACGCCCAGATATATTGATTCACTTGGCTTGAGCATCTGGTACTTTTTAAAGTGCAACCTAGATGGTCCTATGTATAGCAGGTTTCAGACCATATACGTAAAAAATCCAAAGAGGGAGAAATTATTTAAGGATGAGATTCCTGAGGAAGTCTTCATGTAGAAAGGGAGGAATATGATAATTTCTAAACTTAATTAATCATACATCTTATTATAAAAATTAAAATGGTAAAAGACCATTTAAAAAATACATAAACCCTCCCCCAAATCTCATTCTTTTATTTCTATACTGTTTTTTTTCCTTTTTTTTGGTCTCTGAGCTTACATATTTGTCATGCTAAAACAAAGCTATTCAATACAAACATATTGTGAGCCACAAACTCAAGCCAGACATTTAATTTTAAATTTCTCAAGATCTACACTATAAAAATGTAAAGGTACAGATGAAAGTAAATTTTAAAATGTATTTCATTTAACCTATTATATAAAAATAGTGTCAATACAAAATTAATGATATAAACTCATATCTAAATACACTCTTTTGCATGTGAGTTGCTTAAAAGCCACATATGGATGGTGACTATCACATGTGTGCTTAGTCACTCAGTTGTGTCCAATTCTTTGCAACCCCATGGACTGTAGTCCACCAGGCTCCTTTGTCCATGGGGATCTCCAGGCAAGAATACTGGAGTGGGTTGCCATGCCCTCCTCGAGGGGATCTTCCCAACCCAGGAATCGAACCCAGGACTCCTGCATTGTAGCCAGACTCTTTACCAGTTGAGCTACCATATTGGACAGCATAGTTTTAGAAGGCATGAGCTATACAAGACATTTAAGGGACTCCAAAATAGTGAATAGATTTAACTATTATTATTGTTTGCTCTTGTTGTTATAGAGATCTGATTAAGACAAATCCCATAGTCAGACCACCATGTAGATTACTTACATCTTGGGTGAAGGGATTTGAGTTTTCTTTGACGACCATGAGAAAGCATGGGAGATGTTGAGTAGAAACGCTAACGTAACTGGACCATGTTAGATGGATTGGAAGAAAGGGCAGTTGGAGGTGAGAAGCCCAATTAGAAGTCCAAGAGAGATAATTACGGTGTGGATTCCAGCCAAGGCAGGAAATAGGAGGAAAGGAACAAATGGGAAAATGTTCACAAAGACATGGTGATTGATTTCATTTGGGAACGTGGGTAGAGAAACAATAGAGGCAAAGATGACTCCGTGGCAGACGGGAAGGTTGGGGGAGGAGTTTGTCTAGGGGTTACAGAGTGATTCTATTCAGGTTTATACATGTTGAAGTTGAGATCTAAACAAGATGAGGACCTGATCCAAATATCTAGCAGGTAATGATTGGTATATGGACTTGGATTTTATCTAGAGTGATAGTTAAACCAAAGAAGAATATAGAGAACATAACAAAGGAGATCCATAGGGGACTATGAAAACTGTCTTTAAATACCTAAAGAACTGATATTTGGGAAAATTAACAGTTTGCCAGTGCAGCTCAGCAAAGCAAAAATGGGATTAGTAAGAAAAGTCATACTGAGGCAGAGTTTAGCTTCATATGTAAATAAATTACCTAACATTTAGATAATTGTCCATTTATAGAACAAGTGACCTCAAAATTCCTTGAACCTTTTCAGAGCAAACATTTAGAAATAAAAGCACATGTAAATACAAATCAGGTGTCTTTGTTGCTCTCGAACTAGAATTTGCATCGTTTCTGTAAGAGCTTATCAATCTTAAACACATAAGCAGAATAGATTGTTAACCTCTATTAAACTCTTTATTCACTGGTGGCTGGGCTTTTGCCATCCCCATTCACAGCTTACACACTGGCAGACAGGTTTGATTAGCCTACCTGGAGCCTTCCGTCCTCTGCTTGTTCTCGGATCCTTTCTAACAAAATTCTCTCATCACATGGCCCTCATGTTCTCCAGCCAGGCACTCATCCTCTTTTGACTTTCTTTTCTCTATTCTACCAGTGGCATCTATTACAAGGGCATGAATGTGTTGGCTTCTAGGAAGAGTTTATTACTTCCTTTCCTCCTCCTCCCTCTCCTCGAATTGAATCAGAATCAATAAAAAGAGCATTCATCAATTATGGGGTTAAGCTGTGGTATGAGTTTGGTATGATGCGAAAAGAAGTAAAATGGGAACCCGCTTGAGGCTGCATGGTCACTCTCCCTTCCCTCTCCCTCCCTCCCTGTCTCTTTCTTTCCTCCCTCTTCCTTTTCTTCCTCCTCCTTTCCTCTTGGATCCTTTTCTTACTTTGGTCTGATACTGGAAATAGTGGTGATTAGAAATAAGCCCAATATCCCACTAAGGATAAGAATTCTTTCTCTTCAATCAATCCTCATCTTTTTAGAAAACAGTCAAGATTCTGGGAGGATTTGGAACATGCCAGATGACACTATTGTGTGTGTGTGTGTGTGTGTTTTAGGTTTAGGCACAAATCCTGAAAGTAAAAGTTTTGGGGATCCACAGGGCCCAGGTTGTTAACAAAAACCAACTCCATCAGAGAGAGTACAGGGTAGTTGGTAAGAGCGCAGACTCTGGAGTCAGGCTGCCAGGCTCCGTCCTGGCTCTCCCATTCACTAGCTGTGTGTGCTGGGTCAGTTGCTCACCTGTGGGTTTCTCCCATTCCTAACCTGTGAAACAGGGATGTGATATCTCTGCAGTTGTGTGGCAGTCACTGAGAATAAGGCAGTAACAAAACAGATAACTTTCCTGTTGGGATAGACTTTCCATTCTAGCAAAGAAGACAAAACACACAAAAAATAAACATATGATTTTTATTGCATAGTGATCAGAACAAAGAAGAAAAGCCATACAAGGTGAAAGGATAGAGAGTGTGGAAGACGTACTAGTGTAGGGAGCAATCAGGTAAAGACTTTGTGAGGAATGACGTTTCAACCAAGACCTTGTGTATACCTGGGAGACAAATGTCCAAACTGAGGGAACATCAGGCATAAGGTCCCAATAAGAGATACTTCCCTGAGTGTTCAAGGAGCAGCAAAGAGACCAGCAGAAGCTGGAGTAAAGTGAGGGGGGAGGAGGTGGCAGGAGATGAAGCCGGGAAGTAGAGAGAGCACAGATTGTTCTGGCCACAGGCCTGGGCACAGACATCAGATTATCTTCTAGGTGAAATGGAAGTCCCTGGAGAGGAGTTAGAGGTGACTGCGAAGTATTTTGCTGGTGCAATTAGAGTTCTGCATAAAGTTGTCATTTACTGAGGGAGAATCAGAATGGGGAGATCAAGAGTTTATAACTAGACACATTAAATTTGAGGTGCTTATTAAATTTTTAATTGGACAAGTCAAGTAGAAAGTTTAATATATATCCTCAGAGTTCAAATGCTGCTGTGAGTCCATAGGAAATGAGAATTAAACATTGACCATTAAGTTTGATAAAAAGAAAAAAAGAGGTCGCTAGTGACCTGGACAGGAATATTTCAATGTTTTAATATTTCAATATTTCAATGGGAGGACGAAAGCCTGACAGCAGGGAGTTTGAGAGAGAATAGAAAGAGTCTGCTTCTGGCTATGATGATTGAGCTTGTATCAAACCAACCTCCTGCTGAAATGACGAGAAAAGCTGGATTAAAAAAGTCTGTTTGAAGATATTTGCAATATACTAAGACTGACAGTATGTGAAAAGCCAAGATGCAGAGAGAAGGGAAGTGCATGGATGGAAGTTCAATATTTGATGCTAGTTCTTCTCCCCACCCCTCCCATTTAAGGCATTTGCCTATTCGTAAGTTGTACTGAGTGGAGGCTGGGAGACAAGAAGAACATGACAGTCAAGGAATTAAGAAGCTGACCTGACCCATGGACAGTCTAATGGAATTACAGAGAAAAAAATAGAGGAGACGGAGCTGGTGAATAACTCAGGATTTCATTTGGAGACCCTCAAGGGCTTCATCCTAAGAACAAGAGCAACCAGAGATAGACCAAATTTCCCAAAGAGTAAAGCTCAGCTTCTGCTCACTTCAATCACAGCCTGGAGTAACAGTTTTCCAGAAGCAATAATAAATCCTCTGGAGCAAAGCTGTCCAAGACAATCTTCCATGATGATGCAAACATTCTATATCTGTGCTTCTAGTGGGCTTTCCCCAGTGGCTCAGCAGTAAAGAAGCTGCATGCAATGCAGGAGACACAGGAGATGGGGATTTATTCCCTGGGTGACGAAGATCCCCTGGAGGACGGCGTGGCAACCCACTGCAGTATTCTTGCCTGGAGAATCCCATGGACAGAGGAGCCTGGTGGATTATAGTCCATTGGGTCTCAAAGAGTCAGAGACGACTGAAACAACTTAGCATGTGCGCTTCTCATGAGGTAGCCACTAGCCACATGTGGTTACTGAGCACCTGAAATGAGACTAGAATGACTAAAGCAAAGTGTAACTTTATTAATTTTAATTTGAATGGATTTAAGTTTAGAAGGCCACGTGTGCTATTAGACAGTGTAGCTTTGGAGGAAGATAATGTATTTAGTGACTCAAATTATCTCTATAATTTTTCACACAGAGTGTCTACTTTCAATCAAAAATTGCCAGGCATCCCAGAATATAAGAGTAAATGAACAAAAGACAAGAGAAAGAAATTATTAGCTTAAAATGTATTGTAAAAACTTAATGAAAAGATGGGGAATTTCAGCATAACACTGATACTAGACAAATAGAAATAAAAGGAAATTCTAGAATAAAAAATATGAAAACTCAGTAGATAAGTTTGATTATAGGATAGAAACAACTTATGGCAAAATTAAGGAACTGGAAGATGGGTAATTTGAAAATGTCTGGATAGAAGTACAGAGAAAGAAGAATGGAAAATACAGAAAAACATCTATATGTCATATGAAACACAGTGAAAAGATCTGACATACATGTAATTGCAGTACCAGAAGAGAAGAGAAAGAATGGGGTATAAACAGTCATTCAAGGCATAAAAGTTTCCAAAACTGATGAGAGACTTCAGACTACAATGAGGGGGTTGGGTTATAATTGTATAAATTTCAGAGTCATGGGTTCAAATTAATTTTACAATTCCCTTTCACATATCTTATATCAGTTCTTAGCCTAAATGAATAAAGCACTGTATCTCTTACCTAACCAATAGAAGCTGACACAAAACTATGCCCAATGCTAGATTAGTTACCAGGTTACCCCTATAAATCTAAGTAGTTGAGCTTATTAGAATAACCACAGTTAAAATAATTAAACACAACAGAACAATGCATTGAAGAAAATAAATGAAAGTAATGATTTGGTGTCGAACACCTGACTGCTTTCCCTACCACACTGGAAACTGCCAACATGAAAGAGATGTGCCAATTTTAAACTCATTCACCTCCATTTCGGGTTTGTTTATTTGTTTGTTTGTTTTTTGGTTTGGTTTGCTTTTGTGTGTTTGTTTTTTAATATGTTTGGATGTGGGCCATTTTTAAAGTATTAATTAAATCTGTTAGGGTATTGCTTCTGTTTTATGTTCTGGTTCTTTGGCCCCAGGGCGCACAGGATGTGCGTGTACCAGGGACCAAACCCACACCCCCTGCATTGGAAGTTGGAGCCGTCCTAACCGCTGGAACACCTCCATTTTGTTTTAAGAAAATAGACTGGACGATATACTTCAGGGCAATCTGACTCCTACTTCTCTTTTTCATATTAATCAGAAGTACCATACTTACTTTAACTTCTATTTTAGGAAAAGATTGCAGAGAATGAAAGTACCAACAATGACTCAGATACTTAGAATGGAAAGCTGACTTTGACGTAAAGTAATGGAAGAAAAGATCTAAAGGCTATTTAGTTTGGGATGTCTTGGAGGGTTGAAAGAAAGATGGGATAAGGCAGGGTTTGGACAAAAGGTCCATAGGGGATCTTCTGGTTTCCTTCTTCAACCACCGCTGTGCTGAGTGATTGATTATGGTTTTATTTGAAGAAATGTTTCCACTGATTCCATGAAGGTAAAAAAAAAAAAAAAAAAAAAAGAACTTTACAAATTAAATGGCAGCCACTGGTCTAGCCCAACTCACTCAGTGAAGAAACTGCCTCAGAGAAGAGAACAGCAAAAGTTTAGGTTACAATTTTGTGAAGCTTCAAAGCAAACTTTTTTTTTTGGCTGCAAAACAACCTCCCAAGCTTTATCTGGCAGGAGTGCTCATGTGTGAAACCTTACATTAGTCAGGTTGAGAAAATTACCTGGATAATTTTACTAGCAAATAAATCAGTCATCTGAAATGATTTAGCATGGGACTAATGACACTTTATATCATTTTAAGTACAGTTAAACTTCTTAATTACAGACACTCTAGAGACTTAGAAAAATGGCTACAATAATGGCATGTCATTAATTCTAAGGAAACACAGCTTCCTAGGCAACACCTGCTAGGTGCATGTAATTGCCAGGTTAATATGGACTTTTAGAAATTAATAGTTTCCTTGCTCTTAAGCCACAGTGAACTCCTGAAATCTCTACCCAGCTATGCCAATGTCCACAGTGATTTATTTCAATATTTTGTGTTGATACGCTTACATTTCATAACTTTCGAAGGTTGGAAAAATTCAGGACGAGTATTGAATAAGTAGAGACTGACTTCTCAGAACTGCAGAAACTAAACATGAATATTTTAAGAGCAGTAATATGTGCTTAGTGCAAAAGTATAGAAGAGAAGATAAAAGATGACACCCTTCACATAACTATTTCATTTCCAACTACAAAAGTTGGATAAACAGTCATGCACTTATTTTTTATCATTTCATACGTGTCCAATGGGCTAAGAAACATATTTATGTTCATTTTCTTCAGCCTTGATCAAACGATCCTTCTGCTTTAACCATGAAAGCTTTCAGATCTTCCAGTCCTTAAATTTCAGGCGGGATTTTGCCTTCACTGGCCGCAAGTATTATGGAATTGTAAGAAGTTAACTGCAGCCACGTGACACGTCCATGTTTTTTCATATGGGGGGGGGAGTAATAATAACAGTTAATATTGAATACCAACTGCATGCCCAGTCGTGGCTTTGCACGCATTATCTCAATACCATCCATCCAACAACACAATAAATATTGTGTTTATACATGTCTTATTGATACAGAAATATACATTCAGAAAAACAGAAGTTACTCAATATCACAGACTTCACAGAATCTAAGTTGAGCCTGTTACCCTGCTTCTTACCCCAAAATGCCTGCCCAAATGACTGTTAATTAACTCTGCTTATAATACTATAACTAGAAAAAAATACTATCTCATACAATTAATATTGCTTTGTATTTATAAAATTCTTCATATCTCTTTGTCTACTTGATCTACTAATACAAAATTCTGCATGTGAGATAGGAGATTAAAGAACCTAATACATAAAAAGATTGTGATGTACATTATCCTATACATTATTTTTGCTCCAGAGCCCAAACTCTTCCCACTGCACCACACCTCCCATGCAGTAAAATACTGAATAAGAATAATAAAGTAATGTAGGTGTGTATGCGAAATGCCTACCACGTGCCAAGAGGCATTTATCCTCTCTGCCATTATGTGTATTTGAAAATCTCCACATTTCTTTAGTAGCTTTATGTCTACAGTAATGTTAAAGGCCCCGCAGTTGTCTCAGTTTTCAGTTTGGATTTATCTTTCCATTATGTGCTGTCCCAAGTATCTGCACACATTATTCAGGAGCCCTGTGGATCATTCTCCTGTACATTTCTTGCTGTTCCTAATATCACTAATCTAGTGCAAGATCTCTTCATTTCACACCTGAATTACTACAGCTTCCCAATCTCCCTTTTTAAAAATCCTTCATTTATAGAGCAGATGTTGGTTTACAGCAAAATTGGGAGGAAAGTGCAGAGATTTCCCATTTATCTCTGCCCCAACACAGGCATAGCTTCCTCTGTGATAAACATCACTCCCCAGACGGTGCATTTTTTTTTTTTTTTTTTACCAAGGATAAGCCTACATTGACATGTCATAATCACTTGAAGTCCATAGTACACTTTAGGGTTCACTATTAATGGTGTACATTCTGCAGGCTTGGATGAATATACAAGGACACACAGCCATCATTATAACATCATAGAGTATTTTCATTGCCCTAAAATTCTCTGTGCTCTGCTTTTTTCTATGCTCTCCCCGATCTCCATTCCTAGCACCACTGATGTCTTTACTGTTCCCATAGTTTCGGTTTTTCCAAAATCTCAGATAGCCTTTTCAAGTTAGCTTCTTTCACTTAACAACATCCATGTAAGTTTTCTCCATGTCTTTTCATGGCTTGATAGCTCATTCCTTTTTAATACTGAATAATATTTCTTTGGCTGGATATACAACAGCCTATTTATCCTATTTATCCTGGTTGTTTCCAAATTTTGGCAATTATAAATAAAACTGCTATTAACATCCATGTACAGGTTTTTGTGTGGACATAAGCCTTCAAGTTTGGGCAAATATGAAGTAATGTGATTGCTGGACCATATAGAGTATTCTTAATTTTTTAAGAAACCACCAAACGGTCTCCCAAAGTGGCTGCACCATTTGGCATTTGTACCAGCAATATATGAAAATGTCGGTTCATCTATATACTCATCAGTATTTGGTATTGTCAGTATTCCAGATTTTGGCCATTCTAATAGGTGTGTAGCAGTGTCTCACTGTTTGTTTTAAATTTTGGCCATACACCCTGCAGCATGTGTGATCTTAGTTCCCCAACCAGGGATCAATCTTGCATGCCCTGCATTGGAAATCAAGCTTAACCATTGGACTGCTAGAAAAGTCCCATCCTACTGTTATTTTAATTTACATTTGCCTGATGACATATGATGTAGAGCATCTTTTATGTATTTATTTGCTATCTCTATATCTTCTTTGGTGAATTGTCTGTTAAGATCTTTGATTCACTTTTTAATCAAATTGGTTTCTTATTGTTGAGTTTTAAGAGTTGTTTGTGCATTTGGGGTAACACTTCTTTATCAAATGTATCTTTTGCAATATTTTCTCTTAGTGTGTGGCTTGTTTCTCATTCTCTCGACATTGTCTATCACAGAGCAGATTTCTTAAATTTAAATTAAGCCAGATTTGTTGATTCTTTCTTTCATGGATCATGTCTTTGGTGTTGTAGCTGAAAAGGCATCACTAAACCCAAGGTAATGTAGGTTTTCTTCTATATTGAGTTAATATTGGCCAAGGGTGTAAGGTCTGTATCTTCTTCTTTTTTTTTTTTGGCATATGAATATATTGTTTCAGCACATTTGTTGAAGAAACTATCTTTGCTCCATTTTATTGCTTTTCTCCTTTGTCAAAGATCAGGTGACTAAATTTATTTGGGGGTGCCTTATTCTGTTGTATTGATCAACTGTTAGCTTATCCTTCCACCAAAACTTCCCTGTCTTGATTTCTATCACTTTATAGTAAGTCTTAAAGTCAGCTATTGTCAGTCCCCTAACTTTTTTCTTCTTCTTGTGTTAGCTATTTTAGGTCTTCTAATCCATCATCCTACCTCCTCCAGTTTTACTTTTCATCTTGTTTCTATAAAATGTTTTCCCTTAGCTTTATGCTCTTGAGCAAAGTAAATTATCTCACAAATTCTCTTTCTCCATAATTAAAGCACTTGTATTAGAAAAAATTATCAAAAAACTAAAAAATTTTGATATACCTTGATTCCCAAATCACTGTTTTATCAGATCACCTCTCTGTTTAACCTTTCATGGCTTCCTATTTATCTACATTGTAAACTGCAATATTTTTTAACTTAAGAAAATGTTTTTTTAAATTGTGTCCCAACTAATCTTTACAGCCTCCTGTCCTTTTGTTTTACTCATGATTCATTCCATGAATGTTGGTTGGTGCCAGGCTACATTCTGTGTTCTTCATAGTTCCATAATTTTTCTCTTTGGGCCATATAATTTTCCCCACAGAGAGCTCCAGGAGACTACTACAAATAAAAGAGTATAATCTGAGACAATAAAATGCTTAACATATTTTAAGAGACAAAGGAAAAAGCAAAATCAATAGTGAATAAAGAATCTTATGAAGTATAAAAAAAAATTTTGAAAAGGAATCAAATGAGTTTCCATAATGAAAAACTAGATGGCAGACTAAAGCATGAATTAAATATAGCTATAAAGAGAATCAGTGAACAGGAAGATTGATTTGGAGAAATCATTCAGAGTGCAAAACAGAGAGGTGAATAAGTAGAAAATTTTAAAGAACATTTAAAGATATGAAAGCAAGAATGTTCAAAGAAATATGGGTTGAGGTTTTTTTCTTTAAAAATGTAAAGACTAAAGTGATTAAAGAAACACTGACTAGAAAGCTCTTGCAGAAAATAAAAATAAATCTACTACTATCTAGATCCTTGTAAAATTGTAGAACATAAGAGGCAACTAGAAAATATCATATGGAACAAGACAAAAGTATAGATTGCCTTCATAACATTTTCAAATTGACAATCTAAAATTCTAT
Organism: Cervus canadensis; assembly: GCF_019320065.1. Taxonomy (NCBI): domain Eukaryota; kingdom Metazoa; phylum Chordata; class Mammalia; order Artiodactyla; family Cervidae; genus Cervus; species Cervus canadensis. Next base: position 45,915,281 of record NC_057406.1, read on the forward strand.
ATTCTGTTAACTTGCCATACCAGAATAAGAGTGAAATATGAATGTATTCTTTATCTTTAAGGAATTTATATGCTACTAGAGAAGAGGTGATTAGCTGTCTAATATCATCTAAATGAGGGGTCAAGCAAACTCTTTCTGTAGATATTTTAAATACTGTATGAATCTTTTGAACATTTTTTTTATCACATAGAGTCTCTGTTGCATACTCTTTATTGTTTTACATCCCTTTAAAAATATCAAAACCATTTCTAGTTGGCTCATGTGCTATGTAAAATTGGGCTCTAAGCAGATTTACCTGAGTCATATTTTCTGATCCTGATCTAAATTCTCAACTTGTCATTTAATGACCTCTACTTTCTTTGCAAACCTTTTTCTTCTTCTTTTTTTAGAACCAATTTATTGAAAAAAATATCAACCCTACACTGGATTTTCTTTGTACCTCTGGCAAAAATCAGTTGTACCTAGGTTTTTGGATCCAGACTTTCTTTTAAAAGGTGTCCCACAGAGACATTATACTCTGATATATTTAACAGAATAGAATATATTTACTACAAACAGTAGCAAAGGAATATATATTGTCTTTCTTTTCTGTCCCAAGTGCTACGGGTTGACCCAGGCAGGATTCAATTTTTGACTAGTTGGATTCAGAAAAATGTGCCTCTTTAACACAGCTGTGATTTAGAAGTGAAGCAGTCAACTGCAGGCTTTATTGGTTTATATTTATCTTTGGAATTATGATTATTCATACCAAGACTACAACAATTCATAGGATTCTCATCATAAATGTGAACAACTCAGTTGAATACTTGCATTTTATGAATACCCTGAGCAGGTCAAGCACTGGCTATATTACAGGGGTTACGAAGATGAATATAACAGTCACTTAGTTGGAGGACCTCAGAATCTACAAAGAAGAGAATCTAGGTGAATTAATTTAAATTTATGATCATTAGTTTCAAATGATTTGTCTATTAAAAAGACATTGCAGGCAAAGTCTAGAGGTTAATCTTGAGTACTTACTATAAGTCATTTAAAGAACAAAGCCAAGATGCTTCTGCCATACAAAAAAAAAATCTAGTTATTTCATGATTTTGTTTTCTTTGGGTTATAATTTATTACTTACACACAAATTTTAAAGTGTATCTATTTCCAGGTAGCTCTAGTATTAAAGAACCCACCTATCAATGCAGGAGATGTAAAAGATGCAGGTTTGATACCTAGGTCAGAAAGATCCCCTGGAGGAAGGCATGGCAACCCACTCCACTATTCTTGCTTGGAGAATCCCATGGACAGAGGAGACAGGCAGGCTACAGTCCATGGGGTTGCAAAGAGTTGGACCTGACTGAAACAACTTAGCAGTCACATACACTCATTTGTTCAGATACATTTTGTCCTCTTGGTATTAACCACTAAGCTCAGAGAACATTTAGATTAAAGACTGTTTTAAAGCTTTCTTTCTTTCTGCAGAAATTGGGGCTGTCTATAGCCTCTTGATGAAAGTAAAAGAGGAGAGTGAAAAAGTTGGCTTAAAGCTCAACATTCAGAAAACTAAGATCATGGCATCTGGTCCCATCACTTCATGGGAAATAGATGGGGAGACAGTGGAAACAGTGTCAGACTTTATTTTCCTGGGCTCCAAAATCACTGCAGATGGTGATTGCGGCCATGAAATTAAAAGACGCTTACTCCTTGGAAGGAAAGTTATGACCAACCTAGATAGCATATTAAAAAGCAGAGACATTACTTTGCCAACAAAGGTCCGTCTGGTCAAGGCTATGGTTTTCCAGTGGTCATGTATGGATGTGAGAGTTGGACTGTGAAGAAAGCTGAGTGCTGAAAAATTGATGCTTTTGAACTGTGGTGTTGGAGAAGACTCTTGAGAGTCCCTTGGACTGCAAGGAGATCCAACCAGTCCATCCTGAAGGAGATAAGTCCTGGGTGTTCATTGGAAGGACTAATGCTGAAGCTGAAACTCCAATACTTTGACAACCTCATGCGAAGAGTTGACTCACTGGAAAAGACCCAGATGCTGGGAGGGACTGGGGGCAGGAGGAGAAGGGGACGACAGAGGATGAGATGGCTGGATGGCATCACCGACTCAATGGGCATGAGTTTGGGTAAACTCCGGGAGTTGGTGATGGACAGGGAGGCCTGGCGTGCTGCGATTCATGGGGTCACAAAAAGTTGGACACGACTGAGCAACTGAACTGATAGCATGTGTGTGTGTTTGTGTGTGTGTGTGTGTGTGTGTGTGTGTAATGGTGGAGGGTTAGGGGGATATATATTGCTGTTGGTAGAGAAATGGGAAGATCTCCTTCAAAAAACAGAGAAATGGCTTTGCTTTCTTGATTTTTTAAAAACCAAAAATCCCTTTGACTTCCGCTCCCAATCATCAATTACATCACTCAATCAAAACCCCAGTGCCATTACCTCTTAGCTCCCCACATAGCTAGTTCTACACAATATGACTCTAGCCATCCCAATGCTGAGGCCACAGTATTAACAAAATGTATCAAGTTGCTTGTGATGCTTCATTCACAGTAATCAGGAAAAGAAGTCAAGTAGGCACATTTATCATGGTGACCTCGGAGTCTGTAGGTGAGGCGCTCCAAAGGGAGAAGATACCTTTGATTAAGTTAAGACAAACTATAATGGATGAGAGTTCTGCTCAAGTCCAATAAATCACCAGAGCCTTCCCAGGCTAGCAGGGATAGGAATCATTGGTAAATTAAAACTTGCTGCAATGGCTATGCTGATGCCTTTAGTGAGGGCTCTGCCTGGACAACTCTGCAAAGGAAAGCTGGAAAAGGAAGTCTAAATAGTCTTGAGAGGATCTCTGTGATTGATGACTACAAAATGTATTACCCAGTGGACTTTTTCAGGGCTATACTTTAATAAACCTCTGTCCCTTTTAAGTGTGGGATGTGGTGAAAGGTCACTGGGCTCAATTTTAGTAATCAAACTGGCAGGTTGAAATAGAAGTGGTGTTGGGACCATTTGTGAATGTGGATCAGTCTCTCCTCTGAGGATCTGAGAGTCAGAAGGTGTCATTGGAAATAAGAAAGCGTGAGTCTTTTTGTTTTGGATGTCTCTGTGCCTACAAATTTTTGAACTTTTTTCCCTAGGATTCTGAGGCCATGAATAAAATATGAGTATGTTCTATTTCTTTTTTTCCTTAATGAGAGATTGCCTTGGATGGTAGGCCAGTCCCTGCACAGAGAAAGTCACACGCTGGATTTATTAACTCTTAGGAAATGTTTGTTCGATGCTGAGTAATGAGGAGGTTTGCCAGGGCAGCAAGATAAAAGGCTTCCCCACTTTGTGTTTATCCTCTGGGTAATGAAAAAACAAATTGGTGATTTTGTATTTTTCCTGTTGGAAATTCGTAAGGTCACCGGAGGAAAACAGAGAAGGTTAACTGGCATGAACATTTGCCTGTAAGCATGGTGTCAGGAAAGAAAGGTCACAAATGGATGAAATACCCCAAACCACCACCAGTGCCACTGCAAATGTAGAGCCCTAGGACAAGAAATTTCATTCAATGAAAGCAGAATCTTGGGAATAGCACTGACTGGTATACAAGGAATCCTTCATTGTCAGCATGCATGCACTGAAGGAAAAAAAGAAAAAACCATTTGTAAACCAGTAGGATAATATCTCCCTTTCAAAAGTTCTTCACTTTTTGCCACTTTCCATTACCTCCCTCTCTGCTGGCATTTTTTCTTTCTGGGCTTTATGTCCTGTTCCTCAGTCCTTTGGCTTTTATCTCTCACTTCAGAGAAGAGCTACACGCTGATGGTCAAAGCAGGGAGAAGCTGGTAAAACTGAAGCTGATAATCTACGCAGAGTTCAGGACATTCAGACCTGCCTTAAGCTTCATCTGATAACTTTTCTTAACATGGAGCAAGATAAGTCCTTTGTTTCCTTTGTGAGACTCATGAGGAACCAGAGAAATGCTATCGCTGGCATGTTTGCAGAGAATCTCCGTTGAATATTTTGCTGCAAAGTTACATCTGTCATTCCCTTTGGATGAATATACCAGTTTGGCTAAGGTCTCTGTTAAGTTAGAAGGCAAAGGCCACGGTCATTTCTTACCAGCTACTTTATTCTAGCCCTTTAGGAATCCCTAGTCTGTTTCATGACAATCTAGATGAGGTGAAAATGGGAAGTCGAAAACTCTTCTGGCTGACTGTTCCCCAGAATATGAAATAATCCCCGTCCTTCATGGGGACCTGTCACCAGAATAGGAAAACTGAAGGAAGAATGAGAGAAAGAAAGTAAGACAATGGAAGATGGAAGAGGGAAAAACTGGCAGGAGGGATGGAAAGATGAGAGGAATAAAGGACCAGTCTTCAAAAATTAGGAAAATTACAAAAAAGTGGAAGTAACTAGGAAAAACCAAACTAGAAAGTAAAGTCGGTGTAAGCTAGGGTAGACGAAGGTCTTGGGAAGTAAGTTCATTCAGAAAACAATAATGTTGGACTTCAGTTACCCCATTAGTTTCTTCTGTCCTTCCCAAGTGGAAAATTGCAGGGTTCTGACTGGAAAAATAACACTTCTTCATTCTCTAGCGGAAGGACAAGAAGACTGGGAGGTACTCAGAGGAAAAGGTTGGTGCATATGTTAACTCTCAGCTTTGAAGAAAACGATAGGGTCACAGAATCATCAGTTAAAGAGGACCACTGACATCTCTCTAATCTAACCTGCTCATTTTGCAGATGAGAAAGTCAAGGTGCAGATTATGGGGAGGGCTTATCACACATGTAGATCGTTGGTTTTAGTGATGCTGTTGGGAGCTGAACCCAAATTTTCTGCCTCCAGGTCACGTGACTTTGCTACCTGCTGTCAGAGCTGACGATTTCTGTCTCATTGTTGGTGCCTGGTCCATGATAGAGCCCTGGGCTCCTGTAGCAGCTCACCCCTCACAGCCCTGACACTAGAAACAGTAGGGGATGGAAGTTTCCGAGCAGGGGAGGGATACAGTGAAACTGGGTTGGCAGAGAATCATTCTAGCAGCTGAGTGTGGTGAGCAGGTGGGAGGAAGAAATCACATGGTAAACCCTGATAAAGTCTGTGCGACCTTGAACCAACCCGTTAATCCCTGAACTCAATTTTCTCACATATAAAATAAAGACATTGGATGGTCCCACACACCTGTGACGTTTTGTGATTCTGAGCCACCCCTTCCTGCGGTCATGGCAGTTAATGTCACTTAATTACAACAGTTGACAGGCTGTGCCACGCCTGTCCTTCATTTCCCTTGATGTTGGCCACCCAGGCCCTGAGGTAAATTGGCCACTCCACAAACAAATCCCTGAGAAACGGTAACTCTAGTGACTTGCCAGAGGCTATGCCATGCCATCCAAATGGCGAAAAGACAGGCTCACACAAATATCTGTTTAACACTCCTCTCTGTGATTAATGAATATTATCCATGGGAACAGCCATAAAATACAAAGAATTTACACAGCAAGAGACTCCACCAGTTTCCCCAACCAGCTAATAGGAATAGAATCCCAGGGGTTCTGACTGAAATGGTTCAGTATCTAACTGAGGGTCAAGAAATAACAGTCAGCTAATTCTGTCACTGGTAACATCATCATCATGAAGGAAACCCAGCTCCTCGATTGTTTCAAACCAGTTACTCTCTTATTCTACATTTTAAAAGTTGTCATTTCAAAGAAAAGGCTGTCTCCTGTCAGAATTTACCCTTTAGAACCAGGTTGATAATAGCCCATTAAATGGAGAAAGAGGTCATTAATAAGAGTTCTGAAAAAATAGTAAGCTCTTGTCATGTAAAGATGGAAATTTTTTCCAAAAGAGAAAAATGTTACAGAGAGAATATTGCTCTAATAGTTTCAGAAATCTTGTGTGGGTTGCTCATAAAACATTCTCTGAGGTTTGAGAAAAATTAAAGTTACAAGTGCTAAACTAACAAACAGCTTTGGGGTATTTGATAAACATGGGAAACCACACTAGCATTTACTGTTGGATAATCAGACTTTACACCCACAACAAGTAGGAGGAGCACAAATGACGTCCGGGGCAATGGATTTGTCTGGAGAAAGCGCAAGGTGAGCCTTGAATGTCCACCCACTCAGAAATAAAATGGTGTGTGAGTCTAACTCACTGAACAGACTGAAGAAAGACCTGGGGTGAAAAGGAGGCATCTCATTCTTCACTGGATTTTTTTTTTCTTAAAAGGAATTCACAGGTCAAATAAAAGAATTAGCCATTGCCTAACTTTTGTTGTTTACACTCGAAGTTGTGTCCAACTCTGTGACCCCATTAACTGTAGCCCGCCAGGTTCCTCTGTCCATGGGATTTCCCAGGCAAGAATACTGGAGTGGGTTGCCATTTCCTCCTCCAGGGGACCTTCCCAACCCAAGGATTGAACCTGCATCTCCTGCATTGGCAGGTGGACTCTTTATCACTGAACCACCAAGGCTTTTATTTTTACAGTAACCATTTATTACAGGTTTTTGTTTATCTTAATTGAGAAGACTTTTGTTTGATTTCCTGGTTAGAGATTTTTCTTGGGTGCTTTGCAGTGATATTCAGGTGAGTCTAAAAATCCCATTAAATGTCAATAGAATGGGCACCAACTCTGTCAAGAATAGCAGCCTGAGATGGGAAATGAAAGAACAGAGTTAATTCTCCTAACGAAACATCATAGGGCTTCTATATACCAGGCACTGTCCTGTGAACATACAGATCTCTGACTTCTCAGAAGTTTCCTTTGAATATTGTGTTGAATGACTCTCATCTAACAAATGCTTTCAATCATAACTTATTGGAAGTCAAATATTGGATTAATGAAAAGAAAAGACCCTGATAACTGGGAAGAAGGCAGGAGGAGAAGGGGACAACAGAGGATGAGATGGTTGGATGGCATCACTGACTCGATCACATGAGTTTGAGCAAGCTCCAGGAGTTAGTGATGGACAGGAAAGCCTGGCGTGCTGCAGTCCATGGGGTTGCAAAAAGTCGGACATGACTGGGCAACTGAATTGAACTGAACTGAAAAAGAAGCACTGCCACTCTCAGTTCTAATGTCTGATAGTCTTATAGCTATAGATAAATTGATATATTTCTCAGCACAATTTTAAAAAATATCTCATGGTCATGAAATTTTAAATGAGGGTAACACCAACAATACCCTTCTGTCACCTCTCTCTCCTTGCCTCTTCCTCGCCCCAATATTTTCAGATGTAGAATATAAAAATACTTTTACTTTTATATTATCAAGAGTGATTGCATTTACATTTTGTTCCCCAATTATAATGGAACCTTTATTGCTTTACCTAAATGCTGAAAGCATTTAAAAGCATTTCCATTATTATGACTGTGTAAATGTATTTTACTGCAGAACCAATGTGTACTCATAGTCCATCTCTTTATGTATCTCTCTGCCACTTAAAAATACAATGTTTTCAGAACCAAGGTCAAAAGATTTCTTTATTCCTACACTTCATTAAAGTCAAATTTGTTTATTTGAGGAACATAATATTCTTGTTTGTTTTCTAAGTTTTTGATCATCTCCTATCCTGAGGGGCAGGGTGGGGGGAAATGTTATTGATGTAGTTCAGCTCGTAATCATTGCAACTAGTCTTGAGATCCATCCTTTTCTACCTAAAGCCATGCTTGTTGTATGGCAATAACTTTTTGTTCTATAATTAGCTTTTTTTTTGTCCTGTTTTACAGCTGTCATCTTATCATGATTCTCCCTGGACTCTTGGTTTAGCTCCTCTATCTCGTATATCCGACAGCTTCATTTTCTTGTTCTTAATCTCTGTTTTGCCTGAGTACATCCTTAAAGAAGACTTTGAAATAAGGAGATAAACTTGAAGAGTTCTCATGTGTCTGAAAATGACTTGATTTTGCTCACATCTGATTACTAGTTTGATTAGTTGTAGAATTCTAGAATCAATATAATATTCTATGAATGTTGAAGGCTCTATTTTATTGTTTTCTAGCATTTATTACTGATGATGACCTACTTTTTGTTCTTTTGTAGGTTATCTTTATTCCTCTTTGGTAACTTTTGAGATATCTGGTTTTGGTGTTCAGAAATTATAGAAACTATGCAATTTTTTTTGCTGTGGATTTTTTTTTTTTGGCACTTGAAACACTATTTTGAAGGAAAGTTTCATCTTCTTTGCTGGAAATTTTTTTCATTTTCTTTTATTAAAATTTTCTTATTTATATAATATACTTAGAAAGAAATGCACAAATCATGAGAATACACAATTATTTTTTACGAGCTGAAAACATCCTTGTAACTCACACTGAGAATGAGAAATGGAAGGATTCCAGCACCCCAGAAGCCTCCCTTATGCCCACTTCTAATCCCTCTGCCAACATAACTGCTATCCTAATGTCCAATGGCAAGTCTCATTCTGCCTGTTTTACCTTTTATATAAATACGCTCAACATATTACTTCTTTCCTAATTTCCTTCTACACAACTTTTCCATTCTTTCTCTGGAACTGCTAGTAGTCAGAGTTTGGACCTTCTGGATTGATACTTTGTATCTATTAGGTGTTCTCTTATATTTTTCCATCTTTTTGCTGTTAGTGGTGAAACATATTCTTAGCTTATCTTCTAATGTTTTACTTTTGGACCACTTTTTTTCCTCTGTTACTTTTTCATATTATGTAGGCTATTGATGTAAACCTGGGTTGGTGTTACAGTAGGCCCCCAAATATAGTGACTTAAATAATATAGAACTTTATTTAAATAATATAGTGATTTAAATAATATAGGACTTTATTTCAGGCACATGTAACTGACATGTGCAAGATGGATGGAAAGGCTCTACTACCTGAAGATTTTCAGGAATCCAAGCTCCCTCCATCATGCACTCTGAATGTACACATGCATTAAAACATTAAATTTCCACATATGAATTTGAAAAAAAGACCTTACTCTCCTTCAAGATACTGACATCCTTTTGTCTTCTCTTAGGTTTTTAGAGAACTATTACACTAAGGGAAATCTTTCTGCTACCAGAGATTTGAGGGTACATAGTTTGGTTCTTGACTTCCCAGGTGGCGCTTGTTGTAAAGAATCATCTGCCAATGTAGGAGAAGTGGGTTCAGCCTCTGGGTCAGGAAGATGCCCCAGAGGAGGAAATGACAACCCACTCCAGTATTTTTGCCCAGAGAATCCCGTGGCCAGAGGAGGCTGGCAGGCTACCATCCATAAGGTCTCAAAGAGTTGGACACGACTGACTGACTGAACACACACACACATTTTGGTTCTTACCTTCTGTTCTTATATATATATATATAGTATCTCATAATATTTACATGGTATGCTTTATGATTTTTCCCCCTTGGAGTCATGTTATTTTCTTTTCTGAATTGACTATGAATTTCTCCACTTATTTTGTACTGTTCTTGTTTGATTTTAAGGAAGTTGAAGAGAGACAGTACAATAAGATAGTCATAAGCAACATGTGCCCACCATCTTGAAACACTTTTTCTGGAAGGAATATCTGTAAGACATACTCAAGCCTTGAGAAATGATGTGATTCATATTAGACCCACTGGGTAAACCTTATCACCATCAAAGAACCTAGGTCTGTCCAACAGTGTTACTGGAATATAGCAGAGCAACAAGGCAAAGCGATATTCTTTCCATGTGTAGTTGAAAATGAAAGGAAAAAAACAATTATATCCTAATATTTTTGAAATGTAGATCTTCTTTTTTGCCCTGAAAACAAAATTTCAAGAAAAATACTTGATCTGCTTTATTACTTATAAGTTTAGCAAAGATTCCAATTGGGCACAAACTTGGTGTGAATCATCAATGTTCTGCTATTATGAAAAGCTTCCATTATTCTGGGTCATGTTAAGGAAGTATGAGGCGTAAGAAATCAGAATCAATACTTCTTCTAGTAGTCTTTGTCAGACCTTTATAAAAATGTATCTAGTTCTGTTCATAAATATTTATCATGTATCTTTTATCGATCCCAGGCTGTATACTGGGCATTGATGATGTAGTGGGGAAAAGATTTATCCCCCCACTTCCATGCTTTGAAGTTACCTGTATATACTGTGTGAGTCCCAATCACCAGAAGCACTTTTCTCAAAATTTCCCAGGGGAAATTGGGCCAGCCTCACTTAAGGGACTGGGTACAATAAGGACCTGGTTGTGGATGATTCCCAAAAGTATATTGGAGTGTTTTAACAAAGAGGAAGGAAAATGAACTGGACAGGAAAAACAAGCAAACAGCAACAAAATGAAACAACTCTCCCACACACGTGCATGTATACATATATATGTCCTCACTATTGTTTACACACTCTTTAAAGTCAATGCTTACCGAGCTTCATACCTTAAGATTATGAATCCAGCAAAAAGCATTCCTAGACTTACTAAGTTATACTCTGTGATCAGCTATGCTTTTGCCATCACGCTCCACAAACTTGTTTTGCTTCCACCCAGCACACTTTACAATGAAAGCCAAGGCAGAACGAAACTAACTTCTTGGCTGTGGGTCACCCAATAAAATGTGTTCCCGTATATGCTCTGGACTGGCAACACCTCTTGGCAAGAAAATAATGGAACTAGCTTCCTGCACCACGAGGGAGAAGAGCCATGTGTAGCTTATGTCTGGAATAAAAAACCCAGTGTACAACTTTCAAACAACAGATTGTCCCCAGCAGTAGTGCGCCATGGGCAGTGACAAATGAAGCCTTCCCAGGCTGTCCCCCGAACTTCAGCTGAGTTCTGAGCTGAGCAGAGGCCCAAGCTGAGAGTGGCTGAGGCTCTGTGCCCAGTTAATCCTTAGCGCTCATGCCAAGACTGCCAACAAAAGGTCTCATTGTCACGTCACAGTGGGGCTATGGTACCAACGCACTAGGAACTGGATGGGTGCTACCAACTCATTGACTGAATGCTGTCTCCTACTCCCTTCCCCAGATGGAAATCAATGGTTGGCTCTTAGCATTCATGAGCAGTCTGACAGCACCATTCTCGATGTGCTCATGCCCGTGAGGAAAAGGAAATGGATAAGCTAAAAGCGGTCTTCACTTCCAAACCTCCAAGGGGCTGCACACATCATTGAGAAAAATTGATTTAGCAAAATTCTGACTGGCCCTGCCTGCCTTTTTAATTGTGTGCTGAGTTCGGCGATGGTGTGTCTGGTTTTCCTCATGCATAACAAAAATAAAAGAAGGACTAGAAAGGAAAAACAGGGAAATCAAGAGTCCCTGAAATTTCCTTTTACATTTTCAGTCTCAGCACTTACTGTGCTGGCTTTTTCTCTTTATTCCTTGCTAAAAATGATCTCACTTTCAGTGTTGGAGGTTATTCTCTTGAACCGTTTCAGATAGTTTTCTGTTATTACTTTAATTCTCAGTAAGCTGTTGGCAATTGCTATCAAATTGCTTCATGGATCAATTCTTCCCTCATAGCCCATTAAATTTCGCTTTCTCATCCTGAGTAAGAAGTCACAAACACATTTGGTTACATTTGGTCAGTGGGCCATAAGCCCTTAACTCCTCTTTAGAACTCACTGTAATAGACTCCCATTAGAATTTCTGAATGCCCTATATTTATGGGGCTTTACATATTCGGCACCATATCTTGCTATCATGGAAAGGGCTGTTGAGATTCAATGTTGTTTGCTTGGATATGTAATCAGGAAGGGGTGTGAATATACCGGATGTAGTTATTGGCTAAATCCCGATAGTCTTGCAGTTTGCAAACATGGCCACAGATGAGGCCTTTCGCTTTGCCAAGGCCACTCGGCAATGTGACTGTGCACCTCCTTCTGCCAGTGTCTCTTTCCTCCTCTCAAATGGGAGCTGGTCCGGTGACCCGCTTTGATCAACAGCATGTGGCAGGAGTCATCATATGTTTGTTCCAGACTGTACTTCAACAGGCTGTGCAAGCTTCTTCTTCCTCTCCCAGAAGCCGGCCTCCCCCAGGGGAGCAAGCCCAGAAGAGCTTGCTGGAAGATGCGAAGCCACAGGGAGGAGACCAACGGAGTCCTGACCTGCAATAAACCAGACCTCAAGTGACTCCAGACATGGCCCAAATGATAGACCACCCAGCTAAATTAATGGTTATTGTTTTAATCCATTGACCTTGTAGTTTATTATGCTATAAAAATAAATTGATAAAATTCTTATCTTAGTAGATTTAGTGGTCCTTGCCATTCGTAGCCTGTAAATACCACCTTCTAGCTTCAGTCCTAAACGAAGAAATCCTTGCTGTATGCATAATGATGATAAGGATCTATGATGATAACATTTATATCTATGATGGTATCAGCCCTCTGCTAAAAGACTATGAACAGTTGGTTATTGCCTTTTGAATAATGTTTAAGCCTATCAACCCAACATTTAAGGCCCTTCACGATTTGGTTTTAGCTTGCTCTTTCAACCTTATATCTAACTCTGTTCAAAAACATGTGGTTTTTTCTTTTTTTTTTTTTTTTTGGTCTGGACTATCTAGATAACTCTAATAAATCCTCCAAATTTCGATGCTTCCTCACCTCCTTCCCTTTCCTTGTTCCATTTCCACCACCTGGAATGTCCTTCCCCTCCTCTCTGTGCTAAAAAATTCTACATAACTATCAAGGTCCTTTTCAAATGTTACCTCTTCTGTGGTGCTTTTCCAAAACATCCTGATCAGAAATGATCATTTATTCCTCCCTTGGAATACTGAAAGGCCTTGGCTTCTAGCCCTTAGGAGTCACCAAAGAGTTTGGGGTTCTTATTGCTTTAACCCCTGTGTTGCCCGGGTACAGACATCACCTCTACCATTGTCATCGTCGAGACTACAGCATGCTCATCTGAAGCCAGACTCCCATATATTGTTAATAGCTCACTTAGTGCTCGTAATTACCCTGTCTTGTAAGTTCTGTTGCTTTCAGTTCATATGTGATCAGAGTGGGACTCAAAAACCTAAGTAATCGGTGCATGTGTTTGCGTGCATGTTTAGTCCCTCAGTCGTGTCCAATTCTTTGCGACCCTTTGGACTGGAGCCCGCCAGGCTCTTCTGTCCATGGCATTTCCCAGGCAAGAATACTGGGGTGGGTTTCCATTTCCTCCTCCAGGGGATCTTCCTGACCCAGAGACAGAACCCCTGTCTCCTGCATTGCAGGCGGATTCTTTACCCGCTGAGCTATCAGGGATGCCCACGTAATCGACTTGAGGTACAGCAACATCTTGGGTGGCAGGTGGAGTGTAAAGCCCGCGCTTTCACTCTGCCCCTTAGGTCTCCCTCGCAGCCCCTTGTGCAGGGACACACAGCAGCGGCTAAGTCGACTGGAGAGAGTATAGTCAGGGCTTTGGCCACATGTATTGACCAAAATGAACCTCTGTATGGAGTCTGAGAATAAATGAAGGGAAGAAATTGCTGAAGAGTCAATGCAGGTAGCTGGTCAGTAATACTGGGCTCTATCAAAACTTCTTTCTTCAACTTCCTTTGGCTAACCTAGAATGTTCTGAAATGTTTTATGAGTAATTGTTGCCAAACCGTGGCTCACCTCTAGAGACAGTTAATAAGTTTCCTGTTGTTTGCTGCTAGGTGGGAACTAATAACTTCCCCACCTCCACCCCTTCTGGTCATAAAGTGTTTCTGTTTGTGGAATCTAGCTTGTCTGTAAGGTGGCTATGTGACACCCACGAGGTTGGCCCTAAAAGTGAAAGTCGCTCAGTTGTGTCCAACTCTTTGTGACCCCTTTGGAATTCTCCAGGCCAGAATACTGGAGTGGGTAGCCTTTCCCTTCTCCAGGGGATCTTCCCAACCCAGGGATCGAACTCAGGTCTCCCACATTGCAGGTGGATTCTTTATCAGCTGAACCACGAAGGAAGCCCAAGAATATTGGAGTGGGTAGCCTATCCCTTCTCCAGGGGATCTTCCCAACCCGGGAATTGAAACAGGATCTCCTACATTGCGCAGATGTTTTACCAACTGAGCTATCAAGGAAACCCAGTGGATCAGGTTTCAATATGGCAGCTGCCTTTTGGTCCAAGTACTGGAAGCATGTCAACAGCTGAGGAGCAAGATAAGAGGTGGAGAGTTTGGCTTTGCCACTGTGGAGGTATAGGCAAGCCTCTTTCCTTTTACGAGGATTTTACTGGGGCTTAGTTTGTTAGTTTGTTTGTTTGGATAGGCACAGATTATTCTCTCACAAGCATCAGAAAAGTGGGACAATTTCCCTATACTTGTGAGTGATTTCTTCTTAAAACAGTAAAAAAAGAAAGAAAGAAAGAAACTCAAAAGGCATCATGTTTGGCACTTCCCTGATGTGGCTAAACTTCACACTCCCAGTGCAGATGGCCTGGGTTCAATCCCAGTCAAGGAACGAGGTCCTACATGCTACAATTACAAGCTCACAAGCTGCAACAAATATCAAAAATCCTGAGTGACCTGGTAAAGCTGGATATATAAATAAATCTTTTTTTTTTTTAAAGCATCCGGTTTTGATTATGGAAAGGTGTTCTTGTAGACAGAAGCATCTGGAGCCTTACTTTAAATGGCAGGAATGATGAGGCTAACTTCAGCCTAGCCATGGCCTTGGGCACAAAGACCAGTTTGGGAAACTTTGGTTGGGTCAGGAGGTGGCATCTGCTTGACAGGGGGAGCCACACCTGGGGTCCTGCATCTGGAGAAGTTTGTCCTTGAACCTGGGCTCTATGGGAGGCAGGCTTCCTGACTAAACCTGTGCTCCCATCAAGTAGTTTCCTGGGTCTCAGTCTGAAATGGTCCTTCCCCACCCTAGTACCTTGGGTGTGGCTGCCTCAGAACACAGCCAATGAGCCTTGAGGCCTGCGGCTGGATTCCCCGTCACGTGAGGAAAGAGCCGCCCTCTGCAGAAAGCTCTGGCTGTGTGTGGATTTTGTTACCATGCAAGCAGTGCCTAATTTGCAAGATGGCGATCTGTGCCAAGTTCCCTCCTTGGCTTCTGAAAAGTCTCGACCACAGTGGAGCTGCAGTGGGCTGGTGTCAGAACTGATCTCAGTTCCATTTGATATGGCAAATATCTGTAGACACGAGGGAGGCCTGGCAGCTTGCTCGGCCCAGTGGGAGAACTGACTCGGTGTCTAGTCTCCAAAATCTCTTCCAGGCTATGATATAAATACACGGCTTGGAGAGAAAATGCAGACAGAGCTTGTGGTGCAAACTGCTTCTTGTGTTTCCATGTTCTTACTCCACTGGGTTTCATTTGCTTCTCATTCATGAAGTCACTTTCTCATATTCTCCAAACAGCGGTGACAATAGCCGAGCCATGTTTTCTTAGCATCTTCTTGCCAATTACTGTGCTTCACTCTGAATAACCCACCATTTTCAAAAAGCCATTGTTGGAGGCTCACGATCGGACTCTTGCACATAATCAGTGTGCAGAACATGCTTACTGAGTGGAAGCATTACTCAGCAATCTAGGAAAGATAGTCAAGTGGGTGGTGTGTCTGTGCTTTAATATCAATGTGCCTGAGTTGGAAGTGTGGCCCGTCCACTGCCTGCGGTGACACCATCGGCAAATGCCTTTGTCTCTCCAGGTCTCTTAGTGTCTCTGTTCGTTAAATCGGGATAATAATAACCATACCTGATCTGAGGGTTGTTATAGGGTTGAAGCACTTAATAAATATTATTATTATTGGTATTATGATGATGATGATGATTTCTTTCTTTGCCAAGCATTTCACAAAGTGTTTAGTTTGCATTTTTTCACTAAATGTTCATAATGTACACTTTGAAACAGTGTGAGTGTGTGTGTGTGTGTGTGTGTGTGTGTGTGTGTGTATCCCAATGGAAAATCAAGACTCAGAGAGATAATAAACTTATCCAGAGCCAGAGATCTATTCTCTCAATCCCCTGCAGCCACAGAGGTGAAGGTGTGAGAAACGAAAGGTTCTTTATGAACTTAAAAAAATATATTTTTAACACAATGTAAAGTTTGTGGGGGGTTTATTATTCCAGAACTGATGAAGGTTATTCTACACAGCTCTGTTGATTAATAAGTCTGGCTGCCCTTGAAGCAAGATAATTCAGTTCAGAGCTAAGTTTTCTCTGAAATCTTTTGGCAGAATGCTGCCATTATTTCCCATCAAATAGAACACCTGGGCTCTCATTTCCTTTATTAGTAGAACCTTTTTTTTTTTTCAGGCGACTTTTTATACCAAGAATGTGCAGCCAGTTTATTGTTTAGCATCTCTTCAACAGTTTCAGGTCCCATCCAAATTTGGGTCTTCAGGAAAGAAAACTACTGATGAACATCCCAGACAGATCCAGGCATCCATTCACTCACTGTGACTTTAGGGACCAACAGGGTCTCTAGCAGGGTGGATGGAGCTTGAGCTTCTGCACAATAATATCTCCTCAGCATTCAAATCTGGAATTTGGTCAGTATGACCTTGGACTTCTCTGCAATTGCTTCTTTTCCTATAAAGCAGATTGATGGCAGCTCCCAACAGCAGGGTCTTCCAAGAACTAGTACTTGTCCATGGACCTTCTGTGGGTGATACAATGCCTGCCCTTGGGGAACTTCCATGTAGCCTGGGACTCCTGGAAGCAGCATCTCTCAGTGATAGCTGTTGGTTTCTTGTACTCATGGCCATGAAACATTCTCCTGGCAACTGCACTAACCTCCAAACCCCTCAGGTTCTCTGGGGTCTGAGAGCCCACCCTGAGCATCATCCCAGAAGGCAGCCTCCAGCTGGGCCTCTGCAGAGCCCCCTACTGGCAGCGGTGAGAAACAAACTCTCCAAAACCACCTCAGCCTTCATGCTCAAGTAGTAACCATGCTACTACTGAGGATAATAAATGTGTGTTAACAATAGCTAGTAGTACCATTGTTACACGCTTCCTGCATGCAGGCACTGTATTAATATATTTTATCTTCATCACAATTTTTTGAGGTAAATACCCCCAATGCTCATTTAAGACATGAGGAAATTGAGGACCAGAGAAAGTAAAGGACTTACTCAAGGTTACTAGTTGGTAGATGTCAGAGTCAGCATTCTGAACTCAGATTTGTCTGACTTAACAACTTTTACTTTGGGCCTCAAAATTCCACTTGTCAAGTGAAGGTACCATTGAGAGAGCTTTATACAATGTTGCCTCACAAGAAGAACGTGTGGGGACTTCCCTGGTGGTCCAGAGGTTACCACTCTGCCTTCCAATACAGGAGGTACAGGTTCCATCCTTGGTGCCTCATGGCCAAAAAAACCAAAGCATAAAGCAGAAACAATATAGTAACAAATTCAATAAAGACTTTAAAAATGGACCATATCAAATAAATCTTTAAAAAGAAACAATGTGCAGACGGTGGGTGCTGCACCAACCACCCATCCTTCTGAGATGGCCCAGGGATCCATCAGGCTCAGGCAAGGCCCTCAGGATTCTGGGGAGGCATCCCTGCCCCCTGGAAGCAGAGTCACATCATGACACTGCTCACTCGTCGTGTCCAACTCTTTGCAACCCCATGGACTGTACCTTGCCAGGCTCCTCTCTCCATGGAATTTTCCAAGCAAGAACACTGGACTGGGTTGCCATTTTCCACTCCAGGAGATCTTCCCAACCCAGGGATTGAACCCACATCTCTCGTGTCTCCTGCATTGGCAGATGGATTCTTTACCATTAGCACTACCTGGGAATAGACTAAGGTACGTTTATACAGTAGAGTATTACATGGCAGTTAAAATTAATGACTCATAGCTACAAGATTAAATACCAAAACAAAGAACACTGAAAGAAACAAGTTGCAGAAGACAAAAGCAGTATGATTCTCTTTGTATGTGTTGTGAAATTTGTTAGCAATATATTATGTACATACATACATTCTATGTTCTAAAATGTGGATGGCAAAGATAGTAACTTCCAAACAAAAATTATTTCTAGATAGGAGAGAGGTAAATGGGATTGGGGAGGAACACATAGGTTGATTCAACTATGACTGTAATGTTTTGCATGTGAGCTCAGTTGTGTCTGATTCTTTGCAACCCAGTAGACTCCTCTGCCCATGGGACTTTTCAGGTAAGAATACTTGAGTGGGTTGCCATTTGCTCCTCCAGGGGATCTTCCCAACCCAGGGATCGAACCTGAGTCTCCTGTATCTCCTGCATTGCAGGCAAACTCTTTACCACTGCACCGCCTGGGACACTGGCCACAGCTGAAATCCATCACCTCTCTATCCTCTCCACCACCCCCCTCTTGCTCCCACCTCTACAAAGCAAATCTCTAGGACATGCAAACCAGATTCCCAGTTTTGGCTGATCTATGTTCCCTGATAATCAGTGGTAGTGAATGCATCATACATGAAATCAAGTGATTTGTGGGCCTCCCAGAAAGCAAGCTGAAGTCAAGTCTAATAACTAGGATACAACTGCAACTTTGATTATCCATGAATGTAGTATTCATTGCAAATGTTTAATCCCATATGAGGTTAGATTTGCAAAAGGGCTTTGAAAGGTATAAAATATTCTGCAAACGCCAAGTATGATTATTCTTGCCAATGCCACACTCACCCTCCCAGCAGGTATGTGCTGGGGGAATATACTTGCTGGAGCCAAGCATATTGAAAATGTAGAGTCTGACACAAGGGCCCAGTGATGTCAGGGTGAGAGCCCTTATACAATAGTCAGGAAACCTGGATCTGAACTCTGACCCTGCCATTTACAAGCTAGAGAAACTTTGACAAGTCATTGGCCTTCTCTGATCTTCAATTCAGTAATAATTCAATAGCAATAATAATAACTTTCATAAAACAGCAGTTGCAACTACTATCATTTAAAGTCCTATACTTGTCTAAGAGCTTTGCAGACAACAGTTTGTTTGGTTCTCATGACACTCTGCTGTACTGTTAACATCCCATTTTACAGATGCATAAACAGATGCTCAGAGATGTTAAATGACTTAAACTGCCTTCATATCAAGTACGGAAGTGTATTTGGAGCTAAGCCAAATTCCATTTTGCTATTCATTGCAAAATCAAGTGATTGGGAGGTTATTTATGCTCTGTTTCTATTTCACTAATAGGAAAATTAGCTATGGTTAGATTTAGAATTTGTTAGCATTCCAGAGGGAATATATAGACTCCTAATAAATGAAACTGGCAAGTGATTGATTATGACATTTTCCTAATACGTGAGCTATGCCTGCTCTCTCTTTGGAAAATGCCTTTCAGACTGAGGGCTTTGCTCCCACAAGAGGCTACCTTGCGAGAAAATGGAATGTTGTACTCAACTCCTCGTGTTGCAACTATTGATTGAGCCTTCTCTCTCGCTGCTTCTGGGCTGTGAATTTTTTTTATGGAAAGTGCTAGAACTTGTCTACATCCCCAGCACCCACTCAGTGCTTGTCACGTGGTAGATGAATGTTCGATGGCACGATGGGTAGACATGTTTGCAGGATGAAAGTGGAAGTGTTAGTTGCCCAGTCATGTCTGACTCTTTGCAACCCCATGGACTGTAGCCTGCCAGACTCCTCTGTCCATGGAATTCTCCAGGCAAGAATACTGAATTGGGTCACCATTCCCTTCTCCAGGGGCTCTTCCCGACCCAGAGATCAAACCCAGATCTCCTGTGTTGCAGGCAGATTCATCACCATCTGAGTACCAGCAAAAGTATAAATGAATGAATGTCTGACTCCTTGCACTTGTGGTTCTTTGTTCTTTTCTAGAAAAACTAACTGACTTCTTACTAGAGCGAAATGACTAATCTTGTCGTTTGTCACTTGAGGTCTAAGAAACCTAGTTCAGAAGCTCAGGTATTGGGTCAACCTTGGCCCTCCTGTTTGCTGTTGTAAGTCTCTGTCTGACTTATAAAAACAGTGTACATTTGTTGTCGTGAGTACCTAGAACCCATTTTACCTCCTTTCAGCAACAGCTACTCCCTCCTCTTGTTTTACAAGACTGATTGGGCTGACACTGCTTCCTTCCCTCCACTCCTTCCTTAGTGAGCCCAGGGTCCAGATATGAATAACTGAACCCCCTGGCAGCTCAGTGGTAAAAAATCTGCCTTCAATGTAGGAGCTGCAAGAGATGAGGGTTCAATCCCTGGATCAGGAAGATACCCTGGAGGAGGGCATGGCATCCCACTCCATATTCTTGCCTGGAGAATCCCATGGACAGAGGAGTCCATGGGGTCGCAAAGAGTCAGACATGACTGAGGCAGCTTAGCACACAGTACACATCTTCAGGCCAGAGTAATTGCTTGGCTTATAAAAGCACATCACTTGTGCTGCTCCAGTGAATCACGGGACTTCTGTTGAGCCAATAAGGAAAAAGCACCTCTTTCCACTAGTGACGCTAGGCTAGTTCACCCAAGCCTATAGCTGCTGGTGGCCATCTTGCTGCTAGCAAGAGAATAGCCTGTGTGAGAATGACGCCAGATTAGGAAGACTTGTGTTAAGAGATGAAGAAAGAGGTATTCTTGATGACACAATGTACATACTATTTAAGAATTTATCTGTGCTTGGAATCAATTCTGCTAGTAAGTGAGTCCAAACAACCTGAAACATAAAGTCTGGAGCAGAGGAAGGTTTACTACAGGGCCAGGCAACGAGATGAAGTGGCTCATGGCCTAAAAAACCTCAAGCTCCCAGAAGAGTTACAGCAAAGCATTTTTAAAGGTCAGGTGAGGCAGGCAAGAGTTGGGTCACAGGGTATGTGATCAGATTAAGCACAGTTCTCTGACTGACTGATAGTGAGGGAACAGGGCAGTGTCCCAGGGGTTAACTTTATCAGTCCTTGGGGCTACATGTTCAAGGTCATCAAGTAGTTAACTTCTTCCTTTTAGTGCGGAGTTTTTACACTGCAAAACAACTTGGGAAATTTGCATCAAATATTTTCATCTAAGTACTTCAGAGACAAGATAAAGCAGAGGATATGGGAGAAGGCCTGTCCTGGAAAGGCCCCATATAGGCCTGCTTAGTTACACTACTTGACTTTCAATTATGTAATCCAATAAACCCAGCACCCGTGTGTGTGTGTGTGTGTGTGTGTGTGTGTGTGTGTATCTAAACACGAGCTTGGACTGCCATACACCATCATTGTTGAGTACTATACTTTAAGGACCTAACCTAACTTGTTCCCACCATAGAATATTCTTCCCGGGTGGCTCAGATGGTAAAGAATCTGCCTGCAGAGCAAGAGACCTGGGTTTAATCTCTGAGTTGGGAAGATCTCCTGGAGAAGGGAATGGCTATCCACTTCAGTATTCTTGCCTGGAGAATCCTCATGGACAGAGGAGCGTAGTGGGTCACAAAGAGTTGGACATGACCGAGCAACATTTTTCTGACCAGTGTCTGCTGCAGGCTGGTGGTTGTATGTAGTCTCTAAGTTCTTTAAGTGTGGAACTGTTCTGTCACTGACAGAGGTCTGAAGCTGCTGTTTTGACAAACGTTCATGGGGAAAACTGGTGGTTTTCAGTTAATGATACAATAACATGGCTTAATAGGTTAAGGGCCTTCAGTCTCAGGTAAACAGAGTTCGAATTCCACTTCATTCAGAAGCAATGTAACCTTAGAAAATTGCTTTATCTCCACGAAAGCAAGCTTTTTTGACCATAAAATGGAGATAAAAGTATCCTGACTGCAAGGAATTAGAGAAGTTATGTAAAGTGTCTAAAACTTGGCCATACATAGTAAATGATCTTTAAGTGGTATCTATTACATTATTTTTTAATAAGCCAAAGTTAAAAGATGCTTACTCCTTGGAAAGAAAGTTATGACCAACCTAGATAGCATATTAAAAAGCAGACACATTACTTTGCCAACAAAGGTCCGTCTAGTCAAGGCTATGGTTTTTCCAGTGGTCATGTATGGATGTGAGAGTTGGACTATAAAGCTGAGTGCTGAAGAACTGATGCTTTTGAACTGTGGTGTTGGAGAAGACTCTTGAGAGTCCCTTGGACTGCAAGGAGATCCAACCAGTCCATCCTAAAGGAGATCAGTCCTGGGTGTTCATTGGAAGGACTGATGCTGAAGCTGAAATTCCAATAGTTTGGCCACCTCATGCAAAGAGTTGACTCATTGGAAAAGACCCCGATGCTGGGAGGGATTAGGGGGCAGGAGGAAAAGGATGAGATGGTTGGATGGCATCACTGACTTGATGGGCAGCATGAGTTTGAGTAAACTCCAGGAGTTGGTGATGGACAGGGAGGCCTGGCATGCTGTGATTCATGGGGTCACAAAGAGTCAGACATGACTGAGCAACTGAACTGAATTGAAAGGTAATCTACCAAAAAAATTGTCTTTGGCACCCTTAAAGCTCTGTACTGACTTAAAGCTGTAACTGCATGAAAAACAGATGCTTATGTACTTGGAGAGAAAAAAGCTATCTTAAAGAATGATCATTACAGGACTTCCCTGGTGATACAGTGGATTGGAGTCTGCCCGCCAATGCAGGAGGCAGGGGTTCCATCCCTGGTCCAGGAGGCTCCCTCATGCCAAGGGCAACTACAGCCATGCTCTACAACTACTGAGCCCTGAGCCAACTACTGACCCCGAGTGACTAGAGCCTGTGCACAACGATAAGAGAAGACACTGCAATGTGATGCCCACGCCCCTGCTCGCCACAACTAGAGAAAGCCCACACGCAGCAATGAGGACCCAGTGCAACCAAAAATAAATAAAGTTAAAAGATTTCCAAAAATGCTTAAAAACCCTGATAACAGATTGTGTCATTCTAAAATCTTCCGAAACTGGAGGTGGTCAGACATAAGTAGTTGTGTCCTGTGGTCTTTGGAAGGAAAACAAAAGACTCTGAGGGTGTTTTTGTTTGTTTGTTTGTTTTTTAATTGAGAGGTTTTGGGCAGAAAATAAAGATATTCCATTTTATAAGGCAACAAATAATTTACAGGAACACAAAAAATATGGAGAGTCATTTTAGATTTCATTAAAAAGGATTAGAGAAATATGGGTAGGACTTTTTGATATGAAACCAGCTAAATCAAAAATCACAAGTAAACAAATATGTGGAGGGGTTTATTACAATAATTTATTTATACATATGCCATATTATACTATGAAATTTTTAAAAGGCAGGCATATAATGGAGGAGACAAAAATAGTCTTTGTGCAATTTTTCTGAATGTTAAAAAGTAAAGATAAAATATGGCACTCCATGTTTTAAAAAGCAAAATTATTGTGGCAGAAAAGAAATATTAAGGAAAACATAATGATACATTGAGAGAGCAATATTTCTAAAGATATGATGGTCCTTAGAAAAAAAGTAATGCGTGGCTGGCAGAGGCAGTAATATGTGATGTCCAGGAGGGGAAAATTTTCGCCTCTACCCCCCTGGAGTTCTTGTGGCTGGACTAATAATAAAATTGACACAAGACAGATTAACAGAAGAAAAAGAAACACATTTAATTCGTGTGCAAGAAGGTCTTGTAGAAATGGGATCTAAAGAAGTGGCCAAAGCAGGCAGCTTTTATACTTTTTAGACAAAGAAACAATGGATTTGAGGGGAATTGACAGGACAAAGAAACTTAAGCTTGGCTGCTTAATTAGTAAGGAATTTAAGGAAAGTTTGGGCTTGAGTAGTAAATTAGTAGAGAATAGCAACGTTTCTTTTATACTGTCTGTCTTCTCAGTCTTGAATCCCCTGTCTCTGGTGCCAAGAATGTCTTTCTACCTCCCAGTACAAGGAAGACCATTTCACAGGGGAGATTTGCTTCCTGCTTTCAGGGAGACAGAGGAGGGTTGGAGCTTCCCTCCTGAAGTTGCTCTTTCTTATGTAACTTTTAATTCAAATTGATCAATGTGCCATTGGGGCGTATTTTTTGCCTTCCCAGATGGCTCAGTGCTAAAGAATACACCTGCCAATGCAGGAGACTAGGGTTAAATCCCTGCATCAGGAAGAGCCCTTGGAGTAGGGAGTGGCAACCCACTCCAGTATTCTTGCCTGTGAAATAGAGAAGCCTTGCAGACTACAGTCCATGGGGTTGCAAAGAGCCGGACACAACTGAGTGATTGACCACAAACACACATACACACTTTTTTTTAAATCAAAGTATAGCCAATTAACAATATTGTGATTGTTTCAGGTGACTGAAAACAAAAAGGGACTTAACCATATATATACCATTGAGACATATTTTGAGGCAACATGCCCTTGGCCTCCATGTTACCAAACAAAGGACTCAATGCCAGACAAGTATAAACTAGTCCTATGGCACCGGCTATTGAGCAAAGGAAGAGTGCTATTTTGAGGTCCCACAAATCCTAGCAAGGAGGCAGGAGGCTTGGCTCAAATCTGTTTCCTTGATTCGGTGTTCAGTTTTATGAGGTAGGGGAGGAGGACTGGTATTCAGATGTACTGGTGGGGTAAGTTTTGATTAAAAGAACTTATTTACAACACAGAAATAGACCCACAAACAGACAACAAATATATGGTAACCAAAGAGGAAAGGGGAGGAGGGATAAATTAAAAGTTTAGCATTAACATATATAACATATATTTACTCAGACAGTAAAGAATTTGCCCACAATGCAGGAGACCCAAGTTAGATACCTGGACCAGGAAGATTCTCTGGAGAAGGGAGTGGTACCCACTTCAGTAGTCTCACCTGGAGAATTCCATGGACAGAGGAGCCTGGAAGGCTATCCATTGAGTTGCAAAGAGCTGGACATAACTGAGTGACTAACACTTTCATATGTAAAAACATATATATGCTATATATAGCATATTTATACTACTTTATATAATACATATATGTATATAATAGATAACCAAGAAGGACCTGCTGTATAGCATGGGGAACTCTACTCAACACTTTGTAATAACCCATAAGGGAAAAGAATCTGAAAAAGAATATATACATATTTCAGCCCAGCATTTATTTACCCTAGGGAGCACTTAAATGTATTAATAAATTTTAATAATTTAATTTATTTAAATTTACTTAAATAATTGAATTTAATTTAATAAAATTTAATAAATTTTAACTAATGGGTCTAAATTTATGCTATATATATATATACGCACATATTTATAATTATCATTTTGCTTTACACTTGAAACTAACACAACATTTAAAATCATGTATATTTCGATTAAAAAAAGAGCTTGTCTGTTCACAGTAAGATCTGGAAGAGGGATGTCACCAAGTCTTCCTGAACTTGAGCCCTCCACTTCCGGAAGGATCCTGGCCTTCAGGCTCCTGTCCCCATCCGTTGGTTTCATGGGGGGAGTGGAATTTTGGTCTCAGGTATTATTTGAGAACAAAATTTTCTCCTCCACATGCACTTTGGCTGCATGACTTGCAATTTTATTCTGTTGTTTCTGAAAACCAACTCAATATCTTGTTAGAACAGGATTGTGCCCACTTGGGGTTGGTTCTGAGACTACATTTCTATACACCATCCATACTGAATTATTTCCTTGTCAATACATTTCTATTTTTGTACACTTCCCTCTACAGTCGGCATTTATTTACCCTAGGAAGAACTTAAACATATTAATAAACTTTAACTAATGGGTCTAAATTCAGACCTCATCCTTGAACAGCATCACCGACAAAAGCCCTCCTTCTAGTTTCTCAGAGCTGTCTCTTCACCCCCTAATTGATTGCCTTGGGAAGAAGAGGAATGAGATGTGGGTGCCCTCCTAGAAGCTCCTCTGATGAAGAGATAAGGGCTCTGCAGTTGAAACCGATTTCCTTTTCGAAATGAAGCTGAATTCCATCTCCGTTGCCTTTGGGCCTTTGGCCCTCTCCATCGTCCCTTTAAATGTCACATCTGCCTGCATCACTCACTACGTTTTGCATAGGTCAGGATGCTTCCCCATCTCAGCCGAGATGACGTCTTGGGCGCTGAGGATTCATCATCTTTATAGATGTTGAATCTGCTCAGGGCTAGAAAGAGAAGTCACAGAGCAAGGCCTTTAGAGCAGGATCTGTGAAATCCCTGAAAATCATGAATTTAGTCCAAGGAAATATTTCAGATGTCATTCTGGGGTTTCTTGAGTGGCATAAGGGAAGAGTGAATCCTAACGGGTGGGTAAACACCACTTGCTAAATGGTTATGTGGCTTCTGTGTGGTTATGATTATCTTTTCATTCCTGAGTGTAAATATCCATCAGGGATGCACAGTCAATGCTGTGGATGCTGGCAGCAGATCCATCCATATTACTGGATGGGAGGTCCTGCCTCTTAGCCCCCTGATGAGGATTGCAGAATCCAAGTAATGCTCCCTGTCTAGTATACATTGTTTCCACAGGAAAGTTACCCTTGAATCTTTTCCTACTCCCCTCTTGAAACTTGTAATTGGTGTGTTGTGTTTAAATCATAGTCTAAGTTGTGTTTGCTGTTAACTCTCCCAGGATATCTATTTTAAACAGAATAGCAAGAATAGGAGGCAAGTGTTTTGCCTAGAGAATTAATCTAAGAACCCAAACAGAATCCTTTCCAGAGGCAAGAAAACTGACAGAAAATGATGGGTGAGACACAGCTTGCTGTCAGAGTAATCATCTTCAGTTGTGGGAAGAGGGGGTGGAGGGTGAGAATGATCACCATTAAATGAAACAGGTATCACAGAGGACGCATTTCTGGGAGCACATTTTTGATGGAGATGCCTCATCAGCTGCCAAATCTCTCGGCAGCTCGGCCAGGATCATTCTGCAAATGGCCATCACGGCCTGGATTTCATCGCTTCACATTTGCACCTTGCAGCTTTTAAGGGCCATTAGAAGCTAAATACTGCCCCATCAAAGCTCTATCTGAAAGGAGTTGTTGCTGGCAGCCAGATAGCCCATGGAATCTCAGCCTTCGACAGTTCTTAATAGGTAAATACCTTTGCTTATGAGACAGAATGATGATCTGGAAAGGTGATGCTCTAAAACACAGACGGCATCCATGAGCAGTTGGAAATTTGACATCAACACCCATCAGTCAGGCTCCCATCCCTGCCGCTCGGAGTGGGCTGGAATGTCAGAGATTTTGCCTTTTGAAAATGTTGCATAATGTGAGACGTTAAAATTAAAGGTGATGTTTACTGTTCGCTTCTTATACAGATAGTCCCAGATTCACAGTGGGATATTATTTCCCTTGAAAATGCTTTGTGTCTCTGCCAGTCAGTGAATGCAATCAGATAGCTTTGCGTGGGCCGGCATACCAATTAGAGGCCTTGTCTGGGTTACGTGTGATGTCTTCCCTCTTAAACCCAATAGCAGGTCTGCACATAAATAGATTCAGAGAGGAGAAAACCCAATTGCCAGAAAAATCTAAGGACTCTTTCTGTTCTTAACATTACATGTGTACCTACACAGTCGCAAGGTGGAAGGCAAAACAGCCATAAAACATGGTGAATAAAAGAAGATTAATGAGGGAAAGAATCTGACAAAAATATTTAATTAGAATGCAATGGCTTGGCCCTATTATCTTGTATTATTATACATCTTGTCATTAACCAAATCTGTATCTAAACTGTGGGCATTTGTCTTCATTATGTAATAAAATGGTATAATGAGCAGGTTCCAAACAACCAATAACTACCCTGAAATGCTCACAAATGTGGGGAATGGTAAATGTTTCTATTTTGATTCCATGGGTTCTGGTAGCTAGAGCTCAGCCCTGCTTTGAGAGAGGAAGGAATGGTTTTGTGTTTAAAACTGTGGGTAGATAAATCAAATCCAATGTGTCTTTTAGCCTGACATCCAACCATCTTGGCATCCAGAGGCCTCTCTCTGCTGAAAACGCACCAGGAGACTTTTTCTGGATTATAGTTTCCTTATCTGTCAGACATGATGGATTTGTATCTTCTCGAAGGTCACTTCTGGTACTAACACTCCGTGTTCAAGAAAATGGTATGAATTGTTAATTCTCATTCGGGGTCTAGTTTAACTGATATGCAAGAAGCCATTCTTCATTCATTCATTTGTTCATTCACTAAACATTTATTAGAATGCTAATAGAGAGCCAGCTGCTACTTCATGTATGAATGGTCCAGAGATAAAATGTCTGCCCCTAAGCTAGTTCTGTGGTTTCCAGTCCTAACTGCACATTGGACCTGGGAAGGTACTTTAAAACCCTGATGCCTGCCTGGGCCCTAGCCCCAGATAGTCTAATAAATTGACTTGCAATAGGGCACCTTTTTAAAGCATAATCTGGCTTGAGGAATTCTAAAAGAAGATGCAGAAATTGCAATATATTATACTGTAGTGTTAGGCTTCCCAGGTGGTGGTGTTAGTGTTAAAAAACCTAACTGCCAGTTCGGGAGACCTCAGAGACCTGGGTTCCATCTCTGCATCAGGAAGAGCCCCTGGAGGATGGCATGGCAGCCCACTCTAACACTCCTGCCTGGAGAATCCCATGACCAGGGGAGCCTGGCTGGCTTACAGTCCATGGGGTTGCACAGAGTCGGACACGACTGAAGTAGCTTAGCATACACAAGTGCACATACCGTAGTATGTAGTGTGTGTCTCTGAAAGACACACTTTCTACTCACTGAGAGAACTAACTGGATGCAGAGGAAGTTCTCCTGTGGGATTAACGTCTGAGGTCAGTTTTAGAAGATGAGCAAGAATGAAGCTGGTTGAGAGGTGTTGGGATTCAGGTGGCCGGCCCCCAGATATATTAATGCCACAATAACACATATTGATTATTTTGAATTGAAGTTACTTACAACACGGCCAAGGCAAGAGGGCCACTCTGACCTCCTCTGTCTCTCAGAAAGCAGGAGATGAATCCTTCACACGGAAAGTGCACTCCCAGCCTCTGGAGGTAGAAGGACACCGTGATTGGCAGAGACAGGATACGCAGAGCAAGAAGCCTGTATAAACAAACCTGTCACTTCATTAATGTACTGTCCTAAGCCCTGACTCAACAAATTTCTTTTCTTTTTTAAAGCATTTTATTTTGCATTGATGTATAGCTGATGAACAATGTTGTGATGTTTCAGGTGAACGGCAAAGGGACCCAGGCATACATGTCCGTGTATCCCTTCTCCCCAGACTCCCCTCGCCTCCAGGCTTCCTTGTAGTGTTGAGCAGAGTTCCCTGTGCTGGACCGGAGGTCCTTGTTGGTTATCCATTTTAAATAGGGCAGTGTGTTCATGTCCACCCCAAACTCCCCAACTCTCCCTTCCTCCTCTTCTTTCTCCTTCCACCTCTGCAGTGAACATAAGTTCATTTTCTAAGTCTGTGAGTCTCTTTCTGTTTTGTAAGTTCATTTGTATCATTTCTTCTTCCATTCCACAAATAAGGGATGTCATATTTCTCCTTCTCTGTTGAACTTATTTTCACTCAGTGTGACAAACAAATTCTTTCTAATTGACCACCTGAAACCTAAGTTTCTTTGTCCTGTCAATTCCTCACAAATGTATTGTTTTTTTTTTTTTGTCTAAAAATATAAAAGCTACCTGCTTTGACCACTTCTTATGTCTTATTTCTATGAGACCTCTGAGCACAAGAATTAAAACTTATTTCTTTTCCTCCTTTTAGTCTGTCTTGTGTATTAGTCTGGTCACATGACTTCAAGTTGGGGGGAATTTCTCCTCCCAACCAAGGAAAAACAAATGTGCTCCCAGAAGGGAGAGCTGCAGAGACATCCACTGGCCCAGAGATGCCTGTAAATCACAAGAAGTTCAATATGCCCAGTGCAAAGAGGGCAGGGCTGCCCAGATGAGGCTTAGGAATAAAGCACTTTGGTAGAAACTGCTGGATGTTCCCTGTTAACCCTTCATTTTATCGGGCCCATAGCTACCCAACAAGCAACCACATTCCCCAGCCTCTGGAAAGTAGGTATGGCCACTAAGTTCTGCCCAGCAGGAATGTGAAAAGGAATCATGTGCATAACTTCTAGGTCTCATTCTCAGGGAAAAAATATCTGCTTACCACCACACCCTCTTTCTCTCTGTGCATGAGCCGAAACCCAAAAATGGTGCTTCAACCATGCTGGTCAACTGCATCCAAGAGAAGGAGAGAGAACAGATCAGAAGAAATTCTCTAAATGACACTCAGACCATTCAGTAGCTTGGACTTATACCCCAACTGAGAAACAAAGCTTTTATTTTGCTTGACAGACTGTTTGATATTCTTTGCTTCAATAGTGTGTGTGTGTGTGTGTGTGTGTTAGGCACTCAGTCGTGTCCAACTCTTTGTGACCCCATGTACTATAGCCTACCAGGCTCCTCTGTCCATGGAATTTTCCAGGCAAGAATACTGGAGTGGGTTGCCCAGAAGTGGCATGCCCTTCTCCAGGGGATCTTCCTGACCCAGGGATCAAACCTGGGTCTCCTGCAGTGCAGAATTCTTTACTCTCTGAGCCACCAAAGAAGCCCCACTCTTCTCTGATGTAAATCCCACCAGAACGTTACTTTCTGGTGAGGAGACAAATCTCTGCTTTCAGAGGGGCAGCTTTTCTAAACATCTACTTTTGTGAAGTTCTGTTGTAGAATGTGTATCACAGGTTCTTTACAAAAGCCTAGTAAAGGAAGAAATGTCCTGAATCATAATTTTTCACAAAAATTTTAGTGTCTTTACCTTAGGCCAGTGTTCCTAAATCTCTCAAGATTATAGATAAATACTCTTCATTTTCAAGACCACATCTGTCTTTGGCTAATGAAGGCCCAGGCGTAATTCCAAAAGATTGTTAGAATGGGCCTAGAGCTGGCCTTTTGTTTCATATTCTGGAATACGATTTTCGTGTACAATTCCCAGGCTTCAGGGCAGAACAAGCTCTCAGACACTTTATTGGGTTTTGATTGAGAATATTTGCAGGAGCAATTTCCAGGGGAACACTTAGGTGATCAGCCTCAGGAGCCTGCAGTCTCAGGCCCCAAGGGGACAGAAATCACCAGTGGAAACATGACTATTACTGGGGAAATCGATCTTCTTGACAGAACATAAATCAGAAGCGCCGACCAGACACGGCAATGAAAATGCCCTCAGTCATCCTATCAGAGCAGAGGTGTTAACGTGGTCAGGGCAGGAGAGCAGAGAAAACCAGTCTGAATGCCAGGGAGGTCCCTCCTGCTTCATCTGTGGGTCACAGACCTGCTTGCAAACACTGGGCAGCTGGGGGAGCCCAGTCCTGGGTGTCCTGGGTCTGTCCCCACAGCTGGTGGTGGCTTCCACGTTCGTTCTCTGGGGCTGGGCGCCCTCGTGCAGTCTTGCCCTGAAGACTGTACCCAGGCTGAAGACCCTCACTCTCCCATCTCTGAGGCTCCGATTCGCTCTGTCTCCCTTGCTACTGGCTTGGTTCACGTTCCCATGATCTCTCATCTGAGCTGCCGCTGTAATCGTCTCCTAACAGCTCTTCCATTCTCCCTCCGTCGTCTGCACACTCACTTCTCCCTGTAGCCACAGACCCTTCGAGAGCACAAATCCAACCATGCTACTTTCCCCTGCTCCGGCCCTCCCACGTCTTCCCTGTGCCCACCAGGTTCTTTCTTTCTTTCTATCTTTGGCTTTGTGGGGTCTCATCTGAGGCCCGTGGGATCTTCATTGCAGTGTGTGGTTTTCTATAGCTGTGGTGTTCGGGCTCAGTAGTTGCGGCTAGTGGGCTTACCTGCCTTGCTGCATGTGGGATCTTAGTTTCCGGACCAGGGATTGAACCCATGTCCCTAAACTAGAAGGCAGATTCTTAACCAGTGGACCACAGCGAAGTCTTACCCACAAGTCAGCCAACTTCCTGTAGCTCCCTCAGTCTTACTCCCCATTTTTCGTCCCTAGATTGGCAGATGTGTTGCTTCTCTTGCCTTTGGGAGGGGGTGATGCCATTTTCATTGCATGGAGTCAGGGAGACACTCTGGTCCCTAAGAGCATCTCTGAGCCAGAGTTCTCACTCTGCTTCTGTTTGGCTCAGCTCTTGGGGAGCAGCATTTCTGCATGGTGGGTGCAGCCAAAGAGTCCACTTGCTGTTAGCATGCCTGTAACTGGCTTCTCACTATTCGCAGTGCTTCTGCTCTCAGGAAAAGAGACCAGATCAGCTGAGGATGTTTCAATAATATAACTAGCAAGTGGTGGTAGAGACTACCTTTTATTTTTAAACTGAAGTGTACTTTTTGGCAGCAAAAAAGTATACTTCTTTGGAGATTTAATGTTTTAGATAAATATTGTACTTTTCAGTTCACTGTGGTGCCCACCATTTAAATTGTGTTTTTTTTTTTAAATTTATTTTGGAGTAGAGTTGATTTCCAATGTTGTGTTAGTTTCAGATGTATAGCAAAGTGGTTCAGTTTTATATATATGTGTGTGTGTGTGTGTGTGTGTGTGTGTGTGTGCGCGCGCGTGCACGCTAAGTCACTTCAGTCGTTTCTGACTCTTTTCGACGCTATGAACTGTAGCCCACCAGACTCCTCTGTCCATGGGATTCTCCAGGCAAGAATACTGGAGTGGATTGCCAGGTCCTCCTCCAGGGGATCTTCCCAACCCGGGGATTGAACCCATGTCTCTTATGTCTCCTGCATCGGCAGGAAGATTCTTTACCACTAGCACCACCTGGGAAGCTCATATATATATGTATATGTGTATATAAATATATATATATATATATATATATTCTTTTTCAAGCTCTTTTCCCTCATAGGTTGTTACAAAAAATTAAGTAGATGCTACTTTCATATGTAGTATGATTCTAAGGAGCATGAATAAGTTTCCTCCCAGTACACACACACACACCTGATTCCTAGGAATCAAAACATTGTTTAAAACACCTAGGCCAGCAGTAGAGAAGAAGAGAATAGTAAATGGGGTGACAGAGTACCAAGAAAAGAAGTTGAGAGAGACAACCTTGAAAAGGAATTAAAGAGACCAATTCGGAAACCTTGAGTATTTCTCACTTTTGTCAAGCGACACCCCTGGGTGCAGGCATTGTGGTTTAAAACCATAATTGATTGGGTTTAGGTGGCCTGTGGATTGATGACTGCAGAGATGCCTAACATTTGTAATAACCTATGCAAAAACCCTCTGAGAATTTGGGATTCTGGGTCACTAGTCTTCTTTCTCTGACTCTCTTGAGAAATAAAGAAACAAGGTATTAAAATGCAAGAAACACCAGCACTGAGGATAAGAAAGATTGGCTTTCTGTCCCAGCCTTCCCATTTACCTGCTGGGTGCCCTCAGATAAGTAGTTTAGCCTCCCTGAACCTCGGTTTATTCAATGGCAAACACAGGAGCACGAACACCTACTCACCAGCCTACTGTGTCTCAATGAGATAAGGATGTTCAGCGGCAGCTCCGAAGCAGCACATAAAAGTGATCAACAGATAGTTTATCTCATCTCTTCTGAGTAGGAATCCCATCTATGCCAAATGGGAGAAGGACTATTTGCCCTGTCTATCACAGGGCTGTTATGTTCTATCAGTAGATAATGCTCATTGAAAGACCATTGTTCATCAGATAGTTATTTTTGTTGATTTGTTAATTATTGTTATAATTCCTGTAGTGATTATTTATAGAGACTGGAACTTAATATTCTGTTTGTAAAAGGTTAATGATTCTTAGTCTAAGAAACAGACCCCTGGCAATACATGTCACTCTGGACAGTTGCCCACTCGTATCAGAGAGAGGGAAGGGAACCAGTGTCAGAGAAAGGCTGGGAGGCAGAGGGAATGGAAACTTAGGCTGGGGCCTGGTTTTTGCTCTCAGATGACATGAGAAAGCTCAGAATTGCTTTGATGAAGCAAGGTGATGGTTAAATTATGATATGGTGCAAATCTTATATGATGCTCGTCACTACCCTACCTCAACACTCCTCTCAGGCATCACTTACTTTGTATGGGCTTGATTCCTTCTTCTCTATGCTCTCAAGGCACCCTATACTTACATCTATTCATGCAGCTATCATGCCACATTAAATGCTACCCATCCATCCATCCTTCAATACATATGTGTGTCTCTCATGGGCTGGACACTGTGCAAAGTACTCAAGGCATACAGGTGGTGCATTCACCTATTTCTTCCACTAGAGTGAGAGTTCCACAACCTTCTTTATTCATGCCTATATTCTTGAGGCTTAACCCAGGCTTTGGTTCATAATAGACACTCAGGAGATGGTTCAGTGTGGTGATTAAGAGCATGCCAAGTCCTGTGCAAGTTGCTTAAGTCTTAACCCTCATTTTCCTCGTCTGTTATAATAATACCCACCTCTACATTTACCCTAAGGATAAAAATAAGATATTCCCATAAAACACTTGGAAAGGTACTTAGTATCTGGTAAGTGCTGTATAAATACTAGCCACAATCATAATAAATGACTCCAGCTTACACTCTCAGGCATAGGAGACCCACCTGTCACTATGGATGAGGGCAGCTCATACCTCCTTGTCTCCTTTCTTTCATCCCTCCCCTCCTGTCCCTCATCACCAATGCCCCTGTGACCACATACATATTCAGAAGCATCTTCTGGGTCCCTCTTGCTCTTGGAAGCTCACCTGGGGTAAAGAATTTGCTAAGATCTCTGACAGCCCTTCCCAGTACCAGCTGTCGTCTGTCCAGTTTTTAGCAACTCTGTGCCTCTCTCTGTTCTCACATCAAGAAGCATCTCAAGGGGCAAAACTCATATCCGAGCACAAAACACTTTGCTTTAGAAGCAATACCGAAACTGTCTGGCCACGAACAATGTCCTTTCCCCAGGATTAATGTTGCCTTTTCATAACTGCTGATCAAATTAAGACTACAATATGAACAAAAGCAGAGGATGGCAGAAAGAAAACCACAGAACACAGAGAACTCTTTCCACTCACCGATCCTCCCCCCCGCCCCGACCCCGATCCCCAGCCAATCACACAAGGCTCGAAGCTAAAATAAAATTAAAGGGAAAGAAAAAGAAACAGATCAAACTGATTAGGTGCTGGTATGCAGTTTAGAAAATCAGTTTAACCGAAGCTAAAAAAAAAAAAAAAAAAGTGCTGTGTTGTTTGCTGTGATTGGATTTAAAAATTCATCTCCTCAGTTAAAATCTACTTTGTCACTACACTGCCATCTGTCCTGCCTCCCAGTCATCCCAATGCAGAGTCAATAGTCTCTGAATTGTGTTTCCTAGTTCCATGCCCAGTCACCAGGATGCTCAGCTAGTGACAGTCATCAGCAAGAATCTTGATCACTACAGGCGTCTGGGGTCAGTTTAAAGCTGGGCTCATTTGCAGATCCTCGCGCTTTGAGCTTGTAGCTTTGAGAAAGTTTTTGAGCTTCTCTGAGCATGTTTTCCCATCTGTAAAATGGATGTAATTAACACCTACCTTCCAAGGTAGCTATGATGATTGCATGGGCGTATACGTTTTTCAGCATACTGGAGGTGCTCCACAGTTTGGAGTTCCTTTCTTTCTGACACCTGGATATGTTACTTTTGTTCTTGTTTTGATCTCCTTTAAAATGTAAATCTCCATTAACAGTGTAACTCTATAAGGCCTTATCAATTATTTGCTCCCAAATGGGTTTCAAATTATTGTATTTTTTTTTCCCTGAATACAGGTTGTTATAGAGGAGACGGACTGCAGACAGAGTGTGATGGGTACAGAGTGACCCTGGAATTCCTGGGAGAGGACAGCTCTGGAGGGTGGGAGGATTACAGAACAGCTACACCCAAGACAGCCACACGTGTGCCAGCTCCGCTCCTTCAGCCACGTCTGACTCTGCAGCACTGCGGACTGTACCTGCCAGGCTCCTCTACCCAGGAGATTCTCCAGGCAAGAATACTGGAGTAGGTTGCCATTTCCTTCCCCAGAGGATCCTCCCGACCCAGGGATTGAACTTGCAAATCCTACACTGGCAGGCAGGCAGGTTCTTCACCAGTGCCCCACCCACAAAACCTCAAGACAATCATACCTCCTTTAAGACTTACCTATTTCCTCCCATCTTCTTTCCTTCCTTCCATCTACCTTCCTTCCTTCTCTTTCTTTTTAAATTCTGATGCAAATCACAATGGTCACTTTGTACAGAGAAGTGAATGAGAAGTCCAAAAAGGTGGTCTATTCCCTACACTAAGGACGGGAAGTGTCTTCACATCACCGGATTGTGTAGCTGTGGGCACAGCCATGACATGAAGCCTTGGCTATTTTCCTGTTTCTTATCTCTTCAGGCAACTTGCATGTCCTAAACAGAGATGCACACATATACACATACACATGCATGCAACACGATTTATTAAATTCTTACCATATGCCACATATTAAGTGTCTTATGGAAGTTATAATTTAAGTCCCCAAACTCATGTATAAATTAAGTTTATTTTGATTAAGATTTTTGGAAATCCAATTCAAACAACCCAATACAAAAGGAAAATTTATTGACTTACAGAACCCGCAAGTCTAGAGCTACAGCAGGACCTGAGGACTTAGCTCTGTCTTTCTCCATCTCCCATCTCTGACTGCCTCTGCCAGGTTCTTGCTTGAATGGGCTTTTCCAAGACTTCAAGTAGCTTCTGATCTAATTTCTACTGGCGTAGTTATTCCAGCACCCAGAGATCCTTTGTCCAATAATCCCCTAAAATATCTTCAGTGGGAGTCTCATTGTCCCCACTGTGTTACTGTAGCAGAAACTAACTGAGGCGCCCCGTCATGTCAGCCCCTACCCAACCCTCTTCTCGCCACCCATTTAACCGACAGATGTTTGTCCTCCTCTTTCTTACGCAATTGCACTCTGAATAGGATTGCCCTCTAGCTATACCTGATGTTTACCCCTCCAAGACAAGATTCCTAGCACTCCTTTTCTCTGGGAGCATTCTTTACTCCAGAAAGACTGTCTCAGGAAGATGACCTGGAAAACCACCAGAAGCTGTCCTGTAATCTTGATCTCAATGCCCCCAGGAGGAAGAGAAGAATGCAGGACCATATCAGCTCTAATCCTTAGCTTTAGCCCCATTATCCATCTTAAAACTGTAAGGCCTCTTCCAACTTCCCAGGAAGAGGGTCGCAGTCTTGAAAGCATTAGCTTGTTGTGATCCTCTTTTGCCGGGCAAAGCAATAAAACTACTCCTTTCTACTCTTCCAAAACTCTGTCTCTGTCTCTGTCTGTATTTATATCTGTCATTAGTGAACAGAGGCTGGTTTTGTAGCAACAGTGTCACATGCATGAACTGGAAACAGCCCGTACGACCAGTGGTCACAGTGCTCAGAAAGCCCAGTCTAGTGTTCCTCTCCCGAGAGCCAG
The DNA here is from genome assembly GCF_019320065.1 of Cervus canadensis. Taxonomy (NCBI): domain Eukaryota; kingdom Metazoa; phylum Chordata; class Mammalia; order Artiodactyla; family Cervidae; genus Cervus; species Cervus canadensis. The sequence goes on from NC_057406.1 coordinate 45,952,338, forward strand.
AGGGGGGGCTGTCCTCTTGAGAATGCCTTGAGAGTGGAATGCGTGCTCTTCCAGGGATAGCCAGACTCCTGTTCCTGAAAGCATAGGAATAGTGAGAACTCATCTTTGGTTTACAGATAATGAGGAACCTGCCCAAGCTCACAGAGCTGGCAAATGATGGGGGGCTGGATCTTGGGGTGTCATGGGCCCATTTCAGGGTTTTTACCCGTATCCGGGGCTGTGCTAAATAAACTAGTTCAACAATGAGTGAAGCAATTAAGCTGTAGATGGTCCCTAGATTGAGAAAACTCTTTTAAAAAGAAGTCAATACAGCATGAGTGTTCCCTTCCCTTTTCACTGGGTTCAACCTCTCTCTCACTTCTTCTTCCTGGATGCATAATGGCTCTCCCTATATATACTTCCTCTCAGGCAGAGCCTCTATGAAAATAAGTTCTTATTAGTAAATTTGGGCGCATATCTAATCTGCATCCAGCATTTTTAAAAAAGAAACAAAAAGTTCTCAGCAATGTCAGCCTCGTCAAGTTGAAATGTGTAAAATCTAAGTGTGGCAGCCAGGGGGTCCATGGTGAGGATAGATTTTTTTTAAAAAAATTTATTTCTACATTTGTGTTAAGGTCAGTGTATTCATTTCACAGTAGGGAGGGATGAATTTTGACATTTTTATAAGGGTGATTGATTGGTTTGTGTCCATTTGTGAGACTCAACATGGCAAAAGGCCATGGCTAATGGAAGAGGAGGGGGGAAACTCAAAAACAGCTACTTTTGTCAGAAATCTGCCTATCACCATATTGGAAGCTGCCCAGAAATGTGGACACAGATCTGAGCAGAAGATAGAAAAGTGTTCAACACACATTCATTAAAGTACAAATGGAAGGTTATTGACAAGGACTTCATTTGAAATATGTGTCCCAGCTGCTGTGAGAGAGTCGCCTGCTTTTTACTGACAAATATCTGTGTCCCTCACCTGGAAGACTTATCATTTTCACAAAAGGGAGCTTTTGCCTGGAACATTCTTGCCCACATTTTATGGTCTCCATTGAAGGTCCAGCTTATATGGGCCTTTCTTGGGGGTGTTGGAGGCTTCCTCAGCCCCCGACTAACTCTATATAGCTTGTCCTTTGACCTCCACATTGTGAAATGAAAATATCTCCTACCATATCAATAATCAAGAAATGTCACAGCCATCAGCAATTTCCAGCCTCCAAATATGAATAAAAGCAAAAGTCGCTCAGTTGTGTCCATGTCCAACTCTTTGCAACTCCATGGGTTGTAGACTCCCAGGCTCCTCCGTCCATGGAATTCTCCAGGCCAGAATACTGGAGTGGGTAGCCATTCTCTTCTCTCGGGGATCTTCCCAACCCAAGGATCGAACCCAGGTCTCCCACACTGCAGGTGGATTCTTTACCATCTGAGCCACCAGGGCAGCCCAGGGCTCCCAAAACAGATCCAACAGATGCTGCCACCCACTCAGAGGTGATTGCTGAGGAGCTGGGGGAATACAAGAAGCAACCATCTGCCACTCCTTAAGGTAGACAAGGAAACATGTCGGTTTCCTGTTTCCTTAGCTGAGGTGTGTAAGAAAGCAATGAATTCAATGAGCCCAGAGGCTTGCATCTTCCCATACAAAGAATGCTAAATTCCTTAACTTGATACCTGATCTTTGAAGTTCAGATTGCCTGCTATCTTTGTTGCAAACTTGTAAATAGGCTGACTTCCCCTCCTGCCTCCTGGGAGCAGTTTTCTTTCTCAGAGTTACTGAGATGCTGTCTTCTGGGCTCGGAGTTCTAAACTTTCCCACCAATCAAAACAACTCTCTGCTTTAAGATTGTGACAGCATTTTTAAGCCGACAACATGATTATAATCCGAGCACCTTTAACTCCTCCCTCAATCATTGTCCTCCTGGTTAGACTGAGTTTCAGGAGTTGATGAGATGAAGAGACATGTGCGTCTGCTCCTTGTTGTATCTCAAGTGCAAAGAAGAGGGCTTAAAATTTGTAGTAGGCATTACCAAATATTTGTTGATGAATGAATGGCTTTTAAACCATTTCAGTCTCTGCCTTTTGAGCTGTAGCACAGAGCCATGCTCTCATTTGAGGGAGATACGCCCTGGTTGATGTTACTCAACCACATTCTGGCACCGGGGACAGAGAAGTGGACCTTTATCAAGCAGACTTAAATTTTGGAGAGCTATGAGTAAGTGGTAACGTGAGTGCTTCTTATCTGACTAGATCACTGGTGAAGAATAGCAGAAGTAATGAGGATGCCAAAGTATGTTGTTATAATTACTGCTCTGAACACTGATTCCTTTCCTTCTCAGCAAGGATGAAACTAAAGCTTCATCTAAATTGTTATGCCTGTTTACAGGTGATTGACAGGGAGTCATGAATATTTACCTGGAAAGCATTTCTCTATAAAAACAGAATACCATTCTTTGGTGATTCACCACCTTCTTCTCTGATGACCTCACTGTTTAAACACACTGAAGCTTCCATATTAACCCAGGACTGTTTATTCCTGTGGTCTCATGTACATTAGGCTTTTTTTAGAGCATCTGAGGTCGGAGACCCTTTTGTGAATGTCACTGCCAGTCGCCCCAGAGTCCTACAGCTAATCCTTCTAATGGTGATGGCCCCAGATTTGAGCATCCACAATACTAGGGATATTTCCACAGGATCTGGAGGTGGAAGTTGCGTGGTTCTATTGACTACAGACAGTTCCCCAAACAGTTCATAAATTACACTGTTCAGGGATTCCCAGGAGTCAATAATACCTAGAAGAGTAACCTCAAAGGTTGCATTTTCTGTTTTGGGATTTCATTTACCTGCTATCATAAAGGGATGAAATCATCCACTCCTGGATGTTTCCCACCTGTCCCCTTTCCTCTCCCTTTCCTAAAAGGGTTGTTGTTTTATGGTCAGTTATTTCTCCTTCTTTGTTCTAAAAAATTGCCAGGGCAATTCTTTGGATTTCACATTGCAGAATCTGAAGGGTAGGGGAGAGTATTGCTGTTGTTTAGAAACCAAGCCATGCCCTGCTTTTTGCAACCCCATGGACAGTAGCACACCAGGCTCCTCTGTCCCTGGGATTTCCCAGGCAAGAATACTGGAGTGGGTTGCCATTTCCTTCTCCATGGGATCTGCCTGACCCAGGGATTGTACCCATGTCTCCTGCACTGGCAGGCAGATTCTTTACTCTGAGCCACCAGGGAAGCCCGGGGAGAGTAGAAAAACCTAATCCAGGAGGGCCGCAGAATGAGCCTGTTCAAAGAGCACTCCTCAGAGGCCATGGAATAAGTTGAAAAGGAAGGAGCATAACGCGCAGGGAGCACATTCGTGCTTTCACCCCTGCCTTACAGCCTGAGATGGAAGCACAAAGAGAGATGAAACAGGACGATGAGGAAGCGAGTTGGAAACTCCCAGATATTGCAAGATACTAGAAAAATAGATGATGACTAAGGTCACTAATAACAGTTTATATGAACTATGTACTGCAGTCTGCTATATGATTTTCAAGAGACTTGAGGATGATTGGAAATTCTATTTTGACCACCTTTCTTTGCGAAGACCTCTACAAGTAGGTCAGAACTCAAATGAATAGACAGGGCCCAAGGCATTTCTGCAAGTTTCTACGCGTCATCAAAATAAATGGGCTTCCTCCACAACTTGTCTCAGGCCGCTTCCTAGGGATCCTTCCCCTGTTTTAATACTCTCTGATTCAAGTCCCTTCGTATCTGAACCAACCTTGGGATTCACTTCCAGACTAAGTTGACTGTGGAATCTACATGGGGGTGAGTGTCCATTTGTGAACGTTGTCTTATTCCTCCTTAGTATAATTAAGAACCTGGAAACCCAGGCTTATCACAAAGGGTCAGGCTACTGCTCATTGGCCAAGGGATCTGTATTTCACATGGCCCTCAGAACTGAGTTGAAAAAGTGCATGGATCTCGTCCCTAATGATTGCTTCAAATTAACCCCGTGAGGTGGCCTCAATAACCATTTCCTGTGCTGTCTCCTCTAACATAATGTAAACTTCTGAGGCTGTGTTCTATGCTGCATCTTAAATCATCACTTAGAACAAAGTGTGTTCCCGATGGACAACACATCTTGTGCCTTTTTCTAAATTTTCCCATTTCAAAAATCAAAGGATAGCTAGCCACACATACTTTTCAAATGTTTAGCCAGCCACACTCTTGTCTTCTTCAATAGCACAGCTCTTCCCCCTTCCCCAAACCCTATTTACCCCTTCATTTTTTCACCCATAAATTTGGAATCTACCATTCCACCTTCTTCCCAGAAGCACTACCCTGGACACAAGGAGAGCAAACCAACTGAGAAGTTTCTCTTTCTAAGGTTCAGCAACTAGCTCAGTATTTGAGACAGAGTTGTAGCCCGGTAATAGTGACTATTACTGCATGGATGGCTCTGCTTCAGGGATACCTGGGACTGTGCTCTCAAAGTGTCAGGAAGAGTGTAGAGTCAAGTTACCTAATTAACCTACTGCAAATCATTCAGTAGCATTGTATAAGGTTTTATTCTTTCAAAGAACTCATCTGCCTAGGCTGCAGGGCAACATCTGGGGCCATGGTCTGGTCTTTCTACCTTTTCAGATGGATAATGAACTCGAGTTTGGTTACATCAAAGATTTTGATTCAAATCTGGTTTCATCCCATTCTACTTGTGTGAACTGAGGTAAGTGATTCAACCTCACTGGCTCTCTTCTTGCCTGTCTGAAAAGTGGGGATGATAATGTCTTCTTTACAGAAGAGAATGAGATAAGAAAGCCTGGCACATGGTGAATATTCAATAAATGGCCCCTGATGGTATTGAGTGATCCACTGAGGAGGCTACTCTAGAAAATTAGAAGTTTTGAGTAGGTAAGTTAGCATGGATTCACTTGAAGGGGAAACAAAAATTGATTTTTATTTTTATCACAGAATGTTGCTCTATTCTCCCTCTGCAACTCATCTATTTTGTATCAAAAAAGTCTCACTATTAGAAAATTCAAGCTCACCTTACCTAGGCAATGGGCTACTTTCCCCCATAGAACATAATTTATCATAATTCTGGGCATAATAACTCTTCTCACTCCTCGTTTGCATGGGGGCCATTAGTTGACATAAAGCTCCACAAAGTAAAATTTTCATTTAATTGAACGTGTTTGTTGTTTTCCCAGGCATAATGGAGATAGGTCTATGGTCACAAGCCCTGCATCCTGGGCCACTGCCCGGAGAGGAAAACTATCACTAATTAGCACCTTTGTGGGGCCTGTGGAAGGGCTGCTTTTTTATTCTCCTGCTTTCATCCCTTTTGGCAAACTTCCCTGGAAAGCTAGCCATAAATGCTAATGAAATCACAATTTCTGTTGGAAAATGCGATCCCAGAACATTTGAAAGCTCAAAACCTCACTTAACTGTGTTGTGCATTGTATGTACATTATATTCTTTTGAGACCTGCTTGTTTATACAATGTGATATCTATTTAAAGAGCATTTGTCCAAAAGCAAGGCACTGGCTTATGAAGCTTCCCACCTCATCACTATCAGCAGGGAGGGCTCATCCTAGGCACCTGGTGTGGATAAAATACATCCTTTCTCTCCTTTGAGTTTCAAGGTAATTTGATGATAAGAACTACCTAACTACGTAAGCAGGTGGGTAGATACAAACTGTCAGTCTCTCAAGAGGGCTATACATATGAATCCCTAAAAGAATATGAAGTGACTGTTTCAAGTGATGCGCTTTCTGAGAGCTCTGGCTTTGCCAGGATGTAGCACCCATCAAAAGCAGAAAACTAGACGCCAGGAACCATCAGCAAAGGAACAGTAACATATTGCATTTCCTCTTCTCGCTAAGCAAGGTAACCTGCTTTCTGATCCTAGCAATTATGTCACGGTATCAGCCCTAAAGGGGCTTCCTGGGTGGCCCTAGTGATAAAGAACCTGCCTGCCAATGCAGGAGACATAAGAGAGGCAGGTTCAATCCCTGGGTAGGAAATATGCCCTGGAGGAGGCCACAGCAATCCCCTCCAGTATTCCTGCCTGGAGAATCCCATGGGCAGAGGAGCCTGGAGGGCTACAGTCCATGGGGTCACAAAGAGTCAGACATGACTGAAGCGACTTAGCAAGCAGGCAAGCATCAGCCCTAAAATCTAGGCACCCACCTTAGGACATACAAGGACACACAGAGGAGAAAAGAAATATACACCCCAGTTAATAAATGACTTAAACATTGACTGAGCACGCTCTGGAGAGTGACCCGGTATTGGTTCCTCTGCCATCATTTTTATTTCCAGCCTCCCGGTCTATTTTGATTTCCTTGTTGCTGTGCTTGCCTCACGGTCCTGTTCGCTGGCTTTATCTGTGATTACACTCTGGTGTCTGCTGCTTCACTATAGAGTTTTGGGTCTTGACAGTGTTTCCCATCGCAGTGTGAGAATTTTCTATTTTCCCAGGCCCTAGAGATCAACTCTGTCTTTGTGAGAAGCAGGCTTTCAAAAGACAGCTGAAGTGGATAAGAGCGACGTCTGGGCTCGCCAAGGAGGAGGCCGCGCATGAGCTGCCAACCGCGGCGTGAGCCCTGCAATGGCTTGTTTCGAGGGGGTTGGCTTAAGCCTATGGAAATAAAAAGACTTTTCAATTTTACCTGTTCCCCGGAAAGGCCCAGAGTTATCATTCAGCGAGCGCAGCAGCCCTGGCCAAGAGGAAAGCCAACCAAACTTATTTTAATTGAGCAGTGAAGTCCCACAGCATAAAGGCTTTCACAAGGTCAAATACAGCTTTTGCTTTCCTGGCCTCGGCTGTTGCCTTGTTTATGTATATGTTCAACACCTCCATCAGTGGGAACATGAACTATTTCCTTCTCCAATCTGCAATGCCAGGAGTAGGCGTCTGAGCAAGAGCTTTGACAGATCAGTCAACAAGATTGTTGAGCAGGTTAAGGACAGAGAATGTTGTCATGTGTAATACAAGAGAAAACCATTATGCAAAATCAATATCTCCTTAAACACAAATTACTCTCATTAGGTTGGGACAATGGAGGGACTGATCTGTGCAGAAGCGAATAGGCTTATTGCGATAGTTATTTATTCTTCCAAAATAACATTTCATCAGGTGAGTCAAGACATTTGGAAGCTCTTCCTTACACCCCAGAGCTGACTTCCCTTGACTCCTCTGCTTTTCTGAGCTGCAACAGAAGACTAATGTGTCATATAAAGACTGTTAGAGGTGGCCTAGGAATTGGAAGCAGGCATTAATGTGAGCTCAGACTGGCCCTTAACATAGGACGTGAGGTGCATTTATCACATGGTTCTGTGGGAAGCAATGCATGGGAAGAACATCAGTATTATTTTGGGCTCGGGTTTCAGTAAAATTAATTTTCATTTCATTGTGCTGAAAACAGCCAGCAAACACAAATGCTGCTATCAAAAACATTACTTTCTACACAATAACATCTTAGAATAAAATCTTGGTTTTGGTGGAGATATATTTTCACATACAGAATTTCTGAACTTTTTGCCATGAGTAATAAACAATCTGGTATATATAATTAAAAGGCAAAAAGATACACATAATAGCAGACAGTTACTATCTAGATTGGGCTTCCCTGGTGGCTCAGCAGTAAAGAATTTGCCTGCAATACAGGAGACTGCCTGCAATGCAGGAGACATAGATTCATTCCCTGGGTTGGGAAGATCCCCCAGAGAAGGAAATGGCAACCCACTCCAGTATTCTTGCCTGGGAAATCCCATGGACAGAGAGCTTCGCGGGCTACAGTCCATGTGGTTGCAAGAGTTGGACACGACTTAGAGACTAAACCGCCGCCACCACTACCTAGAACACAAAGAAAAACCTAATGAGAATGATATTAGTGTTGAAGCCTGTATCTTAGCCTTGTTTGTAGTTCTGTTCTCTGCTGGGAACAATAAATGTGCTTTTATCAGGAGCCATATTACAGTCATACATTTGAAGTTCTCCAAAATCTAAAGGAAAATAATGCATGACAGCTCCTTGGCATGATGGTTTGGCTGATGGAATGAAATGTTAGCCTGACTACAGCTGGTGGAAACAGAAGAGGTTTCAGCATGGATATTAAAGTGCCATATTTATACTTAAATGTTGGGCTTCCCAGGGGGTGCTGGTGGTAAAGAACCCACTTGCCAACGCAGGAGACATAAGAGACATGAGTTCGACCCCTGGGTCGGGAAGATCCCCTGGAAAAGGACACAGCAACCCACTCCAGTATTCTTGCCTGGAGAATTCCATGGATAGAGGAGCCTGGTGGGTACAGACCATGTGGTCACAGAGTCAGACACAACTTAAGTGATTTAGCATGCATGCATGCACATGACCATGTAAGCAGCTTCTGAAATGACCCTTAATTGTGCCCACCTCCAGGTTTTCATGCCCTGGGTAATCTCCTCCCCTTGAGTACAGTGACTTAATTATGACTACAATATGGCAGAAAGGATGGAATGGAACTCCCAAGATTAGTTGCAAAGAGATAGGGACATCTCTGTTATTCGTATGGTCTTTCTGGTACCGCTTGCTTGTTTGCTCTGGTGAAGCTAGCTTCCTTGTTGGGAATTGCTCTTTGGAGAAGCTCAAGTGACAGGGTGCTGAGAATGAGCTCTGGCCAACAGGGCAGAGGAACTGAGGCCATCAGTCCGGCAACCAGCAAGAAACTGGATCCTGCCAACAACCAAGCCTGCTTGGAAGCAGCTCCTTGCCCAGTGAAGCCTTGGGATGACTACAGCTCAGGCTGACACCTCTGATTACTGACAGTGAGAGATCCTGAGCCAGAGGACCGGCTAAGCTGCACTTGGTTTCTTGACTCACAGCCTCTGCGAAATAATACATGACGTTTTAAGTCACTGAGCTTGCGGGTAATTTTGTACACAGCAATCAATAATGAATGTAGTAAGAAACTGAAAGTTTTATCAAGTTTATCAAATCACTTCTGGAATGGTTCAAGCCTCATTATTCCTCTTTTCAAAGGATTCAAAACAATAATCTCGTCTATGGCTTTTCCTCTTTTTCTAGCCACTCTCAAAATACTCTACTCGGTCAGGGTCTGGTTCTAGTTACTGTGGTGCTGGGTTTGATTCCTCAGACCCTCTGGCTTGAGGATTTGATGGCTTTCTGATAACTGATAGGGCCAGTGATCGTATGGGTTATGATGACAGAGAACAGTTGCCATAGATGGAAAAGTGTCTTGCTCCCAAAGTTCTGCAGAAGCTGCCTGCAGCTCCATAGTGATGAGGGCATTAGGCCCGCCCCATGGGGCTCCCGAGGGCTGAGCCAGGTTTCCTCCGGTGGCTCAAATGGTAAAGAATCTGCCTGCAAGGTGGGAGACTCGGGTTCGATCCCTGGGTTGAGAAGGTCCCCTGGAGAAGGGAATGCCTACCCACTCCACTGTTCTTAGCTGGAGAATTCCATGGACAGAGGAACCTGACCAGCTATAGTCCATGGGGTCACGAGTTGGACATGACTGAGCAACTCACACTTTCATGGAGCTCAACAGTTTTCACGTCCTGCATTATCTCGTTGACAACTGTGTATCCTGTGTGTGGAAAGAACCATGCTAGGTCCCTGAGGAATGCCAAAATAAAGGAGACAGCTCCTGCCCTCTAAGAAGGCCCAGTGTAATGATGGACAGAGACACGTCCATAAGTAACCCTAACCAGAAGATGAGCAAGCGTTTGAGTGGCGTCCTCTCCGGCTGCTGCTGCTGCTGAGTCGCTGCAGGCGCGTCCAACTCTGTGCGAGCCCACTGACGGCAGCCCACCAGGCTCCCCCACACCTGGGATTCTCCGGGCACGAACACTGGAGTGGGTTGCCATTTCCTCTGGCTCTTTCCACGTAAATGACTAAGAGAAGGGGAGGTTTGGGGAAGTTACTTTCTTGAGGACTTTGTTAACCTGGAACAATCGAAAGAGGTGTTTTTCATTGATCAAACTTTTAAGTGTCTTGAGGGAAGATGAAGTGAAAGTGGTCTGAACTTGAGATATTTTCTTATTGCCGACATGGTATGGTTTGGGCCATGCTATCATGCTGATCACTATGTGACCTCCAGAAAACCTGGTTAAAATGCAAGCTGGTGGATGGTGAGTGTAGCTGGCCTTGGGAACTAGAATGGGAATTATGTATTGCCCTGGATATAGTGGGATCTTAGGGCTGACTTAATGTCCTCTTTCTTCTACTCTTGACTACTTGTGAGAACAACACCCAGCTTCCCGGATATTACATTGTGTTTCCTCTCCAAGGCAGTCAGGACTCTCATGGACAATAGGCCTTAAAGACAATTTTTATTTATTTGTTCACTTATTTTTGGCTGCACTGAGTCTTAGTTGCACCACGCAGGATCTTCTTTGCTGTACGCCAGCTCTTCTAGTTGTGGTGTGTGGATGTGGGCTCTGTAGTTGCGGCACTAGGATTCAGTTGTTCTGTGGCATGTGGGATCTTAGTTCCCTGACCAGGAATTGAACTCATATCCCTGCATTGGAAGATGGATTCTTAACCACTGGACCATCAGCAAAATCTCTGGACAATAGGCTTTGGCTATAAATTCCCACAGGTTAACAGGATAAAAAGATGGAGAAGAGAGGAACAAGAGGAAAACATTTGCCCTTTTCCAAGGCTGTGTGTCCACCGTCTTTAATTCTCTTTAAAAAAAGGAACTATTGATCATATTGGTAGACTCACAGGATGCGGATTAGAACCCATGTACTAGATGGTAGGTTTGCCTTGTCAAGCATATACCTCAGCCTCTTCTTCCGCCTTTAGCCATGTGGCTGACGGTTAGGTGGGGAGAGGTTTGGGCCAAGACCTACCACAAGGAGTCTCCACTGTCTTTGCTGCTGCTCTTTCATCTCATGACCTACTTGGGACTCCTGCTGAGACCTAGTGAGCAAAAGCCCTCCTTGGGTTCAGGGACTGAGCCACAAGCTCCAACATAGCATTATAGGAGCTCTGAGCTGGGAGCATAAGGCTTTGGCCTGATATGTGACAGGCACCTGCTTTCCTATTTGGCTGTTGGTCTCCATGTACAAATGTATGTACATTCCTTCAGGTTTTCAGGTTTACTATCATAAATATGCACAATGCCATGGTGCTCTTAGGAATAAAGAAATTAATTTTGATGAAAACGATCTAGGAAAACTTCATGAAGATATGAAGTGATTCTTGAAGAATGAGTATGAATTTAGTTAAGTGAACATGAATGATGGGGCATTCCAACCTGTTCCAAGCTTAGGAAGCTGCTCTGCTGGTCCTGTGAGGAATGCATTAATGTTAGAGACACTGAGAGACAGTAGTAGCTTTGAGAGAAGCTTAGAAGATCCTATAAAGAATAATGCTATCTAGAGAGTGTGGTGCCATCAAAAATTGCATGGAATGGGTCATTTTTTGATAGGAGACATCTTAAAAAACATCTAGTCAAACTTGCAATTTTTTTTTTAATTGAAGATAATTGCTTTACAGACTTTTGTGGTTTTCTGCCAAGCCTCAACATGAATCTCAATATAAATTCCCACAGGTTAACAGGATAAAAAGATGGAGAAGAGAGGAGCAAGAGTAAAACATTTGCCCTTTTCCAAGGCTGTGTGTCCACCCGTCTTTAATTCTCTCTAAAAAAGAGGAACTACTGGTCATATTGGTAAACTCACAGGATGCTAATTAGAACCCATGTACTAGATGGTAGGTTTGCATTGTCAAGCATATACCTCAGCCTTTATAGGTATACAAGACAGATCTTAGGGGACTTCCCTGGTGGTCCAGTGGTTGGGAGTCTGTCTGCTGGTGCAGGGGACTTGGGTTGGAGCCCTGGTCCAGGAAGATTCCACATGCGATGGGGCAGCTGGGCCTGAGAGCCACAATTACTGAGCTCATGTGCCGTAGAGATCATGCTTGGCAACAAGAGAATTCACCGCAATGAGAGGCCTGTGCACTGCAACTGGAGTGTAGCCATTGCTCACCACAACTAGAGAAAGCCTGCATGCAGCAACGAAGATCCAGTGCAGTCATAAATAAATAAATATAATTTTTAAGTGATGTAAGGAAAGGAAAAGAAATGGTTTAAAAAATATATAGATCTTAAGTTAGAACATGAACTATGTTTAAAGCATTATATCAGGCAAAGAAGTGTGATAAAAAGGAAACAAAATGCTTGAGATCCTTCTTTGTGGAGATTTGTAAATAACTTATTTTTACAAAAAATACCAAGATATTTGAAACAATTGAAAAACACTTCTGAAAAATTTGCCCTCTAAGTGCAAATAGATGTTATTCCTCCATCGCCAATTTTGAATTGTGAAGAATAGCACTGAATAGAGATGAGAGGCAAGGAGACCTGAGGATGAAAGAGCTGAGATGCCTGAACATGTTTAAGGATGTACAAGAGTACACTGAATTGGTGAGCATTATTTATTTTCATTCCTGGGCATTGTGCTTGCTTGTGAAGATTCAAGGCTAAATAATAAATGATTCTGACCATAAGAATCTTCCATCAAGTGTATGTCATCTTGAAGAAGTAAGTTCTCAACAGCTATAAGATGAAGTACATCTGTTGATGGAAAGAAATGGGCTGCTCATCCCAGTTAGGAGAAAAGAATTGTTAAGTGGAGGGATGTAGAAGTGATTTAGTAACTTCCCTTGGTAGGAGAAGCCAATGGGCTTCCCTGATGGCTCAGCAGATAAAGAATCTGCCTGTAATGCAGGAGACTCAGGGGAGACTCAGGGGACATGGGTTCCTGGGTCAGGAAGATACTCTGGAGGAGGACATGGCAATCCACTCCAGTATTCTTGTCTGGAAAGTCCCATGGACAGAGAAGCCTGGTGGTCTATAAGCCTGTGGGGTTATAAAGAGTCGGACATGACTAAAGCAACTGAACACAGCAGGAGACGAAATTTGGAAAAAAGTAGGGGCAGGCCTTGAGCAGCTTTGATGGCCAGCTGAATGTATTAGTAGAAGTCTTGGTGATGGGTAGTTTTCTAATGAAATCTGAAGGATTATAAGAAGACTCGGACTTGAACTAACAGCATCCTCTTTCAAATGGACTCTTACTTTGCATAGGCAATAAACTCAAAGCACAGCTACCTTAGAAAAGCTAACATAACAAGCTGATTTTCCACCATTCACACTTACATTCTTTGTGCCAAAGAATGCTCAAACTACCTCACAATTGCACTCATCTCACACGCTAGTAAAGTAATGCTCAAAATTCTCCAAGCCAGGCTTCAACAGTACATGAACCGTGAACTTCCAGATGTTCAAGCTGGATTTAGAAAAGGCAGAGGAACCAGAAATCAAATTGTCAACATCCCCTGGATCATCAAAAAAGAAAGAGAGTTCCAGAAAAACATCTATTTCTGCTTTATTGACTATGCCAAAGTCTTTGACTGTGTGGATCACAACAAACTGTGGAAAATTCTGAAAGAGATGGGAATACCAGACCACCTGACCTGCCTCTTGAGAAATCTGTATGCAGGTCAAGAAGCAACAGTTAGAACTGGACATGGAACAATAGACTGGTTCCAAATCAGGAAAGGAGTACTCCAAGGCTGTATATTGCCACCCTGCTTATTTAACTTATATGCAGAGTACATCATGAGAAAAGCTGGGCTGCATGAAGCACAAGCTGGAATCAAGATTGCCCGGAGAAATATCAATAACCTCAGATAAGCAGATGACACCACCCTTATGTAAGAAAGTGAAGAACTAAAGAGCCTCTTGATGAAAGTAAAAGAGGAGAGTGAAAAAGTTGGCTTAAAGCTCAACATTCAGAAAACTAAGATCATGGCATCTGGTCCCATCACTTCATGGCAAATAGACGGGGAAATAATGGAAACAATGACAAGCTTTATTTTGGAGGGGCTCCAAAATCACTGTAGATGGTGACTGCAGCCATGAAATTAAAAGGCGCTTGCTCCTTGGAAGGAAGGTTATGACCAACCTAGACAGCATATTAAAAAGCAGAGACGTTACTTTGCCAACAAAGGTCTGTCTAGTCAAAGCTACGGTTTTTCCAGTAGTGAGAGTTGGACTATAAAGAAAGCTGAGCACTGAATAATTGATGCTTTTGAACTGTGGTATTGGAGAAGACTCTTGTGAGTCTCTTGGACTGCAAGGAGACCCAACCAGTTCATCCTAAAGGAAATCAGTCCTGAAAAATTATTGGAAGGACTGATGCTGAAGCTGAAGCTCTAATCCTTTGGCCACCTGATTCAAAGAACTGACTCATTTGAAAATACCCTGATGCTGGGAAAGATTAAAGGCAGGAGGAGAAGGGGATGACAGAGGATGAGATTGTTGGATGGCATCACCGACTCAATGGACATAAGTTTGAGTAAATTCTGGGAGTTGGTGATGGACAGGGAGGCCTGGCGTGCTGCAGTCCATGGGGTCTCAAAGAGTTGGACATGACTGAGTGACTGAACCGAACTGAACTGACGCTTATATTGATAATTTAAATAATACAATGTTTTCTTCTGAAATCAATTTCTCTAAAGTTATAAGTTTTCAGAAACAAGGTAAGGACTCAGAAGACATTTAGAAGACCTGGGTATTGCTCAAGAAAGACATCTCAAGTTAAGTATCTCAGGAGGGTGTATTCTTAAAGAGAGAACAGACTGATAAGACTGGACAGAGGTGGATTAGAAAGTTACATAAAAATGGACCTGGAGCTAGACAGAAGTTTGCAGAAAATTCTCTGCAATAACCAAGATACCTCTCCTCTTTGAATCATGGTCCTGAAAAAAGATCAACATAGGTGTTCTAATTGGCCTCTGCCACTTGGTAATCCATGATAAGTTGTTATCTTAGGATACGGCAGGCCAAGAGAGTTGTTGATCGTCTTATGTCTGGCTGTAAGGTCAGGATAGAGAAAACAGAAATATAACAAAATGCCACATCTGGGGCTTCTGTTAGTATAGTGCAGCCAAGTTTTACTTTAAAATTCCATATATTAAATAGTTTAAGTTTTGTGGGCCATATAGTCTGTGTTGCAAATAATACATTCTGCCATGATAGTGTGAAAGCAACCACAGACAACAGAAAAATGAATGAGCATGCCTGTATTCCAATAAAATTTAACTTACAAAAATATGCTATAGGCCAGGTTTGGTCTAGGCCATAGTTCGCTCACACTTTATAAAACAAATATACTGCTTTTTAAATATCCACGACTTTTTAAAAAATGGAACCAAGGCTAGATTCAGCATATCTTGGCCAGCAAGTAGCTATAGGAAAGGTCCAGAGTTGGGATCTAGGAATCAGGATTGGGCAGGATGGCCCAGACTGCTACCATGTCCGTCTTTGGGTAGCACTCCTTGTTCGGAGTTCAGACAGGCCAAGAGAAGATGGGTCAGGGTTAGGGGGAGAAAGAGATGTTAATTCTTACTCTGGTTCTCTAGTAAGAATCTGATGAATCAACATATGCAAAAGTATATTGTAAAACTCTGTAAGAAGAGTAGGTATTACTATTCATCAAGCATTTATTTTATTCTTAGTGTATACCAAGAATTGTGCAATAGATGAGGGTATAAAAATGAACAAGACTAGTCTGTCTCTCCAAAAACGAACTATATCAAATGGTTAATTACAACAGGGAACACTTTCACGGTATTCACTATTTTAAGCACTCTGTGTATGTTTAATTTAACCTTTACAGTATAAGTACAGTTATTATTTTCATTTTAAGATGAGAATATTAAAAAAAAGTTCACTTAACAAAGAGAGGTTAAATAATTTGTCCAAGGTCACACAGCTTGTAAGTGGTTGAGCCAGAATTTCAATGTTGGATGTTTGATTACACTATGTTTGTGCTTCATCACTATGCTGTATAGAATATTAGGACTATAAATACTTAACTAAAGGTGATTAGAAAGTCATTAGTGATTTTAGAAAGCAAATAATTAGGAAGAAATAAAAGTAGAGATGGCCAGAAGAAAGAAAACATTAGAAAAACTAATATATTAAGCTAATATATTTCTCTAAATGTTTTCCATGAAACTGAAGTCCTATAGATGCTCCGTGCAAAAAAGGATTTTGTAGTCAAATATTCAGGAAATACCTCGACTTTCCTCAGAGGCTTGATGTATAGTAACCTGGTAAAGTTTTGCTTTAAAGCCCAGCAGAAAAGATCAATGTCTCCTTTTGGTGGGTCCAGTGTTTCTTAAAAAGATTCGTGCTTAGGATCCTTTTTCACTAATGTAGTTAAATGATTTCTTCTGAATATTGTGTCTCCGTAAGACAGTGGTGTTGAACTTACCTTTGAAGAAGCCTGATGTGGAGTAGGGCAGTGATCTAAAACAGCTGAACAAGAGTGAGAAAGGCCCTGACCAGACGCAAAGGAAGGACCTGCTGAAGAGCGCATGGGGCAGCTGTCATGAAAAACCATCCATGGGTGATCATGACAACTGGTGCAGTCATGGAGTTATCTCTAGCTACACTCAGTAGTTGTGGAATGTGCGCATGCACGCTTGGTTGTTGAGTCATGTCAGACTCTTTGTGACTCTGTGGGTTGTGGAGTAGGGGCAGAGAAAGTGGAAGTTAGACTTGATCTAGGAAAAAAGGCCTGTTGCAAGGCAGATGAAGTAGAAGATAAGAAGGGAGGAACTGAATCTACTATATTTTAAAAGACAAGGCAAAAACAATCTTGTGTTTCTTGTACATTGTACAGTCTTACAATTGCGATAAACCTAGAGCCTTCAGAAATGTCACTGTATGAGTAACTTGACAAAAGAGAAACAAGCAAACCAGAGAAACAGGCTTTCATTACTTTGAGGGAAAGACAGCTCTCTCCTAAAGTTAACTTAACATTGTTCACTCTTTCCTATTGGGCCCCCCTGGTGGTTCATATGGTAGAGAATTGGCCTGCAATGCCAGAGACCAAGGTTCACTCTCTGGGTTGGGAAGATCTCCTGGAGAAGGAAATGGTGACCCACTCCAGTGTTCTTGCCTGGATAATTCCATGAACTGAGGAGCCCGGTGGGCTATAGTCCTTGGGGTCTCAGAGAGTTGGACATGACTGAGCAACTAACAGCACACTTTCATTCATTCCTATTAGGGTTCTGATAAAGACTTTCAGAGCTCAAACACCTCTGCCATTATCCCCAGTACTTATAGCAAATCCAGAAGTCTCTGAGGCAAATGCATATCTTGATATGGAAAGGTTCCAGCCCATGGTGGTTAACTTAGATGCTGGTGCCTGGATAAATGGTCTTGCTCACTTGTGACTAATGCTATAGAAGCTGGCTAAAGAAGGCAACTTACATGGCAACGAAGAGTGTTGGAGGGTAGATTTCTTGAAAGAGAGAGAGGGGGTAGGGCTCAGAAAACAATGAGAGGGGCCAGGTTCTCTCAGTTGTTCTTCCAGAAGCAGTGCCATCTTGCAGGAAATCTCAGTTGAGTTAGTAAGCACATCACTTTCTAGGGCAGTGGTAAATAAATGTTTAAGTCTTCAAGACTTTATCCCTTTACATTCTTAAGATTTATTAAGGTCCCCAGAATTTTTGTTTCCGTGGGTTATATCTATCATTATGTTTTATACTTGAACCAAAAATAGAAACATTTAAATATTTATCAATTTATCTAAAGATAGAAATAATACAGGACTTTCCTGGCAGTCCAGTGGTTAAGACTTCACCTTCAAATGCAGGGGGTGCAGGTTCAGTTCCTGGTCAGGGATCTAAGATCCCACATGCCTTGTGGCCAAAATCCAAAACGTAAAACAGAAGTAATATTGCAAAAAATTCAATTAAACACAGTCCAAAAAATCTTTTAAAAACTAATAAAAATAATAAATCCACTACACGTTAACATAAATAAAATAAAATTTCCTAAGAAGAATGTCATTGGTTTGTATTGTTGTGGATCTCTTTATTGATTGGCTTAATAGGAGACAGAATCTCCTATCTGTTTTTCCAATCAGTCTGTCATGATCTATTGCCCATATACATGTAATTGGAAAGAGAGAAGCATTTAATTGCTTTTCCAGATAATTGTGAACATTCTTTATTGTTGTTATTCAGTTGTTTTAAGCAAAAGTTGTAGTTTCATAATGGTTAGTTGCAATGCAGAAGCTGAAACCATATTAATGAACTCCTGATACTCTGTTATATTAAAATTCATTGATCCATCTCAGACTTATGAGGCTGTTTTATCCATGCAGGGCTTTTTGACATCATACATTCACCATATGGAAAATATTGGTTCACTAAGATATGCAGATCTTCAAATGTTGATATATTTCATGAGACAATAAAAATATTACATTTATTAATATCACCTTCATCTTACCAGAAAAGTCTTTAAGTTTTGGAAAGCTGTCAAGCTCTTGGTTGCCAATACAGGTTTTCCAAAACACAAACTTCTGCTCAAAAGCTCAAATTTTATCATTGGCAACAAAATCTGTCAATGTTTTCTTTGAAATGATAGGTTTACTTAGGGTGCCCAACCATCCTGCTTTGCTCAAGATTGAGGGGCTCCTGGAAGAGTACTAGGGTTTCAGCACTAAAACCAGAAAAGTCTCTGGCAAACCTGGATGAGGCAACCTAGGTTCATTCACTTTTGAGAAAACATTCATCAAAAACTCAAGTAACTATAGCTTGTCTGTCTGTCATTCTTTCCAGCAAAAGGTGGGGTTCCAAACCAAACACAACTAGTTCAATTTTTAAATCAAATAACCATACAAGTGCCTTTTCCTCAGATAATCATAATTCTTTAGTATACAGTGGATAAGCTTTGTGGCTATTTCCCATTTTGTCATCCAGAATATTAACAACACATGGAAGCAATTTAAATGTCCATGGGCAGAGGAATGGATAAAGAAGAGGTGGTACATATATACAGAGGAATATTACTCAGCTGTTAAAAATGAAATAATGCTCTTTGTAGCAACATGGAAGGACCTAGAGACTGTCATACTGAGTGAAGTAAGTCAGAGACAGAAAAAGAAATATTGTATGACATCCCTTATGTGTGGAATCTAAAAAGAAGTGATACAAATGATTTTGCTTACAAAACAGAAACGGACTCACAGACTTAGAGAATGAACTTAATGTTGCAGGGGCAGGGGGTGACGGGGGGGAAGGGATTGTTCGGGAGTTTGGGTTGGACAGGTACATACTGCTATATTTAAAGTGGATAACTGGCAAGGACCTTCTGTATAGCACAGGGAATTCTGCTCAATGTTATGCAGCAGCCTGGATGGGAGGGGAGTTTGGGGGAGAATGTATACATGTATATGTTTGGCTGAGTCACTCTGCTGTGCACCTTCAACTATTGCAACATTGTCAGCGATACAAAATAAAAATAAAATCAAAGTAAAAATTAAAAAAAATTAAAAAGATGTACTCAAGGGCCAACATTTAATAAAGATATTAATTTCTACTGCCTCATTACAGGCATTCTTAAATGCAACTAGCACTTTTTTAAACGTAGGCTTGTGACTGTGCAGTATGCCCTGAGTTCAGCAGTTTGGCCCAACACAGCTTCTGCGACATGTGGATACCAGGTCAACGGAGAAAATGAAAAGGTGAATAATGTCATACTATACCATGAAAACAGCTTTGATCTCATAGACTGCCTATCTTCAAGAGTCTAAAAACCATCCTTTGAGAAGCCCTGTCCCAGGGCATAAGCCTCGCCAGGGGCTCTGTGTAAGAACTGGTTTAAGCATCTGCCCCTTTGTGAACCCAGAATTACCATCCTCTTTTCCTCCACTCCAAGGATCTTCCCAGGGTTTGGGGAGGTTTTCCTTCTAAATTTTTAAAGCACACAAGCTTTGAATACACCTTCTTTTTGATAATATTCAATAGAATTCTGACCCTATGCCTACACTTCTGAATAAACTTACCTTCAGTGGTTCATAAGTGCTCTATCTTCATCCTTCTGAGAGAATCCACCTTCTATGATCCCAATGTGTTTCTCTGGCCCCATCCAAATAAAGAGTGAATACAAAACAAAAATTTAATCTCCACTGAATTGTAATGGAGAGGTTAAATGATTATAAATGGGTCACGGAGTACACTCTAGTACTGTTAGTCATAAACATTGCCAACATTCGCTGGATCAAAGAGAAAGCACGGGAATTCTTGAAAAATATCTACCACTGTTTCATCGACTATACTAAAGCCTTTGACTGTGGGGATCATAACAAACTGTGGAGAGCTCTTAAAGAGATGGGAATACCAGACCATCTTATTTGTCTCCTGAGAAACCTGTATGTGGGTCAACAGTTAGAACCCTGTATGGAACAACTGATTGGTTCAGAATTGAAAAAGGAGTATGACAGTGCTGTCTGCTGTCACCCTGTTTATTTAACTTACCTGCTGAGCACATCGTGAGAAATGCTGGGCTGGATGAGTTACAAACTGGAACCAGGATTGGCAGGAGAAACATCAACAACCTCAGATATGCGGATGATACCACTCTAAGGGCAGAAAGTGAAGGAGCATGAAGGACCCTCTTAATGAGGGTGAAGAAGCAGAGTGAAAAAACTGGCTTAAAACTAAATGTCAAAAAATACTAAGATCATGGAATCCGGCCCCATTACTTCATAGCAAATAGAAGGGGAGAGGTAGAAGCAGTGACAGATTTCCTCGTCTTGGGCTCTAAAATCACTGCTGATGGAGACTGCAGCCATGAAATCAGAAGACAATTGCTTCTTGGCAGGCAAGCTATGACAAAACTAGACAGTGTATTGAAAAGCAGAGACATCACTCTGCCAACAAAGGTCCATATAGTAAAGGCTCTGGTCTTCCCAGTGGTCATGTACTGTTGTGAGAACTGGACTGTGAAGAAGGCAGAGCACCAAAGAATTGATGCCTTCGAACCGTGGTGCTAGAGAAGACTCTTGGGAGTCCCTTGGCCAGCAAGGAAATCAAACTAGTAAATCTTAAAGGAAATCAAACCCAAATACTCATTGGAAGGATTGATGCTGAAGCTGAAGCTCTAGCATTTTGGTCAACTGATGCAAATACCTGACTCACTGGAAAAGTCCCTGATGCTGGGAAATATTGAAGGCAGAAGAAGAGGGCAGCAGGGGATGAGATGGCTGGAGGGCATCAGTAATGCAATGGACATGAACTTGGGCACGTTTTGGGAGATGGTAAGGGACGGGGAGGCCTGGCGCGCTGCAGTGCATGGGGTCGCAAAGAGTCAGACCCAACTGGGCGACTGAACAATAGTCATAGTCAAGGTAGAAGACTAGCATTGAAAAAAGAAGAATGGGATGCTTTTCAAACTAATCAATGTGCTAAGTTTTATTTTTTATTACACATATTCATAGATTTTATTTGGGGCTGAGACATGTACTTAGAACTCTACTTTTTTGTAACTTAATTTTTGGCTACAATGCACAGCATGCAGGATCTTAGTTCCCCTACCATAGATCAAACTTGCACCCCTGCAGTGTGGAAACCTGGAGTTTTAACCACTAGACTGTCAGAGAAGTCCTGGCTATAAAGTACATTTAATATTTGAGTTTTCTATTGCCAGTAAGAAACCTCAGTTGAATTTATAAAAATAAAAATGATATCCTGTAACCTTGAGGCCTCTGCATAAAAACAAGATTTTGTAATAGAAAGTAGACTCTAAGCCACTTTTCCTCAAGTCTTAGAGCTGTCCAAGGTTCTCATTATCTGTCAGAACATTTGCCATAGGCTGATGAAGAATGAAATAAATGTAGTACAGTGGTGACATTTTGCTACATTTAGGGTTTGAAATACCTTTTTATTTTTTTCTAAAAAAAAAAAAAAGATGAAAAGAAGTTCGAAATAAGATTGACAGGTAGATATATTCCCTGGAGATGCACACTGCTACTCTTTGGAGTCAGAAACATAAGCCAGAATTAATTTAGCTACATAATTCTACTTTCATTTTATGTGGCATTAAACAGTTTATTAAACATTTAGCTTGCACTATCTTATTCCTCTTCGCAGTAATCATAAAGTAGGTGTATACTTTCTCCATTTAACTAGAGAAGCCAAGGCTGATTGGTTTGCCCAAGGTGCACCAAAATAAGTATCCTACCTATGTCTGTGGATCCAAAGAGCACTGCTCATCCAGTGGACAGCAGTGGCTTTATGGAAACCTTGATGGTGGGGAAGAAAAAGTGGGGGCTTAGAAGTTAAATATATCTGATTGAAGTAACCTGTTGATCCCTGCTAGCTTCGCTACACCACTGGGAACATAGCATCATTACCCTCTGCCTCTCCCTGGGAAACACATTTCCTGCAGCCCTTGTCAGAGTGTTTCCAGATTAGGTGGAAGGTGGAAGAGAACTGTTGTTGTTCAGTTGCTAAGTCATGTCTGACTCTTTGCAACCCCATGGACTGCAGCATGCCAGGCTTCCCCGTCTGTCCTTCACTACCTCCCGGAGTTTGCTCAAAGTCATGTCCATTGAGTTGAACATGCGATCCACTCATCTCACCCTCTGTTGTCCTCTTCGTCTCCTGCACTCAATCTTTCCCAGCATCAGGGTCTTTTCCAGTGAGTTGGCTCTTCACACCAAGTGGTCAAAGTGTTGGAGCTTCAGCCTCAATCCTTCCAATGAATATTCAGGGTTGATTTCCTTTAGGATTGACTGGTTTGATTTCCTTGCTCAAGAGAACCCCATGAATAGTATGAGGAGAAGAGAGACAGGTGTAATTTTATTGGTGCTTTAGCAGAAGTGTGTGGAGATGTAGCCTCAATGTGTCTGAGGTTTACTGTTGCCTCCTGGTGGTTTGGGGCCCGAACTCAGGGTTGTAAACATCAATGATCACTACAGGTTGTTTCTCATGGTTTCTGCAGCTTCCTGACTTTCTGAAAGCTAGCAGTGACCTGCAAACAAGCAAAGGTTTTGCTTGCTTGACCTTTGAAACACCAATTCTTTCTAAACATTCATACTTCCTAAATTAAATTCCTGCCTGCTCGAAATACCTGAGAAGTTTATTATTTTCTGAAAAATACCAACTCAACCCACAAAAATGACAGTAAGATTTTTTTAAAAAAGAAGTGTAAACCTTTAAGGACAATGAGAATGTGAGTTAGAACAACACAGAGATATCAACAATGTTTTTGGATGATAGAATTGAGATGAGTAGGTGGTAACTGACATATCAGAGAGGAGAAAACTAAAACTCAACTACATGTAGTGTTGAAATGTTGATAAGGGGTAAGCAGATGTATGCTGTATTATTGATTCCTGGAAAGTTTCAGGTAATTTTGAAGTTGATGGCACCGAATGAGTTTGAAACAGGTGGATTGATTGAAAGTCTGTGTTAGTATAGTTTAGGAGCTGGAAAACTTTTTCTGTAAAGGGCCAGATAGTAAATCTCTTATGCCTATATCTTAGAATTTATCTTATGCCTCATATGGTCTCTGCCAAAATTATTTAACTCTGCAGCTGCAGTGCAAAAGCAACCATAGACAAGACTTAAACAGTGGACATGACATGCTCCATTTTATTTACAAAAACAAGTGGCAGGTCAAATTTGGTGCATGAGCCGTAGTTTGCTGACAGAATCTTCCATTGGTTTGCATAGTTTTCCCCAACCTGGATAATATAAGAAGTTTACTCTTTGGAAAAGCTGAAATAAAGAAAGTCTATAGATGGGGACACTAGACACAGAGAAGAGTGGATATGGATTGAAAAATCATATAGAAGATAGAGGAGATACATGCAAGCCTACAAACTGATCCATGGAAACCATAGAGACCTGACCTCCTAGCCTCTTTCCTAAAAAGCATTTTTTTTTTTTAAGTGGAAGTTAAATAATAAGGGAAAATTGAAAGTGGTTGCCTAAAGGGAGTGAGAATCAGGTATGAGGTGTTCTTTCACTTGATAGTTATCATAGTGATTATTTGACCTTTAAAAACATAACATACATTATTTAAATAAATTCAAAATTAAATTTAAAAATTAAAGTAGAAGAACTCAAGGTACTGCATGTATGTTTCATGACCCATGCAGTAGGCAGGGCAGGTATCCTGATTTTCCAAGTGAAGAGGCTGAGGGATTAAATTCTGAAGCTGAATAACATAGAAGGAAAGCTATTACACTGGAGAAAAGAATTATGTTTGGCTTAGCTGGTAAAAGTAGAAGAAATTATCAGTAAATTAATGGGAGGTATTGGTAGAAATGCACAAACACAGGAAGCACCACAGAGTGCTTAGGCTGTTGTGATAACAAGTGTGAGCCAAGAACATCATTGGACACTAGCAGCTCCAACTGAGTGGGAAATCTTGGCTAAGGCTGAGCAATGCTGGCTTCACTCCTAGTTGCCCCAGCTATGCATACCCTCCTCACGTTAATGATATAATGAAAAAAATGCAAATGAAGTAAACAATAATTAGGTGTAACGTAGCAAATGGCCCAATTAACTCCATCTTGGAGGAAGTACTGGAATGGGATTTGCAGGACTGAGGTGTAGACAAACGATGAGCTTGTGAGGAGATGGACTTGGGTTATAGGTAAATGTGAGTTGGAGATTCTCTTGATTGACTCTGACCTGTTCCGTCTCTTTCTGACACTGAAGTAGGCGTATGTTGAGTTTTCGATCCCTCACCTGTTCCACTTGGAGCCCTCACTTGAGAGAAGGAGATTGCAGGGCAAGTAGATGACGGAGGTCATAATTCACAAGAGCTTTGGAAATTTACTTGGAAGTATCACAACTGGTTTCCCCAGTTGGCTTTGGAAATTTACTTGGAAGTATCACAACTGGTTTCACCAGTTGGCTTTGGAAATTTACTTGGAAGTATCACAACTGGTTTCCCCAATTGGCTTTCCCAGTGATAGTGGCATTTTCTGCCACTATCAAGACAGGGGAAAAAAAAAACCCTACTTAAATAGATACCACTAGAAGGGAGGAGTTGGTGATGGACAGGGAAGCCTGGTGTGCTGCAGTCCATGGGCTCGCAACGAGTCAGACACGACTGAGAGACTGAACTGAACCAATGAGGGAGGAGAAGTCCACAGGAAACTGTGTTTTAGCAACGAATACTTAGATATCATATCTTCCTCATATATCCTGGATGACATAAGGCAACTTCCATAGAACCTCAACTTCCTCTTCTGTTAACAAATACTTGAGGGATTGTGATGGTAAATTGTATATGTCAACTTGACTGGGTCCTGAGGTACCCAGATATTGGGTTAAACATTGCTCTGGGTGTTTCTGCATGAGAGTAACATTTGAATTGGTAGATGAATAAAGCAGATTGCCCTCCCTAAAATGGGTGGTCCTCATGTGATCCGGTGAAAGCCTGAATAGAACGAAAAAGCTGAATAAAAAAAGAATTTGCTCCCTGTCTGCCTGTCTTCAAGCTGGGACATTATTCTGCTGCCTTCAGACTTGGACTGGAACTTACACCATTGTCTCTGCTGTGCCTCCTGTAACTGAAGATCTTGGGACTCCTCAGCCTCTACAATCATGTGAGCCAATTATATATATATGCTTCCCTGGTGGCTCAGATGGTAAAGAATCCCCTTGCAATGCAGGAGACGGAGGTTTGATCCCTGGGTTGGGAAGATCCTCTGGGGAAGGAAATGGCAACCCACTCCAGTGTTCTTGCATGGGAAAGCCCATGGACAAAGGACCCTGGCAGGCTACAGTCCATGGGGTTGCAAAGAGTCAGACACAAATGAGCAACTAACACACAAACACACATATGAAATTGAAGTGAAAGTCACTCAGCCACGTCTGACTCTTTGTGACCCCGTGGACTATACAGTCCAAGGAATTCTTCCAAATACTGGAGTGGGCAGCGGTTCTCTTCACAGGATCTCCCTAACCCAGGGATCAAATCCAGGTCTCTCACATTGCAGGCAGATTCTTTACCAGCTGAGCCACCAGGGAAGCCCCCTCCCCAACACACACACACACACACACACACACACACGCATATAGATATATCCTATTGATTCTGATTCTCTGGAGAACCCTGACCAACACAAAGATAATAATACCTTACCTTTCTCATTTTCTGAGAAGTTTTATTTTGCATCAGTATGTGATCAATTGTAAGTATATGCACACTCAGAAAAAAATAGATCTTATTATTATAACAATCTTTTTGGAAAAAAAAACTAAAGAAAAATCTAGAGTATATATTTGTTGATAATTCTTTGAGAACATACAGTAGAAGGTAGTAGATTAGAATATGGATTTTTGGGGTTAGATAGAAACCCTCCTGCCACATATTTGCTATAGGATTTTGGACTGATTACCTAACTTTACATCATCTCAGTGTATTCTGCTATAGAATGAAGTCAATAACAGTTGCTTTCTCCTGATTAGTCTGTTTTGAGGGTAAAATGAGATAACATAGATAATATCTCTCATGCAGTACATGGTGGCTGATATTGTTAAAGGTTAAATGATTACCAAGATCACCTGAGTAATAAAGACGGGGCCCCAACCCAAGCCCCCCACCCCTGGCTGCTCAGTCCCAGGATCTCCCACTTTATCAGCACTCTTGTGGTTCAAGAACCATCCTCTGATTTTTCTGGATGAGAAAGAATTCCTCTGGTGTTGCTTGAAAGTGAATGGACACTTTCTACATGAACTTCCTTAACTATGCACATTTAATGAAAGAAGGGACCCTTCATCTGGCATGAACTATTCCTTTTTTTCCCTCTGCTAAGGGCTAAAGTTGGGCTGTCCCCTAAATAGAGCCTGTGATCTCAAGTCTGGGGCTCCTTTTGATCAAACTGTGAATAGCTAATGAGCAGCCTGCCAGGAGTGAGAGTGGGGTGAGAGGCCAGGTCCGAGGACGTCCATCAGGAATAAGACACTTGTGGTTGTAGACTATTGAATACCAGGCATCCAAGATCATTATTCACGATTGCTCAAAATGATTTCTCAGACTTGGCACCTGTGTATTAGGCACACACCCACCAAATGCCCTCACCCATCTGAGGCAGCAATGGTGGGAAATGCCTCTCAGGGCTGCATAACTGGAGACACTCGAGCTCTGCAGGTGAGCAACAAACAATGGTGATTCGTCTCTGGGTAACATCCTGAGTCTGTCGTCTCGTTCAGAGTACTGTACAGTTCCTGGGAAGTAGGACACAGCATATCACAGTCCTGAGCAGTTTTCGAGAGTGTGGATTGGATATCCTGATACAGTGAGGGGCAACTCAGGACACTATTCCACTTCTGATACCAAGAGTCCCCTGGAGGCCTTGCCTATGGGTAGGTGAGTGCTTTGAAAACTGTAGAAGCATTTTAACAGATTTTTATCTTTCCTTGTTTTGTATTTATTTTATGAAAATTAACCCATCTTGTATAATACAACAAACTATCTAGATCTGTGGTTCTTTTTAAAATGTCTTTATTATTTTTGGCTATGCTGGGTCTTTGCTGCCACATGTCAGCTTTCTCTAGTTGCTGCAAGCAGGGGCTACTCTTTCTTGCTGTGCATGGGCTTCTCATTGCAGTGGCTTCTCTTGTGGAGCACAGGCTCTAGGCTCGCGGGCTTCACAGTTGCAGCGCATAGGTTCAGTAGTTGAGGCTCGAGGGCCCTAGAGGGCATGGGCTCAATAGTAGCAGTAAGAGGACTTCATTGCTCCAGGCTATGTGGGATTTCCTGGGCCAGGGATCAGACATGTGTCCCCTGCATTGGCAGGTGGATTCTTATCCACTCCAACACCAGGGAAGTCCCTGGATCTGTGGTTCTTAATTCCTTTAGGAGGTTGGATGAAGCAGAACTCACAGACTTCTTGGACCCTCTATCCACACAGATACCTATACACACAGACACACACACAATTTCATATTGGATTTTAAGGAATTCGTGTTCTGTGAACCATTGATTGGGAGAAGGGATGAAAACTGATTGAGGAATACAGTAAGCTCCCCACACACTTTTGAAGAGTGCATTCATAAGTCCAGTCAGTTCTTAAGTCCAACAAAGTTAGCCTAGTCCAACTAATACAATTGGCTATATAGTACTGTACTGTAATAGGTTATAATACTTTTCACACAAATGATACATAAAAAACAAATGCACACAAAAGAAAATATTTTAAATCTTACATTACAGTATCTTGAAAAGCACAGTCGTACAGTACAACAGGTGGCATACAGGGGCTGACATCGAGTGAACAGGCAAGAATTACTGACTGAGCGGTGGTACTGTGCTTCTTTACACAGTACTGCTCAGTAAAGTACACAAAAGTCCCACCACTATAGACGATGCACGCACGTGACGATGTGCTCCAGGCACGTGACGATGTGCTCCAGGCACGTGACGATGTACTCCAGGCACGTGACGATGTGCTCCAGGCACGTGACGATGTACTCCAGACACGTGACGATGCGCTCCAGACACATGATGATGTACTCCAGACGTGAGAACTAGCTTGCGTGACTGCACATGCGAATGTGTGCTTGCATCTTTGAGTTTGCAACTTGAAGGTTCGTATGTAGGGGACTTACTGTGGTACATTCAAGGGCATAGGAGGAGGATTCTGGGGAAGGGGGCCAGATCCTGGTATGCACTTTCATGAGTCAGATTCTTGAAGAGCTCTTTAAAACAGTTTAGGGTCCTAGAAGGAGAAAAGAAGGAAGGGAAACCAGATAGAAAGAAGAGAGGTGGGAGGGAGAGGGAGAGCGAGAGACATGGAGGATGAAGAAGGCAGGTGGGCAGAGACAATCAGAGATGTTCAACAAATGCAAATGATTGTCTCCTCCACAGCAGGCACAGTCCCAGAAACAGGCTGGGCAGATGTACATGAATGTTGTTTTGTCTGGAAGGGGTTCTTAGAACAGAAGGGAGCAAATGTGCCATCATTTAGCCCTGTGGAGGGGTACACACAGTACCTGGAGAGGACAGTGGGGGACACTCACGGAAAGGCTTCAAGACAGAGAAGAGATTTGAGCTGGGCCTGAAATCTAACAGTGATTTCAGCAGGACACATCAGTTTAAATATTTTTAGACCTCTGGAATGCCTGGGAAATTATACTGGCAGTATGACTAATCTCATTGTTTGGAACTCTTATTTCAGCTGGACTCATTCAACAAGTATGGGTGAGGCATCTGCTCTGAGGCACGGACTGAGGGAGAAAGAGGAGCAGCATCGTACATGGCCTGCAGTGTGCAGGACTTAGGTTCCAGACAGGGGAAGGACGCTGGTGAACACAGACGAGGGGGAGGCCAGGGGAGGCGGAGACCAGGAGGCTGGGATGAGGCAGTCAGGGCAGCCCGAAGCAGGAAGATTCTTCTGGGTTCAGAGCACCAAGTGTGGGAACTGACGGCTGAACCCAGAGAAGAGGGTTCTCCTGGCTCTGCCATGTCCAGCCCTCTGCAGCCCCATGGACTGCAGCCCACCAGGCTCCTCTGTCCATGGGAATCTCCAGGCAAGAATACTGGAGTGGGTATTCTTCCTCCAGGGTATATTCCCGACCCAGGGATTGAACCCATGTCTCTTGTTCAGCGCCTCCTGCACTGGAGGCAGATTCTTGACCACTAGCACCACCTGGGAAGACACCCCCCACCCCCACCACCCCACCAGCAAGGAGAACCTCCATTAATTAGATGCTGAGGACATGAGTTTGAAGTAGGCTCTGGCAGTTGGTGATGGACAGGGAAACCTAGGGTGCTGCAGTCTATGGGGTTGCCAAGAGTCAGACATGACTGAGTGACTGAACTGAACTGAGGATTTTCTTTTCTGCCTCTTCCTCCCATTTTCTCAGCAGTGTCATTTTGTGAACGATGTTTTATTTTTTTTAATAATGCACTTTATTTTATTTTTCATTTATTTTTATTAGTTGGAGGCTAATTACTTCACAACATTGCAGTGGGTTTTGTCATACATTGACATGAATCAGCTGATTTTGTGAACGATAAGTTTTAAAAGGTTATTCCTGTTTGTCTTTGTTTTTATATAATTCCTCGAAAACATAGGTATGCTCATCTGGAATAAGAAGATCCTAGGAGCCCAGACAATGGCTAGGCTCATAGAAGAAATGGCAAGTATTTTAAAAATACAATTGTAGTGGTTTTCCATTTTTAAAAATCTCTTTCATCTGTGCAGGGGAGGTAAACTATCTTTTCCTTCTACCCTTCTGCATTATCAGCTGGGGCTCTGTAACAAAAGACAGATTAACAAGAGACAAGTATACAAACTTATTTAATATCTACATTTTTGTGGCTGAGCCATCATAAGGAGTGAAGAGCCCAAGCAGTGGTTGACTCAGAGAGTCTCTCCAGCATCTGCTATTTCTCAGATTCCTTCAGCTTAAAATATTCTATTCCAGAGCGCCCTATTTGGAGGTGCTGTGTCTTGAATCCCATCACCTGCTCTCCCTATCTTCTAACAGATTTTATTATACCTCACCTGATTCCCTATTCTTCTTAGTTCCGGGCTTAACTTCCTTAAAAGAGAAGGAAATAAATTCCATGTCATTAGAAGGGCAGCCAAGGAAGATGGAATAAGACATACCTGCCCCTCTCAGAGACTGTTTGAGTGTCTAGGAATATAGACACTCAATTCGTCACTGATTCATCATTACAAACATATTTATCCTGAGCATACTGCGTACTTGCCACAGTCCCAGGAGCTGAGGACAGAGCAGAGCAGGAAAAATAAGTACAAAGCCCTCCCCTCTGAGATCTTACATTCGAGCAGGAGAGAAGCACTAAAAACAGGCCATTAAAATACATAATACGTCAACTTGATAAAGACAAATGAATGAACTAAAGCAAGGAAGAGACATGGGAATCCTAAGGGAAAGGAGGGCGGCAGGTTAAACAGAGGTCAGGAAAAACCCTACTGAGGGCAGCATCGAGCCAGTGCAAAGACTTCCATGAGTCCACGAAGCCCTGTTTTGCCTCAAGAGAAGTATTTTTTTGGAAAGGTCTTTTTTTGGTGGTAAAATAGGTATAATAAGAAATTTACCTTTTTAAACTATTTTAAATCTACAACTCAGTGCATTAAATACATTCACTGTGTCATGCAACCACCATCACTAATTGCAAAACTATTATTTCAAATGGAAACTCTGAAAACCATTAAACAATTAAGCAACAACTCCCCGTTCCTCTTCCCCCCGGAGACTCTGGAAAATTTTAATCTACTTTCTGTCTCTATGGATTTGGCTATTCTAGATATTTCATGTAAGTGGAATCCCACAATATTTGTGCTTTTATTTCTGGCTTATGTCATTTAGCATAATGGTTTCAAAGTTCATACATGTTCTAGCGTGTGTCATAATTTTCTTGATTTTATGGGTAAGTAATATCCCATATGCTACATTTTGTTATCCATTAATCTGTTGACAGGCATTTCATTTGTTTCCACATTTTGGCTATTGTGGATAATGTTCCAGTGAACATTTGCATGTAAGTATCTGTTCAAGTCACTGTCTTCAGTTCTGGACTTCTACTAAAAATGAAATTGTTGGATCATACAATATTTCTATGTTTAGCTTTTTAAGGAAGACACTAAACTATTTTCCATATGGTTTCACCTTGTATATTCCCACCAGCAATGTAAAAGGATTCTGATTTTTCCACATCATTGTCAATATATTTTGTTTTTCTGTGTTTTTTCTTTTGTTTTAAAATTATACCTGTCCTAGTAGGAGAAAGTGTTAAGTGAAAGGGTTAGTTGCTCAGTCATGTCTGACCCTTTTCGACCCCGTGGACTGTAGCCCACCAGGCTCCTCTGTCCATGGGATTCTCCAGGCAGGAATACTGGCGTGGGTTGCCATGCCCTTCTCGAGGGGACTTTCCTGACCCAGAGATCAAACCCAGATCTCCCTCATTGCAGGCAGATTCTTTCCTTTTGGAGCTACTATCAAGAAGTATCTCATACCTACTACTGTGGTATCAATGTGCACTTCCCTAGTGACTAATGATGTCACCCATCTTTTCATGTGCTTATTAGCCAATTATATATTTTCTTTAGAAAATGTATATTTAAGTCCATGGCCCATTGTAAAATTGTGTTGCTTTGCTTTTTTGTTGTTGGGTGTTAGGAGTTACTTATATGATTTGGATACTAAATCCATCTTAGATGACTGGCAAACATTTTCTGTTTGGAGAGATCTTTTAAATAAAAATCATATTGTGTGTGTGTGTGTGTGTGTGTGTGTGTGTGTGTGTGTGTGTGTTAGCTCCTTAGGCATGTCTGACTCTTTGTGATCCCATGGACTGTAGCCCACCAGGCTCCTCTGTTGATGGGATCCTTCAGGCAAGAATACTGGAGTGGGTAGTCATTCCCTTCTCCAGGGGATCTTCCTCACCCAGGGATCAAACTAGGGTCTCCTGCATTTCAGTCAGACGCTTGACTGTCTGAGCCATCATGAAGCCCCAAAATCATATTACAAAAGGTTAAGGAATGTGGCGAAATAAAGAAGTGAAGGAAGCGGACAGTAGACTACTCTTTGGGAATGAAGTGATAATGAAGTGAGGAGATAATTAGGGAAAACGTGATAAAGCTGAGGGAGAATTAAGTGTAGTAGATGATAGAAAGGAAAGCAGGAGACAGTGAAAAATGATGGATCTGAAGAGAGGATAGTTGATGGGGAAGATGGCAGGGATTCCAGAGATGGGGGGGGGATGTGCTGTGCAGTGCTTAGTCGCTCAGTCATGTCCAACTCTTTGTGACCCCATGGGCTATAGCCCACCAGGCTCCTCTGTCCATGGCGATTTTCCAGGCAAGGATACTGGAGTGGGTTGCCATGTCCTCCTCTAGGGGACCTTCCCAACCCAGGGATCAAATCCACGTCTCCCACATTGCAGGCAGATTCTTCACCGTCTCAGCCACCAGGGAAGCCCATGAACACTGGAGTGGGTAGCCTATCCCTTCTCCAGGGAATCTTCCTGTCCCGGGAATAGAACTGGGGTCTCCTGCATTGCAGGCAGATTCTTTACCAGCTGAGGTACCAGAGAAGCCCCAGCTGGTAGATACAATGCTCTAGAAATATGGAAGGAAATATGAGTCTGGCAAAGGATTGATAGTAAAGAATGACCTCTTTTTCCTGATTTAAGAACAAAAGTGACAAACCAGGGCTCCATGTCTTCCCTGCTGTCTTCATGGATGTGAGAAATCAAGTTAAAAATAAATCAGGTCAGTATCATTTAGAATTTATAATTTCTCCCTCATAACTTCAATATGTTTCATGAACAGTTATTCATCAAAAAAGCCACAAAGTTAAGCATAAAACCTACGCCTATATGTGACAAACACAAGCTCAAGTATCTTCCAAAAGCCCTACATTTTCTGGGGCCCCCGATTTCCAGGCCAAAATGGTTTGCAAAGACCTGCCTCTGTGTCATTATTAATGGTAGTGATGTGGGAAATCTTTATTTTGATCAGTTCATGCCTGTAATTAAAAACCTTGACCCGTTGTTCCTGCAGAACCAGCTCTGCATCGCCTCTGCTCTTGAAGTGGTCCTCATCATATTAAAGATGTGTGTGTGTGTGCACTCAGCTGTGTCCAACTCTCTGCGACTCCATGGACTGTAGCCCACCAGGCTCCTCTTGTCCATGGGATTCTCCAGGCAAGAATCCTGGAGTGGGTTGCTATTTCCTTCTCCAGGTGATCTTCCTGACACAGAGATTGAACCCGTGTCTCTTGTATCTCCTGCATTGGCAGGCAGATTTTTTATCTGAGGAGAAATCAATCCAGCTTCGTTAAACCAGGTTTTAAAAGACTCATTCGTACAGGAAGCACTTTATTTTATGTTAGCAACTGTTTACCTCCCAAGGACCAAAATTCTAGAAAATACACTTTGGGAAATGCTAACCCAGATGGACAATTCCTTTCCTGGAATGTTCTGCCTCTCCTTAGTTTTATCTTATGAATCTCAGAAGAAAACCTGCTTCGTCTCCACCGGTGTTTTTCTTTCCTCTTTTGTAGTTTCTTTGATCTTTGCTTTTCTCTGGGAAGCATTAAAAATGTCAGTGAATGACATTCTGCAGAACTGAGTCTCATAATGAAAGCTGAAATAGAATTAAATATATATATATATATATATATATATATATATATATATATAGTAGTAGTGCTAGTCACTCAGTTGTGTCCGACCCTTTACGACCCCATGGACTGTAGCCCGCCAGGCTCCTCTGACCATGGAATTCCCCAGGCAGGAATACTGGAGTGGGTTGCCATTTCCTTCTCCAGGGGATTTTCCTGACTCAGGAATCAAACTGGGATCCCCTACACTGCAGGCAGATTCTTTACCGTCTGAGCCACCTGGGAAGCCCATATATACATATATGCATTCAAAGCACAAAAACATCTATATTATTATTGGTTCAAATTCTTTCTACTGTTTTAATCTTTTGACACTCCTATGGCAGTTTTATGGGCAACGGACCATCACATGGAATTTCTGAGCAGAGATATTAATAACTCAGCAGGGGTGTGGAAATGTGCCCATGAATGTGGTAAAGACTGAAAACTGAGCCCCGTCTGAACACACAGTCTACCAGCAAGGGGGTGTGGTAGCTCACGGCCATCCTGCCCATTTGTACTTAGACAGAAAGGGGCAGTTGGTTCATAATGAGCTGGTTCAACAAGCCTATAGCTTCTTTCCTGCTGCTGTGACTGTGAGTCCGTACTGTAATTATAACAAGGGATTCCATAAACATTATGACCATGTATTAAACACATGTGATAGCATCAGAGAGACACCATAATAACAGCAGAATGTTAACAAGCAAAAACATGTTCGTGTTTGACAAAGCATAACACGAAACTTCCTTAAGCAGTGCTTTTCCTTTTAAAGAATGCCAGCAAATTTGGAACATAGATTTACATCAGCTAAACAACCAAACAAGCAACAATACACTGGGAAAAAGAAACCCTACAAAATATGAATCCCAATTCAGAATTTCAGAGAACATATTAAGCTTCTTATCCTCAGCCTAGACTTAGAATGACAATGTTATTTAGAAGTAAAAACTTGAAATTTAGTATAAGGAAGTACACTTGTGGGTAAATAAGTTTTAATTGAGATATTCAGAGGACAAAGAGATATAGGACCAAATGCAGGTCAAATAATAATAGCCAGGACATGGAAGCAACCTAGATGCCCATCAGCAGACAAATGGATAAGGAAGCTGTGGTGCATATACACCATGGAATATTACTCAGCCATTAAAAAGAATTCATTTGAATCAGTTCTAATGAGGTGGATGAAACTGGAGCCCATTATACAGAGTGAAGTAAGCCAGAAAGATAAAGACCATTACAGTATACTAACACATATATATATGGAATTTAGAAAGATGGTAATGATAACCCTATATGCAAAACAGAAAAAGAGACACAGAAATACAGAACAGACTTTTGGACTCTGTGGGAGAAGGCGAGGGTGGGATGTTTCAAGAGAATAGCATTGAAACATATATATTATCTAGGGTGAAACAGATCACCAGCCCAGGTTGGATGCATGAGACAAGTGCTCGGGGCTGGTGCACTGGGAAGACCCAGAGGAATCGGGTGGAGAGGGAGGTGGGAGGGGGATTGGAATGGGGAATACATGTAAATCCATGGCTGATTCATGTCAATGTACGACAAAAACCACTACAATATTGTAAAGTAATTAGCCTCCAACTAACAAAAATAAATGAAAAAATAAATAAATAAAGGTTAGATTTCCGCTCTAAAAAAAAAAAAAGACGAAATGACCAGCATCTATTAAAGCAGGGGTCCCCAACCTCTGGGGTCTAATGCTTGATGATATGAGGTGGAGCTGATGTAATAGTAACAGAAATAAAGTGCACAATAAATGTCATGAGCTTGAATCCTCCTGAAACCATCCCCTCTTTCTGGTCCGGGGGAAAACTGTCTTCTATGAAACTGGTCCCTGGTGCCAATATGTTTAGGGACTGGTATATTAAAGGACATGGGTCACACTACAATGGTTGCAATGATGGTGGACCTCGCTGAGGGTCAAGACAAATGAAAAAGCGTGAAGAGCGTAATCTCATTATGACAGCTACGTATAGAATACAGAGACATGTACATCTGTGAAAAATACAGAACTGGTGGGAAATCAAATAATCAGAATTTGAGACGCCTGTTTTGAGAATACCTTTTGACTCATTGTGCTGGAAAGTGGGAAATACATGTACTGAACATTAGGAGAACATGTACTCAGACACTAGTTTGAACTCCCCCAGGAAGGCTAACTCTTGTAACAAACATCTAATACATGTTTATTTCTCACACATTTCACAGAGCCATGTTGTGGAGCAGTGGGTTCTGCATCACCAAGGCATTCAGGAACCCGAGGTGCCTCTATTGGCTCCAAGATTCCTAGGGCTTCACAGTCTTTCAGACCGTGTCTGATCAGGAGAAGGAGTAAGAGGGCTGGGTGAAAACCTTGGTACGCTTGGAACCTGAAAGGTGCGGGTATCACCCCCACCCAAAGTCCTCTGGCCGCAACTGCACTATGTGGTCCCACCGATTTTCTGAGAAATGTAGTCTCCCTAGAGTCAAGGAGGAAAATGAAAGGGGTTTATCTCTGCCACATGAACTACAAGTGAAAAATTTTTGTTTCACTTGTCAGTTGTCAGTCCTCAAATCAGACAGAACTGGGTTCAGTGTCAGGTCGCCCCATTTATCAATTATATACATGGCCTTGGACAAGCTACACAAACTTTTGGAGTCTCATTCTTCTTCAGTCTTAAATTGGGTAGAAAGTGAAAGTATTCGTCCTTAAGTCTTGTCTGATGCTCTGCAATTCCACGGACTGTAGCTTGACAGGCTCCTCTATCCATGGAATTCTCCAGGTAAGAATACTGGCATGGATAGCCATTTCCTTCTCTAGGGGATCTTCCCAACCCAGGGATCAAACGTGGGTCTCCTATGTTGCAGGCAGATTCTTTACCATCTGAGGCACCATTGGATAATAATGGTATATTTATCATAGAGAATCCATGAGGTTTAAGCAATATGAATTATATAAGGAAGTTAGCATAGTTTCTGGCATAAATAAGCATTCATGAAAGGTTAATTTACTGCAAGATTCGTATCAGGTCTAAAGTTTGAGATTTTGTTTTTCTTATATTGGTTAATAACAGGTCAGCTCTTAGTCAGCTCAAAGTCATCAGAGAAGCAAACGCTTCCAGGGTTGGCAAACATTTAACATCTGTGCGTGTGTGTTCAGTCACTCAGTCATTCCTAACTGATGGCCACCTTTTCTCCCTTTGACATGTCATCAGAGTCCTTATAAACTCAGCATCAGAGTTGGCATGGCACGAGTGATGCAACCTATCTGCCACCATGAATTTAAATTTTACCTTAATAAAAAGTGAGATCAAATGCTCTGGGACCAGTTGCACCATACAGGTAACAGGTTTGGTTGCATGAAAGATCTCGATTTCAAAGTTGAATTTAGCATGACTCAGAGAGGAGAAAAATATAAAGTAACATCCAGATATATGAAGTCTAGCTGGGGAGCACGTGAGCCAGAAAAGAGAATAAGGATAACTGAAGCTGATTTTAATGACCAATTGAATCTCCAAATCAGAAGCTAAATTAAATAAAATCCGGGCTGATGAAAACCTATTTGATTTGAGCACAATAAGAGGTTTTCAGTGGGCCTCTAGATGCTATTTGTGTGCTGTGAGGAACATAGGACCACAGGCGGAGGAGGTGAATTGTTTGTGTCTGCAGATAAAACAGGTTGAGCTCCTTCTCAAGCAACATAGCCAAAAATACAAGGGAAGAAATTGGTTCATGCTTAGGCAGGGGTTGATGATCGAGGAAGGATTTTTTTAATAATAGGAATCACAAAAATATGCTTAAAACTGTATGGAAAGACTTCAGAGACCAAAGTTCTATTTCGTAATCACAGCAGAAAAAAAAGGAAAACCCCAGAGAGAAAATGTGCAGGAGCCCAGCAGAGTGACAAGAAGTCAGAGGAAATCAGTGAGAGGCCAGACGCAGCCTCACAAACCAAGGACTCCAAGTGGCAGGAGGGAAAATGGCAAACTCTCTGCAAGCTGGGAATGGTACAGAGGACCTGGGGAAACCAGGGCAAGTGGATCTAAGCTGGATGTTTCAAAGTAGGAACATAAATTCCATTTTAGATTAGGACAGGGCTGCAGCTGAGGAGTCTGTGAGTCATGGGGTGGGACTGCCCACGTATAGTGGCTTTGCCAGGCCACGCTTTCATCTCCATTTCCTCCTTTAGCCCTAAAATCTTCTTTCCTCTCTGACAGTCCCTCATGCACTGCCATCCTGTCTTCCCATGGGACTCAAGTAGGGGAGAGGATCACAGTGGAATGAACCAGTGCAGCAGTAAATAACCTAGGGTCTGAATCCTAACTCTGTGAAAGCCACTCAGTCATGTCCGACTCTTTGCGACCCCGTGGACTGCAGCCTGCCTGTGAGGCTCCTCCTGTCCATGGAATTCTCCAGGCAAGAATACTGGAGTGGGTAGCTTTTCCCTCCTCCAGGGATCTTCCCACCCCAGGGATTGAACCCAGGTATCCTGCATTGCAGGGGGATTCTTTACTGTCTGAGCTACCAGGGAAGCCCAAGAATACTGGAGTGGGGAGCCTATCCCTTCTCCAGGGGATCTTGCTGACCTGGGAATGACACTGGGGTCTCCCGCATTGCAGGGCAATTCTTTACCAGCTGAGCTACCAGGGAAACAATCAGTGCTTACAACCACTATTTCCCTCACTTGTTAGGTGAGAATAATATTAACAATACATCTTTTAAAAGACTGTTACAAGAATAAAATAAGAAAAGACATATAAAACATCTAGCATTGTTCCTCATGTTAATAGATTCTCAGTAATGACTGGCTATAATTATTTAAAAGCAGAAGAATTCCACTCTACAGTTCTTCTATAGTTTGGTGTCCTAATTATTTTATTTGATTGCTTTGCATGGCATTAAAAAAATAAATTGGATAACTTCTGTTTCTGGCCATAGGATCCAGACTCATCCTCCCACCATAAATAACTAGAAAACTGGACAAAAATATGCAAAAAGCTGTTTTTAGGCACTGAACCACCAGTAGTAGAGGACAATGGTCTTTGATAAAAAAGGGAAAACAACAGAGGTAAGCCCTGTGATAGCTCTGGCTTTTTTCTTAAAGGCAATTTATGGATCAACAAGCAGAAAGGAGAACTCAAAACGAAGCCCTGCAGTCTCTCAGAGTTGAGGAAATTGAGATCGTACATTGGGAAGGTGAGGGATCTAAAAATTTCAGGGAGAGTGTCAGAAACAATGGAGCTGTAAGCAAGAGTTTCTGAAACCTATGTAGGGGTCACTTCTAGACTTTGGTGAATACTAATAGGTATGCAGTATGTCTGAATGCCACAAGTAAGGTAAAACTTCCTGAAATCAAGTGAAGAATAACTTTCAAGGAAAGAACAATTCTGAGAACTTATAAGCTAAAGTTCCCAGAGCTCATGCAGAGCTAGAACTCTTTATGTTTCCAAAAGCCAGAGTGGAAAGACCAAACTGAATACATGGGCATTCAGTAGAGACTTCAGAACACTCACAGCTTCCTAGTGGGACTAAAGTGGACCTACACTTACTATAAATAAAGCTTAAAATCAAGTCTCAAAAGGATCAAAGTGATCCACAAGTAACCTCATGGCCACCAACACTTTCTAAAGAAAAAGGAAAAGCAAAAAAAAAAAAGAAAGCAGCACTCAACATTATAAAATTCACAAAATTCATTCAATTAACTCCTTAAGTTTAAGCTATATCAAATAGTTGTGGAAGATGTGTAGAAATCACAATTCTTTAAAGTATCAACTTAACAAGCATTTTTTTGAAATAGTAATTAGGATAAAAAATTTTTCCATCTAAAGTAATCACTGCTAGATATGCAAGGAAGTAGGAAGATGAGTCCCATAAACAAAAAAGAAATCAATCAATCAATCAATAGAAACAGATCCAGACATGACAGGGAGAATAAAATTGCCAGACAAGGATGTTAAACATGCTCAATGTGCTCAAACATTTGAAGGAAAGTATAACATAACAAGGATAAGAAGAGAAGGTATAAAAAAGAACCGAATGAAGTTGAAATGAAAAATAAAACATATGAAATAAAAATTTTACCGGACAGGATTTATAGCAATTAGACAATACAAAAAAATTCAGCAAAGTTGAAAAAGCAATAAAAGAAGCCACTCAAAACTTAATCACATAGAATAAGAAACACTTACAAAAAAAAATCCAAGAAGAATCTCAAAGGAAATATCAAGTGGTCTAACAAGTACATATCATCAGAGTCCGAGAAAAAGAGTTGGTGGACAGAACAGAAAATATACTTGAAATAAAGGCCAAAAAATTTCAAATTTTGATCAAAATAATAAATCTATATACCCAAGAAAGAAACAATGCAGGAGAAAAAATCAAGATTCATTACAATTGAATTATTAAAAAACAGAGATAAAGAGAAAATCTTAAACATGGCAAAGGAAAAAAGTCGAATAGGTATAGAAGAAGAAGAAGAATCACCTCAGACTTCATGGGAATTATGTAAACCAGAGGCAACAAAATGATGGATTTAAAGCGTGGAAAGAAAAATAGCATTATCATTTTAGAATCTTAACATTCATCTTAAAATACCTTCCAAAATTAAAGTGAAATCAAAAACTTTTTTAGACACACCAAAGCTGACAGAATTTACTGCTAGTAGACCCGAGCTATAAGAAATATCAACTTGAGTCAAAGAGAACAATATTTTTTTCCTCAGACACATAGAAGATCCAAAGGAATGTATTAAAGCATAGTAGAACTAGTAAGTCATTTTAGCAAAATTGCTAAAATACACAGGACAAAATACTAAAGTATCTGTTGCTCCATACTAGAGATAAGCAATTGGAATATTAAATTTCAAAACACCATACTATTTGGAATCTCATTATGAAATTTCATATCAGTTGCATTTATAGTAGTAAAAATGGGAAATAATACATAGGTACATGGAGAGATGAACAGACTTTTAAAAATGTGG
Organism: Cervus canadensis; assembly: GCF_019320065.1. NCBI lineage: Eukaryota > Metazoa > Chordata > Mammalia > Artiodactyla > Cervidae > Cervus > Cervus canadensis. Next base: position 45,993,269 of record NC_057406.1, read on the forward strand.
CATATTTATACAATGGAAAACTACTCAGGAGAAAAAAAGTAAAAAACATGTATGAATCTCAAAAACATATATGCTAAATAAAGGAGCTAGAGACAGAACAGTCCCAAGTGCTCATTTCAATTTTTATGAAATCTTAGATAAGACAAATCAATATACAGTGAACAAAAGCTGATCAGTGGTTACCTGGGGTTTGAGGATGAGGAGGATATCGGATGAAAAATCAAATGATTAAATCTTTTGTGCTGGTAAAATATTCATCATGATTTTATTAGTAATTATAACTATTTATCAAAACTTGAACTGTATTCTTTATTCCTTTAAGTAGACAATTGGCAAATATTTTTTATTTTTTATCATATATTTTATATTTTTAAAAAATTTTTTTGTATTGGGTTTTAGCCAATTGATAATATTGTAATAGTTTTAGGTGAGCAGTGAAGGGCCTCAGGCATACATATACATGTATCCATTCTCCCCTAAACTCCCCTCCCATCCAAGCTGCCAGGTAACATTGAGCAGAGTTCCATGTGCGATGCAGTAGGTCCTTGCTGGTTATCCGTATACTTTAAATTATTGTATTTTGTGTCTGCATGCATGCTAAGTTGTTTCAGTCAAGACCAACTTTTTGCAACATTATGGACTGTAGCCCAGCAGGCTCCTCTGTTCATGGGATTTCCAGGCAAAAATACTGGAGTGGGTCGTCATGCCCACCTCCAGGAGATCTTCCTGACCCAGGGACCCACCCCAAGAGTCACGTCTCCAGCATTTGCAAGCGGGTTCTTTACCACTAGTGTCGCCTGGGGAACCCATTGTGTTTTATGTTACATAAATAATGTCACAATAAAGTAAGTCAAAAAATAAGTTGAGCCTGTCATTCTTTCTCCATTAGGACCAGTCCCTATGACTCCCTACTGCCTCATGCCAAGCCCACTTTGTCCTATGAGAGGGACAAGAGCCAAGTGAGGCAAGTAAAGAAGTAGAAGGCAAGCTTTAAGCATGCGCTCACTCTCAGCATCGGGCACAGCCCTGTTCTGCTGCGTAGCCTGACTTTCTTGGCAGCCAGCTTTCCCTTCTCACCTTTCTTTTAAAGTTCACCAAAACAACCGCTTTCCTATGCTGCTACCTGCTGTCCATACAACTGTGAGCAATGTTTCCCATCCTAATCACCTGGAAATCTTTTACCCTGATTAGCTCCCAATTACAGGCATGCTCTGGCTCTCCAAACAGTCCTCATTAGCCTGGCCATCCAGTGCTGTGGTGGCAATTATTCTGCTCTTCAAAGGGCGTCTGTATCATCCTTTGAGCTTTGCTGTCTATCCTGAGCTCCAGATCTGAATTTTCCCCAGTCACTGTACAGTAACACAGGAAGTCTCATATTTATTTTACAACTCAACAGATAAATATAAAACCATCAACTTCGCTCCAAACTACCTTCTGACTTCCCTCTTCAGAAGTTCTCCCATCACACTGCTCCTTTCCATTGCCACATCCTGTCAGCTCCATCTCTTACAAATGTTATCGCTTTCCTTATTGCTTCTACCACCTACCTCCCCTCAAACTTAGAACTCAGTATCTTTTACAAGTGCTGCCTGAAGACTAGCTGCTGTATACCTCTCAGTCTCTCCTATTCTAACCCACCCCACCCATTTCCTGAAAGTAGATCTAACAATTTACTCTTGTTCTACAAAATTCTTTCTTTTATTGGAGTATAACTGATGTACAGTGTTGTGCTAGTTTCTGCCGGACAGCAAAGTGAGTCAGCTATGTGCACACATATATCCCCTCCCTCCCACCCACCTCACTCCTCTAGGTCATCACAGAGCACCGAGCTCAGCTCACTCTGCGCTACAGTGGGTTTCCACTAGCTGTCTCCTTCATTCGTGCTAGTGTATTCATGTCAAACTCAACCTCCAAAATCAGCCCACCCTCTCCTCCCCCTTCCCATGTCCACACGTCCACTCTCTATGTCTGTATCTCTATTCCCATCCTGAAACGAGGTTCGTCTGTACTATTTTTCTAGCCTATATATATTTATTGATATTGAAATTTGCTCAGTCAAGTCTGATTCTTTGTGTCCCCACGCACTGTACAGTCCATGGAATTCTCCAGGCCAGAATACTGGAGTGGGCAGCCTGTCCCTTCTCCAGGGGATCTTCCCAACCCAGGGGTTGAATCCATATCTCCCTCATTGCACGTGGATTCTTTACCAGCTGAGCCACAAGGAAAGCCCAAGAATACTGGAGTGGGCAGCCTGTCCCTATCCCAGGGGAGCAGAGGGGTAAAGAGAGGTTAAGTGTGAAGGACCTGAAATTTGTCTTACAGGGTAAGAATCAGAAAGAGAAAAACAAATGTCACCTCATGTGAACTGAAGTTCACCCTGTGTGACAAACTCTCGGTCCACCCACATCTCTAAAAATGACCCGATTTCATTCCTTTTTATGCTTGAGTAATATTCCATTGCACATATGTACCACATCTTTATCCATTCATCTGTCAATGAACACTTAGCTTTTTCCCACTTCCTGGCTATTGTAAATAGTGCTGTGATAAACATTGGGGTGCATTGTCTTTTTGAATTATGGTTTTCTCAGGGTATATGCCCTGTACTGACTCTCCTTCACATACTGAATAACAGATCCCTAGTTTATGTTCAAGGTTGTCTATTCTTTATCTGAAACACCCCTCCTTCACACTTATCCCTCATTACTCCTCTACTCAAATCATCTTAGAGGAGAATTGCACTTTCCCTGAATATACCACCTACTACATGTCTAACCTTTGCTGCCGGTGATCATACTGGTTTGCTAAGACTGCCATAGGAAAGCACCACAGATTGTCTTAAAAAACAGAAATTTATTTCCTCACCACTCCAGAGGCGAGAAGCCTGAAATCAAAGTATCAGCAGGATTGGTCTATTTTAAGAACTTTCTCCTTTGCTCATATATGGTCATCTCCTCCCCGTGTCTGCATATGGTCTTCCCTCTGCATGTGTCTCGGTTCTAATTTTCTTTCATAAGGACATTAGTCATATTGGAATAAGGCCCATCCATGTGACCTTATATTAACTTAATTACCTCTTTAAAGACCCTATCTCCCAAATAAGGCCATATTTTGAGGTATTTGGGGTTAGACTTTAACTTACAAATTTTGAAGGAGACACAATTTAGCCCCAAATAATGACCATTGGTTTAGTGTTCCCTTGTTCTTTGTTACAACCCATCCAATCTCTATCCAGCCTCAAACATCAGATCAGATATTACCTTCATCTTGAAGTTTTTCCATATGGGCAAACCAGACAGGCCCACTTACTATTCTGAGCCCTGGGAACATTTGGTTTGTACATCTGTCAGTATATGAATCATAGTTACTATGCATTAGAGCTACTAGTAAAATTTTCTTCTCTCTTCTATAATGTAAGCTTTGTGTAGCCAGAGAAGGTGTTATTTTCATTATCTTGACATTGTTCTGGCACAAACAAATATTTGTGATTGAATATGGTACTCCAAGATAGGTCAGCCTTCAAGACAGGACTTTGGGAACAAAGAAAGGTTGCTTCCTTTTTTTTGCCTCCCTTTTCCTCACATCCTGATAAACTTCATTAGTTCACTTATGGCATTGGCAATTGATTGTAGATGAAGTACAATATCTTGATAAGTGTAATGATATTTTAGGCTTTTAGAGTAGATGTTAGTGGCGAGAAAGCAGGAAGACTATTGAGACTTGGGCCAAGGAACAAGGTAAAAAAGGAGTATAAATATTTATTGAGGATTTACTACCAGATAGGACTCTTAGTCCCAGTATTTTGATCACCTGGTGCAAACTGCTGACTCACTGAAAAAGTCCCTGATGCTGGGAAAGATTGAGGGCAAAGGGAGAAGAGGGCATCAGAGGATGAGACGGCTGGATGGCATCACCGACTCAATGGATATGAACTTGGGCAAACTTTGGGAGATAGTGAGGGACAGGGAAGCCTGGTATGCTGCAGTCTATGGGGTCACAAAAAGTCAGACACGACTGGGTGACTGAACAACAACAAAGACTTTTAGAAACTTTTTGCTCATTTAATCCTTATGACAATGCTATGGAGATAGGCTGTAGTTTTCACATTTTACAAAAGAGAAACCTGAGGCTCAGAGAAGTTAAGTGACATGTAGTTCATAGTTATTGGTACTTTATGGCACAACCAGAATTCCAATGCAGGTCCAGCATGTTTCCAATACTTGACCTCAAACTCTTTCTACCAAGTCCCACTCAACTGTAGCTCAGGTAGCTCTGATAGTAACACAGGATACGGTATTGTTTAGGTGGGAGGCACTAATCCAAGTGTCTCAGATACAGTTGTTGTTTAGTCAGTGAGTCCTATCCGATTTTTTGCAACCCCAAGGAATATAGCCACCAGGCTCCTCTGTCCATGGGATTTCCCAGGCAAAAATTCTGGAGTGGGCTGTAATTTCCTTCTCCATGGGATCTTCCTGACCCATGGATCAAACCCACATCTTCTGCATTGACAGGCTGATCCCTTACCACTGGGCCACCTGGGAAGCCCACATAGATATAGTAATTCATTTCATTTTTAAAACTCAGTGAGGTAGGCCCTGTATTATCACCATTTTACGTAGGCAGAAACTGTGGCACAGAGATGTGAAGTAACTCCCCCAAGTAATAATAAGTAGAAGGTCCGAGATCTGACCTAAGCTGACTAAATGCAGAGTTTCAGGCTGAACTACTGCCTCTCTTCATAACAGGCCAACTTCCTGTGTGACCCTAGATTCATATTCCCACTCGGAATCTCTGCTCATCAGCTGTCTGATGAAAAGCTATCTGGAGGCCAGCCAGACACAGACACACGAGGCAGTTCAACCTTTCCCAGGTTATTTCTTTCTTGTACTTTTTGTAGTGCAGTAACTACTGAAATAATAGGTACTAGACATTCACTTTTCACCCTTTGGGAAACATGCTTCCTAGTCCGCATGCCAGCACACATACCATCCAGCCCAAGCTGGGAGGTGAATTGTTTTTTTGTTTGTTTGTTTGTTTTAGGAAAAGTGCATTTCTCACATTTAGTTGATCTCCATGGGTTGCTTTTTGGTTTCGGTTTTATTTTTACTTTTTAAAGAGGAATGCATAAAGTGGGAAGTTGTCCAAAAGTATATCAGTTATTTACACACAGCATTGTATGTGCAGGCACTGTATTTTTGCAGACACTGTCCCCAGCTGCTGCTAAAAGGCAAGAAGACATTTTGCTAAAGGTTTTACCTGTAGCAACTTGCTTCTATTTGTCGCCTTTGAAGAAGGAAATTGGATTTTACCAAGAAGTAGTGTGAGATGGTTCTGAACATTGCCTCTCTCCTGGTTCCCATGGTGGGGGGAGGACGCTCAGCTCCTCTCCTCTCTCTGCCCCTGTGGGGATGAAGTAATTGATCTCACTGGTAAACATGGGGAGAATGGCTGGATAAAATGCTGTTCCTCTTTCACATTGCTTTGAACTGCCTTCATGGCTAAGAGAGGGAATTCACCTTAAATTTGCATGGCAGCTTCATACCGCAAAAGACACCCCACAGGAATTCAAACTGACTTTAGATTTAATCATTACATTAAAAAGTAGAAGGCTTCTTGGGAAGAAGTTCTCTCAGGTCTAAGCAATTCCAAGATGAGAATCAGTGTCAGCAGATATGGCAGGATACAATCAAAACACTCACAAGATTTGGTGAAGACCAAAATACTGAATAGAGTTCACAGTGTCTGGAGCTGCGACCGTCCAAATTTTGAAACATTGCTAGAAGGTAGGACGCTCTCCAGGGACCTTCTGTGAGAATGAAGCCAATCTGGAGACAATTGCTTTGTTTCTCGTACACGGTAAATGCAGCGTGCCAAAATTAAGCTCTTGTGGGAACATTTCTGTCAACAGTGTTTAAGTTCATAGATTGTGACTTTGGAACAAGTGGCACTACTAGATTATATATATGTGTGTGTGTGTGTGTGTGTATCAGTCCTTCATTAATCATAACATTATTCTATCTTCTCAACCCCGCAAAGTCCCTTTTACAAGTAGGCTTGTTCTGATTTTTACATCTTTTTACAATACTTTTATTGGTGAGTAGATAAGATAAAATAAGCTATAACTTTTTTAAAAATGTGATTGATACGGCGGACTTGACATCAATGTCTGTGTCTGTAGAGCTGTGGAATAGTGACTCTAGTTCCTCCCCCACTGGAATGATGGGTCAGTGACAGATATGACCATTAGCTGACGTCCCACCTGGACACCTCGGCCATCACACATGACACCTGCCACAGGATTTGCAAAGCTGATTTGCCAACATTGAAAAGGTTACCAATTTGATGGCTTAAATATTATGCCTAAGTCAGTTCTTTTCAGGCAAGCAGCATCACTGGGGCTTGGGGAGAATGCATGAAAGTTTGATTTTCAGAAAGCATGTCAATTTTTCTTGAATCATAAGACTCTGAAAGGTTTTCTTTTTTTTTTAATTTTTTTTGCAAGGCATTAACTCTCAGTAAATGTTTACCTTTAATTTTAACTTGAAACTAAGTTTGAGAAATTCCAGTCCACATGGATTTTGTTTTCACAAAAGTCATCAAGAAGGCTTACAGAAGACCGCCTTTGATAAAAGATGATGAAACTGCTGCTTCACCTCCAAGAGAATCTGGAGTATTTTATTTATTATGACCTCATTTACAGACAAAGTTCCAGTTGGTTAAAATCTAATTTAAATATCAGAAGTTTTTGTATTTCCCAAACCAAGGGGGGGAAAAATAAAGAAAGAAAGGAAGGAAGGGAAGAAAGGAAAGAGAGGGAAAGAGGAGGGAGGGATGAGAGATTGAGAGAGGTGAGAGGGAAAGGAAAAAAAAAAGAGTGTTACAGGAGGTTGGGTTGCAAAGATACCACTGTAGATAAGAGAGATGACCGATGCGGACCTACTATACAGCACAGGGAATTCTATCCAGTATTCTGTGATAACCTACATGAGAAAAGAATCTAAAAAAGAGTGATTATATGTCTATGTATACCTGAATCACTTTGCTGTACACCTAAGACTAATACAATATTACAAATCAACTATACTCCAATAACATTGAAATATTTTTAAAACAGAGGATTGCTGCAGAGCTTCACTGACTTTCTGAACTGCATCCCAAACAAGCAATTAGAACGGGACAGGCATTGGGTGGAGTCCCTGATACACGCCCAGGAGAAACTTCTTGATAAGGGCTCACTCAGGACCCCACCGCTAGCCACCTCCATGCTTCTCCCCACCTCTCCTCATTCCGTTCTGAACCTGAGCTTCTGTCCTGCTTCACCCTGGAAGGAAATGAGCCCCACTGCTGAGAACAAATACAAACCATGCCGTCCAGTCTCTACCTGCCTCTCCGCGGTTCTCTGGCCTCTGTTTTTCTCACAGTGAGGCCCTGACACACTCCACAGGTCCTTCAAGCGAGCTCTGGAGGTCAGACTGGAGAGAAAGGACTCCGTTTCCAGTGAGACTTCAGGCTTACCTCGCTTGACCAGGCTGTCTTCCTAGGAAGCACTCTGCTGGCGGTACACTTCATCTGCAGGGGTCTGCCTGCTGTGAGGTCTGAGCTCAAAGCCTAGCTCTTGACTTCAATGGCTGAAGGGCCCACACCATTGCCAGTTTTGTTTTTTTTTTCCAAGATGCAATTCTAACCAGGCGCCTTCCCTGCTTAGAGCACCTCAGTGGGTCACCAGGGCTTTTTTGCACAAAAGTTAAACCTTGCATTCTGTCTTATAGGTTCTGAAGATTCTGAGCCCTAACACCTGCCTTGAGTTTCTCCCCACACCACTCTTCCACTCACTGAAAACTTCAGCCCTCTGGCATCTTCTTCAGTACTGTGATCTCTTTTGCTTGACTCTAGAATAGGACGCAAGACGCTTTTCCTGTAAAGAGACAGACGGTCACTATTTTTTCAGGATCTGCTGGCCAAATGGTCTTTGTCGGAATGACTCACCTCTGCCATGGTGGTGCCAACATAGAGCCCCTGAAGAAGGGCATGGCAACCCACTCCAGTATTCCTGTGGGTAAAATCCCATGGACAGAGGAGCCTGGTGGGATATAGCCCATAGAGTCTCGAAGAGTCAGACACAACTGAACTGATTTAGCACACATGCACGCAGGTATAATTATAGCCTGTGCCCAAAGTCAGTGGCTCTCAGCCTTCATGAACACTGGCATCACCTGGGAGGGCTTTAAAAGTTACTGGTGCTTAGATCCTACCTGTGGAGATTCTTCTTTAATTGTTCCGGGGTGCACGCTGGCATGAGAATCTTTACAGTCTCCTCAGGTTTATTAGTCCCCTTGGGCTGCCGTAACAAATTGTTGTAAATCGGGTGGCTTAGAGCAACAGAAATTTATTCTCTCAGGATTCTGAGCCCTGAAGTCTGAACTTAAGTTATTGAAAGCTCTAGGGGCGCCTGTCCACATTCCTTGGCACCTTGACTGGACCACATGCCTCCAGTTTCTGCCTCCCTCTTCCTATCACCTTCTCCTTTCTCCTCTGTGTATCAGTTCCCCTCTGTGTACCTCTTAAAAGGACACTCATCATTGGATTTAGGGCCCCCTTGGATAATCCAACATGATCTCCTTGCAAGACTTCAAGTTAATTATATCCTCAAGGATATTTTTTTCCAAATAAGGTCACGTTCGCAGAGTCTGGGAATGCGAACATGCACCTATCTTTTGGGGAGCCAGGGTTCAACCCCAAACACCAGGAGTTCTGACCTATAGCCTCTCTCTAAGTAATGTGCACATGCTTGCCAGCGGGCTGTCACCTTGGCAACAGGCTTGTGTGGGGTCTGGTCACTTCTCCTGCCAAGTGACAAGGGTCATTTTAGAGCATTCCTTACACTGACAAAAGAGGAATAGAAGGTTAAAGACGGATGGTGAGGATATACCAAGCTAGTGAGACAGAGGGGATTCAAAGCATGGTTTTAATAACCACCTTCCCTGTTCTTTGTTCTTCCCTATGCTCTCCATCAGAATTATCTTTCCCTCTATAAAGGATCTGAACTATCCAGACTTTTCTCTTTTTTATTTTCTTTCTGCTTTCTCATTTGAAGAATTCCTTCTTAGACTGAATAGCTACAATCGTATCATCTCATCTTGTTTCAAAGACAACCATGCCCTTACTGTGATCAGACTTGTAGACAAAATTGTGGGCAGGTTTTTTGTATGTTTCTTTGAGTAACTGAGACATTCATAGTTATGATAAAGGAAATCCTGCTCTTCTTTCAGACTAATTGAGGATGGAAAGTCAGATGTACCCCTACATTTCAGTGAACCCAGAGCTGCTGTCTCACACTGAATCTGAATCCTTTGAAAACTGGGAAAAAAAAAAAAAAAAGGAAAATAGATGAAATGGGTAATTCTCATGAAATTAGGACTCCTTCTTGCTTCTCTGTTTGCTGTTTAACTTTCAAAAGTCATTTTACTTTAGCTTTTATCAGAACCAAGTTTGAATACCTAACAGTGATGATTATATTCTGGAAGGAGGTCATGAGATTGGGGATGGAATGCTCGGATGCTTTTAGATTTTTCCTCTCTGCCATCTTTAGGGAACCAAACATCATCAGAAGTTCCAACAATTTCAGTACAAACAGTACTTTCATGACAGTCCTTCAGCAACCTCCTTGATAGAAAGTGTCTAGTCTTTATTTATAATAACATAATAACAAGATTTTGAAAGAGGCAGCATGAGTATGGATTTTTTTTTTTTTTGGCACAAAGAAGAGAGGCAGCCTTTTTTTAAATGGAGGAATGGGAGGCTGTTGGGTGCTGTTTAGATAAGAAGTAGAAGGAAGAGTGTACTCAGTGATGTATTCTATTACCAGGCATGTGAGCTAATTCCAACTGCTGGCATCAACTTGCCTCTGCCATTTTGTTAGAAAAGAAGAAAAAAAAGAAGAAGAAAATACCCATTCTGCCTGTTTTCACTTTATTGTCTCATTCTTATTTTAATCCTCTAATAAAGAGGGCAAAGTCCTTTCTGCTGATTCAAGGCTTTTTGCAATTTGGAGGAAAATCCTATGTTTTTTTATTCTCCCAATTTTGATGAGATGATGAGCTATCCTGGTAGACTAATTTAGATAACTTTTCAGGTGTTCTTAACTGAAGTGAGAATTGCCAAAGAAATGCGAAAAATGCTAGCACTTATCGGAAATGCAAATGTGGCATTTGTTCAGCTTAATGTGAATAGCCCAGCCCAGACAACAAAAGAAGAGACAGTTAGAAGGTAGTCATGGTTCCCCAAATTCACTCTTTCTTCCAGCTAATATGACAGTCTTTCAAAAAGAAAAGAAAGAGAAAGAAAAAAAAGAGGAATGTGGTTTTGCTTCAGTTACCAACACAAAAAAACGCCAATTTGGTACGAGTTTTATTTTAACTAAGAAAACCTGTTATTGTGCAAGTATTGTCAGAACAAAGTAGCAATAAAGGAATTTTATGTCTGTGCTGCATTCATTATGGCTGGGTTTTAAGAGCAATGGAACTCAGGTCAACCAATGTTAGGAGGGACGGTGGGTGTTATTTGCCACTGAGGACCGTGGCAGAATAGCCATGTTTATTACCCATCATTTTTCAATGATTTTATGCCATCATTTGGGAGATGAATGAAATAACTCTGTAGCAGGCATGCATGTAAATAAATTAAGCATTAAGAACCAGCCAGTTGTAATCATCTTTCTTTGAGAATGTACTAAATAGTTGCAATCAGTGAAATGGACGAGAAATTGCATTAAATTTCAGTTCCAGTTACATAGCATAGCAGCAAAAACAAGACTCTGGTTCGAGAGGATGTCTGCAGGGAGGGAAGAATGCAGTTGTCTTCTGGGTGTGTTTTAGACCACAAAACCACACTGGGCGAATAAGGCATGGGTCACTTAGCCTTCCTAAGTGAAATTACCTATTATTGATGAACAAACAGCAATAAATGAACTCTTTAGCTGGATATTACCATTTCCCTCATTTAAGCCTCAAGCCTTCGAGGCCTGAGAACCATGGCAAATATAAAACCAATTGTCCCCTTGTATCATAACACCTCTTCCACAGTGCCCATTTTGATTACTCAGAGGATGCTTTTAAACATTAAGATTGATTGGAAATGAGAAGAGAAAGTTTGATGAAGAAATGTGGATTTTTTTCCCGCCATTTCTTTTGGAAGGAAAGTCAGAACTGTGTACAGGGAACATTTTCTTCACTTTTACTGAGTTAATGGTTGGCCTTCAAGGGTACAGATTTTCTAGCATCTTTTCCAAAGTTAAAAAAAAAAAAAGGTGCCCTCCCAACTTTTCCTGATTTTCAGTTGAATAGAGCTACATTTGGCCACTTTGAATACATGCTTTATTTGTTTTGGGTTTTTCTGTTTTATTTTTTCCCACTTTTGGTTGTGCCATGTGGCATGGTGGATCTTAGTTCCCTGACTAGGGATTGAACCCAAGCTCCCTGCATGGAAACTCGGAATTTTAACCACTGGAATAATCAGGGAAGTCCCCTTGGATACATGCTTTAGTCAGGAGATATCTTTAGCCTAATATCTTGATTTGTGATGAATATGAGCCAGTTTATCTGGAGGAAATCTCAGTGCAGAAGAAAAAGTGTATGCTCAGTCATCACAGTTGTTCATTCGTGCCCAACTCTTCGTGACCCCATGAACTGCAGCACGCCAGGCTTCCCTGTCCTTCACCATTTCCCAGAGTTTGTTCAAACTCATGTCCATTGAGTCGGTGATGCCATCGAACCACCTCATTCTCTGTCCTCCCCTTCTCCTCCTGCCTTCAATCTTTCCCAGCATCAGGATCTTTTCCAATGAGTTGGCTCTTCACATCAGGTAGCCAGAATATTGGAGCTTCAGCATCAGTCCTTTTAGTGAGTATTCAGGGTTGATTTCCTTTAAGAGTGACTAGTTTGATCTCCTTTCTGTCCAAGGAACTCTCAAGAGTCTTCTCAAAAACCACGATTGGAAAGCATCAATTCTTCAGTGCTCAGCTTTCTTTATGGTCCAACTCTCACATCCATACATGACCACTGGGAAAATCATAGCTTTGACTCCATGGACCTTTGTCAGCAAAGCGTCACCAGAGACTGATTCAAACTCTGATTCTGTCACTTACAAAATGTTTGTCCTTCAGTTAAGTTTCTGACAAACTCTTTGTCTTTTGTTGAGTTTCTTTGCCTGTCTGAGCCTTTATTTCCTCATAGATAAAACAAACATCTTATGCTCACATTATATTAACCTCCTGGTACAGTGTTTGGTCCAGTGTTCGCACAATTTTGGTGGAGGCTGAAACTTGGTCTTACAATTCAGAAAACTTGCAAGCCTAAATTGTTGTTAGAACAGTGCAGCCGACAGACAGCTAATGTTTATAGAGCCCCGAAGATATGCCAGGAAGTCTGATAGAAACTCTCATGTATGTCTTCTAATTTATTTATGACACTCAAGGTATTTTGCATAATTCCCATTTTGCTGTGGGGCAGAACAAAGCTCAGGGGGTGGGTGGCCCGCTCACAGGTCACTCAAGTACTAGAAGCTAGGGCTGGAGTTAGGATCTGAGTAGTCGAATTCCAGGTTAAGGCCTCCCTCTCTCCAGTGTTCCCTAAACCACATGTGCCAGTAGAGTTAGGGGGTCAGAACTCAATATTTGAAAACTAAAGCCTTTATCTATGGCTACATTATTACTACCGACTCAGCAATTTGTTTATATCCATCAGAATCCACTGTCACAAATAAGCAAAATCTAAATTTTACTGGATTGTGAAAAAGGAGAATTTATTGACTCAAATGATGGAACAGTCCAGGAGCAGGCACGGGTGGACCCAGGGACCACCCCAGTTCAGTGACTCTTCATTCCTCCTGATCAGGCACATCTCGGTGCACTCCCCCTCCTCCGATATGATTGCCGGCGTTTCCTTGCAAATAGTTGCAGAGTGGAAATAAAAACCCTCTCTTCCCAAAAAGAAAAGTTTTCAAAGTGATTTTTTTTTTTTTGGCAACTTGGAGACACATGCCCATCCCTTTATCAGTCGTTCTGACCAGGAGAGCTGGCCAGAACTGAGTCATAGATACTCACTTCTGGAATCAGGAGTAAAGTTCCATCAGCTGAAAAACATAAACAGAGATGCAAGAGGGGTGTCCCAGGAGAAGTGTCTGGACTGAGTGTGAGTGAACCAAGTCACAATCGCTGCTCTGGACAGAGAGCTGAAAACCAAGTCTCTCGTCTACACTCTCTGTGACCTTGAGCCAATTAAGAACCCAGACTCTGGCGCCAGACAGACCAGATGAATTCTGGCTCTGTCACTTTTCACTATGTGACGCTGAGCAGGATTCACCATCTCTCTGTTCCTCAGTTTCCTCATCTACAAAATGTCACAACTCATAGAGTTTTGGAGGAAGACTAAATAGTTTAAAATATACACATACATATGGCTAGAAAATCCTTGGCATATAGTAAGTGTTCATTCATAGCTGCTAGCTAACATTTAAAAAATTATTATGCCTCCATTTCCTTGAATTTAACATAGGACTTTGCCTTCCTTGCTTAACACACAGAATGTAAGTGAGAACACACACCTGATGGCACCCTGAAGAACAAAAGACATCACAAAACGGTTTTGTAGGGGACTGCCCTGTAGTCCAGTGGTTAAAAGCACACCTAGCAGGGATGCAGGTTTGACCCCTGGTCAGGGAACTAAGATCGCACGTGACACAGAGCAATTAAGCCTCGGAGCCACAACTTCTGAGCCTGTGCGCCATAACTAGAGAGTCTGAAAGCCTCAACAAAAGACCCTGCGTGCTGCAAATAAGACCCAATGCAGCCTAAATAAATAAATAAATATTTTAAGTGCCTGTAATGGCATTGTGACTGCACTCACAGGGATCAGATGCCCTTCACTTCCTCAGATGAAATTTGTCTGGAAGTCTTGTGCAGCGATGTTGCTGGAATCCTACAGCACTTGACATTTTCTGGTGAGCTGCTCCAGCACAACTTTGTGGATGAGTCCTTGGCTTTTATCTGAGTTTAAAAAAAAATGGGAGTCATTGTTGGTGTTTGGCTGATCAGCTCTCTCCTCTGCTCAAACCTTCCAGTGGCTTCGAATCTTACTCAGAATTAAATGCAAGGTGCTCTCCATGGTCTAAGGACCCTACTGAATCTGTCCTCCTAACTTCTTTCTCTATCATCTCAGCATTTCACATTCCCCTCTTCTCTCATTGGCTTTAGCCACGCTGACCTCCTTGATCTTTCTAAAATGTGAACATAGTAGGTTTGGGGCAGTCTCAGGGCCTTGGCACACACTTGTAATTATTCCTCACCTATCTTCTCACTTCTGGAGAAATGTCAACCTTGTCTGTGAAATCCTTTATAATCCCCCCATCACAGAATATAGCCCTCTGTCTACCTTTCCCTGCCATACATTTTATAAACACTCAGGCTTACTTGCCGTTTTACACATTTGTTTATTAATTTGTTTATGGTATGTTTTCCCTAACTAGAAGAAAAGCTCCTTACAGGAATGGTTGTCACGGCTGTTGTTAATGGCTGTGTCTCCAGAGCCTAGAAGAGTCTGGCCGTAGTACTAGAGATTCAATATTAATACATATTCGTGGAATGAATGAATAAATACAAGATGTAAAAGCACCTTGGTGGAAAGCTTGGAACATAATCAATATTCATTAAGTGTTGGTGTAAACATATTTTTTTTAGTTAACCCCTCAGTGAGATTTTTGGCTTCCCTGGAGGCTCAGATGGTAAAGAATCTGCCTGCAACGGAGGAGACCTGGGCTTGATCCTTAGGTCAGGAAGATCCCTGGAGAAGGAAATGGCAACCCACTCCAATTCTTACCTGGAAAATCCCATGGATAGAGGAGCCTGGGGCTACAGTCTTTGGGGTCACTCAGAGTCGGACACGACTGAGTGACTAACACTAACTCTACAGTGAGATTTAGTTGGTAGTTATTGAGTTATTGGAGAAACTATTCAGCAGTTGCACTCACGTATTTACTCAAGTGATTTGAAAATTGTTTGTATGAAAATCTGCAAGTGAATATTTATAACAACTATATTCATAATGGCCAAAATTTGGAAGCAACCAGAATGTCTTTCATTAAATAAGTGAATGGATAAGCAAATTGTGGCACATCCAGACAATGAAATATTGCCCAGCAATAAAAAGAAATGAGCTGTCAATCCACAAAAGGACACAGATGGATGTAAAATTCACATAGCCAAGTGAAAGAAGCCAGTTTAAGGAAGCTATACACTATATGATTCTAATTACATGGCATCTGGAAAAGGAAAAAAATCTAGTCATGGTAACAAAAACATCAGTGATTGCAGGGGATTCAGGGGAAGGAGGTGTGTGTATGCATGCTCAGTGGCTAAGTCATGTCCAACTCTTTGCGACCCCCCACCAGGCTCCTCTGTCCTTGGGTTTCCCAGGCAAGAATACTGGAGGGGGTTGCCATTTCCTAGGGGAAAGAGGAGGAAGGGTTAAATAAGTGAAGCATGGGAAATTTTTTAGGGTGATGAAACTGTTCTGTATTTATGATACTGCAATTATAGATACAAGACCTTATATATTTATCAAGTGAATTTTGCAGCACAAACAGTGAGCCTTAATTTTTATAAATTATTTAAAAAGTCATTTTAGGAGGTCTAGTAGTTATGGGACACAAAGCAGACCGTCACAAAATAATCAGTTGCAAATGTTTAAAACAGCCTCACTGGTAGGGATAGGAGAAAAGTGCTTTGGAAATGAATGGAATATAAAACTAAAGGCAAAAGAAGTTGTAGATAAGCACTGTATTCTAGCTGATAAAGCCATATGCCATAAGGGTATCAGTTAATAATTCTGATATTGATGTATGTGTGGAATTGAACAATTAAGTTAATGGATGGTGGATGGTGGAAGCCAAGCTTATCACTGCTGAAGTGGAAGTTTACAGAAATACACAGGGTAGAGGCTAGAGTGATCTGTGTTGCAATGTATCAGAATTTGAGACGTCAGTATGAAATCATGTTTAGCTTAACATAGATAGAAATGGTTCCATATAAAAATATGTATAGATATACATGTACCTATAAATCAAGACACGCATATATGTCCTTGCTGTCTCAGCTGAGATAGGCTAGAAGCAAAATGAGCACACCTAGTAGGCAGCCCTTGGTTTTTAAGACAACTCCCCAGCAAAAGGAGCAAAAATTCCTTGAAGAAATAGCTGAAATGACTGAGTCCAGGAACAGGATAGGAACTATATGAGTCTGGAGTGCCAGAAAGTAAGTGCTAAAAAACCAAAAACAAACAAGAGCCCCACAATGATGAGGGTGTGTCAAAGAGACACAGGAACAAACTGAGTGAGCTCCCAGTGGGCAGAGCTGGAACAATTTGAGCAACAAAATAAATAAGGTAGTATTGGGTTATTACCTAAGATTTGAAATAAATATCCATGAGCCACATTGATATAAAGTAATGAAAAAAAAAAATAAATGAAGAAGAATAGGCAAGTTCCCTGTGCTGAAGAATTCCAAATAATATTAGGTATTTCACTTTCTAGAATATGGAGCAAAGTCGTGTCTGACTCTTGCGACCCACGGACTGTAGCCCGCCAGGCTCCTCTGTCCATGGGGATTCTCCAGGCAAGAACACTGGAGAGCTTTGCTGTTTCCTTTTCAGGGGATCTTCCCGACCTAAGAATCAAACCCGAGTCTCCTGCATTGCAGGCAGATTCTTTAACAACTGAGCTGCAAGGGAAGCCCAGATATGGAGCATAGCTCCCGAATCACTGAAGTATAGCTGCACACAGTGGAGAAGGCGAACATACACAACCTCAGCCAGGTGATGGAGTCAACAACCTCAGTGACTGTCATGTTGATGAATGTACTCAGCAGGATGTGATGAATATAATACTTCTCTGTGGTTTTCCTCCCTCAAATACATAGCCCCGCTCTAATTACAAGAAAAACATCAGCCCAATCTCAACAGAAGATTAGTCTACAAAATACCTGACCAGTATTCCTCAAACTGTCAAGGTCACTAAAAAAAAAAGCACAGTCTGAGAAACTGTCACAGTCAAGAAGAGCCTAAGGAAATGTAATTAAATGTGCCGTGGCGTCCTGGATGGGGCCCTGAGACTGGAAATGAGAAAGAGCACATTATGTAGAAACTAAGGAAATCTGAATAAGGAATGAGTGCACTTAGTCGCTCAATCATGACAATTTTTTGACCCCATGGACTGTAGCCCACTAAGCTCCTATGTCCATAGGATTTCCCAGGCAAGAATACTGGGGTGGGTTGCCAGTCCTCCTCTAGGGGATCTTTTGACCCAGAGATCAAATCTGAATCTCTGGTGTCTCCTGCATTGGCAGAATAAGGAATGGACTTTAGTTAACAACATCACTATTGGTTCATTAATTGTAATAAATATTGATATAATATATTATTAATGGGGGAAACTAGGTTTAGGATATGAGGGAACTCTATATTATATTTCTAATTTTTCTATAAATATAAAAGTGTTTCTCTTTAAATGAAGTTTATATAAATTAGAAAAAGTTACTGAAGACAGAGTCCTAGGTAAAAGCTCACGGAATAAGCATGTGGAAAACAGGTGAAAGAGGTGAAGAGGAGGATGGAGGTCCTCAGTGTCCCCGGCTTTGACCTGGGCTGATTGACAGTTTAAGCTGCCTGCAATAACACATGCATTCAGCGCAGCGCCACTGCTCAGTTGCACGCACCAGGACGGGTACCGGGAGATGGGGATGCAGTGGGGAGCCAAGAAGGGCCGTGCCTGCGGTCTTGAGGGACCCAAATGAGTAGGGGACACAAACATCACTGAGGTAATCACAGGAGTAAACGCTGGATTCCGGTGGTCGGAGGTGTCACAAGAGACACGTGCCCAGAAGCAGAGAACACAGAAGGGGCATCTGACCAATCAGAGGGGCCCAGGAATGTGTCCCTGCCTCCACGCCGAAGCCTCAGTGGCGACACACGGCGCAGGGAGCTATTGACCGCACAAAAGGGAACTGCTGGAGATCTCTTAGCTTCATTTTGTCTCTTGCAGCCTGAACAGATCGACTGTTAAACAAACAGCCTCCATTTTGTTTAGGTTTTGATCATTTTCATTTTGTTATAAGAAACTTCAACTGCTTCCTGTTTGAAGTGGGAAACTCAGTAAGGAAGAATTCAAAAGATTTTAAGACAGGATTGCTTTACAGGATTGCTTCATGATAACAAACAGAGCCGTGAGAAATGTTTGAAGCGTGAAAGATTACTTCCTCAGGGTTTTGGTATTTTTGTTGTTGTGGCTGTTGATTTTTCCTGGGGGCCCCTTCTCAATGATCTCCCCCGATAGATAAGAAAGAATTGCTTGTTTCTGGAGGAATAAAAAGAAGGAATATCCTCAGGCTGATTTCCTCATATTTGGTGTGAATGTGACTAATATCTATTCTAATCCTTGAGGCATTCTTAAGAGCCAGCAGATGAATTAAAAAAAGGCTTTAACCTTTTTCCTTTGCTCATTATGTGAATTCTTCTTTTTAGCTTCTTTTTATCCCCCCCTCCAGTCTCAATGCTAATTCCCCTCCCCTTAGTTTTTCTGAATGAGCATGCTTCTCTTTTGTCATTTTCCAGGATTTGAGTTCTTTGTGGGTAGATGAGTATCTATTAGAACTATGGATGTGTTTACCAGTTTACCCATTTAGAAGGTAGTGAAGGACAAGGAAAAAAAGTGATTAAGGAGTCCTCTGGATAAAGCCTAGGAGCTGATTGTCACAGCAAAGTTCTTTCCAAGCATTATGTGGTAATCTGGCTGCATGGTTGGAGTAAGCAGGGTATTGAGCATTCTAATCTCTTATGGGTAACAACAGCCCAAGTATATTAATTATAACTTGAGAAATCCACGTATCTAACACATAGGCACATTTTCCTCCAGGCAGGTTGAAACAGCGTGAGCATAGACATAAAATAATCATCAGACTCACTGCCAACCTTTGCCCTCATTTTCATTTCTGGTTTTATGCAGGAGTAACTAAGCAGGTTAATGTCACAGAACTGGCTATGATTATTTTTAGTTTAAACAACAGTGTCTGCCTAAGATAAATGCATGTGCAAGATAGATTTTACCCTGGAGAGCAGTTCATCTTTCCTTTGGCGTGCCATTTTCCCTTTACTGCCCCTCAAATGGATTCTAAACGTACAGATTGCATTATCACGTTAAATAAGGATGGGTAAACTTCAAAGGATTCAGAGTTAAGATGCACCTGGACTTTTAGATTCGGACTTGAAAGAGAGCTCACGTTAGCTGAAGTATGAAGCCATAAAGGAGACACCTAATACCGTTGTTAAATTCCTCTGAATAGTTTTTAAATGAGGCAACCAAATGTAGGACTTGGGGGCTTTAGAATTATCCTCTCTAAACTGATGCTGCAAAGGAAGGGGGAGGAAAAATTTAATATTTTTCTAAAATTATGTAAAAGTACATTGATCTCAGTACCTAGAGTGAACCTTTTATCTCGTGTGTCCATTTAGTCATTTAACAAGGAAAATGTGTGTAAATCAGTTCTTGGCGCATAGAAACAATGCTCTACACACATCGTTGTTATTTTTGTTTATTGCTTTATTCCTTCAACAAACATTCACTGGGCTTCCACTATATCCACCTTGCTCAGAAGCTGAGTTGTGTCCGATTCATGCGACCCTATGGACAGTAGCCCCACAGTTGTTGTGCTAAGTCATGGGGTTTGGGGATTGACTTGTTATTGTAGCACAAACTAGTTGAATCCTGACTAATAGAGTGGTTCACTGATTACCTAGTAATCATGATGATAAGGGCTGCCATTTAATAAGTTCATAGCAAAAATTCTTCTAGGTAGATATTATTGTTCATACTTGAGGAATTGAAACTCAGAAGGTCAAATAATTACTCGAAATCATATAGTTTATAAGAAACAGAGAAAGGTTCTGAACCAAAGCCTCATGTTTATGAATATGTCTCCTACCATAATTAGGAGCTACCCACAAACATAAAGATCTTTCACAACATCAGGAAGGTATTTACTGATTCCTCTATGTAGTTCAAACATAGAAGAAAACTATGCTTAGAGCAATGCATCCTGAAATGTGTTCCACAAAATTCTGGATCCTCAAGATGTTAATGAGACTGGTTCTATGGTCAAATGATTTTGTGAAACACCCTAGACAATTGTATATAACTCAATTTATGCACCCATTCAGATTGATTTACCTTCTTCTGTCCCCCAGTTTCCACCACCTGGCTCAGCCACTACCAGTGTGACCAGTTGTCTTACCAAGTCCTGGGCTCCAGCAAAGCCTGCATCACTCCTCTGCCACGTAGTTTAGACACAGTTCACAGATGTGTTAGCAGGACATATCGGTACTTGCCGAAGTAAATTGCGGCTCACAATGGGTGAGCATGAAGCCTTCGCAGTGTGTAGACTGCAGGTAGGGTATTACAATAGGCCATATGCTTGGTATGGAGGAGAGGTGCCTGGGGTTTGAATATTCAGTGACCTCTGGGCAGTACAAATGGGCTGCTTGTTTGGCTGTGCATGCGCATTCAGTTGCTTCAGTGGTGTCTGACTCTTTGCGACCCCATGGACTGTAGCTCACTAGGCTTCTCTGTCCATGGGATTCTCCAGCCAAGAATCCTGGAGTGGGTTGCCATGCCCTCCTCCAGCGGTTCTTCCTGACCCAGGGATCGAACATGCATCTCTTGTCTCCTGCTTTGGCAGACAGATTCTTTACCACTAGTACCACCTGGGAAGCTTGCCTGATTGGCTAGAGAACTGGAAAAAACAAGACCGAAGGATTGATGAAAAGAAGGTCTGGGATGGAGCTATATAAAAGGACCCATGCAAATGGATTCAAATGAGCCAGCTGTGACAGCTTTGGAGATTGACGTACATTATCTCTGAAAAAATGCAGAGTAGAAGAACTATGATAAGACTTCCCCTGATACCCAACGCCCTTCTGTTGCCCACCACTATAGCTCTGATAATCACCTATCCATTCTTGACCTCCGTACAGAACCGATCTACATTAATAGGAAGCACCAGTTTATGGTATGAATAATGGTATGCATGAATAAATTAATGCATCACGCTGACAAAATAACATTTCTGCCTTAGTAAAGGTCTTCAGAAGTCTATTGTAAATGGACAGGTGGCAGGGGGTTTTCCGCTACAGTAGGAAATAGCAGAGGAAAAGTTTCTGAGCAGGCTTCTTGCATTAGGTCATCAGTGTTGCCTGAGGAAGATCAACTCTTCAGTGGTATTAGTACCTCCCAAGAACAAAGTACCTCCCAAAAAAAACATTCTTCCCAGTAGGTAGGGTCCTGGTTCGGGACACACTAAGAACTCTTGAGACACAGGCGTGTACTGCAGGACTGAAATGTTTGGTGGAGGAAGGAAAGATAGACATATCACTACAAGCATTTCCAGAAGCATTATTCCTCACAGCTGATTTTCTGGGAAGTAAGCCTCACACAATATGACAGTAATTCCGTAGATGAAGTGGTAGAGTCCCCTCAGATGACCTGGACTTAAATCTTGGCCATGCTGCTTAGTCAGCAAATTAACTCTGGGGAAATAGCTAACCCTAAATCCCCTCATCTGTACAATTGGTTGTAATAAGTAATATTGTATATAATATCATTATATATATCATCATATAATACTGTAACATATGCCATCGTTATTATAAATTTTTTAAAAATCATGGTTCTTTCATTATTTTTATAATCATGGACAAGTAACTTAAATTGTCTGAGTCCCATTTTCTCCATATCAATTGTCTATTCGAGGCCTTGCTCAAATAATCACCAAGATCCTTCTAGCTCTGGTGTCCTAGATCTCTGCATATGAAATGTTAATTGGGAAGTATTATAGAAATGTAACTTTGATTACCCTTATGATTTATAACGTTTGTATTAGTATTATGGTTTTGAATGCAGTAGTTCTCGGGAACGGGATATCTCTAAGAAACGAAAAAGCCTAGTTCTGGTAACTTCCACATGGGACTACTGTCAGTGGCAGACATCTGTCTCTGTGAGGCCATTGGTCAGAAGCATCGAGCTCTTTGCTCCTCCTGCTTGAAATTGATGACCTCCTGCTCTAACCACCAGAAGGGAGACATCATCTGTTTCCTGTTCTGATTTACACGCAGGAGCTTCTAGCGGCAGGTCTGAGATTAATGAACCTATACCCTCTAGAAGTCAGAAGCAGCAGAATCATCAATTTCTCATTGATTTCAAGGAGGAGGAATGAAACTCTGCCCTCTCACCTCCTCCCCTCTCCTCTCCTAGGAGGATCGATGGAGTACCACAAAGAAAATTTGGTTCCCAAAGGGTCATAAAAACGCTCTTGGAAGTTACTTCCTGCTCTCATTCCTGTATGATGATAAACCACTTATTAAGACTTGACTGTGTACTCAACCCTGAGACTGTTGTGTGCCCATATTTCCTTATTTAATCCTCACAACAACTCCATGATGTAAACATCACGCTTTTGCCCAGGATGTGGAGGCTTAGAAAAGGTAAATAACTGGGAAGTCAGTTATAACCTATACCTGTTTGACTCCAAAGCTAGTAATTCTCTCTCTTTTTTTTTTTTTTTTTTTTTTTTGGTATCAGGACTACTTTACATTCTGAAAAATTATTAAGGGCTCCCAAAAGATTTTGCTTCTCATGTCTATTGATATTTACTGCACTGAAAATTCAAGTTGTGAAAATTTTAAATCATTTAAATATACAAGCAAACATTTCATAGTTACTTGGGTGATGATGTGATCACTTTATTTAGTCTCTGGAAAACTCCATTATACACTCAAAAGAGAATAAAAGAGACAAATAACATTATAGTACAATGTGAAAATAATTTTAAACTTGTGGACTTCCTGAAAAAGTTCTGAGGATCAGTAAAGTTCCCAAAATCATCCTCCAAAAGCTGCTGTTGTAAACTTTCACATTCTACATTCTGTGCTACCATGACTTATATGTCTAACATAACGGTTAAATGACATAAACGTTTTCTACAAATCAGACAGAGGTTTACAATTCTCAAATGCTTTATTTCCATAGTTAGGAATTCATACCCTTCATCCCTTTTGAATATGAGAATTAGTTTTTTTTTTCTCTTCTAATGGTTATTGCAAATGAAAGGCAGCATTATTGTTATTATTCATGATTCATAACTTGCTCTTGCTCCTGCTTTTCTCATGGAGTCCTGAAATCAAAGTGTTGTAACATTTCATCACCTCACTCCATAAAAAGAGATGATGCTGAAAGTAGTTCATTTATCTTCCAGAAATCTTTGTTGTTGTTTAGTCACTAAGTCATATCTGACTCTTTGTCACCCCTGGACTGGAGCCCGCCAGGCTCCTCTATCCACGGGATTCCCAGGCAAGAATACTGGAATGTGTTGCCATTTCCTTCTCTCAGGGATCCTCCTGAGCCAGGGATCGAACCCACGTCTCCTGCATTGGCAGGCAGATTCTTCACCACTGAGCCACCAGGAAAGCCCCAAGAAATCTTTATCCAATGCCTACTATGTGCCAATCACTAAGGCAGGACAAGATTTACAATAAATGTATGCCAATCCCTGTGTTCAAGAAACTTAGAGTCTGATCTGATAGAAAAGGATAGACAAATCAAAAAGTAATTTATAAAAACAATGTGATAAGTTAGGAATATGGGACCACATAGTAACAGTATCTAATTCATCTC
Source organism: Cervus canadensis (assembly GCF_019320065.1). NCBI lineage: Eukaryota > Metazoa > Chordata > Mammalia > Artiodactyla > Cervidae > Cervus > Cervus canadensis. The sequence goes on from NC_057406.1 coordinate 46,017,035, forward strand.
TCAAAAATCTGAGAAGATTAAGAAATATACTAGTAATTTTACTGCTATATTTCAAACAGCCCATTTTTAAATTTAACTCCATTATCCAACTTCATGTCACTTTCAACATTGACTTCTAGTTTTCTCTCCTCTATTTAAATGTTGAAGGTTTCTTTTTCATATTCAGACACATCGCTTTGCATTTTCAAAGTCAAGTCTCATTGTTATTCCTTCTCTAGGTCCTTTTGTATCATTTTCCTGATATCCCTGGTATTCATAATATCTCCCAAATGAGTACCGTCTGTGAATGTCATCAGCATGCTGCCTGCTCCCTATTCTGGCTTATGAATGAAGATGTTAAATAAGAACAGACATCATAGGGCAGCTGCTCCCTGCAGCACCCTGCATCTCAGCTTCTAGGAACCTTCTCACTGGGGTTCGGTACATGTTGTTTATAGTTCTTCAGGTAGCTTTGACTCTCACGTGATAAGGATGATGATCAAATTAATTCACAGTTTTATGATTGTGAGGTAAGAAGTGGCATACTTTCTGTTGAGTTCTGGGTTCTAGAAAGCAGTTCCCTAACTTCTGCTCCTCCTGACTTCCAGCCTTGAATGACTCAGTATTTGACTTAAACATCTGCATGTGGAGAGTACTCTATCTCAGCGTACAGGATGATGAAATGGAAATAGGTGCCACATTTTGATATGAAGTGAGAAACCATGGGATTGGATTTACTTCTCTAAGTAGTTAACAATCAGCAAAAAGATTTTAAGCCCAAGACCCCAACAGGTGAGAGTATTGGAGGTTACAGAGAGACTTTTGGAGTCACTGGGTGTATTGTGAGTCCCCGCCGTTTACTAAGGTGTTGGAGAGGTATTTCTCTCTTTACTTCAAACCAACAGAGAGAGGGTTTAAGATGGCTCAGAGAGTTTGATTTCTATGTTCTGAAAGTTGATAGTTTTCACGAACACAGCAACAACTGAAGGTAAGAAAGTGATTGTCCTCAGCAACTTGTGCTCCTGGAATTAGCCTGGAATTAACCTGAGCAGAAACGATGGGACGAGGTATGAACATGCATCAGAGGAGTTCACCTGGGCTCTGTGTTGTCTTGTCCAAAACTGGGAAAGAGGAATTTTTCAGAAAGAAGCTAAATGACCACTCAGTTTCTTTTGATGACTAATGAAATGTAAGTGTTCATCCGGAATAGAAATTCATTAGCCTAGGTCAATCATTATTACCTGATACGGAGTAAGAATAGTGCAACTTGCAAGAGTCCATGTTTGTCAGTTAGCTTTTGCTGCATAAGAAAATGGCCCCAAGCTTAGTGTCTCTTAACTATTTGTTCAGCTTGTGATTCCTGAGGTCAGCAGTGTAGTGGCAAATCAGCAACGCGTGCTTTTTCATTTAGGCTGGCATCCCCATGCGTCTGTGGTTAGTCACGGACCCGGTGAGGTCTTAACCAGTTAGTGTAGCCCCGGCTGAGACAGCTAGTCTCTGTTTTACATGGCCTTTCATCCTCCAATAGGCTGTTTCAGTGCCATCAATGCTGATTTCCAAAAGAGAGTGAAGGAACGCAGGACTTCTTGAGGCCAAGGCTTGTAACTGAAATATCTTCAGTTCCTTCATATTCTGTTGCTCATGGCAAGTGACAAGGCCAACCTAGACTTGGAGGGTAGAGAATCAGATTTCACCTCTTGTTGAGAGGACTTTGGTTCCTTCCTGCCTCTTTCTTTGTATAACATGAACATAAGCCCAGAGGTGCAGCAGTCTACTCCTGACCATGAGATAACAAACATGTAGAGAAAGGTCTGATTCTAAGAGTATCAGAGAGGGAAGAATGGAGGGGGGGAGAAGTTCCTTCATACTTAATGACATCACTGATTAATTAATCAGCCCTGTCCTACCTACTCCTACCCTCTTATTTCATGAGACAAAGTAACCACTTTCCTGTTTAAGCTACTGTTCCTTGAGGTCTTTGTTACTTGCTGGAAAAAAACATTCCTGGCTGATAAAATAGTACATTTTTATATAAGATGAGGCTAAACTGAGCTGCATGAATAAGGAGGGATCAAATTAAGAGAAGAGTCATAAAAAATGGATTAAGAGTTATATGAGAAAACATCAAAGTAACTTGACTTTTTCTGGTCAAAAAAGAAAATACAGAACTTGGAGAGTGAGTTTAGCAAAACTGTGTGAATGGTTAGTGTGCAAAGGATTATCAATAAGCTTTGTATCTTATAGAAGGAAAGAAACAAGACTCAAGATTACCCTGTAAGATAGTTCAATGGATAAATTCATCTTTGAAGAGAACAGTGTAAACACTGGGATTCTGTTTGAGCATGATTCTAAATCTCCATTTCTATAAATCTTTAAGAATGTAACATACCTTTTCTATATAAAATTAGATATATTTTTATACTAAAGAAAAGTAAATTAAGTAACCCCTACTCAGTATTTTTCAGCCCTATGTTTCTTCAGCAAGGTCTTAGTTATATGTAGAAGGAATAGATAAATATATGAGGCAAATATAGACCTTCAATAACTGGAGGTAGGCTTTTGGGAAGCCAAAGGATGTGCCTTAGAACACTGCCCTGGTGAGTTATGCTTCTATTATGTTACATTCAGAGTCAGAATCTTAACTTCTTGGCTCTCCACACCTCACAGTTTTATTCAATAAGAGAATCTCATTTTGCTACAGAGATTCATGGTGTCTCAATACATCTCCTTCATGATAGAAAAGTGATTTCTTTTACAACAAATAGTCACGGATCTTATAATTGTCATTTTAAATCTTGTCCAAACTTGATCATGCAGTATCAGTTGCTTGGATCTGTTGCCATCATTTTCTTCATTTGCTTCAATTTCTATGTATCACCTGAGGACCCACCATCCTTTAGAACTTAAGCTTTCAGCACAAGACACCCAGGCTCAGTTATTGTAAATACTATATTCATAATACATGTGACTGTTTCCGTCCTTGGGACATTTTCTGTCCTCGAAAATATAGTGTCCATACAGATCACTTACCTGCCTAGAAGGTTTACAAAAACAAAGCAGAATTTGAGAATGACTGGAATCTAGATTACAGAATAAAAAATACATGTCTTAAAACACATTGTTCATGTTAAAAAACTATAAAGGACATCCCCGGTGGTCCGTTGGCTAAGACTCCACCCTCCCAATGCAGGGGGCCTGGGTTCAACCCCTGGTTAGGGAACTAGATTTCACATGCTGCAACTAACAAGTCTGCATGACAAATAAATAGATATTTTTAAAAAGACTTTCTTTTAAAATTTTTTGAGTAAAATACTTTGAATTCTGACAGAAAAATCAAATTTTTCCTCAATTAGGAAAAATTTAAGATCCATGGGGATACTTCACTCCTTTGGATTTTTCTTGCCATCTGTTCTGTGCCATCCCCACCAGTTGATATCTTCAGAGAAATGTCTGTACCTTGTTTTAGGGCTCTAATTATTAAACATGACTAATCTCATCTTTGATAATGCCTTTTCTCAGAGGATTGTCTCCAAATACTGTCATGTCAATTAATTTTTTGAAGGGCTTAGCATCCCGTATTTCCTAAGTTCTCAGGAAAAAGTTAGCTGGTGCCAGAAGTGGATTTGCTGTGAAGCTAATGAGGTCAAGCTTTGGAACCCTTCAATTTCACAGGGCCCTTCCAAGGCTCTGCAAGAAGAACCTATGCATGAGTGAAATTTATGTGAATAAGATACTTTAGCCACCGTTACTTAAGGCTACTGTTTCTTTCTAGGCTTCCCGGGTGGTGCAGCGGTGAAGAAGCCGCCTGTCAGTGCACGAGATGCAAGAGGGGCAAGTTTGACCCCTGGGTCTGGAAGATCCCCTGGAAGAGGAAATGGCAACCCACTCCAGTGTTCTTGCCTGGAAATTCCCGTGGAAAGAGGAGCCTGGTGGGCTACAGTCCATAGGGTCGCAGAGCTGGACACAACTGAGTGTCTGATCGTGTGTACACACACTGTTTCTTTCCACGCCAATCTACACTCTGTCCTACTTCCCTTTAAGTCAGGTAACAATATGACTGCAGATATTTGGGGATTCAGTTAAGGGGAGATGGAATTGTTCACACCTTAATTTACGTGACATGTGTTTGTGAGGCTCACAGTCCCTTCCAGGTATAGTTAAAATAGAGCTGGTGTCTCCCAGGCACCCTCCTACTGTTCACTAGCTGCCTCACTCAGGTTCATGATGCCAGGGTGCTTGCAAGGAGGTCACAGCATCACATGAATGCGTCCAATAGCTGGCACAGGACATATGTAGGTACTGGAGGAAAAAAATAATTTTAAATATGTAGAAAAGGAAGTGGGCCTGTGGAAAATCCTCCAATCAGAAGTCACACATAATTGAAAATGGATGATTCAGTTTTCACTGATGTCTGGTCAGGATTTCTCTCCTTTCAAGAATATACCCAGAATATGGGATATATGTAATTACAAATGTATCATCTATTTACTTTTTTAAAAGTAGTAGTAAAAAAAAATTTATCAGAATTCCTGTGTTTGTTTTGACTCAGAACTATCAGTATTACTTGTATAATAACTTATATATAAATGAAACTTCACAGGATTTCCTGTGCAATTTGTGAAATGTTCCCAGTAACTAGTGTTGAAGATAAAATTTTTCTAAAATGTTGACAATAAAAATACACATTAGTTAATAATACTAGAAGACTCATAATTTTATCTTTTGTCTAGAAAAATTATATTTCAAAATTAGTGTCATGTGAAGAAACAATCAGCCAAAAGGAAGTATCATTGAGATACACTAGGGAGTTCATCAAAAACTTTGCTATTTTGGGTAATATTTGTGGTATTTCAGTTTAGTTCAGTTCAGTCTCTCAGTATGTCCGAATCTTTGTGACCCCATGGACTGCAGCACGCCAGGCCTCCCTGTCCATCACCAACTGTTGGAGCCTACACAAACTCATGTGCGTTGAGTTGGTGATGCCATCCAACCATCTCATCCTCTGTCGCCCCCTTCTCCTCCTGCCCCCAATCCCTCCCAGCATCCGGGTCTTTTCCAATGAGTCAGTTCTTCACATCACGTGGCCAAAGTATTGGAGTTTCAGCTTCAGCATCAGTCCTTCCAATGAATATTCAGGACTGATTTCCTTTTGGATGGACTGGTTGGGTCTCCTTGCAGTCCAAGGGACTCTCAAGAGTGTGGTATTTGACAACAGACTGGTTCCAAATAGGAAAAGGAGTACGTCAAGGCTGTATATTGTCACCCTGCTTATTTAACTTATATGCAGAGTACATCATGAGAAACGCTGAGCTGGAGGATGCACAAGCTGGAAACAAGATTGTTCGCAGAAATATCAATAACCTCAGATATGCAGATAACACCACCCTTATGGCAGAAAGTGAAGAGGAACTAAAAAGTCTCTTGATGAAAGTGAAAGAGAAGAGTGAAAAAGTTGGATTAAAGTTCAACATTCAGAAAACTAAGATCATGGCATCTGGTCCCATCACTTCATGGCAAATAGATGGGGAAACAGTGGAAACTGTCAGACTGGCTCCAAAATCACTGCAGATGGTGATTGCAGACATGAAATTAAAAGACGCTTACTCCTTGGAAGAAAAGTTATGACCAACCTAGATAGCATATTAAAAAGCAGACACATTACTTTACCAACAGAGGTCCATCTAGGCAAGGCTATGATTTTTCCAGTGGTCATGTATGGATGTGAGAATTGGACTATAAAGAAAGCTGAGTGCTTAAGAACTGATGCTTTTGAACTGTGGTGTTGGAGGAGACTCTTGAGAATCCCTTGGACTGCAAGGAGACCCAACCAGTCCATCCTAAAGGAGATCAGTCCTGGGTGTTTATTGGAAGGACTGATGCTAAAGCTGAAACTCCAATGCTTTGGCCACCTCTTGTGAAAAGCTGACTCATTGGAAAAGACCCTGATGCTGGGAGGGACTGGGGGCAGGAGGAGAAGGGGATGACAGAGGATGAGATGGTTGGATGGCATCACTGACTTGTTGGACATGTGTTTGAGTAAACTCCGGGAGTTTGTAATGGACAGGGAGGCCTGGCGTGCTGCGATTCATGGGGTCGCAGAGTTGGGCACGACTGAGCGACTGAACTGAACTGAACTGACTGAAAGATGTATCACTTGTGATTTCTATTCTCACTCTAAATAAATATTTATTCGAATAACTAGAGTATCATTTATAATCTTGTATTCTTTTTCTTGAAGTGAGCTCTGTAAATTGTAAAAGCTTCAGGCTCCCAGAAACTTAAAACCATCTTGAACCGAAGTCTCTGCCTCGCACTCACCTCCACACCCCCCTACCCCCACACACACGGGGTTTAGTGCACTTGAGTTTGTGTTCTTTACAACATTGCTTCTTGTTCTTTAAGTCAGACTGCTTGTTGCTGTGATAGAGAAGGACAGTTTAAAGCTTTTTCACCCTGGGGGAGCAGTCATTTATCCAGGACTGGGGGAGGTCTGAGCTGATAAGAGGCTTTCCCATGGGGCTTCTTCATGAGCTTCCTTTTCTAGCAAGAGGTTAGTATGTTTAGCCACATCACCTGCATGAGCAAGCTCATGACCTTCCCAACAATTGCTTCCTGTGTGCCACCACGGTCATCTTCTTCCTCCTCCTCCTTCTTTGACAAACCCTATAATTCAGCTTTTATTTTTGTCAAGTGATGAGGAAAATAAATGCACCAGGAAGAGTACTTCCAGCCCACAGGAGGTCAACTGGCATTCCGGGTGGGGCTGCACTTCCTGTGATACCAGAGGGTGGCACAGGGTAAGTTGCAGATGTGAACGTTGAGGCCAAAAATCACAAGCCATTGGTTGGGGTGGGAGGAAGTTCTAACACCAAGGAAGAATCCAGATGGATATAAAGTATCACTAAGTCTAAGAAGAGGGCAGTTCAGAGTCACATCTAAAACCTAAATTAGAGAAGGAAAGAGTCAAATGACCAGGGGATGGAGAATGAGTCCATTGGAGACACTTGGAGATGTGGGTTCAGTCAAAGTCCTAGATAGGAATCAGATAGATGTGATATCAAGGATGTAAAACTACAGTTAGTGGTATGTGGGCCATGAATGATATCCAGGGCCAGGCTGCCAGCACCCCAGCTGCTCCAAACACTGTGCTCCTTTGTTTGAAGGACTGGACCTCACTGTTGTTTGAACATAATAGCAGTAAGAGTCTCCTCCCCTAAGAATAGCATGGACTCCAGGAGTTTGTCAGCTATGTGTTCATGACATCCTCTTCAAGCAATGATTCCATTTTCAAATAGGCATAGGTATGGCTGTCTTCATACTTTAATGACAGGTGTCATGTCTGGAAGATGATGGAAGATTGGAGGGTTCAGGGTACAGTCCTTCCCACAGCAAAGTCCTTCACCCCAATGAGTCTCTCCATTAATGAATAGCAGCCTCTTTTCTTTATATTGCAAGTAAATTGCTAAACTCATTTATTGCTATTAGAGAGGTGAATTTTTACAAAATAATTTATTCTATTAACACTGTTAGCCTGCTTTAGAAGTTTTTGCATTCTTCTTTTTCATTAAACGAACAAAGCATACTTCCTAGATGTTAGAGTTGCTATTATTAGGAAGAATAGTAGCATCATCTAATTTTACTTACACATTTTGTTATATTTGTCCAACCGAGTGCTATTATGTCCCAGAATAATGAAAGATATTCATAACTTTCTCCAATCCTAAAATAAACCAAGGACTTAATGTTTTCCCCAAGTACCTCTAGCCTTGAATTCAAGTATTATTCCTCTTTACTCATTCCTCCATTTTGTTCTATCAGAACTTCCAACTTTAAATATTGCTTCAAACCCCTCTGGGTTTTACAACCACAGGCTGCATTTAAACAGACTTCACTTATAATTAATTAGTTGAATGTGTTTAACTATAACTCATTGTCCAAATAAATGCAAAATAAAGTGCCTCTGCTTAAACTTACAAAATAGCCATCTATAAAATCATAAGCAATAAAGTCACAGTGTTGGATTTGTTCTATTTCTTTGGCTGAGATAAAAATAGAATGTTAGCTTCTCAATAACATTTTCTTATACTAAAGGAAGATATAGCACTTTTGATTGCCTATCAACTTTAATATTTGCTGATATGGAAAAGCGCTAGTCTCTGCTAACTACGGAGAAGGCTTGACCTACTTTATTTGATTTTAACATCTTGCATTCTAAAATGTAGGATCAAGGACTGTAGATTTTTATCACTTTTCCTTGGCCTTCTCTAAAATAAAGGCAGCACAGGGAAATATTGGAAGGAGGAAAGATGCAGGACTCTTGAGGCCAATTTAATAGAAAGGATTATTTTAAATAAATTTAAAATGAAGCATGTTGAGACTTGTACAAGGAGGCATGGAATTTTCTTCAAGTAGTATAAAAAATCAGGTATATTCACAATGAATGCTTGGCTTGGAAAGATTTTATAGGCTTGTGCCTCACACTTGCTCATCTGTCCTAAATTTGTCAGATACTGAGGACCAGGAGATATTGGGAATCATTCTCTGAGGTTAATGGTAGAGAGTGCTGTGTTTGTCTGGAGAGAAAAGCCCACCATTACGAGTCAAGTTTGGGGCTTCTGAAACAGCACTCCACAGACATGGTTATCTGTGCAAATCAACCAAGTCTAGACCAGAGGAGAGAAAGGCAGTGGTAAGACCTTCCACAAACACAGCTGTGTGACAAGACAAAGCAGGAAAGGTTTACAGCTCTCAGTAACTTGGGAAAGAAGTTATCCGAGAAAATTCAGCAGCAGATAAGAGAGGGGGAGAGCTGAAGAAGGAAGGAGGTGTCTGGGGCAGGCGCTGAGCCTACACAATCCCCAGGATGCTTACATGAATAGATATCTGGGGGTGGGAGCTGATTAAGAAGGGAGTTGGTTGGTTGTGACAATCATGGATGTCTGAAGGGCAGAGGAATATGGTTTAATAGCTAATGCTGCCTCTGTCTACTAGCCATCATAACAGGAACTGGAATAACACGGTCCCAAACAGAATTTTCAAAGGAATGATGGCATTCCAAAACTGTTTTACTTTAACTTGAGTGTCTGGAATATGGGGCACTAATCTGTTACTCAGCTGTTAAAGAGTCTTTAAAATTTTCTGGTTTATGTCTGAATGGTTATGGCACTCAAATAAAATTATATTATGCCCACTTGTTGTGGTTTGAGAGTCCCCCAAAGCAGATCCTAACATAAGGACTTCAGATCATGTACCTCTTCAACCTTCTCCATTTATGGTAATTATTGCAAATGGATTTCTGGGGAGGTGTTATAGTGCAATAGTTACAGGCAAAAGCTCTCAAGCCAAACTCCTGGGTTTATAGTCTAGAGCTGCTATTTACTAACCATGTGGCCCTTGAGTAACTTCCCCTGTCTGTGCCTTGACATTCTTATCATTAAAATGTTGATGTTACTAGGATTCAACTCTTAGAGTTGTGGCAAGTATAAAATAAATTAATACAAAGACTGTACTTAGAATAGGACCAGGTGCATGACAAGTACCTAATAAGCATTAGCTCTTTTGATCATGGATTTTTTTTCAAACAGCTTCAGAAATCCTTCTGAAAACAGTTCCAGGAAGCTGCCATCAGGGAATAAGGACTGACACAAGAGTCTCCATCCTCTATATAGTGAGAAAACTGTGGTACAGGTAGCAACCTGTGTTTCTGCATTCATATGGCTCTCAAGACTTGTGAAATCACAGAATCTTGGAGAGGAAAGGGACCACAATAGTCAGCCACTTTAACTTCTGTCCTGCTCTGGACATGTCTTCTGTAGAATGTCCTAACACACATGCATCTGGGCCTGTGCTTGTTACTCAATGCTCATCAAACTTTAATTTTCACTTTAGACATTACCTAGTTCCAGATGCTGAAACAAAATATCTAACATGACTGTGTGACAAAAACAATAGAAATTTATTTCTCATAGTTCTGAAGGCTGGGAAGTCCAAGATCAAGGCTCTGGCTCATTTAGTTCTGGGTGAGGGCTGTCTTCCTGGTTTGAAGACAACTGCCTTCTTGCTGTGACCTCACATGGTTTTTCCTTGGTGCGTGAACAGGAAGAGAGAGAGATTTCTTTCTCTTCTTTAAAAGGTCTCTAACTCTATAGGATGATTCTAATAATCTCATTTAACTTGAATACCTCCTAAAAGCCCTATCTCCAAATATGGTCACAATGCAATTTAAGACTTCAATATATAGATTTGGGGGGACAAAACTTAGTCCATAGAAAACATTTTTACCTTTATCAAATTGAATTTAACCTCACTACAAGTCATAATGTTGTTACCAAGAGCAACAAAGGAGTTGAGACGTCCTCCATGTGACAGGATTTTCCAATGAGTCAACTCTTCGCATGAGGTTGTCAAAGTATTGGAGTTTCAGCTTCAGCATCAGTCCTTCCAATGAACACCCAGGACTGATTTCCTTTAGAATGGACTGGCTGGATCTCATTGCAGTTCAAGGGACTCTCAGGAGTCTTCTCCAACACCACAGTTCAAAAGCATCAGTTCTTCAGCACTCAGCTTTCTTCACAGTCCAACTTTCACATCCATACATGACCACTGGAAAAACCATAGCCTTGACTAGACAGACCTTTGTTGGTAAAGTAATGTCTCTGCTTTTTAACATGCTATCTAGGTTGGTCATAACTTTCCTTCCAAGGAGTAAGCATCTTTTAATTTCATGGCTGCAATCACCATCTGCAGTGATTTTGGAGCCCCCCCAAAATAAAGTTGACACTGTTTCCACTGTTCCCCCATCTATTTCCCATGAAGTGATGGGACCAGATGCCATGATCTTAGTTTTCTGAATGTTGAGCTTTAAGCCAACTTTTTCACTCTCCTCTTTCAATTTCAAAAAGAGACTTTTTAGTTCCTCTTCACTTTCTGCTATAAGGGTGGTGTCATCTGCATATCTGAGGTTATTGATATTTCTCCAAGCAATCTTGATTCCAGCTTGTGCTTCCTCCAGCCCAGCTTTTCTCATGATGTACTCTGCATATAAGTTGAATAAGCAGGGTGACAATATACAGCCTTGATGTACTCCTTTTCCTATTTGGAACCAGTCTGTTGTTCCATGTCCAGTTCTAACTGTTGCTTCCTGACCTGCATATAGGTTTCTCAAGAAGCAGGTCAGGTGGTCTGGTATTCCCATCTCCTTCAGAATTTTCCACAGTTTATTGTGATCCACACAGTTGAAGGCTTTGGCATAGTCAATAAAGCAGAAGTAGATGTTTTTCTGGAGCTCTCTTGCTTTTTCGATGATCCAGCAGATGTTGGCAATTTGATCTCTGGTTCCTCTGCCTTTTCTAAAACCAGCTTGAACATCTGGAAATTCACAGTTCACGTATTGCTGAAGCTTGGCTTGGAGAATTTTTAGCATTACTTTATTAGCGTGTGAGATGAGTACAATTGTGCAGTAGTTTGAGCATTCTTTGGGATTGCCTTTCTTAGGGATTGGAATGAAAACTGACCTTTTCCAGTCCTGTGGCCACTGCTGAGTTTTCCAAATTTGCTGGCATATTGAGTGCAGCACTTTCACAGCATCATCTTTCAGGATTTGAAATATAGCTCAACTGGAATTCCATCACCTCCACTAGCTTTGTTCGTAGTGATGCTTCCTAAGGCCCACTTGACTTCACATTCCAGGATGTCTGGCTCTAGGTGAGTGATCACACCATCATGATTATCTGGGTCGTGAAGATCTTTTTTGTACAGTCCTTCTGTGTATTCTTGCCACCTCTTCTTAATATCTTCTGCTTCCATTAGGTCCATACCATTTCTGTCCTTTATCGAACCCATCTTTGCATGAAATGTTCCCTTGGTATCTCTAATTTTCTTGAAGAGATCTCTAGTCTTTCCCATCCTATTGTTTTCCTCTATTTCTTTGCGTTGATCGCTGAGGAAGGCTTTCTTATCTCTCCTTGCTATTCTTTGGAACTCTGCATTCAAATGGGAATATCTTTCCTTTTCTCCTTTGCTTTTTGCTTCTCTTCTTTTCACAGTTCTTTGTAAGGCCTCCTCAGACAGGCCTCCTCCTTTGTCATTTTGCTTTTTTGCATTTCTTTTCCATGGGGATGGTCTTGATCCCCTGTCTCCTGTACAATGTCTTGAACCTCTATCCATGGTTCATCAGGCACTCTGTCTATCAGATCTAGTCCCTTAAATCTATTTCTCACTTCCACTGTATAGTCATAAGGGATTTGACTTAGGTCATACCTGAATGGTCTAGTGGTTTTCCCTACTTTCTTCAATTTCAGTCTGAATTTGTCAATAAGGTGTTCATGATCTGAGCCACAGTCAGTTCCTGGTCTTGTTTTTGTTGTGTGTATAGAGCTCCCCCATCTTTGGCTGCAAAGAATATAATAAATCTGATTTTGGTGTTGGCCATCTGGTGATGTCCATGTGTAGAGTCTTCTCTTGTGTTGTTGGAAGAGGGTGTTTGCTACAACCAGTCTGTTCTCTTGGCAAAAGTCTATTAATCTTTGCCCTTCTTCATTCCATACTCCAAGTCCAAATTTGCCCGTTTCTCCAGGTGTTTCTTGACTTCCTACTTTGCATTCCAGTCCCCTATAATGAAAAGGACATCCTTTTTGGGTGTTAGTTCTAAAAGGTCTTGTAGGTTTTCATAGAACCGTTCAACTTGAGCTTCTTCAGCGTCTGGTTGGGGCATAGGCTTGGATTACTGTAATATTGAATGGTTTGCCTTGGAAATGAACAGAGATCATTCTGTCATTTTTGAGATTGCATCCAAGTACTGTATTTCAGATTGTTTTGTTGACCATGATGGCTACTCCATTTCTTCTAAGGGATTCCTGCCCACAGTAGTAGATATAATGGTCATCTGAGTTAAATTCACCCATTCCAGTCCATTTTAGTTCGCTGATTCCTAGAATGTTGATGTTCACTCTTGCCATCTCCTGTTTGACCGCTTCCAATTTGCCTTGATTCATGGACCTAACATTCCAGGTTCCTATGCAATATTGCTCTTTACAGCATCGGACCTTGCTTGTATCACCAGTCCCATTCACAATTGGGTATTGTTTTTGCTTTGACTCCATCCCTTCATTGTTTCTGGAGTTATTTCTCCACTGATCTCCAGTAGCATATTGGGCACCTACCAACCTGGGGAGTTCCTCTTTCAGTGTCCTATCTTTTTGCCTTTTCATACAGACTTATAAGAATTCAAAACACCTAAAGTACCCCCTCTAGTTTGTTTTGTCTTCGTGTTAAATGTCCCTAGTTCTTCCAATAATTTTTCACCAAGACTTCTTGTCGTCCCAAGAACACTATATCATTTGTTAATTTTTAAACTTAAAAAATGGTATCTATAATTGAAAACAATGTTCCAAATGTGGTCTGATCAATATAAAATGTGAAGCCATTAGTATCTTCTCTATCATTTAACTATTTTTGTTTTGATGCAGACTGACATTGAATTTATTATGTTAGTCACTGGGTGAAAGTTTATATGCAATTAATTTACTCTCTGGGGTTTTAGGTACTCAGTAAGCATTGGGAGAATTGAACTGAAGTCCACTCTGATGGAGTTTCTTGTTACAGTAAGTTTATGTTTTTTCTGAATCATATCCTGTCTAAAAGATTCATACAAAACTAGAAGCTGGGCCATTTCAGAGGTCTTTTGATTTTTTTGCCTTTTAATTAAGAACAGTAGTAGAGTTCTGGTCCAGGTATAGAGAAAATTGCAATGGGTCAATATAGAGATTGCCTACACTGAAGAAAAATTGATAATATTATTTTCATCTCTTTCCAGAATAGCATGAGAGAGATTTGTGAACAAGGGACTGTGCTTCTATTATGTGTCTTCAGTAATTGCTTTAACATGTGACTTGTCACTTAAGTAATAAATGACATTTACTAAGGGTTTAATATATGTCAGCTACTGTGCCAGACACTTCATATTATCTTATTAATCCCCTCAGCAGCCCTGTGACATTTCTCTTACTAGCCTCACTTTACAGAAAAGTTGGGCTTCCCAGGTGACTCAGTGGTCAAGAATCCACCTGCAAAATGCAGAAGATGCAGGAGATATGCATTTGATCTCTGGTCTGGGAAGTTCCCCTGGAGGAGGAAATGGCAACCCACTCCAGTATTTTCACCTGGGAAGTTGCATGGCTAAGGGAACCTGGTGGGCTACAGTCCATGGGGTCTCAAAGACTTGGACACGACTAAGCCACTGAGCACAAAAGCAGAAAAATTACGGAGCTTGCCTAATTTTACATGCCAAAGGTAGTCCTTTCATTGGCTGCCAAATCTCATGTACTTTCCACCACACCTGAGCTAGTTAAACTGGAGACACTGGAAACCACAGCTAATATATGGCACATCATCCTAGGACATTAATATTCCTACAGGCAGGTATATTAGTTATTAGGGTTACCATAACAAATGCCACAGCCTGGGTGGCATAAACTACAGTAATTTATTTCCTCAGAGTCTGGAAACTAGAAATCCAAGATCAAGATTTGGGCAGAGTTGGTTTCTTCTGAAGCTTCTCTCTTGGCTTGTTGATAGCCAACTTCTTCAAATGTTTTCATACGGTCTTCCTTCTGTTTATATTTGGGTCTTAATCTTCTCTTCTTAGAAGGACCTCAGTCATATTGGATTAGGACTCACCCCAGTGACCTCATTGAAGCTCAATTACCTCTTTAAAGACAATTTCTTCAAATATTGTCACATTCTGAGGTACTGGGGATAGGTTAGAACTTCAACATGAATTTCAAGGGAACTTAATTCATCTTATAATAGCAAGTAATCAAAAATATCTTAAAAAGAAAGTGAAATATAATGCGTAATAGCCTGGGCTCAAAGGTTTAATTGCTTTGGTTGAATCCTAATTCTTTCACTAACCAGCTGAGTGATCTTGGGCAAATTATTTACCTATCTGTATCTCAGTCTCCCAATTCTTTAACATGGATACATAGTAGTAAACTCAAAGGATTTTTATGAGGATTAAATGAATATATATATGATAGATCATATATATTATATATATGTGTATATATACACACATATGTATGTTTTTTGTTGTTTTTCAGTTGCTTAGTTATGTCCGACTCTTTGCGACCCCATGGACTGCAGCACACCAGGCTTCTCTATATGTGTGTGTATATATATGTATGTGTGTGTGTGTATATTTATATATGCATTGTCTTCTATATTTATTAACTCATTACATTACAGAATAAAAATGAAAAATTTCTTTAAAGTTCAAACATATTGTAGAATTTTTTCACCTGAAGAAGTCTGATTCCATCACAAATATCCATTCATTGTCTTCTTCTAATGGGGTCAAGTGGAGAAAAAGTCTGAAAGGCAATTTCTGCTACTGTGGATTTCCTCTTCATGCTAGGCAGAGGATGCCTCCTAATGCCTCTCATTCTAAGATGCCTCCCAGTGATCCCCACCAGTGGTATTCATGCCCATGAAAGCCCCTCCCTGTAAGTGTAGGCTGGACCTGGCTAATCACTTATAATAAATAAAATATATATGTGCTAAGTCACCTCAGTCATGTTTGACTCTTGGTGAACCCATGTACTGTAGCCCACTAGGCTCCTCTGTCCATGGGATTCTCCAGGCAAGAATACTGGAGTGGGTTGCCATATCCTCCTCCAGGGGATCTTCCCATAAAATACATAAATACAGCAAAAGTGTTGTAATGGCACTTCCAGAGGTCGGTTATAGGAATCTGTGAGCAAGCTGCTCACTTGTTCTCTATTCTGTTTCTTTGGGCTGCTTTCTTTGATGGCATAAGTCATTGTGTTTGGAGTTGCTCCACGCATAGGCCCATGTGGCAAATAGCTTAGCACAGCTTCTGGCCAAAAGACTTCAAAGAATTGAGGCCCTTCAGTTTAACATCTTACAAAAAATTGAATTCTGCCAACAACTGTATGATTAAGTTTGGAATTGAATTCCTCCCTATGCAAATTCTTTCCTCTCAAATCTTGGATGATTGAAGCCTAGTTGGTACCTGGATAGCAGCTTGTGAGAGATCTTACGGCAGAAGACCCAGCTAAGCTGTGCCCAGATTTCTCACTTAGAGAAACGATGAGGAAAATAAATACTATTGATTCAAGCCATCAAATTTTGGGATAATTTGCAGCAATAGATAACTAACACACTCATGGAGAATGTTGTGGAAGAAGATGGAGCCATGATGATTCAAGTGGAATACAAGATTTACACAGACACAGCAGAAGCACCTAAAGAGGGCTAGAAAGGGGCTGTCTTTGGAAGATCGCAACTATTTTCTAACACTCACTCTGCTCAAGTAGTTTTTCTCCATCAGCACTGCTGGACTCAAACCTCAGTTGGATAGCTTGCAAATACCCTTGCTTTGCACCAGTTGTATTTTAAACCACTTAAATTGCTCAACCTGCTCCAATACATTTACTCCTACTGTTTTCATCATTAATGAGGCATTCAGCTTTTATAATCTAGGAGATGACCTAAAGATCAGAGTTAATTTAATTTAAAATCAATGTACTAGAGAAGAGAGCTGCTGTTTCCAGTATCGACACTGAACTGCAGGCATCTACAAACTCAGGGGCAAAGACATATAACAGCATATTCCATGCTGCTATTTCTAGCCAGTCATGGAGTTCTACCAAAAAAGAGATTTTGAAAATTGATCTCCGCCTGATTTAATACTACTTATTGGAGGCTTTTGTTTGATCAAGCGAACTGCAAAACACTTCCTGGATTCATTAATGAGTCCTAAATTCCACTGAGTTGCTAAAATCAAGATCAATGAATCCTACATCTTTGATATTTTGGACAAAGTCACTCATGACCAAGATAATCAGAAGGCTTGGATTTATGAGCAATGGTTCTTGGAAAATATTTGTGCTTTTAACTGACTTCTATTTGCAAAGTTACTAACTCCTACTGCAGGAATTAAGAAGTCTCTGTGATGCAATGTCTGGTTGCATCTAGCTCACAAAGTCGGATTTCTGATTTTCAAGGGTCTGCAGTCAGATGGCTTCACAATTAACTGTTTTCTACTCATCCAGTCAGTCATTTGTTTATTCATACAACAAATACTTACTGCCTATCTTCTGTGCCAAGCACCATGCTAGGTCTTAGAGATTAAAAATAAATAACACAGTCAAAATAGACTAAAGTTTGCTATTGTAACATGCAAACTCAAAATTGTCCCAATGGCTTATCCTAACAAGTTTATTTCTTGCTCTCCCCAAGCCTTCAAGTTCCATGCGATACCTCCATGGTAGTATCGGCTCCTTTTTGTTCTAAGACGGGGGACAACCAGACTGGAAAGCCTGGTGGCCATGATGAAACTTTTCCATCAGAAAGAGATATAAGTTCTTCTGTTCTGCCAAAAGACCAGGTCTGGCAGAAGACTTGGGGCCAGGTCTACCCCAAGTAGAAGTGCAACCCCCAGAAGAGTTTCATTAAGAGGAGAAGCAGAAATAGAACACACTGTTGTCTTCCACACACAGATTTTGTCCCCTCACACTTTCCACCCAGTTGAGCTTTGTGCAGACATGTCGCAAGAATTTGTTTGAATTTTTGTCAGGTCTTTAAAATATTAAACACATCTTGATAACCCCCATTATTGTTTTCATGGACAATCAAGAGAACAAGGACTTCATGTGAGAAACGACTCATATCCCTTTCTCTGAAGATATTGTGGGTCTTCACTCTCTTCTCCTCTGGCTCAGGAAAGAAAGCCTGGTCATTCCTTGAAAGTGCAGAAATGAACAAAGGAAGACATAGCTCAGACCAAGTTAGACTTTGAGAATTACATTAACTTCTCCATCATTTACTTACCTATGTAGTCATCTGACCATTTGACAACTATGCAATAAGCATCTCTACTATCTGCTGTGTGCTATGAATGAGATATTGATCAAAACAGACACAATTCAAACAATGTATTGAGGGAGATTGTCAAGAAACGAGCAGTTACAATGCAGTGTAGAAAAAGCTTTGCTAGAAATGTGTAGAGGTCACAGTGGGGGGACCCAGTGAGGGGAGGCCTCTGGAGGAAATAAGGCCTAATCAAAGGTCGAAGATGTACAGAGGAGAAAGTTGGGTGAAAAGATCTAAGAGAATGGGTGAATATTCCAGAAGAACAAAGGCCTAAAAGGGAGAGAGAGGCAGAAGGAGAGGAAGATGCATAAAGAGAGGAGAAAGAAAATGAAGCTTTGATATAATCAGGGAACTACCCAGAGCATAGACTCAAGGTGGGGGAGTTTTGAGAGACCAGACTAGCACCATGAGGATGAATCATGTTTCAAAGGACCTTGTAAGTCATGAACAAGAGTTTGGGTTTTTTCCTAAGAGCAGTGGGAAACCACTGAAACGTTTCAAATAGGAGAAAGTGATATTATATTCTTTGTATTTGAAGTAACAGCTGCCTTTCACAAAAGCCTAGCAGTTTTTATGCTGGCAAAAGACCCAACCCAACGCTTGCTCACAGCAGTCCTGGTCTTTGGCTGGTTTTCCTAGTCGGGCAGTTTATGAGGGGATTTGTGTGTTTGGGATGTTTGGGAACAACAGGAGAGGTCCCAACACGAAACTGTTCTTTCCACCCTCTACCATAAACACTGGAATTCCACTCTATTCCTTCTTTTTATTTATTTATCTGTTCGTCAAATATGCACCAAGCACCAGCTCTGTAGATGGAATAGAGGTTAGACAATAAAGAAAAGAAGGCAAGGACGAGGCTCTTGCTTTCAAAAGGCTAAAAGTCTAGCAAGGAAGATGAGATGAGCTGAATAGTATTGAAGTGGAGCAGGACCCTATAGTCCCTGCCCCCTGTGCCCTCAGCCTACCTTTTGTCTGTGAAAAAACTTTAGCCAAACAATGAATCAGAGAAGTAAGAAATTGTAGAAAGAAAGGAAAATAATCAAATGAAACCAAATAGCAATAGGTTAGTCATTAAGCAAAATCAAGGACATTTAGTTTCTCTTTAGGGGCTGTAGATAATATTTAGTGCCATATCCTGTGAGCTGTTATATGGATACTAAAGGCCTCACCGGTGGAAAAAGTTAACAACAAGATGAGCAGACTGATATAATTTTGATAACTGGCCTGAAGGAAATGTGAACAAACTGACCCTGGAACCGAAGATTAACTACTTAAAACAATCAAGATGGCACTGGTCAGACCACCCCATGGCCAATTTCAAGATGACTGTTAGAGCTTATTGTGCCATTTCTACATGTAGCCCCCTCTGTTGATAAAAACTCTTGCCACTGGTTGTCAGGGAAGGCAGTCAGCCTTTGGATAGGAGTCTGTTCTCCCCACTGCCAGCCCCATGGCTACCTGTATCTAAAATAAAGCAAACTTGCCTTTGTACCAACTTGCCTCTTTATTGGTTTTTGAACAGTAAACAGCTGGACCCCCACTTTCAGTAAGAGTATCATGTGAGGGAGGAGAACAGAATTATAAGAACCCAGAGGAAGAAATTGAGACTTTTTTTTTTTCATTTATTTTTATTAGTTGGAGGCTAATTACTTGACTTTCAAGTTGGGGACCCCTGGAAAGGCTTTGTGAGAAAAAGTACCACTATGGCTAGGCCTTCAAAGATGAACACGAAAAGCTTTACTACAGAAAAGAAAACCATCCACAGAACAAAAAGACAATCCACTGAATGGGAGAAAATATTTGCAAATGACACAACAGATAAGGGATTAATATCCAACATGTATAAACAGCTCATACAACTCAGCATCAAAAAACCCTGAACCACCCAATTAAAAACTGGACAGAAGAACCAAACAGACGTTTTTCCAAAGAGAAAACACAGATGGCCAACAGGTACATGAAAAGATGCTCAACATCACTAATCATCAGGGAAATGCTAATCAAAAGCACAATGAGGTACCATTACATGCCAGTCAGGATGGCTGCTATCCAAAAGTCTACAAGCAATAAATGCTGGAGAGGGTGTGGAGAAAAGGGAACCCTCTTACACTGTTGGTGGGAATGCAAACTAGTACAGCCACTATGGAGAACAGTGTGGAGATTTCTTAAAAAACTGGAAATAGAACTGCCATATGACCCAGCAATCCCACTCCTGGGCATATACACTGAGGAAACCAGATCTGAAAGAGACACGTGCACCCCAATGTTCATCGCAGCACTGTTTATAATAACCAGGACATGGAAGCAACCTAGATGCCCATCAGCAGACGAATGGATAAGGAAGCTGTGGTACATATACACCATGGAATATTACCCAGCCGTTAAAAAGAATTCATTTGAATCAGTTCTAATGAGATGGATGAAACTGGAGCCCATTATACAGAGTGAAGTAAGCCAGAAAGATAAAGACCAATACAGTATACTAACGCATATATATGGAATTTAGAAAGATGGTAACGATAACCCTATATGCAAAGCAGAAAAAGAGACACAGATGTACAGAACAGACTTTTGGACTCTGTGGGAGAAGGCGAGGGTGGGATGTTTAGAGAGAACAGCATTGAAACATGTATATTATCAAGGGTGAAACAGATCACCAGCCCAGGTTGGATGCATGAGACAAGTGCTCAGGGCTGGTGCACTGGGAAGACCCAGAGGGATGGGATGGGAGGGAGGTGGGAGGGGGGATCAGGATGGGGAACATATGTAAATCCATGGCTGATTCATGTCAATGTATGGCAAAAACCACTACAATATTGTAAAGTAATTAGCCTCCAACTAGTAAAAATAAATGGAAGAAAAAAAAAAACAAGAGCATAATGAGAGATCACCTCACACCTGTCAGAATGGCTATCATCAAAAAGAACAGAAATAGCAAATTTTAGCAAGCATGCAGAGAACAAGGAAGCCTCATACAAGGTTGGTGGAAATGTAAATTGGTGCATCACTGAGGAGAACAGTATGGAGATTTCTCAAAAAACTAAACATAGAACTACCCTATGACCCAGCAATTCCACTCCTGGGTATCTATCTGAAAAAAATAAAAATGCTAATTCAAAAAGACACATGCACTTCAGTGTTCACAGCAGCATTGTTTATAATTTTTGCTAAGATACGGAAGCAACCTAAGTGTCATCAATAGATGAATGGATAAAGAAGATATATATATATAATATATATTATACACACACACATATAATGGAATACTACTCAGTCATAAGAAAAAAATTGCCATTTTCAGCAACATGGATAGAACTGGAAGGCTTTATATTGTATGATATTGCTTATATGTGGAATCTAAAAACTACAATAAACTAGTGAATATAACAAAAAAGAAGCAGAGTCACAGATACAGAGAGTGAATAAGTGGCTACCAGTAGGGAGGAAAAGATAAGGGTAAAGTGGGGTGGAGGAGGTGGGAGCACAAACTATTGCCTGTAATATAGGCTCAAGGACGTATTGTACAACATGGGGAATATAGTGAAAATTTTGTAATAATCGTACATGGAAAGTAACCTTTCAAAATTTTATTAAAAAATAAATAAAAGATGAACATGATTTTCTCAGTGTTGAGTTACATTTTCATCAGAAGTCTTTCAGCAATTCATGAGAAAAATTTAATTCCAAAGAGCTTAAACAAAAACAGAGCATTATTGGTTCCCATGCTAGGAAGTCCAGAGGTGGTGCTAACTTCAAGCCTAGCTGCATCCAAGGGCTCAGGTTATAATCAGAGCTCAGTCTTTCTCTTTCCCTTCATAGGGCAGATTCTCTCCAGCTGACAAGATGGGTCTCTTGTGGAGAGAGAGAGATGGACAAGAGAGTTCAGTGTATTCATCCCATAGAACTGCTCTAACAAATCATCACAAACTGTGTATCTTAAAAGAACAGAATTTTATTCTGTCATAGTTCAGGAGGTCTGAAGTCTGAAATCAAGGTGTCAAGGGTTGATTCCTTCTAGAGGCTCTGAGGAAAAATCTATTCCACGCATCTCTCCTAGCTTCTTGTGTTTGGCAGAAATCCTTGTTTTGTTTTTTTTTTTTTTGCTTTTAGATGCATTCCACAAATCTCCACTTCCACCTTCAAGTCACTGCCTTCTCTGTGCCTCTTTATTTAAAATCTGCCTCTTCTTTCTTTTGTAAGGATGCTAGTCGCTATGTTTAGAACCCACCCTAAATCTAGAGTGATCTTTCTTGAGATCTTGAACTTAATTTCATCTACTAAGAGCTCTTTCCAAACAAGTCAGAGTTTGAGTTTCCAAGTGGACATGCATTTTACAGGGACACTATTAAACCCACTGAAGTGAAAAGTGAAAGTGTTAGTCTCTCAGTGATGTCCAACTCTTTGCAACTCCATGGACTGTAGCCTGCCAGGTTCCTCTGTTCATGGGATTCTCCAGGCAAGAATACCAGAGTGGGTTGCCATTCCCTTCTCCAGGGGATCTTCCCGGCCCAGGGATCAAACCTGGGTCTCCTGGCAGATTCTTAACTGTCTGAGCAATTCAATCGCTACACCCAGAAAAGCCATCTTTCCCACCATCTATGGCACAAGGTTCTCCTCCAATGGATCTAGCTGGGGTCATGCACCAGATCTGTGATGGAGGAGTTGGCTGTGGAGTTCAGTCTCACCAGAACCACATGGAATAAGTTCTCAAGGGCATCAATGTTCTACTCTCAGAAGAATAGAAGAAGAAACATCAATGGGAGCATCCTGGAACAAGTTGACAGAGCTTTCTGAGGGAGCATATGGCAAGGTCCTTGGAAACCCTGTGCTTCAGAACTGAATGGACTGTGGAGGTTGTCTGGCCTCCTGGCTTCCATTCTCTATTGCAGATGAGGAACCAGGACACGTATGACTGAAGACCTCTGGACCTAACAGTCATTGAGGGACGTTCTGTTTGAGGACAGGTGCCCCCTGACCTGAATTTGGGGAGCAAGAGGGACCCAGAGAATAGGACAATCAGATGGGGACAGGCCAGCACAAAAGACATAGATAGATCTTCAAAACACATTTTACAATAATTCCTACAACTACCCTGCCTTAGTCTATGTAGGCACTTTACCTGTGGAGCTAAAAATCAGACCACTGGCTTTCAGGGGCTACTCTAAAGACCCAGAGGAATCGGGTGGAGAGGGAGGTGGGAGGGGGGATCGGGATTGGGAATACATGTAAATCCATGGCTGATTCATATCAATGTATGACAAAACCCACTGGAAAAAAAAAAAAATAATAATAATAATAATAAAAAAATAAAAAAAAACCTGTGTTGATGTCTTGTTTTAATCCATCTTCAGTGAAATTGGAAACTTAAGAATAACATGGAATTTTTAAGCTAAGTTAATTCCCCTTAAAAAGCTATATTTTTCCCCCAGTTCAGTCCTTTCTGTTGTTTTTTTCACTCAATAGTTTCATCATTAATAATAATGTTGGGATTTTTAGAAGTTTTAACTGGAGGATAATCGCTTTACGCAATGTTAATTTCTGCTGCACAGCGATGGGGACCAGCGATAAGACCACTTCCCTCCTGAGCCTCCTTCCACGCCGGCCCCCGATCTCACCCTGCTAGGTCATCACAGAACTTTCTATTTCTTTTCTTTTGGTATTTGTTAAGCTATTTTTTAAATTAACACATGGTCATTGTAGAAAGTAATTTTTTAAAATTAATTAATTTATTTTAATTGGAGGCTAATTACTTTGCAATATTGTAGTGGTTTTTGCTATACATTCACATGAATCAACCATGGGTGTACATGTGTTCCCCATCCTGAAACCCCCCTCCCACCTCCCACCCCATCCCATCCCTCAGGGTCATCCCAGTGTACCAGCCCTGAGCACCCTTTCTCATGCATCCAACCTGGACTGGCGATCTGTTTCACATATGGTAACATACATGTTTCAATGCTGTTCTCTCACATCATCCCACCCTCGCCTTCTCCCACAGAGTCCAGAAGTCTGTTCTTTACATCAGTGTCTCTTTTGCTGTCTTGCAAATAGGGTCACCGTTACCATCTTTCTAAATTCCATATATATGCACTAATATACTGTATTGGTGTTTTTCTTTCTGACTTGCTTCACTCTATATAAGAGACTCCAGTTTCATCCACCTCATCAGAGCTGACTCAGATGAATTCTTTTTAATAGCTGAGTAATATTCCATTGTGTATATGTACCACAGCTTTCTTATCCATTCAACTGCCAATGGACATTTAGGTTACTTCCATGTCCTGGCTATTATAAACAGTGCTGCGATGAACATTGGGGTGCATGTGTCTCTTTCAGATCTGGTTTCCTCAGTGTGTATGCCCAGCAGGGGGATTTCTGGGTTGTATGGCAGTTCTATTTCCAGTGTTTTAAGGAATCTCCACACTGTTCTCCACAGTGGCTGTACTAGTTTGCATTCCCACCAACAGTGTAAGAGGGTTCCCTTTTCTCCACACCCTTTCCAGAATTTATTGTTTGTAGACTTTTGGATAGCAGCCATTCTGACTGGCATGAGATGGTACCTCATTGTGGTTTTTGATTTGCATTTCTCTGATAATGAGTGATGTTGAGCATCTTTTCATGTGTTTGTTAGCCATCTGTATATCTTCTTTGGAGAAATGTCTGTTTAGTTCTTTGGACCATTTTTTTGATTGGGTCATTTATTTTTCTGGTATTGAGCTGCAGGAGCTGCTTGTATATGTTTGAGATTAATTCATTGTCAGTTGCTTCGTTTGCTATTATTAGTAGAAAGTAATTTTTATCTTGTGTCATTTTGTTTTGTGGCCTGTATTCAGCAAATGAAAATGATGACAACCCCACGGTGATTTTCCATATTTTTGGACAGGGAGGGGATTTTACTGACTCGTGAAATCCAAAGGTCTTAGATATCTAATCTTGACCAACTGCTTCATCTCATTAGGGTATACCCAGAGGACTTCCCTGAACATTCATTTTCTAGAGAGGAAGGTGTCCTTAATTTTGAATTGACTTTTCTGTTTGGAATGTTTTAAGAAAGCCCAGATTTGCTTAGGATGAGATGAAATTTGTTAATTGCATTGTTAGTTGCTAAAGGATGTGTCACTCTTAAGTGAAGTATGCATGCAGTATCCCCTAAACTCCTGTAGCTGAGAGACCTTGCCACCATTATCACAAGTGTTCAAAAACTACAAGACCCACTAGTTAGTCAAAGCAGTTGAGCTGGGTGAAAGCCTCTGATTCATTTGAAAACATTTACCCGTACTTTTTCAAACAGGAAAATTTGCAGGGCATTCTTCAGAGTAATTGACCTGTGAATTTGAATTTGATTTGTTTATCCACAACTGCCAGCCATCACACAAAGTTAGCGATAAGCAAGCTTCGGTCACACCTCAAGGCTGGTGACATCTGAGTTGCACATCATCCATCATGCTACAAGCACTCCAATTAGAATAACTGTTTGGAAGTAGGAGGATCATTGTGAATGTTTATTTAAGAAACCAGTTAGACATAAAATAATTCTTTCCTGAGACTTAGAACGGTGAGTTGTCTTTGCCTAGCCAGGAAACAAAGAGAGACTCAAAAGTGGCATATTGGCCTTCCATTGGGGTCCCTATAGAGACCTGAATTTTTGTTAGGTGGTCCTATTGGATTCACTCTCTCCACTTTCCTGTTTCCTTTAGGTGTCTTCAGTTTCTGAAGAATGAAGGAGATAAACAATGCTTAAAAGTCAGCAAAGAAAAGAAATGAGTGTAATCTAGTATGTGATCAATGCCTCATCCTGCAGACCTTGAAACCAAGAAGACAGTAAACATTCCCAACTCACTTACATTCACTTATTAATTTATTCACTGATTGGTTGATCCATTCATTCAGCAATCCATTAAAAATCAGAATTTTATTAGTGACTATTACATGCAAGATATTTCTGTCTTAGAGCCATAGGATAGAGAGGTAATTAAAATGGAGTTAAAGAAGGCTGAGTGCCGAAGAATTGATGCTTCTGAACTGGGTGCTGGAGAAGACTCTTGAGAGTCCCTTGGATGGTAAGGAGATCAAACCAGTCAAACCTGACTGGAAATTCCTTTTCCTAAAGAAAATCAAACCTGAATATTCATTGGAAGGACTGATGCTGAAGCTGAAGCTCTAATATTTTGGCCGCCTGATGTAAACAGCTGACTCAGTGAGAAAGATCCTAATGCTAGGAAAGATTGAGGGAAGTAGGAGAAGAGGACAACAGAAGATGAGATGGTTGGATGTCATCATTGACTCAATGGACATAATTTTGAGCAAATTCCAGGAGATAACGAAAGACAGGGAAGCTTGCTGTGCTGCAGTCCACGGGGTCTCAAAGAGTCAGAAACAACTGAGTGATTGAACAGCAGCAACAAGAGGAAAGGAGCTTTTAGGAAACTCACTTTAGTGGAGTGTTAAGGAGATTGTGTTGTCCTGAGTGCCCCGGGAATGCTGGCCTCAAAAATGTTGAGCAGGTTTCAGGCTTCTATTTCAGAAGAATGTAAACAGTTCAACTGGCTGATTAAGGCTTGCTCCAGGCCTAATATCTTAAAGGAGAGAAAAATAGCATTGATGAGTCCTTCCCAGGGACAGTCTATTCCCCAGGAAAGAAAAACAGACAAGGACTAAAGGCATATGCCTGTCTAGAAAGAATGCCTATGTGTCTTTTGGAACTCAAACTCAGGGGCGATCTCACTGGGGAAGAAGGCAAAAGAAACTAGCCACTAACTACCCTGATTTGCCACTAATAACATTTGTACTTATTGAAGTTAAGAATAATTATTGACTATTGGATATTAGAAAACAAATCTAAGCACAGGTTCAGAACCTACTCATGACCGTCACTAAACTGAAGTCTATACAGACAAAGAAAACATAGCTCTTAATCTTCAGGAGCTTCTTGTACAGTCACGGAGGAATACTGGTTAAGAAAAAAAGGAGACAGTCTCAATTTCAATTGAGCTTTACAAAGCACAAGAGAGAAGATAAAATCTTTTCATCCATCCTTTTCATCTCATTGGAGGGATGGTTCTATCTTTTATTGAAAACAATAATTTGTTGTTGTTCAATCACTATGTTGTGTCCAACTCTTTGTGACCCCATGAACTGCAACATGACAAGCTTCCTTGTCCTTCACTATCTCCCAGAGTTTGCTCAAATTCATGTCCATTGAGTTGGAGATGCCATCCAACCAACTCATCCTCTGCCACCCCCTTCTCCTTTCCCTTTCAATCTTTCCCAGCATAAGGGTCTTTTCCAGTGGGTTAGCCCTTTGCATCAGGTGGCCAAAGTAGTGGAACTTCCACTTTAAGCATCAGTCCCTTCAGTGAATATTCAGGGTTGATTTCCTTGAGGACTGACTGTTTGATCTCCTTGCAGTCCAATAATGGCCACATATAATTGGCAGTCTGCAACCCAGAAAAGGGTCCTCACCAGAACTTGACTGTGCTGACACCCTGACCTTGAAATTCAGCTTCCAAAACTATGAGAAACAAATTTGTGGTTTAAAAGTCATCCAGACTATGGTCCTTTGTTATAGCAGCTTAAACACTAAGACAGTGATCAAGGAAGTTCTCATTGAGGAAGTGATACCTGAGCCGCTGACTGAAGTGAAGGACTGGGCCATGTGGACAAGTGGGGCAGCAGTGATCCAGGAGGGGGAGGAGAAAACACAAACCTGGGTCTGCTCATGTCGAGAACACAGGCTCTATATGATATGTTGGGCGTAAAAAGAGGGGTCCGATTTGGATCCTGAGCTCAAAGAGTTAACAGTCAACTACAGGGAGATGGGCAAGTTCAAAAATATAAACAGTTAGCTTGATTGACCTCATGATGCCCTTGGCAGTGAGGGTTAGGTCACTGTAAGAAGACAGGACAGGGATGATCAGGGAAGACCTCCATTCGGAATCAAAACTTTACTTTCTAGAGTTAAAAATATAGGACTCTGATCATCACATGCAGAAAACAAAACCATGACTGTGACTTTTCCTTTTACTTTTTCCACAAGAAAACTTGTCAAGAGTAGCAGGTTATAGCTACATCTGCATATTTTTGTGATGGCCTGTAGCATCTTCTCATTGATGTGGAGACTATGTGAAGTCCATCAAGAAACAACAGACGAAGAAGCTTTGCTTCTCGAAGGTTAACCTTAAAATCTAAAATTGTCATGTTGCTACAAATAAAGAGACATTTGCTAAGAATGCCCAACTAAAGCTACCAGTAAAACTCTCTTGCCCTTTCAAGCTTTCTCTCTTTCTCTCTCATGCACCGAAGAATGATTTATCTTTTAACTTAGCCTTAATTCACAATTTCACAATTAATTAAACATCAGCCTAATCATTATATCCACAAAGCATTTAAACTGATGTTGGGAGAATGATGGGGAAATGAATAATGCTTTGAAGGTCCATTTCAAATTAGTTATTTGATTAATGAATATTCCACAAGGGCATTTGGGAGATGACCTCTGTTGATGACTTAAAAAAAGACATGTCTGTTTAGATAATGAGAAGACAAAGCGAGTTTGAGTTATCTTTGAGTATACGTTGTGTAGAATTACAAGGATTAATCCATACAAAATGTATTACTTTTCCTGTGGCTTGTTGGAGATAACATAGAATTGTAAGATCAATAAATAAAGTTTGGCATTTCAAAGATGCTGCTTGATGATAAACTGTGCGGTGTGCACCCCAGACCGCCAGCTATGGTGGCCCTGAGCACAAGATGCCCACCAGAGGCTTATGAAAGAAAGCTAGGCTTGTTCCTGATAAGGCTTGCTGTGGGGCGGGCTGTTTGCCTCATAAACTCTCTATAATCCCTCCTAACACCTGACCTTTCGATTTCTTAGATGTATAAGAAGAAAATTGGTTGTCACCAGCTTCCTGTATATTCAAACAAATAAGAAGCAGCTTACCTTGTTTTGTGGTTTAGAAGGAGCCTTTTCCCAGCAGTTTCATGATCAAAAGCACATATTGCAAAAGGGAATCTAATATAGGTCAAAGATGACGACTGCAGCGCATGATAAGAGTAGGACTCAGAGGAGGAGGAGGTGTTTCTATCACAAGCAGACTGCCTTCTTTATTGAGAAGTACGTATCACAAACCTGACATTGTAATCTCAGACAGTTACTTTTCATCCTTAATTATAATAAATCTTAAACAGTCCAAGCTGAATCCAACAGGGGGAGGTCATCAGAGTCCCCAAAGGACTGGAGTTGTCTGAACATGAAGCAAATGCTGGAGAAGGTTTAATTGCTATGACAAACAACACAGTATTTCTTTCCCTCCTGGGCTGTTTTTCATTTTAAAGCATGGAAGCAATCCTCCAAAAGCAGAATTTACATTCATTCCATAGATAACTAATAATCCAGAGCCTCCTGGTGACAAATCATTTCTTGAGAGCAAGTTGAGAACTTGAACTCTTATGTACCCCAGGGGACCTTTGGAGTGGAAGGCAGGACCTCTAACTGCCACACACAGGGAGAGGTTGGAAGGAGGCCTGCTGCTGGTGCCCAACGCCTTCCCGATGAATAGGATGCGTTCATCTTTTCTAAAACCATCTGTTAAGCAACTCTGAATGAGTCCAATTCTGACGGAAGAAAGGAGACTTAGGATATGGTTCAGACTTCAAGGCTCTAGTCTGAAACAATCAAAATTTTAGACATTATAAGATCCTGGATCTAATGGTGGTATTGAAACTGTTAACTGTTCAGCTTTGGGCAAGTCACTTCATTTCCCTCCTCTAAAAACGGAGGAACACAAGGTCCTCCCGTGTAGTACAAGCCACTATATTCAGTATCCTATGATAAACCATAATGGAAAAGACTATTAAAAAGGCTATATATGTGTGTGTGTGTTAGTTACTCAGTCATGTCTGACTCTTTGCAACCCCGTGGGCTGTAGCTCACCCGCCTCCTCTGTCCATGGAATTCTCCAGACAAGAATACTGAAGTAGATTGCCAATCCCTTTTCCAGGGGATCTTTCCAAACCAGGGATTGAACCATGATCTCCTGTATTGCAGGCAGATTCTTTATCATCTGAGCCACCAGGGATATACATATATATGTAACTGAATCACTTTGCTATATAGCAGAAATTAATACAACATTGTAAATCAGCTATATTTCAACTAAAAAATAATAATAATTAAAAAATAAAAATGGAGGAACTTTGTTCAGCTCAAAGTTTTCTTTCAGATGAAATCTCTCTTCTTCTATTCCTTTGCATGGGTGAAAAAAATCAGGAAGAATGGCATTGAAATTATTTATAGTTTTTGTCACATGACCATTGGGAAAAGAGTCTACCAGCCTTTGGAGCAGTGGTCTTTTAGAACTGAGTCCTCAATGTTTGCTTTGCAGATGTCCTTTAACCTAAATCACCCAGAAGGAAGTTATCTATTACACTCTGCCTTTATCTGTACTCACTTCCCAAAATTACCAGAGAACCAGGTTTCTCATATCATCTGTAGGAGTGCATGATGATTTAGGCACACAATCCTTTTGGACTTAAGATATTTTAGCTTATATAGTTTTTCTAAAGGTTATTGTCAAGGGAAAATCCTTGCTTTAATTTGGCCTTAAAAAGATTTCCTTATGCTGAATATTTTCAAGATAAGCTTACTCCAGGAGATCATTTAAAAGTCAAATGACAAGACTGGCTTACATTTTCCCTTTTCAAGTCCAGAAAGACTTTCTTGAAATACTTGGCATCTTACTCTTTGGTAAAACAGCATTCGGGGATTGCCCAGGATGCACTTTTTGGTTTCTTATCCCTCTCTCTCTGTTGTTAGAAATGGAGACACCCTTGCCGTCGGGAT
Source organism: Cervus canadensis (assembly GCF_019320065.1). Classification (NCBI taxonomy): domain Eukaryota; kingdom Metazoa; phylum Chordata; class Mammalia; order Artiodactyla; family Cervidae; genus Cervus; species Cervus canadensis. The sequence goes on from NC_057406.1 coordinate 46,047,750, forward strand.
CAGTTCATAACTAACTAGGGCAGGGGGGATTTGAGTGAGTCTGTTACCTCTCCCTGGCCTTGCCTTGTACTTCTTCAGTACTCCTTTAGTTTGGCCTTTGAGCCCCACTCCAATGACTGATTTTCTACCATGTGCCTTCACCTTTGCCTCTTCTCTGGAGTGTCAACACCCAGGAGCAGTGGTCACCTGGCCTTTTAACTGGAGCTCAGTGACTGCCTATCTGATATTACCTGGAATTCTTCTGGGATGCCACCTACTTGCCTGGCTTTATCAATAAATATTAGACCTTGTTCTGGTTCATTAAAAAGTTACAACACTTTAAGAGTGCTTTCAGGAACATCCACCTGCAGGGTTCCAGGGACCAGGGCTTTGTACTGATGACACTGGCTGCTCCTTGAATTCATTTCTTGACACTGGTCTCACCATAACTGACAGCACAGCTTTAACATCATAGGTGGCTCCATCTTCACCTGTATGCATTACAATTTTAATAATGTACAACATTATCTTTACTCAACTAACGCAAGCATTTTCCTTATCAGAAATTGGCCAACGTGCAAATTCTTTTAGTAATTGTTGGTTGATAACCAATCCCATCCTCCTGAGTCTATGAAAAGTGAACGTGAAAGTGTTAGTCACTCAGTCATGTCCAACTCATGTGACCCCATGGACTGTAGCCAGCCAGATCCATGGAATTCTCCAGGCAAGGATACTGGAGTAGGTTACCATTCCCTTCTCCAAGGGATCCTCCCAAACCAGGGATTGAATCCAGCCTCCCTCACTGGAGGCAGATTCTTTACCGACTGAGCCACCAGGAAAGCCCAGAGTCTGTAACGAGACCTAAATTTCACAATGCCAGATGTGCCTAGACTGTGACCGTCCCTGAATGGACTCATAAATACAAATGTTGAACTGCTGATTCAATCATCATGATGTCCTGGTACTTTTGCTTCCTGTCTGAAAACTGCTCCCCTCATGAGCAACTCACTCTGTTATGAATGCCTGGTTTCTTGTTTTAGGGCCTCCTCTTTCAGGCCCCAGGACAGTCAACTATACTCTGTTTATCCACTTGCAAATAAAGCCAAGAAACCTGATTGAATGGCATTGACATAGGGCAACTCTGCTGACAGAAAATACCCTATTATTCAGAAACTGTAATGCTACCAGTACCTTTCCAATTTTCCATTTTTTCCTATTCTCTGCCATTTTCCCCTTTCATCCTGGGCGCCACCTTCTCATTAGTATCCCAGTAGGAAAGATATTTCACAGAGAAAGCTTGCTGAAGGTGTCCTGGTGGAAACCTGTTCCCCTGCATGCATTTTCATGGCTGAAATCCATGGTTATATTTGCTACCTACACTTTATCACCTGGGCTTTCATGAAAGAAAAGAAATTTGAGAAGCAAATGTAGTAAGAGTCTAAAAAGACCAGAAAGTATACTTAAGCACTGGATCTCCAGAGCAAGGTGTCCTCAGGAGAGGAGGGGCAATCTTTATTCAGAAATGGACCCAATTCAGAGGGTTTTTAGTGCAGAGAAACCTCATCATTGATAATCATCAGACATGATTTTTATATTGAAGGGCCATTGTGGAGTTCCTTTTTAAGATACTAAACTTATTTTCCCCACTCTCTGAAAGTTTAAAATCAGGGCTATTGTGAGTATACCCTACCCTTAAAGTCTATAGGAGGGAGAGAATTTCTCCTATATCCTAAAGCAAAAGGCATGTTTACACATACAGATAGAATACATGTGAAGAATTCTTAGGATCTTGGCATATGGCAAATGTTAAATTTGGCCTGGGGAGTAACACCTCACAAGAAAAAGAGAAGTGAGGGAAGCCTTGCTGTCTGGTGTTTTCAATGCAAACTTGCAAGTCAAACGCTGGTGTTATGGGTGACTACGGGGCAGAAATCTGAGTTAATATCACTTTGGATTCATTTTTCCTGGACAATCAGGAGTCTTGTACCATTTGGATGTAGAAGGGATGAGGCAGTCCCTAGCATCCCTGGGATCCTTTGTTGTGAAGATTGTGATGTTGGAGGATGCTACCAAGCCATTCTTAGCAAAAATTTTTCCACTGGACAAGTTCTAGGATATGAAGGTACAAGTGGAATTGGAAATGGAGGCAGGGGTGGCATAAATACAGTGATCTACACTTTATCTTATGAGTTATCTTTAAGATATCACTTAGGATTTTTTGTTTTTTAAGTAACCGTAGCTCTCCCATACCAGAAAGAGAATGTAGGTAACTTTTTCCATTAAGGACGCCACTGGAAGAACTGATTGAGGCACATTTCATCACAAAGTACAAAAGCTTTGCTAAATTAATTAGGAATATAGAGGAGTTCATGGGACCCATTTACAGGTGGTTCAACTAAATTTTATACTGACTGGCTCTGGAGATGTGGAGCCTCGACATAGAAGGGCTTGCTGCAACTGTCTTCTCTCTTCTTTTCTGTGGCCCAATATGACCTTAGTTTGTCCATGTTTTCACAGAGATAATTCAGTTCACTCTGTTCAACTTTGGGAGTTTCCAACATCATCAGCTGGTCCAAACAGCACTGGCCAGGGAGGGACTTTTCTACGCCCAACCTCTAGCATGGTGGTGAATAAACAGTGGGCACTCAATCAATACATGTTTGTCAAATGAATGAATGAATGAATCATGACACAGCAACTGCACTACTGGGCCTATACCTTGAGAAAACCATCATTCAAAAAGTCAAATACTCTTTAAATGAATTAAAGAACTATCATTGCAAAACCTTTTTTCAGTAGTCACGTATGGATGTGAGAACTGGACAATAAAAAAGACTGAGCTCCAAAGAATTGATGCCTTCGAGCTGTGGTGCTGGAGAAGACTCTTGAGAGTCCGTTCTACTTCAAGGAGATCAAACCAGTCAATCCCAAAGGAAATCAACCCCGATATTCATTGGAAGGACTGATGCTGAAGCTGAAATTCCAATACTTTGGCCACTTGATGTGAAGAGCTGACTCAGTGGAAAAGACACTGATGCTAGAAAAGACTGAGGGTAAGAGGAGAAGCGGTGACAGAGGACGAGATGGTTGGATGGCATCACTGACTCAATGGACATGAGTCTGAGCAAACCCAGCAGACGGTGAAGGACAGGGAAGCCTGGTGTACTGCAGTCCATGGGGTCACAAAGAGTCAGACACAGCTGAGCGACTGAACACAAGGGCAACTTTACCCAAAATATTAGGGAAGCAGTAATCTCATGGAAAACAAAAAGTGACATGAATGAGGAATAGACACAAATGTTCACTATTTAAGGACTTCTGCTTTATACTCTGGATGGTGCTACAGGGGAGGGAGGCAGAACAGAAAAAATAGCCATAGGTTTCTGAGGACATTGGGAATGGGGTCATTTCTCAATGAGAAGAATACCAGATGCCAAGATCCCCAAACCAGCTTCATGTTCCAACCAATTCCAAAACGTCATGTCTTACAGAAGAGTTCCAGGAGAGGACCACGAAAGATAAAGACATAAAGCTTTATGAGTGTCTAAAACATTCTGCAGACTTCAAAACACTCCATAGAGATGTCCCCTGATAAAGATTCCTTCTTTGGCCAAACAAGTCAGAAGCCTCCGAGCCCTCTTTGACAAAACTTCAAACTTGGCCTGTCTCTAATAAGGGTTCTGTTAGGTGTTCAGCAATAATTCCTTGCCCTTGGTTTTCTTTCTTAGTAATTTTCTGTCTACTGACCCTCTCACTCTTCTATAAATCTCCAGCTGATATTGCTATATTTGGTGTTGAGTTTAATCTTTCTCTCCTGTTATAGTCGTCTTGATCCCTGTTGAAACAGTTTTGAATACAGTCTTCCTTACCATTTAAAAAAAATGTTGGAATAATTTACCTTTTACATCTCTTCACCACTCACTAGCTATTCCCCACACCCCCAGGTTATGTTTCCTGGTCTCTTTGGGGGAAAAGGGAAAATGCTACGTCCTGTAGCACTGTCTAGAATATAAGGCAGAGATCCATAGGTCAGTGAACTTTTGTGTTTATTCCTCAGTCAAGTCAGTTTTGGTTTTCTTTGAAACAATATTCTTCTTCCCTGGTATTTTGTGTAAAGAGATTTGGCAGTGGTATTTCTCTAATTCATTTAAAGATTCTTTGATTCATTATTCATTCAACAATAATGTATTAAGGACCCACCACTTGCTCACCGTTAAATCAGATACTAGACATAAAGAATCTAAAACTTATAGTCATGTCTTTTGTTTTAATTAATCTTTAGACCTTTTGATTTGCATATAGGGTTATCGTTACCATCCTTTTAAAAATAAAATAATCTGTTAGTAAAAGTGGGATGCACTCAAGCACCCACTTCACTCCCCCCCTCCAAGATTCTAATCTCCTGGGGAGGTTCTTACAGATTTTTCTCCAATCCAAATACATAAACACAGGTTCAAGAGAGCTGGATTCTCTCTCTTGGTATTTGCAGTTAATATCTCATGGCTGTTCCATCTTCATTTCCTTCACTGAAAATTTTAAGATAATTTTGGTGTCAAGGGAATTTTGATGTATGCAGTGTCTGCTGCTACTGCTAAGTCACTTCAGTCATGTCCGACTCTGTGCAACCCCATCCCTGGGATTCTCCAGGCAAGAACACTGGAGTGGGTTGCCATTTCCTTCTCCAATGCATGAAAGTGAAAAGTGAAAGTGAAGCCGCTCAGTCATGTTCAACTCTTTGCTACCCCATGGACTGCAGCCTACCAGGCTCCTCCATCCATGGGATTTTCCAGGCAAGAGTACTGGAGTGGGGTGCTATTGCTAGAATACTACAAATGATCCACAAATACCTGTTGAATAAATAATGTTCCACACAGACACCTTGGCTAATTCAAGACCACCTGTTGCTCCCATGGAAACTTTTATATGTACTTTGACACCAATGACAGTTTCTTCATTTGATCTACTATTCTATTATATCCTTATATGTACATTGTCCATGCTATTTGGCTACTCTTACCTTATATGTGTATCTTGTCTCCCAACTAGAATAAAGACTTCTTGAGAGTTCAAGGGTAAAGCTCACATTAGTAAAAGATGGCAATGTGCCAGTCTCTGGACTAGGTACTGTGGATATAATAACAGCTAGTATTTACAAGGGCTTCCTTGGTGGCTCAGAGGATAAAGCATCTGCCCGCAATGCGGGAGACCTGGGTTCAATCCCTGGGTTGGGAAGATGCCCTGGAGAAGGAAATGGCAACCCACACCAGTATTCTTGCCTGGAAAATCCCACGGACAGAGGAGCCTGGTGGGCTATACTCCATGGAGTAACAAAGAGTAGAACACGACTGAGTGACTTCACTTTCAGTATGTACTAGCACTTATTACAAGCCTTATACTTCATCAAGCACTTAAAGGGGAATGAACCCTTTTAATCTCCATTACAGTTAAGAGGCAGGTACCATGTATTGTTAGCAACAATGAAGAACCTCAGGCACAGAGACATTAAGTAGCTTGCCTAAGGCTGCTCATTTAAGAGGTAGAGCCAGGTTTCAAGCCCATTCAGTCCAAATCCAGATTTCATGCAGCTGCTGAGATCTCTGTTTTATAGTCTGACTCATAATTCCCAGTTAATTAATTTGAAGATATGGGGAGAAAAATTTTTCTACCATTCACTCAATCTTAAAAGAACTGTGTTGAAGAAAATAGGTTGGCAAGTTTGACATCATTTTAGCTGGTTTGCGTGAAGAGACGCCTGCTGTTCTGGAAATAACTTCAGCATGACACTGTGTTTTGCCAGCCTCCCAGCTAACTTTAAATCGTGTGGGTCACAACTATAAATGCTCTGTCCTTTTTCTTGTCAGGGTTTTGAATTTGCAGAGCTTACATAAGTAGATGTTGTTAAGACAAGAATGAGAGATGATTTGATTTGGGTGTATTTGCTCAGGAAGAAAGCACAATGGAGAATTAGCCCTGAAGGGAAAGACTTCTGATATCAGTTTTTCATTTTCCAGGGAATCCACTGTGCCTCTAAGCAAGTCACTTTACTTCTATCTGCCTGTTTACCCTTTCTTAAAATACGTGAGATAATCCCTGTGCCTCCTGGAAATAGATAAAGATAGCTTATTTAAATATCAGAAGAAAATAGGATGAAATATTGTATGATTACATGTTTTTGTTATACTAAACAACGCAGATCCATAAAAGTGTAAGTGTCTTGATGTGAAAGTAGCACACCGACAAAATTAAAGTCCATTAAGGCTACATTTTGGAGGAGGGGGCCGATTAACTGCTTATATCCACCCACTCTGGATCCCAGAAGTTTAACTGAAATAGCCTTTGAGAGTCTACTGTAATGGAATCAATATAAAATGCCATCAGGAGGGGGCTTAACTCTAGATTTCAGAAAACAAAAGAAATGATTCAGAATAAAATGAATACACATTATTAAAAAACTAGGGCATCACTATACATACATAACAAATGATAAATTCTATGTCCATTAAATTCTGAGATAAACTACCAATTGTCCTCACAAAGAAACTAATGACAGCCCTTAACCAATAAGGTCAAGAGTCTCATCTATTAAGGATTCTTTATTCAGACTCTCTTAGTTTCATGTATATGTTTCTCATAATCTGTTGAGGTTGGTATTATCTTTATATTAGTCTTCTTTTTTTCAGATGATTCTCAGTCTCTGCAAAAGTGTTGGCATAAACTTCACTCTAATCATTTCTTCATCAATTGACAAGTACATTGACACTTTCCAATAGGTTCCCCAAGATGCCTGTAGCCATGATTTGTTAAACCCAGACTGGTGTATCTAACCCACTCTCTTCTACATATTTTCTACTGTGCTGTGTGATGAACAGACATATTTCATCACCTGGCTGGGGTCCAAGCTGAAGAAGACAAAGGCTTCTTTCAGCACTCTGAAAATCCCATAACATAGCCTGAACTTGCAAACAAAATTAAAACCAAAAACCCTTAGGCCTAATGTCATTATATTTTATCATTAAGCCCAAAAGAGACTGACCCAGACTTGCCTCTGAGTGTCCAGTAGTCTCTGGCAGAAGCATGGGTCTGCAGTGGCCTGTTGCAGGGCCAGGGCAATAAGTGCCGCAGTGCATGCATGGTATCTTTTGAAATATTACCTACACCATAGTTTGGCCTCAGGTCAAACAACAGGGAGGGAACACAGCCCTGCCCTCAACAGAAAATTGGATTAAAGATTTAATCCAATTTAAGAACAACACCCAGTTCCCCCTCAGTCATCCTCTCCCATAAGGAAGCTTCCATAGGCTTCTTGGCCTTATCCATTAGAGGGCCAACAGAATGAAAACCACAATCACAGAAAACTAACCAAACTGATCATATGGACCACAGCCTTGTCTAACTCAATGAAACTATGAGCCATGTTGTATAAGGCCACCCAAGACGGACGGGTTATGGTGGAGAGTTCTGACAAAATGTGGTCCACAAACCACTAGACTATTCAGGTATGACCTAAATCAAATCCCTTGTGACAATACAGTGGAAGTGAGAAATAGATTTAAGGGACTAGATCTGATAGACAGAGTGCCTGATGAACTATGGATGGAGGTTCGTGACATTGTACAGGAGACAAGGATCAAGACCATCCCCATGGAAAAGAAATGCAAAAAGGCAAAATGGTTGTCTGAGGAGGCCTTACAAATAGCTGTGAAAAGAAAGGAAGAAAAAAGCAAAGGAGAAAAGGAAAGATATTCCCATTTGAATGCAGAGTTCCAAAGAATAGCAAGGAGAGATAAGAAAGCCTTCCTCAGCAATCAATGCAAAGAAATAGAGGAAAACAACAGAATGGGAAAGACTAGAGATCTCTTCAAGAAAATTAGAGATACCAAGGGAACATTTCATGCAAAGATGGGTTCGATAAAGGACAGAAATGGCAGGGACCTAACAGAAGCAGAAGAGATTAAGAAGAGGTGGCAAGAATACAAAGAAGAAGTATACAAAAAAAGATCATCACGACCCAGATAATCACGATGGTGTGATCACTCACCTAGAGCCAGACATCCTGGAATGTGAAGTCAAGTGGGCCTTAGGAAGCATCACTACGAACAAAGCTAGTGGAGGTGATGGAATTCCAGTTGAGCTATTTCAAATCCTGAAAGATGATGCTGTGAAAGTGCTGCACTCAATATGCCAGCAAATCTGGAAAACTCACCAGTGGCCACAGGACTGGAAAAGGTCAGTTTTCACTCCAATTCCAAAGGAAGACAATAGCAAAGAATGCTCAAACTACTGCACAATTGCACTCATCTCACACGTTAATAAAGTAATGCCAAAATTCTCCAAGCCAGGCTTCAGCAATATGTGAACCCTGAACTTCCAGATGTTCAAGCTGGTTTTAGAAAAGGCAGAGGAACCAGAGATCAAATTGCCAACATCCGTTGGATCATCAAAAAAGCAAGAGAGTTCCATAAAAACATCTATTTCTGCTTTAGTGACTATGCCAAAGCTTTCAACTGTGTGGATCACAATAAACTGTGGAAAATTCTGAAAGAGATGGGAATGCCAGACCACCTGACATGCCTCTTGAGAAATCTGTCTGCATATCAGAAAGCAACAGTTAGAACTGGACATGGAACAACAGACTGGTTCCAAATAGGAAAAGGAGTACATCAAGGCTATGTATTGTCACCCTGTTTATTTAACTTATATGCAGAGTACATCATGAGAAATGCTGGGCTGGAAGGAGCACAAGCTGGAATCAAGATTGCCAGGAGAAATATCAATAACCTCAGATATGCAGATGACACCACCCTTATGGCAGAAAGTGAAGAGGAACTAAAGAGTCTCTTGATGAAAGTGAAAGAGGAGAGTGAAAAAGTTGGCTTAAAGCTCAACATTCAGAAAACTAAGATCATGGCATCTGTTCCCATCACTTCATGGAAAATAGATGGGGAAACAGTGTCAGACTTAATTTTTTTGAGCTCCAATATCACTGCAGATGGTGACTGCAGCCATGAAATTAAAAGACGCTTACTCCTTGGAAGGAAAGCTATGGCCAACCTAGGCAGCATATTAAAAAGCAGAGACATTACTTTGCCAACAAAGGTCCCTCTAGTCAAGGCTATGGTTTCTCCAGTGGTCCTGTATGGATGTGAGAGTTGGACTGTGAAGAAAGCTGAGTGCTTAAGAATTGATGCTTTTGAACTGTGGTGTTGGAGGAGACTCTTGAGAATCCCTTGGACTGCAAGGAGATCCAACCAGTCCATCCTGAAGGAGATCAATCCTGGGTGTTCACTGGAAGGACTGATCCTGAAGCTGAAAGTCCAATACTTTGGCCACCTCATGTGAAGAGTTGACTCATTGGAAAAGACCTTGATGCTGGGAGGGATTGGGGGCAGGAGGAGAAGGGGATAACAGAGGATGAGATGGTTTGGATGGCATCACCAATTCAATGGACATGAGTTTGAGTAAACTCCGGGAGTTTGTGATGGACAGGGAGGCCTGGCGTGCTGCGATTCATGGGGTCACAAAGAGTCGGATACGACTGAGCGACTGAACTGAACTGAACTGAACTGGAGAAGGGAATGGCAAACCAATTCAGTATTCTTGCCTTGAGAATCCCATGAACAGTATGAAAAGGCAAAAAGATAGGACACAAGAAGATAACTCCTCGGGTCCAATAATGTTATTGGAGATCAGTGGAAAAATAACTCCCGGAAGAATGAAGTGATGGAGTCAAAGCAAAAACAACACCAATTATGGATGTAACTGGTGATGGAAGTAAAGTCTTATGCTATAAAGAACAATATTGCATAGGAACATTAGGTCCATGAGTTAAGGCAAATTGGAAGTGGTCAAAGAGGAGATGGCAAGAGTGGACATTAACATTTTAGGAATCAGTGAGCTAAAATGGACTGGAATGGGTGAATTTATCTCAGATGACCATTATATCTACTACTGTGGGCAAGAATCTCTTAGAAGAAATAGATTAGCCATCATAGTCGACAAAAGAGTCTGAAATGCAGTACTTGGATGCAATGTCAAAAATGACAGAATGATCTCTGTTCATTTCCAAGGCAAACCATTCAATATTACAGTAATCCAAGTCAATGCCCCTACCAGCAATGCTGAAGAAGCTGAAGTTGAATGGTTCTATGAAGACCTACAAGACCTTCTAGAACTAACACCCAAAAAAGATGTCCTTTTCATTATAGGGGACTGGAATGCAAAAGTAGGAAATCAAGAAACACCTGGAGTAACAGGCAAATTTGGCCTTGGAGTACAGAATGAAGCAGGGCAAAGACTGATAGAGTTTTGCCAAGAGAATGCACTGGTCATAGCAAACACCCTCTTCCAGCAACACAAGGGAAGACTCTACACATGGACATCACCAGATGGTCAGTACTGACATCAGATTGATTCTATTCTTTGCAGCCAAAGATGGAGAAGCTCTATACAGTCAGCAAAAACAAGACTGGTGCTGACTGTGACTCAGATCATGAACTCCTTATTGCCAAATTCAGACTGAAATTGAAGAATGTAGGGAAAACCACTAGACCATTTGGGTGTGACCTAAATCAAATCCTTTACCATTATACAGTGAAAGTGAAAAATGGATTTAAGGAACTAGATCTGATAGACAGAGTGCCTGAAGAACTATGGACAGAGGTTCATGACATTGTAGAAGAGGAAGCAATCAAGACCATCCCCATGGAAAAGAAATGCAAAAAAGCAAAATGGCTGTCTGAGGAGGCCTTACAAATAGCTGTGAAAAGAAGAGAAGTGAAAAGCAAAGGAGAAAAGGGAAGATATTCCCATTTGAATGCAAAGTTCCAGAGAATAGCAAGGAGAGATAAGAAAGCCTTCTTCAGTGATCAATGCAAAGAAATATAGGAAAACAACAGAATGGGAAAGACTAGAGACTTCAAGAAAGCTAGAGATACCAAGGGAACAATTCATGCAAAGATGGGCACAATTAAGGACAGAAATAGTATGGACCTAACAGAAATAGAAGATATTAAGAAGCAGTGGCAAGAATACACAGAAGAATTCTACAAAAAAGATCTTCATGACCAGGATAACCATGATGGTATGATCAGTCACTTAGAGCCACTCATCGTGGAATGCAAAGTCAAGTGGGCCTTAGGAAGCTAGTAAAGCTAGTAAAGGCAGAATTCCAGTTGAGCTATTTCAAATCCTAAAAGATGATGATGTGAAAGTGCTGCATTCAATATGCCAGCAAATCTGGAAAACTCAGCAGTGGCCACAGGACTGGAAAAGGTCAGTTTTCATTCCAATCCCAAAGAAAGGCAAGGACAAAGAATGCTCAAACTACTGCACAATTGCACTCATCTCACACGCTAGCAAAGTTATGCTCAAAATTCTCTAAACCAGGATTCAATAGTACGTGAATCAGTAATTCCAGATGTTCAAGCTGGTTTTAGAAAAGGCAGAGGAACTAGAGATTGAATTGCCAACATCCGCTGGATCATCGAAAAAGCATGAGAGTTCCAGAAAAATATCTACTTCTGCTTTATTGACTATGTCAAAGCCTTTGACTGTGTGGATCACAACAAACTGTGGAAAATTCTTAAAAAGATGGGACTATCAGACCACCTGATCTGCCTCCTGAGAAATCTATATGTATGTCAAGAAGCAACAGTTAGAACTGGACATGGAACAAGACTGGTTCCAAATCAGGAAAACAGTACGCCAAGGCTGTATATTGTCACCCTGATTATTTAACTTATATGCAGGGTACATCATGCGAAATGCCAGACTGGATGAAGCACAAGTTGGAATCAAGATTGCCGGGAGAAATATCAGTAACCTCAGATATGCAGATGACACGACCCTTATGTAAGATAGCGAGGAAGAACTAAAGAGCCTCTTGACGAAAGTGAAAGAGAAGAGTGAAAAAGTTTGCTTAAAACTCAACATTCAGAAAAGTAAGATCATGGCATCTGGTCCCATCACTTTATGGTAAATAGATGGGGAAATAATGCAAACAATGAAAGACTTAATTTTGGCGGGACTCCAAAATCACTGCAGATTGTGACAGTAGCCATGACATTAAAAGACGCTTACTCCTTGGAAGAAAAGCTATGGCCAACCTAGGCAACATATTAAAAAGCAGAGACATTACTTTGCCAACAAAGGTCCATCTAGTCAAGACTATGGTTTTTCCAGTAGTCATGTAAGGATGTGAGAGTTGGACTATAAAGAAAGCTGAGCACTGAAGAATTGATGCTTTTGAACTGTGGTGTTGGAGAAGACTCTTGAGAGTCCCTTCTACTGTGAGGAGATCCAACCTGTTAATCCCTAAAAGAAATCAGTCCTGAATATTCATTGGAAGGACTGATTTTGAAGCTGAAACTCCAATACTCTGGCCATCTGATGCGAAGAACTGACTCATTGGAAAAGACACTGATGCTGGGAAAGATTGAAGGCAGGAGGAGAAGGGGATGACAGAGGATGAGATGATCGGATGGCGTCACCGACTTGATGGACATGAGTTTGAGTAAGCTCCAGAAGTTGGTGATGGGCAGGAAAGCTTGGTGTACTGTAGTCCATGGGGTCACAAAGAGTCAGACGTACTGACTGAACTGAATTGAACTGAAGGCTTTGTGGCCCTAACATCAAGTGCCTAGTAGCATCTTGACTTTCTTTTGGATAATAAAATACCAAACTTATCATTTGTGTGAGAAAACGATGAGGTAAAGAGAGTAACAGGGAAGTAACTTCAGGAAGTGAAGGAGAAAAAAACGTGTGCTGAATTTCATAGCTGATTTGCCTTAGGTTCTTGGGGAGATGGTTTTCCCTTGCTCCTTCCTTCCGAGGAAATACATGTTTTGGATACGTCTCTGATACAGGGAGTTAGTTATCTCTGTTTACTTATACCATAGCTCAGTGGCTCAATCCTTCCACAGTTGTCAGGAGCTAATAGGAATATGAGAATAAGAGAATAATTCTACATTTGATATTCTGTGGAATAAGAGGAATGGGTTAATTGGGAACAAACTCAAGTGCATTGACGGCATAGCTTTCTGATCGGGCTACACTACATTTCTAAGTATAGCAGGTATGCAATCATACTTTGTGAGTAATGAAGGGTTATCTAAAAGCAGAGTAGCTTTTTGTTGTAAGAAGAATCTGGGTATTTGCACACCCATGGCGTATAAATGCATTGTTGTTGTCCAGTCACTCAGTCGTGGATGACTCTGAAACCCCCTGGACGGCAGCACACCAGCCTCCCCGGTCCTTCACCATCTCCCGGGGTTTTGCCCAGATTCATGTTGGTTGAGTGGGTGATGTTATTTAACCATCTCATTAGCAGCAGCCAATTAAGCTCAGAAGCATAAGCACAGAGCGCAAATAGGTTTTCTTCAGTTCGTGTGCAATCAGAGCCCCTTTTCCACTTGACTTGTACTATTCTTTCTAATTTACATTTTGGTGGAACTGAGGCTTGTTTGCCAGGCAGTCCCTCCTTATGATAAGACCTGAGAAGGCATACTTAGTGAGCTGTGTACATGTGACAAGATTTGGGGGCAGACATCTGGACAATCAGTCCAGTGCTGCTTGAGATGTGGTGAGGGCAAGACATTTCTGGAATGTGAGCACCACGGCTCATCATCAGAACTTATTACATTCTTCCCACAGGTGGGAGGCCACGCTGTCTTGGCAGAACATGTGCTCTTGGTACCATCTTCTTTCTCAGTATTCCACAGAGCAGTGAATGGTCCCTTCAAGTGAATACCTGAATTGAACACTTGCACAAGTGGGATTGACACTGGCGTTTATCAGTATGGATTGGTATTAGCCATAGGAGGATGCCCTCAGCTCTTTTCAGGCAACGGGTGTATTGTGAATGGCTCAAGGCCCCCCACGAGTGACTAGAGGTGCGGGCAGGATGCTGTCATAGAGAAACAGAGATGTTTTCAGACTTGAGTTTGGTTCTTCTGCTTGCCAACTGCGTGAACATGAGCGAGTTACTCAGACTTTCATCACTTAAGTTACCTTATCTACTAAACAGTGATAATACCCATGCCATAGGGTAGTATGAGTGTAGGCTTTACCTGGAGCTGTTCCTTCAGCAGAGGCTTCCTAAAAGCCCCAACTTACTTTATTTATTTATTTTTTTTCCAAAGGAGATATGCAAGTGATCAATGATATATGAAAAGATACTCAAAACATCATTAGGCATTAGAGACATGCAGATCATTAGAGACACAAGATATTGCTTCTTACCCACTAAGATGGCTATAATAATATTTTTTTTAATGGAAAGCAACAAAGATTAACAAAGGTAGTGCAAATACTGGACTCATATTAGTGACAGGAATATAAAATGTACACATTTACATAATTAGTGGTGGAAATGTAAAACAGTACTGCAGTTTGGCTGTTCCTTAAAAAGTTAAAGGGAGTTCTATGACCCAGAAATTCCATTCCTAGTATATACCAAAATAAATTTGAAAATAAGTATTCAAAATTTGTACACGACTGTCGATAGCAGCACTAGTCATGATAGCCAATAGATGGATGGGAACCGAATGTTCAGGAATGAATGGATAGACAGGTTATGTTATATCTGTGGAATGGAATACTTACTTTAAATCATTGTAAATGTGATCCCTTTGTAATCTCTGCTAGAAGTCAGAGAGATAGCACGGCTTGGTGATAGCCATCAGCCCTCACTTTGTCCAGTGAGGGGCCAGATACTATACATGCAATGAAAAGACCAAGAAAAAAGAGTGAATGTCATTCATACCCAAGAGGGACTGTGATGGTGTAGAAAAGCAGCAGGTGCACTCTGGCCAAGAGCCCATGTCAGTGATTTGTGGGTGCTTGCATCCTTCACACTCTCCACCAAACCTCCCCCAATGTCTGTGGCTCCAAACCTGCAAGCCAGGGGCTATACTCACCCACCTGGATTTCACCAGGGGTAGGAGGATTTTACTGGGCTTCCCAGGTGGTGCTACTGGTAAAGAACCTGCCTGCCAATTCAGGAGACATAAGAGAAGTGGATTGGCTTCCCTGAATGGGGAAGATCCCCTGGAGGAGGGCATGGCAACCCACCCCAGTATTCTTACCTGGAGAATCCCAAGGATAGAGAAGCCTGGTGGTCTACAGTTCATAGCATTGCAAAGAGTTGGTCACAACTGAAGCGACTTAGCATACACGCACACATGAGGATTTTAGTATGGTGTGAAAGTTTGTGATCCCCCCAAACTCACGTTAAAATCCTAACCTCCAAAGTGATGGCATTAGGAGGTGGAGCCTTTGGGAAGTGCTTAGGTCATGATGGTGGAGCCCTCACAAGTGGGATTAGTGTCCCTATAAAAGAGGCTTCAGGGAGACCCTTGCCCCTCCCACTGGGTGAGGACACAGTGAGAAGTTTCTGAAGTCTATGAAGCAGGAAGAAGGCTCTCACTAGACACCAGATTGGCTGGTGTCATGATCTTGGACTTCTCAGCCTCCAAAGTTCTGAGAAATAAATGCTTGTTCTTTATAAGCCACCCAATTTATGCTATTTTTGTTATAGCACCCTGAACCAACTAAAACACCTCAATAAAACCAGCACACAGTAGGTGGCCAAGAAATTCAAGTTCCCTTCTCATCCTCTCCCTTGTTAAAATGCACTTGGATATTCTGATAATATAATCATGCTACCTGCATGAATAAACATTGTTTGAGTGTAATGTCTTTTGGGGTTATTTTTTGCTTACCAAAAGTGTAGACAAATTTATCATTCTGTCTATGGCCTTAAATAGGACATAAGAAAAACAAATAAGAAACAGTCATTTAACTTCTACTTTACTGTAATGAAACTTTTGTTTTAAATCAGTGAGTGAAATTATAAGCATATAAAAGTTTTGTACACAATAAAAATGTTAGACTTGCTACCAATAATTTCAACCTGAAAACCAAACGTTTCACTTAGTCCTCATCGTATGGCATGTTCCTTTAGTGAGGCTGCTTGGAAGTTATTTTTAAATACAGCCACTTAAATCATCATGTCTGGCATACTGTCTAGAAGATGCAATGTTTCATTATCAAACAGAAACATTATGTACTGTGGCATATGAGTCATTAAAGAAACAGCAAGATATGTTTTCACCCCCAAATAATGCTTGTTACTATTATTGATGATGTCTTTAGAGAACCTCTTAACTGAGAATCTCAAACAACATTCTAATTGAACCACCTAAAATTCCAATAATGCAGTTATTCTAAAAGAGTTTTGTTTCCATAGTCCATGCTTTCATTTATTTAACAAGCATTTATTGAGTGTTTCCTATGTGCTAGACACAGAGCTCATCCCTGAGGACTCAGAAATGAATAAGGCCAAGACAGAACCTGTGAATCAGTCAATATGGATAGAAATTTAACTGGAAACTATTTTAAAGTCTGGTCCCTGTTGGCTCAGATGATAAAGAACCCAGTTGAAATGCAGAAGACCTGGGTTTGATCCCTGGGTTGGGAAGATCCTCCAAAGAAAGGAATGTCTACCCACTCCAGTATTCTTGTTTGGAGAATTCCATGGACAGAGGAGCCAGGCAGACCACAGTCCATGGGGTCACAAAGAGTTGGACATGACTGAGCGAGTGAATAGAAACAACAAAAAACAGAACTTGTTAGGGTGCAGATTTCAAAATAAAACCGCAAAGATGATTTCTGGAAAACATGTCATTTGGAAGAAACCGAGAGATCATTAAAAAATCTTCCTATATTCTGGTTAAGGGCAATTTTGGTTTAAGGTAGGAGTGAGAGAAGTTTGGAGGACATCTCAAATTGGATTTTGTGGTTTGTTCTCTTAAAAGCTTTAAAGAAAACTATGCTTCAGAAAAGAAGCATAGTTTATATTTGGACCAATGATTCATACTATATATGTTTGTCATTTTCCCATCTACTTCAGATAAGAAAAAAGGAAATATTGATATAGTCAAATAGCAAGAAAGACTAAGACAATTAATATATTTTTCTGATAAGTGTGAAAATAATTAGGTTTCTACTGCTAGAGAATTTCTTTAAAACTTTTGATTCCATGTAGCTCTAAAACCCTTAAGGACTAGAAATATATATACATGTACGTGTGTGGGTATGCAAGTTACTCTGTGTGTGTAGGTATATTTCCTGAGGACTTTTGGACTTCAATCATTAAAACACAATTCATACCACTGTCAAAGATTGCTCTTTGAGTCTGTAAGCCTAAATTAAGAAAATGTTGAGACAATAATAAATAAATAAAGTCAATACTTATTTTTAAATACATTTGATAGTTTTCCATTTTTATACTTTAAAATGTTCCTTTAACACATGCACAACACTTCAAAATGTTAATTTGTTTTAAAGTATTACAGTTTACTTACAGATACTGTATCAGAGAGCTAATCTGTAATGAAAAGGTGATAAATGAATAGAAAATTATACTCCATTATGCGTCCTCAATATTAACCACACCTCTCAGAAACCCAGCAGCATGGATCTTGAGGACAAAGCCGAGGCAATATTGTCTGTTCAGTGGACATTTATCCAAAGTTCTGACTTAACCTTCTTGTAGCTATCTCAACCAACAGAAATAGTTTATGTAGTCATTTAACATGTATTGAAGATCTATTATGTACAGGCATTGTCCTAGGTGCTAGAGATTCAATAGTAACTAAAACACAGTCTCCTCCAGCAATTCACTGTTTGTCAAGGAAGATGCTCAAAGCAAAACGAGACAACGACCAATGGACTTTGTGAGATTGTACAAACCCTTCCCTATCCAGACAGGGAGTACTGGAAACTTCTCTGCCTGGAATGTCCATTCCTTCCTTTTCTGAACTGGCTAATGCTAACTGTGTAAACAACACTTTTACAGAGACACTTTCTCTGCAGCCAAGGGAAGGTCCATCTGCTTTAGGTTTCCATAGCACCCTGTATTTTCTTTCTTCTTTTTTAAAATTCACTCTACCTTAGGATGATTTGTTTGAAGCCTGTCTTTCTGGCTAGCACATTTGCCCCAAAAAGACAGGGCTTAGGTGGCTTCTGCTTACTGCTGTCTGCCACAACTAGAATAGAGATTCCCACATCACAGGTCCTTGGACAAGAACATCAGAGGAGAGCTGAGCGGGTAGAAACTTTCCGAATCATGCCATCGTTATTGCTGTTTAGTTGCTAAGTCGTGTTCAACTCTTTGTGACCCCATGGACTGAGCCCACCAGGCTCCTCTGTCCCTAAGATTTCCCAGGCAAGAATACTGGAGTGGGTTGCCATTTCCTTCTCCAGGGGATCTTCCCAGGGATTGAACCTGTGTCTCCTGAATTGACAGGTGGGTTCTTTACTGCTGAGCCTCCAGGTGAACTTGCCCATTTTTATCAGACTCTGGGACCTCACCCTCAGCTTCCTGTCTGCTGTTAGTCTATTATCTTTTTGATACCTAAAAACTAATCCTAGACTGCTGGTCTGTAGGGGTCATCTAAATGGTTCTGCTTACTTTTAAGAAGCACTCGGAATCTCAACTAGTCTTCACAGTTTGGACCCAAGCTTCTCTCAAGTCTCTCTTTAGAAGACTTTAGATGTCCCAGTTGTTATCCCATGTTTGCACTGCAGGATCCTCTTAGAGGCCTCGGTTGAGTTCCAGCTGAGGATTTCTAGTCAGAATTGGTGGTTTTGTCAGGTTATGGCGCTGACATTGAGCCTGGCAAGCACAGATCCATAAAGAAACATCCCACATCAAAGGCTTTGTGTATGAAATTTTGTTTCTTGTAATATTTAAGTTTAAATATTAATGAAATTTGTATCTGTACAAATTAGATGAGAAAACAAGGGGAGAAAAGTGCCTCCTAGATTCCCATGAGACAAATCAAGCAAGAGTACATGCTTCCTTCCACAACAGGACATGTTTTGAAATTCCCCATCATTCATATTTAAATTTGAAGTTGAGCAGCAGTGATTTCTGAACAAGGATGACCAGATTTATACAACAGGAAGAAAAAAAAAGTACATTGTTAGTCAAACCAATTTCTTGGTTCACTGGAAATTACTAAAACATCATAGTTTCACCAAAATGGAATAACCAGGACAATGCATTCAGGAAATGCACCTATAAGCTCCATAGTGATATATTTGCACACAGGGATATATACTAAAACATGATTTGTCACATAAATTTACTTTTATTTACTCTTGCTTATTTTTGAAAATTTCTATAACGTACACATTTCCAGTTATATTTTATAACCCCACCCTTAAAGAGTTAAATGAGGTTTTGCCTGAGGAAGACATTTTACTGCTAAATCCTCATTTATAGTTAGATTTGGACCAATACTGTTCAAAACGCAAAACTAGTTAATGGGAAAGTTAGATTAGCTCTTAAGGTACTTCCTATTCTAGTCCATACTTGAAAGTAAAGATACAATTTAATATTTAAAATAAGTGAATTAGCTTGAATATTAAGTTTCTTAAAATAAGTTATCTTGTCAGCTTTCTTTGAAATCATGAAATACTAAATTTTCTTTGAGATCACAGAATACTAAATATTCAAAAGAAAAGGTTAAAGGAGCTGTGATACAATTGTTTCCAAATATCTAATGAAGACACAATTAATTATTCTCACCTGGACTCCATAAAAAAACAAAGAGCATTCATGCTTACCCCGAGACAGTGGAAAAAAAAAAAACTGCCTTCCCAAGAGTGACTAAAATACTAGAAAAGATTATCAAAGAAGATCCAGAAATCACTTTTCTATTTTTTAAATATCATCATATATTTTATTCAGATTGCAAATGTTGTACAGCTACATAAAATGCAGATGTTATGGAACTAATATCACAAAAAGTGAGAATCACTCCCAAAGGTAACTACTATGAAAAGCTAGGTGCATATTTCTCTGATGCTCTTCTCTAATTCATCATTATTTTAAAATGAGATCATATCATATTATTACTCTGCAACTTGAATTTTATACTTATCAATTATCTTAATCACCTTTACATATCAGGAATGTTATTTTCTTTCTCTCTTTTTTCTATTCTTTCTTTTTCAATGGCTGCATATAAATAATCCATTAAAAGAATTTTCTCATATTCTTAACCATTTTCATAGAGATAATCTTTTCAGTTATTTCCATCTTGGGGTTAGTCCAAACAATACTGCAATGACTATTCTTTTATGTATTTATATGTAAAATGTGGAAGTATTTCTCTAAGAAAACATTTCCAGAAAGCTTGATATTTAAAAAATTAATAGAAAATAAAAAACTAACAGAAACTCAGTATTGTTTTCTGAAAGTATGTGCCCGTTTCTACATGCTCCTGTGGTACCATCAGTTTTTAAGTATTCTGCAAATTTGATAAAACCGGCATTCTCTTATTTTCAATTTCATTTGGATTTCTTTGATTGTTAGGGATGCCAAGTAATTTGCAAGTGTTTTTCATCAAAACCACTTCTTCTTTTTCCTGTTACAGTATCCCTCCCTTCCCTTATCCACAGGGAGATACTTTCTAAGAACCACCACCCCCCAACAAGTGGATGACTGAAACTGCAGATATTACTAAACTCTATGCAAACTATGTTTTTCCTGTACATACATACCTATGACAAAGGTTGATTTACAAAATAGGCACATTAAGAGGTTAACAATACAATTAATAATAAAATAGAACAATTATAGCAGTTGTGTGAATGTGGTGTCTCTCTCCCTCAAAATATCTTATTATTTTGTATTCATGTTTCTTCTTTTTTGTAATGAGGTGTGAGTCACATTTCAGGCAGGACAGAGTGGGAAGCTGTATGATTCATTTTGCTATTCAGAATTTAAAACTTATGAACTGTTTTTTCCTGCCATTTTCCATAAAATATTTTTGGTCTGCAGTTGAACATGAATTAACTAAAACCATGAGAAGTGAAAACACAAATAGTGGGGAATTACTGTATAGTATTTCCTTTCTTTTGGTTTGTTTCTTTTTCTTATTGATTTTTAGGAGCTCTTTATAGAGTATGGACAAAACACCTCTTTCATTAAATATTTTATACATATTTTGCAACAGTATTACTTATATTTAACTTTGTTAAATTGAGCCACTTAAGGTTTACTGGTTCAAAGTCAGGGGAACACCAAAGCTTGTGTTCAGGCTTATTTTTCACCTTTGGCTACTGATAAACATACTCTGGTAAAGAACCCACCTGCCAATGCAGGAGACGCAAGAGAGGTGAGTTCGGTCCCTGGGTTGGGAAGATCCCCTGGAGGAGGGCACGGCAACCCACTCCAGTATTCTTGCCTGGAGAATCCTGTGGACAGAGGAGCCTGGCGGACTATAGTCCACAGGGTCAGAGAGTCAGACATGACTGAAGTGACTTAGCACACACACAGACATATTCATGCAATCTAAATCTAAGAGTAAAATTGATTTTCAGACATGAACTCTTTCTGAAAATATTTACCTCTTAACTAACCTATTTTTCGGAAGCTATCAGTAAATGTTCCACAAACTCATGCGTACCTCTTCCTGTAAGGGTACTGACTGCACCATCTGTGAGTGCCCCACCCTCATGACCTTATTACCTCCCACAGGTCCCATCCAATCCCACCATGCTGGGAAATAGGGCTTCAATATAGGAATTTTGCAGGTACACAAACATCTAATCCATAATACTGAGATTTTCAGTTTTTTGTTGATGTTGTTGTTTTCTTTTTCTCTTTTGTCTTCCCACTAACTTGGTTTAAATCTCTGCTTCATTGTTAACTAAGTACGCAACTTTAGAAAATTTGTTTACCTCTATATGTTTTCATTGTGTCAACTTCATCACCTGGAAAGTGGAGATTATTGTATTTCCCTCATAGGATTGTGATTAGTATTAAATGTCTGTAATGCATGATGGTGTGATCACTCACCTTGAGCCAGACATCCTGGAATGCAAAGTCAAGTGGGCCTTGGGAAGCATCACTATAAACAAAGCTAGTGGAGGTGATGGAATTCCAGTTGAGCTATTTCAAATCCTAAAAGATGATGCTGTGAAAGTGCTGCACTCAATATGTCAGCAAATTTGGAAAACTCAGCAGTGGCCACAGGACTGGAAAAGGTCAGTTTTCATTCCAATCCCAAAGAAAGGCAAGGACAAGATTGTTCAAACTATTGCACAATTGCACTCATCTCACACGCTAGTAAATGCTCAAAATTCTCCAAGCCAGGCTTCAACAATACCTGAACCCTGAACTTCCAGATGTTCAAGCTGGTTTTAGAAAAGGCAGAGGAACCAGAGATCCAATTGCCAACATCCGTTGGATCATCAAAAAAGCAAGAGAGCTCCAGAAAAACATCTATTTCTGCTTTAGTGACTATGCCACAGCCTTTGACTGTGTGGATCACAACAAACTGGAAAATTCTGAAAGAGATGGGAATACCAGACCACCTGACCTGCCTCTTGAGAAATCCGTCTGCATATCAGAAAGCAACAATTAGAACTGGACATGGAACGACAGACTGGTTCCAAATAGGAAAAGGAGTATGTCAAGGCTGCATATTGTCACCCTGCTTATTTAACTTACATGCAGAGTACATCACGAGAAACACTGGGCTGGAGGAAGCAAAAGCTGGAATCAAGATTGCTGGGAGAAATATCAATAACCTCAGATATGCAGATGACACCACCATTATGGAAGAAAGTGAAGAAGACCTAAAGAGCCTCTTGATGAAAGTGAAAGAGGAGAGTGAAAAAGTTGGCTTAAAGCTCAACATTCAGAAAACTAAGATTATGGCATCTGGTCCCATCACTTCATAGGAAATAGGGGTGGGGAAACGATGGAGACAGTGAGAGACTTTATTTTTCTGGGCTCCAAAATCACTGCAGATGGTGACTGCAACCATGAAATTGAAAGACACTTACTCCTTGGAAGGAAACTTATGACCAACCTAGACAGCATATTAAAAAGCAGAGACATTACTTTACCAACAAAGGTCTGTCTAGTCAAGGCTATGGTTTTTCCAGTAGTCATGTATGGATGTGAGAGTTGGATTATAAAGAAAGCTGAGCACTGAGGAATAGATGTTTTTGAACTGTGGTGTTGGAGAAGACTCTTGCGAGTCCCTTGGACTGCAAGGAGATCCAACCAGTCCATCCTAAAGGAAATCAGTCCTGGGTGTTCATTGGAAGGACTGACGTTGAAGCTGAAACTCCAATACTTTGGCCACCTGATGTGAAGAACTGACTCATTTGAAAAGACTCTGATGCTGGGAAAGATTGAGGGTGGGAGGAGAAGGGGATGACAGAGGATGAGATGGTTGGATGGCATCACCGACTCAATGGACATGAGTTTGAGTAAACTCCGGGAGTTGGTGATGGACAGGGAGGCCTGGCGTGCTGCAGCCCACTGGGTCGCAAAGAGTCGGACACGACTGAGAGACTGAACTGAACTGAATGCTGTTAGCAAATGTGTAGTCGTGTCTGACTCTCTGCAACCCCATGGAGTAGCCACCAGGCTCCTCTGTCCATGGAATTCTCCAGGCAAAAATATTGGAGTGGTAGTAAGATCCCCCTTCTTCAGGGGATCTTACTGACCTAGGGTTCGAACCTGTGTCTCTTGCATTGCAGGCAGATTCTTTACCATCTGAGCTACCGGGGAAGTCCTCTGTGCTATTACAGATGTAAAACCCTAGATAATGTACTAGTAAACAGAGTCAAGTAATATAGTAAACAAACAATTCAGTACAAACACGTATGGTGTTTTCCCCAGCGTAAGCATATTTCATTACTAGAAACTTAGGTCTCTAATGTGAATACAATCACCTATAACGTGGAGATGATAATAGTATATACCTGATAGAGTTGTTATAAGGATTAAATGAAGTATAATTTATTGAAGTATAGTTGAATTATAATATTGTGTTAGTTTCAGGAGTGCAGCAAAGTTATATGGATAGTGTTTCCGATTATTTTACGTTATAGGTTATCTTAAAATAGTGAATGTATTTCCCTACCCTATATACCAGGGCTTCCTTGGTGGCTCAGCTGGTAAAGAATCTGCCTGCAGTGCAGGAAACCCCAGCTCAGTTCCTGGGTCAGGAAGATCCACTGGAGGACAGATAGGTTACCAACTCCAGTATTCTTGGGCTTTGCTTGTGGCTCAGCTGGTAAAGAATCTGCCTGCAATGCGTGAGACCTAGGTTCGATCCCTAGGTTGGGAAGATACCCTGGAGAAGGAAAGGCTACACACTCCAGTAGTCTGACCTGGTGAATTCCAGTCCATGGGGTCACAGAGTGGGACATGACTGAATAACTTTCACTTTCACCCTATATATAGTAAATCCATGTTGCTTATCTATTTTATGTATAGTAGTTTGCATTTATTAATCATATACTTCTACTTTATCCTCCCCTTCCCTTTGGTAACCATAAAGGAAACATTTTATGTAATACTTAGCTCAGTACCTGGTAAGTACTAACTTTGGATATATTTTGGCTATTTTTATTCTTAACATTATTATTATAGATTATAGGTAGGATAGCATATGAGCATCCAGAGAAATTTTAATTTTTTGATAAGTCTAACAAATTTTCTTCCTTTAGGTATATAAATTCCTATAAGTAAGGTATAGGAATAAATTTATTTCATTAAAGAAAGAATAGCTGTGTAAAGATAACTGGCAAATATCATATTCAACAATGAAATGTTAGCAAATTATCATTAATCTCATCACCAAGGATACTTGCTATCATACCTACAACATTATCTAGGAACTGTTGCTAATGCACAAAGTCAGGAGTAGTATATGAGATACAGATATCTAAACAGAGTGAGATAATTTACTATTTACTTATGATACATATTTCTACCCAGAAAAATCAAGAGCATCAGCTAGTAAGCAAATTTAATAAGATGGGTACTGAAAAATACAGAAATGAATACCTTTTCTTCCCTATTAGCAATAACTATTTAGAAGAATAGAATAAGAGCTTTTACCCACAGAGCAAGAAAGAAACCCCAGCACGGAACTCAACAAGCAATGTCCAATGCCTGTGTGAAACGAAGAATAGAATGACGATAAGATTTTAAAAACCTGTTTAAATAAAAAAGAAATTGCTATCTGCCTGGGTGGAAATAATGTTCCTTTTAATTTATACAATGTTCCTATTAATTTTATACAAATAAATCAATAATTTTAATGAAATTCTAAGAGAACTTCTGAGGAAATTACACATCAAATAAAATTACAATTAAAAGAATATTATATTACATGGGAAAATTTTCTCAGTACAATGTGAAGTGAGGGAAAGAGAAAAGTGTATGCACTGTATGTACTGCCCCTATAGAGCTGACCTGGAATGACATAGGTTTGAACAGCAGGGGCCCATATATATGCAGGTTTTTTCAACAGTACATACTACAGTACTATGGAATCCATAGTTGGTTGAATCCACGGATGTGGAACCATGCATGTGAAGGGCCAACTATAAGTTATACCTGGATTTTCAACTGTGCAGAGGGTCAGCATCCTTAACTACTCTGCTGTTCAAGGATCAACTATAGTTTTAATTTATAAAAATACATAGCAATTAAATTAAATTATGAAATTGTTTAAATTTAGTTTTATTATTTAATTTATTTATTATTAAAATTAAACTGTAATTATAAAATTAAAATACAGAAGTACATACAAAATATCTAGAAAAAAAATACCACAAAATAGTAACACTGGGAAGGAGGATGAGAACAGGGATCACTGCAACATTTTCCTACATATTTTCAATTTTACACGAAGAGAATATAGTACTTTCTATATTTTTTTAAAAAGGTATACTATAGAAGTAAAATTTAATAAAATGATGTTAGCAGTGTAAAGTAAGTTGATGATGACATTTGTTTTCTCTCATTCACGCTTGTACTCTGCAAAAACATCATTATCCACACTGTCTTTTGTGCAATGGATAATATATTTAATAATTAACTCTCCACAGTGTGTGGGAATTACACCTCAATATTAAGCTTTATTTCACATAATAGATGTCACTAATGTGTTTCAGCACACAGTATAATTAGTTAATGGGGTTATATTCATAAAGACTTGGTCCAACATAGAATTATGCTCCCTTTAAGACCTCTTCTTTTTGAAATTATGCACTCTGATATGCTTGGATCGTGCACACACACACACACACACACACACACACTTAAATTTTCATTTAGATGATCTTAATTTGTGTCTTTCAGAGAGAGCTTTCTATTTAATTTCTACTTTTACCTTGTGGTAGAAAAATGTCAAGAGGTTGAAAATCAGGTGAAGCTTAGAAATATTAGTAAGGCTGTTTATTAAATATTATGTCTCTGGAATAAAGTAAAAGAGAGAAGTTCTCATCTAGAAAAAATATAATATATTAATCTGAAAAATTGCACTTTTACACATTCTAAGCTAAGATATTTATTCATATAAATATGTTATTTTATATAATAGTATTTTTAGAGAGGATTCATCAAAATATTTTCACCAGACTAAAAAAAAAAGTAATTACTATCATTTCAGTTTCAATGAATGCTTTCTTTTGTATTACAAGGCATTAGAGAAACCATCTCCTGGTAGAAAAAATGAGTATGAACTCTTGTTGGTCATTGATACAAAAACTGCCTTTTTATGTTGATGTAATAGAATGTTCAAATTTGGAAGCCAAGCAAACTATATTGAAATAAGCTAATTTTTCTCCTAGTACTCCATGTTACATTTTCATATATAGTATTGTAAGTATTTCATAATAGTTTAGTAAGTTTGGAATTATTGTTGTGATGTTACAGAAAAAGAAACTTTAATGCAAAGATGCTAATTTTGCTAAATAACAAAGAAAATCATAGCATTTAGGACAAATGCTCTGCTAATAAAAATGTATAGTACTTTTGGTTTTCATAGTATGACTGTCTGTGATATTTCTTCTGAGATTTTCAGTACCTTAGTTATCTCACATTTTGAGGCATTTCCATTCACCAAACTGAAATATCATGTAATTTACATGGAAGAGGAAAATTTGTCTTTCTCCTTTGCAAGTAAGGAAGGTTCTTTTCAAGACTTGCTTAAGTCCTATCATTCCTATTGCACATCCATTATTTCTCTCCATCTCCATTGGCCACACTCCAAATGAAGCCCAAATCCCTCCATCAGGACCACCATAGCATCTCCTAACTGGTCTTTTCCGTCTTTTACTTTCTTTCTTTTTTTGACCTTTTAAATAGCAAAAGTTTATTTCTTACAGTTCTGGAGGTTGGAAGTCCATGATCAAAGCACCAGCAAATTCAGTATCTGGTTCATATATGTTTGTCTTCTAGCTATAATCCCACATGGTGGAAGAGATCTTCCTTGGTACTCAGGACATTCTCTGGAAAGTAGCCAGAGTAATTATGCTGAGTATTTGTGACCCTATGGCCTGTATCCACCAGGCTCCTCTGTCCATGGGATTTTCCAGGCAGGAATACTGGAGTCAGTTGCTATTTCCTACTCTAGGGGTCTTCCTGACCTAGGGATTGAACTGGCATCTCTTATGTCTCAGATTCTTTAACACTGTGCCACCCATCACTGTGATTGGAGAATATGCTTAATATGATTTCAATCTTTTTTGATTCACTGAAATTTGTTTTGTGATGTAGCATGTGATCTATCCTGGAGAATGTTCCATCTATATTTGAGAAGTCTATGTATTCTGCTACTTTTGGAAGGAATCTTCTGTACATATTCTAAAGTCCATCTGGTCTAATGGATTGTTTAAGTCTGACGTTTCCGTATTGATTTTATGTCTGGATGATCTATCCATTGATGTAAATAGAATCTTAAAGCCTCTTGCTATTATTGCATTGCTTTCAATTACTTCCTTTAAGTCTGCTAATATTAATATTTTCCTTATATATCCTTGTGCTCCTCTTATTCTTTTATTCTTTACCAAAACACTCTATGTATTTGTCTCAAGCACAACACAATCAGGAGTACTTTTATGTAGCTGTTTACTCATTTGCTGCCTCTCCTCCAGCACTAGAACTTAGGCCCACTAAGAGCAGAGACCTTACCTGTCTCATTTATCATTGTATACCTTACTGCTGGAACATAGTGAGCTCTTGACAAAAATTGATTGAATACATACTTTTTTACTTGATAAACACATGAAGCCTATACAGAAAATTTAGATACATACTCTTCAAAATATTTCTAACTTCTCATGTAGATTTCAGTAATACAAAAAGAAGATTATGAGCCATAAGATACGACAGTATTTCATTATTCTCTAAGACCAGACTTTGAAAATTGGCTTACGAAATAGTCAAAGAAAAGCAAAACTTTATTTGATCTAATTCAGCAAGAAATCTGACAGTTTAATTGCTGTAACTGTAGTGAAAGTCACTTTACAAAGATACCTTGGTTAAACGGATATTGTTAACATTAATATAATGTTTTCTTTCGATAATTAGTTTCTTGAAGCCTGTGGTTAGGAAATCTTTTTGTGTTCTAATTAGCGTGTTGTTGGTTGGTTTGTCACTTTCCCCTGAATGGCTAATTACACCTCACAGTACTCACAGTAGACAATACATCATCTCTTGTACTTGACTCTAGATTTAACTTTTCGTTTGGAGTTTTGTCATCCTATACAGACTTCTGCTTTGGGTTGCTTCAAAGAGTGATTTAAAAACAAAAGTCTAGTTACCAGCCTATGTAAACTCTAACAGAGGAAATACTGAGTTGCAAGTTAAACATGTTATTCTCAGAGGTAAGCACTTATCTTGTTCATACTGTATGGATGGAGCTTCCCTGGCAGTTCAGCTGGTAAAGAATCCACCTACAATGCAGGAGACCCGGGTTCCATTCCCCTGGAGAAGGGATAAGTTACCCACTCTAGTCTTCTTGGGCTCCCCTCGTGGCTCCGACGGTAAAGAATCTGCCTGCAATGCAGGAGACCTGGGTTTGATCCCTGGGTTGGGAAGATCCCCTGGAGGAGGGCATGGCAACCCACTCCAGTATTCTTCCTTGGAGAACCCCCATGGGCAGAGGGGCCTGGTGGGCCATAGTCCATGGGGTCGCAAAGAGTCGGACACAACTGGGCGACTAAGCGCAACACAGCACCGTGTGGATGATTCTAGCAAAAAGTAAAAATAATACAAGTGGCTGTAGGAAAATAGTGTGGATTGTATCCTGCTTTTTTTAATAGGCATCTTCAAAGAGATAACCCCCTAAGAAGAGCTTATCTAATCTAAATTAAAAACATAAAGGGATTTCTTTTAAATGAACAGACTTGCCTTGAAGTTGACATGTCAGGATTAATTATTAAAATAACCTTTTATTTATGAAATTTTGTAAGTCAAATTACTCCAATGCATGTAAGAAAGAAAAATGAAATTAGCCACGTAGTTTGCCACAATTAAAAAATAATACCAAGTTGCACACAACATCTCTCCGCCACCACTGTCTTTTTGCACCATTATTCAAAAACCCGGGGCTACGGCTTTGCTCACCAGCCAGCAGTAAATATTTTGGCTATAATGTCAATGAACTTTATTTTATTTTTTTTTAAATTTATTTATTTTTTTTATTAGTTGGAGGCTAATTACTTTAAAGCAAGCTCACCAAAACGGAACTCATTATTCTTCGAGGCACATCACTATTGGCATACACTACATTCATGCCATGACTTTTCATTGTGTAAGTGGATTATATTTCTCAGAATGATTCTATTTTTTAAATGCTTAAACAGGCATGCATTTTTATTTACTGCAGACATGAGAAGCATTGTGTGGAGAAACACATCTTTAAGTTAATATAAATTTTGTCCTTGGTGACAAGCTAATACATATTACACCAGAGAATTTGGTAGAGATTGATTTCTGTTTGCGGGTAAGAATAATTCTGGCATGTTTATTCTTCTATAAAGTTTATGAGGGAAGGGAATAAAGAAAAGATAGATTTTTGGAGTGGTTCTAATTACAAACAGATTACAGCATTGACATTCTATGACAGTAATGGAGAAGAATATGCTTTGATTATGCATTGACATAGAATTGTGGATTAAGGACCAGTGAGCTGGTGAATAAATTGGAGGCAAGGGTGATTTGCAGGCAGATAGATTAGTGTCGAGTTTTCCTAGGTTAGGCACAGCCAGATATTGAGGCAATTGTCTGCAAAATTCTCTGCCAGACTTGGGGCCTGGGGTTGATCAGAATCAACAGATCATCTCAATAATATCAGAATAGAAGCATATTCTGCTCCATAGGGAGTAAGTACTTCTACAAGACAATAACAGCTGGAAAATGACATTTTTGGTTGTAGGAAATACATAAAACATAAAAACATCACTTCTCTTTCTTATTTTGGAGCCAGGTCATCAACAGATCCATGGTTCTGTCTTTTTTCTACCATATACACAATGCTATAAAGATTCAAAATGAACATAATCAAGGTGCATTCAGGCATAAAAATAAGGCTACAGGAGAAGAGGTAAAACAGTAACACAAACAAATGTATATTTTGGGTATATTTAGTTCCTGTTATTTGCATACCAAGCACTGTTTTTCCCTGTAAGGATATTAATGTGGCAAACTCTCATTTGGTGGTACATTACATAGAGCTTATCTTTTCTTCTACTACATTTTAAAAAGCTATCTGTTTCTCTCTTTTGAAATCACTTATCACACAAATCATTTCCAATCTTTTCTTGTCCCCTTTCCTCAGATGATCCTAATGTCATCCCCTAGGGACAGATACAATTTAGTACCTGAAATTTCTACTTATTTTTATTAATAATTATTACCAAATGCTGACATTTCTCTGGAGGCTTGGTATTTGCCCCCACATTTCTATTTTGTTTTCTTTTTTGCTTTTTTATGTTGTGACCAAACTTAATTTAGCAAAACAAAAGATGAAAACTAGGACTAAAGTTTCCAGTTCTTAATTTCACGAGTACCCCTTTGCATCTCCTTTAAAAAGTAAATAAGTAAAAAATTAGGAAGACAGGGTTCAAGTGAAATGATAGCTGCACTTAAGGACAAAGGCCAGCTATCAGCTTGTAGTGGGAACCTGTACACCAAGACTGTTGCTTCCACAGTTTGCCTCCCAGGTAAGGTACATGCCTTGGTGGCTGTTCTGACCCAAGCACACTGTCTGAACACTGCAAATATTAAATACTTCATTCAATGCCTGCAACATTTCATGGAGTGTAAATCTAGTCAAGTTAACTCTCCTAAGTTCAATGGCTATATTTCAGTAGATCTATATATGTGAAATTTTCCCTATTTGTACATCAAAAATCAATCAATCATTTTATAATTCCACCCTATAATAAGGTAATAGCAACTTCATGAGCTAATATCTGTTGCACTTACCCATAAAGCAGGTCTATTTTATATTCAGTATCTCATTTGATCTTCTTAACCACCCTATGAAGTGGGATTAATGAACAGGACTTATAGGGTATAATCATACACATTTTGGTCTCCCTTTTTTTTTTTTTTCTTTCTAATCTGTACAGTGAGAAGGCTCTTTCCGCCCTATCTGGAAACATGGTCAGTCTCCATAATTTCTTTGACTTCTCTTAAGTTTTTGCTAAAACTCCTACAGTCACTTTAAGACATGAAATATGATCTCAATTTTAGTATCTAATTTATGAGGGATATTTAAGGTAAAAGCTACCTCTTCCTGAGGCTCCAACCTGGAGGTTCACGTTTAGTATTCACACCCAGGCCAGATTCTAAGAGGACTTCCACACCTGGAAACACTTGTGCCTTTTAAAAATAGCTTAGATCCAACTGCTAAATACAAGAGGATTTTTATAAGGTATGTGTAAGATGGAAAGAATAACAGCACAATGATCACCTAAGTACACAATATTCATTTTAAGATATAGAACATTTTGTTTGCCTTTTGTACCCCCATTATGCCAAAGCATCTTTGCATTATGTAGCTGTAGCTCATTCATTTCCTCTATAATATTTCACTGTATGAACTTATTTATCCATTTTACTATGGATTTACATTGTGCTTTTAAATTGCATTTCCTTAACTATTTATGGGGTTGAATGTCTTTTCATATGTTTATTGTTCTTTCCTGTTACTACCTCCTCTGTCTTTGCATATTTTTTCTATTGTTTGTACTTCTCTTAAATATCTATAGGCGTTCTCTCTCTCATATATATATATATGTATACATCCTGACCCCTAGTTCATTGATGGTTACAGCAGTTAATATTTTCTCCCAGTGCATAGTTTGTCTTTTCATTATCTTCATGATCATCTTTGATGAAAAGTTCTTGAACTTATTCCAACAAATATATAAATAATTCCCTTTATGCTTTAGATTTTTAAAGTCTTACATAAGAATTCTTCTTAACACCAAGATTACAAATGTGTTTTCAGTTTTAAAATTTTCTGATTTATTGATTTATTTTGGGCCGTGCTGGGTCTCTGGTGCAGCGTGTGGGCTTTCTCCAGCTGTGGGCAGCAGGGGCTGCTCTCAGCTGTGGTGCACGGGCTTCTCCTCGCGGCGGCTGCTCTTGCTGCGGACCAAGGGCTCTAGGTCACTTGGGCTTCAGTAGTTGTGGCCTGAGGCTCCAGAGCACAGGCTCAGTTGTGGTCCCCATGGCATGTGGAATCTTCCTGGAACAGGGATCAAACCTGCATCCCCTGCATTGGCAGGCAGATTCTTTACCCCGGGACCACCAGGGAAGTCTGCAAATACATTTTCTTACATTGTCTTCTAATATACTGTTACCTTTCACATTTATCTATAATCTATCTGGAATTGATTTTTGTATATGGTATGATTAAAACCCAGTGTCTTTTTTAAGTATATGAGTGACTCTCTCAGCACCATTAATTGCAAGATCCATCCTTTCCTACTGTTCTGTGGCGTCATCTCTGTCGTGAGATTTCCACGTATCTGTGAGCCTGTTTGAGTAGTTCTATACTCTGCTCTACTGATCAGCTTGTCCCTCCTCGCAGTGATGACACGGTCTTAATCATCAAAGCTGCATAGTAAATTTCAACATCTTGTGTGCCACACTCCCACATACTTTTTCTCCATCAGGCATATTGTGGCTATTATTGGCTCGTTGCTCTTCCATATAGATTTTAGAAACAGCATGTCACAATTCACATAGACAAGACAATGAATATGATGACCTTGACTCCACAGATTAAGTCAGTGAGCACTGACATCTTCACCATAGCTTGGTGATATGTCTCCAAATCAGTAGAACAAGTCCTTCTTTCTTAACTATGGTTTTCACTGTTGCCTTGATTGGGGACATTTGTTTTTCCATACAAATATTAGACTAAGTTTATTGAGTTATTCAAAAGGTTCGGCTGAGATATTATTTGGATTGCATATATGTGGATTAATATGGGGAAGAAATTACATCTCCACAAGGGACAGAACCATCAAAGAGCATAAAATGTCTCTTCATCTAATCAGAACATCTTTCTCTTTTATTCAAGTTTTAAGATTGTTTTTCCTATGGAAGTCTTGTGTATTCCATTTAACTTAGAATTCTTTGTACTTGTTGCCATTGTGGAAGGTTTTCATTTTAATTAAATTTTATAGATGCTTATTGCTTTTGTAGAAATGACTATTTTAATTTTTGTACTTTGGTCTTGTATTTAGCTACCTTGCTAAGCTCTTAATAGGCCTAATATTTTGTCAGGTTTTATTTATTTATATATTTAAATCTTTCCTTCTAGTCTTCATTTCTCTGGTTTCTTTTTCTTTCCTCACAACACTGACCAGGTCCTTCAGTACTGTGTTAAATAGCAGCGGGGACATTGGTCCCATACCGCACTCAAAGTCCTGTTATAACACTTCATGAGACCTCAAGTTCAGGAGAAAGAGTAAGGATACCCACAGACCATTGGCAGGTCTCTTCGAGGTTATATAGTTTGCACAGTGGGAACTATAGCAGAAACCTGCATCATTTAATTCCAAATACCTTGATCTTTACACTGTATTTACAAAAAAAGAAAAATCACTAGAATTTAATTCACATTAATAAATATGTATTGATTACCTATTATCCCTAAATAAATATACCAAATCACTGTGGTTTTTTTTTCAACAAATTCATATTATAATTTCATGAGAAACACATGTATAGTATGTATACAATATACTACTCATCACCTCCCTCCTCATAATTAAAAAACAAACCCTTGGAATTTTCTTGCAAAGAGAAGCCTCAAACAGATTCGTTAACCAGATGATTGAACAAGAATGCTGTCATTTTTCAAAGTGCTAAATTATCCAAATGAAATCAAAACACCAGTTTTATAAAAGGAATATTTTACTCTTTACTTGAATAGTAAGCCTTAAAAGCTAAAAGTTAGTCATTTTAAGTTTGCCCTTCTTTCACAGTGGTATTTGATTATTCATAATGAGAAGCCAGTGCCTTTGAAAGTAGACTATAAGAAGAAATAGATCTTTTTTTTTTCATTTTCCTAGTGACTGCACAAATGAAGGACCTCATTAATCAAGATGACTCTATTGAAAAGCTGACATTAGACACACCACCATGCAGTTGTCATTTTCATCCCCTTGTGATCTATTTCAGTTTCATACACTTGCAAACCAAGATTTAAACCCTTGCACCCAATCAAGAATCTAACTGCTTGTCTTCAAGTATCTGGAAATTATTATAGGAGGGAAGGGCTTCCCAGGTGGTGCTAGTGGTAAAGAAACCACCTGCCAATACAGGCGACATGAGATGTGGGTTTGATCCCTGGGGTGGGAAGATCCCCTGAAGAAGGGCATGGCAACCCACTCCAGTATTCTTGCCTGGAGAATCCCATGGACACAAGGAGCCTGGCAGGCTACAGTCCATGGGGTCACAAAGAGTCAGTCACAACTGAAGTGACTTAGCTTGCACACATAGGAATGAAATGCATTCAGTGAACATTTATTAAGCAACAATGAAGCTATTTGTGCCATGCAAGGTTCTCAGGTTACGAAGAAAGATGTAATCATCCCCTCATAAATCTACAAGGCAGAGGGAAGACATGAAGTAAGCAGAGACTTCAAATAGGAAGGAATAACAGCTGTAAACAAGGCCTATTGCAGTGTTTTGAAAGTACAGATGGATAATGTACTAGATATCTATTGCTATATAATATTGCAGGTGTGTGCTAAGTTGCCTCAGTCATGTCTGACTCTTTGAGACCAGATTCTCCAGGATTCTCCAGGCCAGAATACTGGAATGGGTTGCCACACCTTCCTCTGGGGTATCTTCCCAACCCAGGGATTGAACATGTGTCTCTTATGTCCCCTGCATTGGCAGGAGGGTTCTTTACCACTAATGCCTCATGGGAAGCCCACTACATAATATGACTATACATTTAACTGCTTAAAAACAACACATATTTATTTTCACCCAGTTCCTACAGGTCAGATCTTAGTTGGATCCTCTCTAAGGTCTTATAAGGTACAAATAAGATGTGATCTGGGGCTATGGTCTCATCCGAAGTTTGACAGGGGAAAAATCCTCTTCCAAGTTCACATGGTTGTTGAGAGGACAATCAATTGTTTGTAGCTGCTGCAATAGGGGCCTCTGTCCCTTGTAAGGTGACATTGGAGGATGTCCCCCAGCTTCCTGCCATGTGGCCCTCTGCATCATTGCAGCTTTCTTTTTCAGAGTTATCAAGGAAGACAGAGACTCCAGCAAGACAGGAACTGCAAATGAGTATAACATAATTAACTAGAGAATAACCACACTTTCTGTCTGCAAGCAAGTCACAGGTTCTGTCCATACTCGAGGGAGAGGATCATACTAGGGCTTGAAGACAAAACAACGGTGCTGTCTGACACAGATTTTAATTCTGGCCCTAGGTGCTAACTGAGTCCTGAAAACTTGAACGGATGCTCCAGACAGAATGTATAATCTCAAAGGATAAGAAAGCAAGGACTAATCAGAAACTTCAAGTGGATTTTGGGACTGCTATAAAGGGAAGGGGGTGAGCCTGGGCTGAAAATGAATGCTAATCATAGTAACCAACTTTTAAGGCACTTACCATGGTCAATTTTTTTTCAGAGGAATTTACATGTGTTGCTTCCCATTAATGATTACAACCATTGGTATGCTTGGACTGTCATAATAAAATACCATAGACTGTTGGTTTAAACAACAGACACTTACTTCTCACAGTTCTAGGGGCTGAGAAGTTCAAGTTACCAGCGGACTCAGTTCCCGAGAGAGCTCTCTGTCCACTGCCGGTCAGCTACTCACTATACCCTCACCTGGTCTTTCCTCAGTGTGTTTCCTGTGGGTGAGAGGAGAGAAAGAGAGATCTCTGTTTTCTTAAAAGTGAGTTATCCATCATTAGAGTCCCACCTTCATGACCTAATCTAACCTCAATTACCTCCCAAAGACCCCACCACTAAATCATCATTTGGGAGAGGGACGGACATTGAGTCCACAAAACATCCCATGAGATTACTTGTATTAATATCCCCATTTTGCAGATGTGAAAGTAGGTGTGGAAAGATGTTTAGAAATGTTTCCACAGAGAAGTAAAGAGACAGCAGGTTATAAAGAAATTTGTATGCCTTGTCAAGGAATTTTAATTTATCCGGAAGATACTTAAGGAATATTTAAGCTAGGGAAGAATATAGGCAGTTATATTTATTGGAAATTGTGTGCATGTGTGTGTGCACGCGCATGAGGGACTAATCTGAAGCAGAAGTATGAATGGAGGAGGAAGCTAGTATTAAGATATATTTAGGAGGTAGAATCTACATTGGTAAGGCACTAGTTGAATGTAAGCATTGAAGGAACCAGGGATGATCAGGAAGATTCCCAGGGTTCCGATGGGGTAGCTGAGTGATTAGGAGCCACTCACAAAGAGAGGTTAACCGGTGGTGGAGTGGGTTTATAGGGGAAGAGGAGTCAGTTGCAAATTCAGTTGAGGGAACTTCACTGATTTCAATTTTTGTTAAAGCAGGAGGTAAGGTTGTAAGCTAATATATGGTGACTGGGAAGATAGCTGAGTGTGGATAAAGTCTGAGACAATGCAATAGGAAATAAATAAAAGGTGAAAAACTTGTACTTATCTACTCAGGTCCAAAGGAGGTTAATGAACATGAATTTGTGGTAGAGCCTAGCATTGGGCTCATAGTCTATCTTTTATTCTGCTACTAGAAAAAAGAAAATGAATAGTGGAAGCTGTTTAAGGCTGAGGATTAGCAAGAGCGAACATCAGGAGGATATGGGAGCATTTTTACTGTGAGCATGGCACCCTGGAGGGTGGGAGGCAAATAGAGCCAGAACGGAGAAGAGATGAGAACTGGCAGAGCATCAACTGAAAGGTCATTGTCTTCCAACTACACGGAGAACAAAATCCAGAGACCTGACCAAAGCCCGAAATGTCCATCACAATCTTATACTTGGTTACCTCTCCAGAAGTCCCAAGCTATATCTTGATTAACGTAATAGATCTGGTCCTATGGCATGATGTTGGCAACTGCTCTTTCTTCTGCCCGGATCACTTTTTCCCAAGTTGTCTACATGGCCCCGTCTAACTTCATTCGGTTTTCTCTTTTCACATTGACTTCTTAGAGTGGCCCTCCTCGACCCCTTATCTAAAATAACAACTATTTTCACTATCCATCATCCATCCCCTCACAGAACTTTACTTCTTATTCTTAGTAATTATCATTATTAGATTAGACACTATGTTATTATCTCTTTTTATTTTCTGCCTCTTCTACTAGACTACAAAATTCTGAGAGGACAAAGAATTTACAATATCATTAAGTAATTCTTTCATATATTTCAAAATCCAAATAATTTTAATGTACACTGCCAAGTCTTGCAGTCCTTCATTCATTCAGTTACTCTTCTAGAAGACAGTCACGTGTAATGAGTTCTTGTGTATTGTTCCAGGCTCCCCATGCAAACACAAGCAAACAGAAATATACATTCTTAGCTTTCTTCTCCTTTTTTGCAGAAAAAGGCACATATTACACATACAACTGGGCTTGCTCTTCTGTTGCAAGAGCACTGTTCCCAACAGAGAAAGTCCTCATTTTACTGTTGTTTTAGAAATTTAGAGTTTGGGGATTATTTGATTTATAGCCACCTAGAGTTTCATCATGTAACTATACCATAGTTTATTGGACATTTGGGTGTTTTCTGTTTCTCCTATTTAATAAATAGGTAACTTTGTACATACATTATTTTATTGGTGTGTTAATATAGCAATAGATTAAGTTCCCCAAGGTGGTTCGGTGTCTACACACATTTATAATTTTTATAGATAATGCCAAATTGCCCCCCATAGGAACTGTGCCAATTTATACTCCCACCAGCCATATGTAAAAAACAGTGTTTCCCTACAGTTTTGCCAACAGTGAATTTTTTGCCAATCTGAAAGGTGAAAAATGGTGTCTTAGTGCAGTGTTTTGTTTGCCTCTCTCTGACTATGAGTAAAGTGGAGCTTCCTTTCTTATGTAAAAGTCTTTTATGCCTTTATATGCATTGTTCTTTTCTATGAACATGAAATAAAATATCGCCCTATGAGCTGTTCTGGGCAGAATGGGCTTCCTTGAGTCTGCCAAAGGATGAGGATAAAACTGATGCTGTGACTCTTATTGAATATTTGGTTATCTGCTTCCAAGATTAATGTCTGGGCATTCAGACCTGACTGCCTTGGGCCTAACTACATTCCTTGTCCTGTTATTTTTATTCTATCTTTGATTCAGCTTACCTAGGTTTATCAACTGCTCTTGGCTTGGGTCCACTTATTCACCAATGTCTCCTCTCCTTCCACTTATTGTTGTTCAGATTTACTCTGTCTCATCAACTCCTTCTTGAACTCAAAGTTCTATGTCCCACCCTCTCCCTGCCTTTGTCCCAGAGAGTTAGGTGTTGAACACAGAAAATAAATTTTCTTTCCTCTCTTGTTTTCGTCTTTTAGCAGGAAGTGAAATCATTTGTAATTACCGAAGCCATGTGTTAGTAATTTCCTGTCTCTCAAAAATGTAGACAGCTGTCATGGAAGATGATTTCCTAAACTCACATGACTCTTTAACAAATCAGAGGATGACCATCACTAAAATCAAAGTGTGTCTCCGCTTTGGAGGAGCAACTTATAATCAGTTTTGAACCTTTGTTATGGTGTCACTGGGTGTTTTAGTAGGTTTTTCCTTTGTTCACTCATTAGATTATGAAAAACAATCCTATTACTACAAATTCGATTGAATTTAGTAAGAATTTATTGAGCACCTAGCAGTGTTCTCAGCATTGTGAGGGAGGTTGTGGGGAAAATAAATGAAGTATATGATATACCCGTGCCCTCCAGGACTGTAGGATTTTAAGGAGAAACAATATGTATGCAAATAATCCAATTAGCCCAGAAACACATAGAGTGCAAATATGGAAAAGTCGAGAATAAAATAAGTCAGCTGGATATAAATTATGCTCCAGACACACTGGAGCATTCATCTACACTGGACAAGCCAAATTTGTTCCTTCTTTAGGACTTCTATCCGAAAGCACTATCTCTAAGCCATGGCATGGCTAGCTTCTATTTCTGATCACTCAAGACTCAGTAAGACCTTCAGCACTGACCAGTCTAAATTATCTAGCCCTCCCCAGCACCAATAACACTTTCTCTTTACTTTCTTCATACCATTCCAGTCTCTGAAATTGTTTAAGTTTTTTGTTTACTTGCTCAATGTCTTTCTTCTCCCACCAAATGTAAGTTCTGGGAATGCAGGCCCTTGGATTTATCTCCTTCTATATTCCAAAGGTCTAAAACAGTGCCAGGTACATGGTAGAGGCTCAATAAATCCTTGAATTAATGAAACAAATAGACAAAAAGGATGGTACTGATACTAAGAGAGAGGAGAAGAAACCTAAGTCTGCTGTTGTTCCTGGGTATGGCTTCATGGATGTGGTAGCAATTTAGGTAGTATTTGAAGAATGATGGCATTTCCACTGAGAAAAAAAGAAGGATCCTGACTGATGAACCAGTTAGCTGGCAGGTGTCTTGATAGAGAGAAGATTTAACAGGCTTTTAAAATTATTTCTCTTATCTTAGAGATGTGTTGAAACCAAAAAGATCCACTCCCAAGGGGAATAGCTGTGCTTTTCAAAGCACTGCACATTTCAGAGTTTCCTGAGTGGGAAAGGAAGAAGGGCTCCTGTTGCCACTGATAATCCATAGAAAACCATCAGGATGCTTGATTTTTGCCAATGGCAGAATCTCCTTCAGTGTCCAAAGGTATACTTATTATTAGAGGACATTATTAAAAAATAAACCTACAAGACTCAAAACAAGGAGCAGAAGTTAAAGTTCACGTCTCTGAGGATAAATTGGCAATATGATTGAGTGATTTTTTAGAACTTATTTTCAAAGCCCCGGTCAAGCTCTCCTGCTCAAGAAGTAACCCAGAGACACTGTTGTTCTCCTTTCCCCCTCAGTCCAGTCAATCACCAACTTTCATAAAACGTACGCTCTTAAAATCTCTTCACTCCATGCTTCTCACAATGCTACTTCCTCTGTGTAATTCTCCAAAGCTCTGACCTGGCTGGCTGCCACAGCCTTCTAACACAGCGCTCCCCAATCTAGTTGGGGCAACAGGGGTCAGTTTGTGGAAGACAGTAGGTCACCTCCAGCTGTGTGGCCCAGTTCCAGGGTTTGGGGACCCCTGTCCTAACAGAATCTCATGCCCTCATCTTGACTTTCCACATTGCAGTCAAATACTGATAAATTCTAAGAGGAGCCAACTCATTGGAACAACCCTGATGCTAGGAAAGATTGAAGGCAAAAGGAGAAGGGGATGACAGAGGATGAGATGGTTATATAGCATCACTGACTCAATGGAAATGAATCTGAGCAAATTCCAGGAGATAGTGAAGGACAAGGAAGCCTAGTGTGCTGCAGTCCATGGGGTCACAAGAGTCAGATATGACTTAGTAACTAAATAACAACAACAACAAAAAATTCAAAGAAGGAAATCTGACCACATCACACCCATATTTAAACCTGTTAAGGTCCTCCTATTATCTTGTGGATAAATTCCAAACTCTAAATCATGATATTCAAGCCTATTCATGGTTTATTTCATTTTTTTCTCCCCCTAGCCTTACCCCTCAATATTCTCCTAAACTTGCCCCATCTTCAGTCACCTTTACTCTACATTAGAGACAGATGGAAATGCTTTCTGGTCACTAAACTAGCAGCACTATTTCTTGATTCTGAACATACATTATTGTACCATATTAACCCTGCAGTAAGATCAGCATATGCCTTATTCATCTTTGTATTCATAGCATCTTACATAAGTCTGACATGGTTCCAATGAGCACCCAACAGGTGTTAACTTCCAAAATAAGATGCACATCACAAATGGCAAGAAGAAGAAAAGATTGGAAAAGTCACGTTTCCCAGACATTAACAGTTGCCACCTCATAGTATCAGTCAAGAAAGTGCAGGTGGGGTGGGGAGGGTGGGATTGAATATAAAAGTCCATGCGTTCAACGCTGTGAAGGAACTGAAGATGCAAGCCAAGAATAATTTTAAGTTCTCATTTTCCTGGTAAGGCAGCAGCTGGCGCCTGGCAGAAGGGGAAGACTGTTGCCACGTCACTGAACAGCTATCTCGGAGTAGCCACGGAGCCAGCAGCCTAAACACTCTTCCCCGGGCCAGACCGGGGCTGCAGGGAAAAGGGCTGCATAGGGAGCTTCAGCCGGAGGAAACAGCAGAGGCCACGGCGGCATCCTGGCAGGGGAGCTGCTTCTCCAGATGAACCTCATTAATTAAGACTACTAGGGCACAAGGCCAGCCCGAAAGGCTAAGTACCCCAATTTTAGTGTGTAGCTAAACACGCTGTTTATAGATTTTCCCACGCAAAGAACCCCATCCACACCCTTTGCTCCCCACCACCTATACCCCACCAGCCATTAAACCTTGATCTGATATCTGACAAATGTCCTCACCCATTCCTTCCACCCATGATTCTTTGACACAACCTTTACTCAGGCCTTTGTCATTTAATCTAGACTGTGTGCTGGGCTCTGCTGGGCTAAGTCACTTCAGTTAGGTCCAGCTCTTTGCAACCCTATGGACTGAAGCCTGCCAGGCTCCTCTGGCCACGAGATTTCCCAGACAAGAATACTTAACAGCCTACTAATAGATTTCTATGTACAAAAATAATCCATTCAGTCCAACCTCTATATTCCTGGAACTGATTTTCTATAGAAGTTGAACAAGGTCATGTCACCTCTCTTCTTAAGGATATTTGAGCTTCTGAGTGCTGACAGAATAAAAGGCCAATTGCTTAGCATTCTTAAGAAATTGTGTCCTACTTTTCTCGCTTGTAAAATGGCATAATAGTACTTACCTCATAAGACTCTTTGAGGACTGAGGAGTTAAAATATGTGAAGCTTTAGAATTGTGTCTGGCACAGCATAAGGACCATGTTAGTGTTAATTATTAATATTTCATTTTGGTTAGATTAGTTTCCAAGATTCCTTGTGATCTGATTCAATCTAATTGAAGAAACACCAGAGTATATATCAGTACAGACACAGGAATCACACTGACCTCGATTCAAGTCAAGTCCTAGCTGTGTGACTCTAGGCAAGATACCACTTTAAGTGGTATTCACATGCACACATAGGAATAATAATAATTTTTGTCACAATAAGTTATTTTGATCAGTGTAGTGCAGGAAGAAGAGTTGGCAAAGGTGAGCAAGAAGGAAGTGTGTCTAAAATTTAGGAGGAGAACCAGGAAGGTTGGCTTCAATGCCAAAGAAAAAATAAAAGTGAACTCTGGGAGACAGTGGAGGATAGAGGAGACTGGTATGCTGTAGCCTGTGAAATCACAGAGTCAGATATGACTTAGTGACTGAACAGTAACAACGACTTCAACAAGAATAGGGTTGGAGAAGTGATGGAGACAAGCATTTGTAGCAACTTGGAAGTGTAGAAGGAAGTATATTTGAAGAAAAAAAAAAGTTGCCCTGAAGATAAGCTCCCCTGAGATCTATGGGTGGATGTGAAAATTGAGACCCATAATCACAGGTTTAGGACTTGTCACTGCCTAAGAGACACGATCAATATCAATCATAATAAATATATGCCAGGTATAGCATTATCAGGTGCCAGTTTCTGGCTTAAGTGTTTTCAATATATTTCAATCATCTCATCTTCACAACAATTCTTACAATTTCATTTTAAAGAGGAGGAATCAGTAGTTAGCAGCAGAGCTAGGATTTAAAGCCAACTACTCTGGCTCCAGAGATAGTGTATCCATGCTCTTATGTTACACTCCTCAATTTAATTCAATATAACCAAAAACATTTTGGAGTGACTATGTAGTATCAGAGACCACTTAAATTTCTTGGGGATGTATCAGAGAACAAACAAACAAATGACAAAACACAAAGATGTATATTGCAGACAATCAAAATTTGTAAAATGTACTTGGCTTAAGGGCTCCAGCCTATTCTGTTGTACTTTTAATGTTATTAGGTATGGGCAGCATGTCAAGAACATGTTATTAAAGAAAAGGTTGGTCTACTTTCCTACCAAAGGACAGGGTGTTTAGTTGTTTTCACCTATTAAAAACCACTCTGAGTGATGGATTCCTCCTAAGAAGTTATGCTGAGGTGACAGATGATATGATATTAGAATGGTCCCCAGATGCGATGGTCTAATGGTAATTCAGTTAATACATAGCTACTTAAGACAAGAATATGTGTTATCAACGGTTCCTACTGCATTAGAGTGACAGGCAGTGACTCTCTTCCTAG
Organism: Cervus canadensis; assembly: GCF_019320065.1. Lineage (NCBI taxonomy): Eukaryota > Metazoa > Chordata > Mammalia > Artiodactyla > Cervidae > Cervus > Cervus canadensis. The sequence continues at coordinate 46,091,466 of NC_057406.1, forward strand.
TGACGACCTTCTCCGAAAATCTGCTTCTCTGACTAGATCTGTGGGCAGATTCTATGTTTCCATTGCACCACCTCCTCTTCCTTTTATCTGACTGCACTTCCGCTCCAGCAAATTACTCCCATTTTCTATTGGAATAGTAGCTTAGTTGCTCAAGGACAAGGTCTCTTTAATCTTTAGGTCCTCCCCTGCTAAAGTGTGAGAACTTTGTTTTTGGTTTTTGCTTGGTTATCAGAAGTTTGACCAACACCTAACCCTTTTAAAACGCCTTTATGAAACCTGGTGTCATTTCAGACCCCAGGAATTACTGTCAATGTCTGCTTTTAGGTCCTCATTTGAACTATATTTAACTTGTTTGTTCTTCTCCTAAGAACTTTTCAGGGCGGTGTTTTGATCTACGGAAACTAGGATGGTGACTGACACACAGTAGCTCCTTAGTACTTAATAAATTATAAAGCAACTGATATAGTGCCCATCACATCACAGTTTTCGCTAAATGGTGTCTCTTGGGTGTATGAATAAATGCATGAATAAATGAATGAATAAACAAACATAGATGCTGGGTGTTTTCATCAGGGGATAAAATGCATAAACTGCTATTTCCGAGGAAAACCTGGTGGGTGGTATGTTTTAAAGTCAGTAGTAGGAACTAGTTCTTTTTGATGTCTAAACAAAAAAAGAAAATTACCAGTCGACTTGAAAAGCAACTGCTTTGCATAATTATTTTATTAATATTGTGAGTGATGCCGGGACCATTTGTTGTAAAGTGACAACCACTTCACAGAAATCGCTTGGGGCCAGTTTGGGGATGAAAAATGCTCCTTTTCACTGTGTGCTTTCATGTGCCATCCACAGGGGCAAGGGAGAGACGAAGAGCTAACTTGGATCCTGTTTAGAAGAATCAATCCGCTATTACACACCCCAGCCCATTTCCCCGAAAGCCTTGAGGCACAGGACTGACTACACAAAGAGTACATGATCGTAATGTGTAATCAACAACCGGCCAAAAGTTGCAGTGCTTCCAAATGAGGAATGTGAATGTCCCAGAAGACAAAGAGAAAAGTCGCAGTCACAGTGGAATAAAGCCCTGCTCATGAGGTCCCTAGAAATGGGGAAGAGGCAACCTCTACAGTGAAGGGGAACTCTAAGCCAGAGCCAGTTGCAGCCATAAAGAACCCCAGAAAGTCTTGCCTTCACCTTTTCTAGATCTTGCCTTAAGAATTCCCTTTCTTTATTTTTCACTCTTTGTCTAATGTGGCTACCTGTTTTGCAATTCCCATCTTGACCTCTGACTCTGGCCCCCAGCCAATTCCCGCTAATTAGTCCTTGCACTTGGAATTCAGACACCAGGTTCAGCTGTCTAGCTTTTGCTCACTTCAGCCACAGGACTCTTTCCCCTCAGTTTGACTCCATCTGAAACTTGACACCAAAGGCAAGTAATTTAAGCATTTTCTTCCTCTCAACTCCTGATTGTTTACTATCTGTCAAAAAATAAATAATAATTCTCTAGATCTGAGAAAGCAGAATTCTACTGAGAGAGGGAAATGACTAAAGCCCAGAATAGGTCAAAGCATGTGAGAAAGGAAGTAAGAGGTAGAAAAATAATGTTTTTGTTAATTAATTTATATCCTACTTTTCTCTAAAATAGAGTTGAAGTCATTTTCAGATACAAAAATTTATAACAAGTTTACAAAAACAGGCAAAGAAAAGACCAGCTAGAACACCTGGATCAAGTTATCAATTTGAATGATGGACAAAATATTTTAACATAAAATCTGATAAACTTGTCACAGGTTAAGCACAAATCTGGCTTTCAGGTTATCCTATGCAATTTTTATTCTACTTTTAATACTTTACATAATAAAAATTTACATTTTATTATATTGTCACCATAATAAAATTCAAAGTTCCATTTTATAGTATCACTGCCATAAATCTCTTTTTCTTTCTTTTTCCTTCATTATCCATGGGATAACACAAAAAAGACCGACTAGAACAATCTCAGGTTACCGGTGACAAGGTAAGGGCCTGTTGAGACCCAAAGAAAACTTTGACAGAGAGTGTGCAAACCCCAATGCCAGAGTCTTCAACCATCTCTCTTCTGCTCCATCTTCCATTACTGGGGAAACCTACATACTAAATCCATTAACGGAGGAAAAGGCCCAGAAAGTATCTTGTTCTGGCATCTTAGCTGGTTCTTCGCGCTTCCAAGATTTCCAATGCCACCAATTATGCTCAGGTTTGTGGTTTGAACATCTCAGATTATGTACAGTTTATATATATATATATATATATATATAGAGAGAGAGAGAGAGAGAGAGAGAGAAGGAAATGACAACCCACTCCAATATTCTTGCCTGGAGAATCCCATGGACAGATAAGCCTGGTGAGCTACTGTTCTTGGGGTCACAAAGAGTTGGACACAACTGAGTGAATAAGCGTATATATATATATACATATATATATATATATGAATGTTTATCTATGAGAAAAAAGCAAGAACAGAAAAAGAGCTGAGACAACAGAAAGAACAAAAGTAGGAGCAGAAAAAATCTGGGCATCTGACACTACTCTGCCTTGAGGAGATATTTGCCAGATACCTGCAGATGCTGGCACTGGGGAGAATGGTGTAGCTGTTATTGAGTTTCCAAATGATTATTGAAATTCCTCAAGATCTTAATGTACTGCCATTCCTTTAACATTCTCCTATGGTTAGACATGTTGGTGATCTCCAACTTCCTGCCCTTATAAATACACCTTTGTAGACATCTTTCCTCATGAAAGCTTTTCCACAGTAAGATATTTTCTTTGAGAGAGATTCTTGGTGGAATGAGGAGCCTCAACTCTGAATTCAGATTTCCACTCTTTTATCTTATCTCCACCATTCATCAGCTGTGTAGCTGTGGATAAGTTACTTTACTTCTCTCTGTCACGAGTTTCCTCTTTTACAAAATTAGGATAATGCTAACAGCAAATGCTATGGGGTAGGTTATGAAATTCAGTTAATACACCATCTACAAAAAGCCTAGAAAAGTGTCTGATACATAATAAATGCTCAATAAACATAATTATGATGTCCTGTTGTGGAAGCTAAACTGAGTTTCCAGCTACCTGTGAACTGCCAAGCACAAATGTTAAGGTTTCATTATATTTATACCTTCAGGTCCCAGAACAGTCCCCAGATAGGTACTCAGATAGGCTCCAAGAGGGCAGGGACCATCTGTGTTGTTGACTGCTGAATACCCACAGCCTGCAACAGTTCTTGACACCTAACAGCACTCATTACACATTTGTTGAATGTCTAATTATTCGTACAACAAAATGTAAGTCATTTGAAACTTGTGAGGACCTGAGCCAGAAATAGTTCATCGCATTTACTACTGTTGCTTGGAATGCTTGGAGTATGAGACTGTGAGCAGGTAAGTTTTTAGCATATGTGTTTGTGGCAGGGGCTGGGAGGAAGGAAGTGAAGTTTGCTTAAGCAAGGGGTGCAAGCTGGGGACTCAAGGAGGAGGAAGAACATGCCCAGAACAGAGGCTGCAGCCTTCATTGGGAAGTGGAGCAAGACCCTGAACTCCTAGGGAAGGGGAGGCTGTGGAGAAGAGGGGAGGAGGGTAAAGGCAGGTGGAGGTGCCAGAGAAGTAAACTTTGCTTGGGCTTCCCTGGTGGCTCAGCTGGTAAAGAATCCGCCTGCAATGCAGGAGACCCTGGTGTGATTCCTGGGTCAGGAAGATCCTCTGGAGAAGGGAACAGCTAACCATTCCAGTATTCTGGCCTGGAGAATTCCATAGACTGTATAGTCAATGGGCGTTGCAAAGAGTCCGACACGACTGAGTGACTTTCACTTTCTTTCCACTAAGACAGCCAGAAAAATGAATAAAGTTCTTCTCCAGAACAGTTGACACAGTCAAGCTGTGAAAAGGATCAATTGGGTATTTTTCATTAAATTGAGGGTCTGTGACCCAGTGGAAGGGCTTCCCTGATGGCCCAGCAGTAAAGAATCCACCTGCAATGCAGGAGACACAGGTTCAATGGCTGGGTTGGGAAGATGCCCTGGAGGAGGGCTTGGTAATCCACTCCAGTATTCTTGCCTGGAGAATCCCATGGATAGAGGAACCTATGGTTCATGGGGCCGCAAAGAGCCTGACGTGACTGAGCACGCACGCAGGACCTAGTGGAGAGAACAGGACACGGGGGCTGGTTAGAGACAACAGACTTGGCGCACGGTCTTCTCCGCCACTCACCGCTGCCTGGCTCGACAGTGAACCTGTTCCCAGATCCTTAAAGTAGGACCAATACAATCTCACTTACTGCATTGCGGCGAGGGTTAAAACTTCCCCTGAGACAGGGCACTTGAAGCTTCTGTTTAGTGCCTGGCACCCAGTGGGTCCTTAATAAATGGTAACTAGTTGTATTGAAATTAATCACAGTAATCAGGCCTCACAATAAAAACTGACATAGGGCTTATCAAACGAATTCTCTCCACCGCATGAAAGAAACATGAGAACAAGCCGAAATTAGCTTCCTATTTTCCGGCAGCAAGCAGAGGAGACTGCTGAAGGTCATAGCAGCCATCTCATAGAGAAAGAAAATGACATGGAACACTGGGTCCCTGCTCATCGGCAGTGAATGCCCACCCAATTAAGCAGATTAAACATTCACTCCTTGTGATGAAAAAGCCCCGTGCAGCTGAGCTAGGCCGCCTTCTCTGCTTCCCAGTCCAGAGCCTCTATCTGTTAAATCACCCTTCCTTTCCTTTCCACAGTCAGGAAATAATTGGCACTTGTTTAATGCCAAATTTACATTTGTTTTGCATGGGAACAAAATTTGCTTGCAAACAGCTATGTGTGTGAGCAAATGGGCATTTGTGCTGGTAAATAAAATAGACATGCAGTTTTCCAGTTTGCAGATGTATTATTCAACAAAACAAGCAGCAATAGCCTTTAATTTTCAGTTATTCCTAAGTACTTAGGCACAAATTGTAGCAGAAAAGCCCTTTTTATTTTCATCATTTATGCCTGTTCCTGAGGTTTTCACATTTGTCCTAGATGCCTATGTTATCAAAACTGACTAGATTTTTTAAAAATTTAGATTAGATCTCTTTGATGAAGTGACTTATAGATTTGGTAAATATTTGCTGAGCACCTACTGCGTGTTGGTTTGGAGGGATTCAGAGATGAATTCACAGAGCCTGTCTTTGGGGATCTTGGAGAGTTGGGGAGTTGGATTTGTAAATAGAATATGACCATGAGATAAAAGAATTACCCTGAGAGAGCTCTACGTGACAAGTTAGGGAACAAAAACACAGAATCATTGTCTTTGCCTGCACAGTTGATAGAGAAGATATTTGATGTTAGCAGTGAATGCAAAGAAGGAAATGGGTTTCCCAGGCTAAGGGAAGAGCATGGGAACTTGTGAGAAGCCAGGAATCTTTGAGGGCTTTTGTGAGTGAGCCTCAATGTGTTTGGAAAAGTGTAGTGGGGCAGGAGATAGGCGGGCCCCAGGCTGAGCAGCTGGAGTTTGTCCCCTGTGAACAGATCATTCAAAACAGCAGGAGTGACAGAGGAGTTGAGCCCTGCCCAGATAAAAGATAGACGTCATGTATATTCATTCTCAAGTTCAAGGAGACTCCCTGACTCTGCATGTGCAGAAAGCCTTCTTAGAGGTCAAAAGGAGTGATGTCAACCTACTCATAGGCTTCTTTGCTAGAATCCATCTTGGCTAAGATGTACGTAGGAGGACCCTCGGATAAACCAAGTACAGACTCAGACATGCAAAGCAAAATGATTGGTCAAAGGAAACCTGGAAGAAATGCCCCATATAAGTGATTCAAACTACCACGAGGACGCGACTCTTTCTCTGAGTCCGCCCATGTGCCCATCCACATGTATTCTTTTTCCTTCTAGGGGGCAGGAGGAGAAGGGGACGACAGAGGATGAGATGGCTGAATGGCATCACTGACTCGATGGGCCTGAGTTTCAGTAAACTCCGGGAGTTGGTGATGGACAGGGAGGCCTGGCGTGCTGCGATTCATGGGGTCGCAAAGACGTGACTGAGCGACTGAACTGAACTGAACTGAATTCTTACCTTGTTTTGCTACTTTCTGTCTCTTTGTGAAGATTTATTTCTATAAAGCTGACAGGCCAGGGCTTGTCACTGACCACTGGTTCCTGGTGGTCTGGCGGCTAGGATTCAACAATCTCACTAATGCAGGTGACTTCAATCTCTGTCCAAGAACTGCAATCCTGCTTCAAGCGACTGCAGGCTGAGGTCACCCAAGATCAGTAGTGGGAGAACATGATACTGCATTTTGAAGGGCTTTGAATGTCGTGTCAAGAATCTGGACATTATCAGTGCTTCTCTAACTTTAATATGCATGTGACCTACCTGGGGATTTTGTTAAAATGTTCATTTAACTCTGGATGTGAGATAGAGCCAGAGATACTGCATTTCTTATGAGCCCTGAAGAAGTGGTCTGCTGATAAATATTTAACAGTGGTTCTGGGGGCCAAGGATCAAAAAAGCATTTGCCAATTCCCACAGTGTAAATACTCCCACCATGGCCTATTTCATGCTTCTTGAAGATGAAGTTGGAAAGAGATGTATACAATCGGCTTTTTTAAGCCTGCACAAGCTGGCAATGGTCTTCCCAGAAGGCGCTAGTGGTAAAAAGCCTGTCTGCAATGCAGGAGACATAAAAGATGAAAGTTCAATCCCTAGGTTGGGAAGATCCCTGGAGGAGGGCATAGTAACCCACCCCAATATTCTTGCCTGGAGAATCCCATGGACAGAGGAGCCTGGCAGGCTAAGGTCCATAGTGTTGCAAAGAGTCAGCCACAACTCAAGCGGCTTAGCACACACGCACCATACATGCAAGCTGGCGATAGGACACCATTATCTCTGAGATGTTGCCCAAGCTTGCTGGCCCAAGGATACCCCTTTAAATAAGATTCTCATATAGTGGTTCTCAGCTTTGGCTGTTAGGAGAATTACAGTAGGATTTTTTTTTAAGTCAGGAAGGAGAAATAAAGAAACCAGCCTCTCCCGACCCCAATTCATATAGTCAGCAAGTATTTTAAGACACAAATGGCAAAATGGTCAGAATTGCTTTATATTTTCCCCTCTTCCTTTTTGTGTTTCCACTTTCTCAGTTCAAGTGCCTAAAGCTCTTATTCATTTTTCATTTTGCTGACAAATATTGGTTTTTTATTCTATTCTAACAGCCTGTAAATTCTATTTTTCTTTAAAATTTTTTCTATTTCCAGTCCTCTTAAGGAAAAAGAAAACCTTTACGTCTCCACTTCAGACTTTGGCTAGTCAGGTGTGTAACTGTGTTTCAGTAGGTGTGATTATGAGTACTGTAAGCCAGCAGAGCAGAAGATGATTGTCAGAGAAAATATATTTTATTATACTCACAGCCCCAAAAGAGCGATTCCACACCACACTATGGGAGGCCATATGATAAACGCGCGTGTGTGTGTGTGTGTGTGTGTGTGTGTGTGTGTGCAGGCATGTGCTAAGTCGCTTCAGTCATGTCCAACTGTTTGTGACCCAATGGTCTCCTGGACTGCCGGGCTCCTGTGTCCATGGGATTCTCTAGGCAAGAAAGCTGGAGTCGGCTGTCATGTCCTCTTCTAGGGCATCTTCCAAACCCAGGGATCATACCTGAGTCTCTTATGTCTCCAACATTGGCAGGCAGGTTCTTTACCACTAGTGCCACCTGGAAAGCCCCCTGATAAAAGCTTGGGGTAGGTTATAAGTCAGAGAGGTGGGAATCACAAGGAAGTTTTTTATTGTGGGAAGGAGAAAACAGGGCAGAGTCGGCAGGTTTAGGATTGCCTAGTTTGAATATTTTCAGTAGTTTGAATAGTTTGAATATTTCTGTAGCATTGGGACTATTCCTGGTTATGTGGTACCTGCCTCTGGGGTGAATAGAGCTGATAGACAGTGGCTCAGAGAGAGATAACCCAAAAACAAAGTTGGTTGGGAGTGTGGGCTCTGGATTGTCTGGTCCATATTTGAAAACCATGTCTCCAAGAGGAGAACTTCTCTGGAGGTGGGTGATGGGGGTTGGTAGGAAGGTAGGAGGTCAGGGCAAGGTGCTCAAAGCTGTTATCAGGTTTCCCAGAATAAGGCATGCCCAGCATATGCCTTGAGAAGGAAACGGCAACCCACTCTAGTATTCTTGCCTGGAGAATCCCATGGACAGAGGAGCCTGGTGGGCTGCAGTCCATGGGGTCACACAGAGTCGGACACGAGCGAAGCAGCTTAGCACACACGGCATATGCCTATAGGACAGATGTTAAAGCATCAAGTTTGCAGAAGCTAGAAACACAGTTAGAAACTCAGGCTGAGATACAGATTACTTACAGCCCCTTTCTCTTGAACTTTATGAGTAGATACATTTTAAGGCAAATGACTCTCTAGTTGGTAGTCTTTAATATGTTATGATCAGCATCTAAAGTATTATTCAGTTCAACAAAATTCTGAGTTCCTGTTGCATGCCAGACAGAATGATAAGCCCTAGAGATGGAAGAGAAGTGTTCCGGGAAGAGGGAGCGATGGAGGAAGAATGAATACAACACAGTTTTGGCCATCCTGCTCCTTCCTATCTAAGGGGAGAGACAAACATGTAAACAGCTACCTAGGAAGCAAGACAGAATAAACTGAGGCTTAGAGAATCTAGAGGAAGAAGATTTAACAGGTAATCCCTGTGGGGTGGTGATTGTCTCAGCTCATCTTTGACAAGAACTGTGTGGAAGACAATTAAAAGTGAAAATCACTCACAAACCCCAGAAATGTATATTTTTCTGTGGTGTTGATTGAAAGGAGGATGATTTTCTCAGTATATCAGCCCTCCAAGTAGTATGCAGGGTGTTTTTGTTCTGAAAATTAAAGAGCTTAACTTGTAATTTTGTCTAGGGTGAAAGTTACTTTCTCAACCTGAGGGTCAGCTGCTGGAATGATGGAGGGCAGGTTGAAACAGTTAGACTATGTTGGCAGACATAACAGAAAAACAGCCTCGTGGTAATTTAAACCATAAAGATAAGCATTGCTCCAGAGGTGGGTGGTCCCAAGGTCCATTTGGCACTTGTGGCAGAAAGAGAAAATGGGCATAATTTTTTATAGCTCCTCCCACCAAGCGTCTGAGCCTTTACCACCTCTTGAGTCTGAACTGTCTTCTTTCTTGAACTAATAGAATGAGGCAGATTTGGTGGACAAGCTTTGAGACTGTGCTTCAAGAGACTTTATACACTTTCACTGTTACTCTTAAATTCCAAATAACCATAATAAGCCTGGACTAACTTACAGGAGGATGTGAGACGATATGTTACAATAGAAATGGGCCATTCCAGCTGTGTGTTCTCCCCACCTCTGCCTATAAACCAACTCTCCACTGACCTGGCAGCTGACCATGGATGCATGAATCAGACCAGCTGGGTCCAGAAGACCCACCCAGCTCAGCCCAGCCCAAATCTCCACCTATAGAATCTTGTGCTAAGTAAATGGTGATTGTTTTAAGCAACAATTTTGTGGGTATTTGTTATTTCAATTTAGCAAGAGCTGGCAGATATAGCATCTTCACAATGTCACCAGGAAGTAGGTTCTTTCCTCTTTTCTCTCCTGCCATCAACTGTATATCATTAGCAGTAACTCCATTACAGCTAGTGCATGGCCACTGCAGCTCCAAGCATCACATTCAAGAGTAAGAATGATTGAAAGAAGGAAAAGAGGCAAAAAAAAAAAAAAAATAGGGGTCTCCTTTACCAGCCCAGCTTTTTACTAGAAGCATAAGCTCTCTCAGACAGCTCTTGGCTGATTTCACTTTGCGTCTTACTGGCTGTGACTGATTCACATAACCTCCCTAGACAATTCCTGGCAAAGGAAAATGAGATAGTGTACTATAGTGTCATTATATATTTATGTGATGTTTGGATTAATTAAGATTATTTTATTTAAAAAAAATTTTATGTTTTTGCCTCTCCTTGCCTCTAACTATAGTCTTTAATTCACTACTTTCTGGACAGGATCAAGTTCAGTCTAAAAAAGTTATAAGATGAAGTAAGCGTTGAACGTGGGGAGAGATGCTATTTAGTAAACTGGCTTTCAGTGAGAGGAAGGATTTCTGATGTTATAGGAGAGAAAAATAAGTTGTGAAAATGTGTGCAGTCTAAGAAAATGAATCATAAAACTTAAGAAGAGTCTATATACAATGGAAGTCAAATGAGAAGACCAGTAGCCAGGAACCTAAGAGAATTGAAACAATTTTATATTTGACATCAGCATATGATTGGTTTAACATACGACTGGCATTTAATTTCAAAACAAAAACACATTTTCTATTAGATATGCTATCTGAAGGGGATGACAGAGGATGAGATGGTTGGATGGCATCACTGACTCGATGGACTTGAGTTTGAGCAAGCTCCGGAGTTGGTGACGGACAGGGAAGCCTGGCGTGCTACAGTCCGTGGGGTTGCAAAGAGTCAGACACAACTGACTGACTGAACTGATGCTATCTGAACATGCTAGGTGAGCTGACCCAGGCCTCAGAGTGAAGCATTTGACACTGCAAAAGTTACCTTAAGCATTTGATTTCTGTGTAGACATCTATGGAGAAAGTTTTAGTGTGCATACACTTTTAGGGCCAGAAAGTTGGGAGCACGGTATTTTATGTGACAAGAAACCCAGCAGAGAACATCCAACTCATTAGATCATTAATTTGCTGGGTACCCTTAAAGTTATCATTCTGGTAATAGAAAATCTATACAATCACAACACAGTTACTTGTTTTCTTATAGTAATATCCTTGAGAATCAGATAATCTGAATAAGGTTAATATGTAGTGTTATTTAAGCGAAAATCTATAATTGAGATTCCAATAGCTTGCAACTGAGTTGTAGTTATTTTTCTATAAGAAGCTGTCAAAACAAGGAGTTTTCTGTCACCTGTGGAGCAAAATCAAATACTTGGAGGCAAAGGAAACACAAGAGCATACATTACATCTTGTTTGGGTTGAAATGAATATTCCCCTGCTGAATGCTTTTAGACAATCTGCCACCCTGGTGTGAAATGTGGGCACAGTTAGTAGACTGTGTTTATAATACGAAATTAAAAGTAATTTGATTGTGATTGTATAACAAAGGAAACAAGGAGTTTAACCCCTGAGAAGCCTTAGAGGGGCTGTGATAATATGTCTTTGATACTTGAATTGAATGTAAGAAAAATTAAACTCCTTCTGCGTCCAATGTTTGATGCCTTTTGGAATAATAATGGAGAAGGAGAAAGAGAGGGAAAGGGAGGAAGGAATAAAAGGAAAATAAAAATATGAATAATCAAAGAAAGCGTAGGTCCGGAAGTCAAAACAAAGTTTGAAGAACATATATCTGGGCTCCATATAAGAAACAATTTAATGAAATTTCAACCTTGGCCTCAATGGAACAGGTTTCCTGGGGAAGTCAAGGGATGTATATGACTTGACGTATTCAAGGAAAAGGTCCTATGGTCATTTGTTTGGAGTGTTACAAGTAATTCTCTTATAATAGATGAGGGTTCAACAATGTGATATTTTACATCCTTTCTAAACCTGAGAAGATCTGAGTTTCCGTATATACAATACTGATTTACTTAATTATCAGGACCTGATCTAGTCAAAACCATACATGAGCTGATAGCTTTTGCCCCAAAATTCCTACTTCTTCTTCTGTATATCCATCACTTTATTTCAGTGTCCCCTTTTCTCTCTGTACCGATTCTCCCTGTCCCCTATCTCATACCAATATAGTCACAATCATCACTGTCTCCAAAGCAAGAACAGAAAGGAATATAATTAACTCACGGCATTTTTGTGCTGGAGACTCAATTCAGTGATTTTCCCCCACCAAATGCAGTCCCATTCTAAATGGACCATAGAAGAAACACAATGCTTAGGACAAGGGAATAAGAGAATCACTGAGTATGGTGTTCCAAATGTCAGCCTCCTGACATGTTTCTCTGCTTACAAAAGATACCTCCTTTCTACCCACCAGGGCATGTGGCTGACCACCCCCAGGTGAAGTCCTCCCTGTCAAAAGCTGAAGAATAGCTGGCGGTCGCACAGAAGCTGCCGCTGATGAGGACTTTGAGTTTGGTTGTAAGATGGAGCAACAGCATAAGTGCCTCTCCTGCTCCTTGCTTGAGGTAAACAACTATGACTCCAGGATGCTCTGGGATAGGTAGTTTGTGCTTGATCTATACTTACTGACACATCTAATAAATAGTATAAAAATGTGCAGACAAGAGTGATCTATATGCCACCCAGCTTCTTGGGAAAAGAATATCTACTCAGGTTCTTTGTAGATCTGCCCTAATCACATACAAATGGAATCATTTTGCCAGATATTCATGACCACGTGTGAGAAGAATACACCTTATCTCAGGACCGTATAAATGAAACTTGCCTTAGCCAAGTCTCATCACCTCTTGCCTGGACACCTGTAGTAAAGTCCAAACTCATTGCTCTGCAGTCCAATCTCTCATGCTTCTAACCACCTGACTAAAACAGCATGGGTCATGTCACTTTCTGCCTACAAACCTCCAACATCACCCTGTAGCCAGAAGAATCAAGTCCAGACCCCCTAGCCTGTTACACACCAAGGTATCATAGAAATCCTATTTTCCTACCATTCCCAATTGTAAAATACTTCCCTGTTGTTTACTATGTCGCTTATTATATTTTACCAGAAATGTGAGCAATTGCCAGCTGGACTCATTCCTGCAGCAACACCGAAAAAAAAAAGTTTTGTTAAGCTGTGGGTCTCTATTCTTTTTAGAAAGTTTGATCATAGTACCTAAGGGGGGAAAAGAAGCCCTTTATGATGAATTCCTTTATCATTTCCTGCCAAATATCACTTCATTCACCTACATATATACCAAAGTTCAGGTACTCTTCACTCTTCTGCTAAACATAAATAAATTAATTAATAATAGTAATAACAATAATGTATCCTCGCATTTAGTGTAAAATCTAGAAATGCTAATATCCCACAGGGCCTTACATGACCTACATCCTTTTCATTCTCCAGATAACCTGGGTCCCAACCACACTTTTTTTTAGTTCCTCAAACCCTCCACATTTTTTCTGCTCAGGACCCCTCCCCAAACGCCTTCTCTCTATATCATGCATGCATGCGTGCTAAGTCGCTTCAGTGGTCTGGCTTGGAGCCACGCTATGGACCGTAGCCTGCCAGGCTCCTCTGTCCATGGGATTCTCCAGGGAAGAACACTGGAGACGGCTGCCATGCCCTCCTCCAGGGGATCTTCCCAATGGAGGGATGGAAGCTGCGTCTCTTATGTCTCCTGCATTGGCAGGTTCTCTACACTAGGGCCACCGGGGAAGCCCTCTCCCTAACACAGGTCAGGCTAATTCTTTTTTTTTTTTTTCATTTATTTTTATTAGTTGGAGGCTAATTACTTTACAATATTGTAGTGGTTTTTGTCATACATTGACATGAATCAGACTAATTCTAACTCAGCCTTTGAACTCCAGTTAAACACACCTTCCTCAAAGCTGTCTTCTCTACTATTCACTTAGACTTCTTTTAGGTTTCCTTGAAAGCACTTACTACAATTTAAAATTCTAATGGAATTTGTTGGATTATTTGTGCTTATCTCCTCTATGAGGACAGGTTTCAAGTATATATCCAATTCCTCACTAATATATTTTTGAATGAAAAATGATTAGATGCTGAAGAATGAGTTGTAATTCAAAACCAGCACTATGAACACCTCCTTTTTCTTTTTTTCATTGCTTGGTTTAGATATGTTTCAGTCTTTTTCGAAATTGGATATATACCACAAAATCTTTCTTAAAACTGAGGAGTTTTCCCACAGAGTCCAAAAGTCTGTTATGTGGGAGAAGGCGAGGGTGGGATGTTTCGAGAGAACAGCATGTATATTATCTATGGTGAAACAGATCACCAGCCCAGGTGGGATGCATGAGACAAGTGCTCGGGCCTGGTGCACTGGGAAGACCCAGAGGAATCGGGTGGAGAGGGAGGTGGGAGGCGGGATCGGGATGGGGAATACATGTAACTCCATGGCTGATTCATGTCAATGTATGACAAAACCCACTGCAATGTTGTGAAGTAATTAGCCTCCAACTAATAAAAATAATTGGAAAAAATAAATAAATAAAAGTTATTTTCTCACATCAGAAAAAAAAAAAAAAACTGAGGAGTTTTAAGAAATTTCTTGGGAAAATCATTGAAGCTTCCACATCTAAACAAGTCTAGTTAATCATTTAACCAAGATTTCCATAAAAAGTCATCCAGTCATCCATTAAATTGCTTTATAAATAGGTTCAATAATAGTATTTTTGATATCAACTTGTGCAGTTAAGTATAAACAGTACATATAGTTTATATTTTAGATAGTTTAGAGTTAAGCATTTAAATACGTTGTATGGCGAACCCCAGATATATACTTAGAGTTGTCTGTCTGGAAATTTTATTACAGGATGACAGTGATCCTTGTGTTAGCTCTCTAATGAATAGAATTGAGGCAGAGGAAAGATGAGTAACTGGCACTCTCAAACTTCAACCTATGGTGCAGAGATGATAGTACCTACCTGACAGTGTTGTGAGGACTAATGAAAATAGTATTGGAAATGCCTAGAAAATGCTGTTCCTTAGCAGGCTGTACTGTTAATAAACAGCAGCTACTATTAGTATTTACTATGCTCTTATTATTGTCACCATGCCTCTTAAAACCATATGTGAACAGTGCTATAATGGAGCTAAATATTCAAAGAGCAATGAATTATATTGCTGGGATGGTCATTTTTGTGCAACTGAAAAAACTTTAAAAGCTCCCCATTGCCAGTGACTCCCCATTGCCAACTGGATAGAGTTCCAGTTTTCTAGCAGAGCTTTCCAAATACTTCACAAACAATGGTCAAAGAACACAAAGACCGAAGAGAAAATACAAAAGGTCAATAAATGCCAAATTAATACTTGGTACTCAATACTGGTACTCAAAGAACTATAAATTAAAACAATTGCATACTAAAATTCACTATCAAATTAGCAAAGTTAATTTATAATAATTTTGTGATAATATTTACAGTGAGTGAAGATGCAATAAAAGGGAGACTTTTATGCTACTTCTGGCAGAAGAATAATCCATTAAAATAATTCTGAAAAAATTAATAATGTATATCAGGAACCTTAAAAGTGTTCTTAACTTTTTCCCATTTCGTTTCTGACAATAATAATTGTTAATGTTTGCATTAACTACTATGCTAAATACCTCATCTATATTCTCTATTGATAAATGAAACCCAGGAAAATAATTCAAAAATTATACAAAATATTTATGCAGAAAATGGTCATTACAGCATTGTTTATAATGTCAAAAACTTTTTAAAAAATCCATCAGCTAAGGAAAGGTTTCATTCATTATAGTAGATTATGATTCAATCATTATGATTACAAAGAATGAGTAACATAGAATTATGGATTAGTTACAATGTTATTTGTAAAGAAAATGTATATAGAACTGTATGCATGATTTAATTTAATTTCAGCTATACAAACCAAGGCAAACCATTCAACATCATAGTAATCCAAGTTTATGCCCTAACCTCTAATGCTGAAGAAGTTTAAGTTGAACAATTCTATGAAGACTTACAAGATCTCCCAGAACTAATACCAAAAAAGGCGTCCTTTTCATCATAGGGAACTGGAATGCAAAAGTAGGAAGTCAAGAGATACCTGGAATAACAGGCAAGTTTGGCCTTAGAGTACAAAATGAAGCAGTGCAAAGGCTAACAGAGTTTTGTCAAGGAATGCACTGGTCATAGCAAACACTCTCTCCCAACAACACAAGAGATGACTCTACACATGGACATCACCAGATGGTCAACACTGAAATCAGATTGATTATATTCTTTGCAGTCGGAGATGGAGAAGCCCTATACAGTCAGTAAAAACAAGACCTAGAGCTCGGATCATCAGGTCCTTATTGCAAAATTCAGGCTCAAATTGAAGAAAGTAAGGAAAACCACTAGGCTATTCAGGATATGACCTAAATCAAATCCCTTATGATTATACAGTGGAAGTGAGAAATAGATTCAAGGGACTCGATATGGTAGACAGGGTACATGAAGAACTATGGATGGAGGTTTTCATGTTGTACAGGAGGTGATGGCCAAAACCATCCCCAAGAAAAAGAAATGCAAGAAGGCAAAGTGGTTGTTGGAGATGCCCTTACAAATAGCTGAGAAAAGAAGAGAAGTGAAAGGCAAAGGAGAAAGGGAAAGATATACCCAACTGAATGCAGAGTTCCAGAGAGGAACAAGGAGAGAAAAGAAAGCCTTCTTAAATGACTAATGCAAAGAAACAGAGGGAAACAATAGAATGGAAATGACTAGAGATCTCTTTAAGAAAATTGGAGATACCAAGAGAATATTTCATAATAAAGGGAGGTACAATGAAGGACAAAAACAGTATGGACCTAACAGAAGCAGAAGAGATTAAGAAACTGTGGCAAAGATAAGGTGTCCATAAGTTCCTGGATTTATCTCTGGGCTTTCTATTCTGTTCCATTGATCTATATTTCTGTCTTTGTGCCAGTACCATACTGTCTTGATGACTGTGGCTTTGTAGTAGAGTCTGAAGTTACAAGTGGTGCTGGGAAAGCTGGTCAACCACTTGTAAAAGAATGAAACTAGAACACTTTCTAACACCATACACAAAAATAAACTCAAAATGGATTAAAGACCTAAATGTAAGACCAGAAACTATAAAACTCCTAGAGGAGAACATAGGCAAAACACTCTCCGACATAAATCACAGCAAGATCCTCTATGACCCACCTCCCAGAATATTGGAAATAAAAGCAAAACTAAACAAATGGGACCTAATGAAACTTAAAAGCTTTTGCACTACAAAGGAAACTATAAGTAAGGTGAAAAGACAGCCCTCAGATTGGGAGAAAATAATAGCAAATGAAGAAACAGACAAAGGATTAATCTCAAAAATATACAAGCAACTCTTGAAGCTCAATTCCAGAAAAATAAATGACCCAATCAAAAATGGGCCAAAGAACTAAACAGACATTTCTCCAAAGAAGACATACAGATGGCTAACAAACACATGAAAAGATGCTCAACATCACTCATTATCAGAGAAATGCAAATCAAAACCACAATGAGGTACCATTACACGCCAGTCAGGATGGCTGCTATCCAAAAGTCTACAAGCAATAAATGCTGGAGAGGGTGTGGAGAAAAGGGAACCCTCTTACACTGTTGGTGGGAATGCAAACTAGTACAGCCACTATGGAGAACAGTGTGGAGATTTCTTAAAAAACTGGAACAAGAACTGCCATATGACCCAGCCATCCCACTTCTGGGCATACACACTGAGGAAACCAGATCTGAAAGAGACACGTGCACCCCAATGTTCATCGCAGCACTGTTTATAATAGCCAGGACATGGAAGCAACCTAGATGCCCATCAGCAGACGAATGGATAAGGAAGCTGTGGTACATATACACCATGGAATATTACTCAGCCGTTAAAAAGAATTCATTTGAACCAGTTCTAATGAGATGGATGAAACCCTTATACAGAGTGAAGTAAGCCAGAAAGATAAAGAACATTACAGCATACTAACACATATATATGGAATTTAGAAAGATGGTAACGACAACCCTATATGCAAAACAGAAAAAGAGACACAGAAGTACAGAACAGACTTTTGAACTCTGTGGGAGAAGGTGAGGGTGGGATGTTTCGAAAGAAGAGCATGTATATTATCTATGGTGAAACAGGTCACCAGCCCAGGTGGGATGCATGAGACAAGTGCTCGGGCCTGGTGCGCTGGGAAGACCCAGAGGAATCGGGTGGAGAGGGAGGTGGGAGGGGGGATTGGGATGGGGAATAAGTGTAAATCTATTGCTGATTCATGTCAGTGTATGACAAAACCCACTGAAAAAATAAAGAAAGAAAGAAAGAAACTGTGGCAAGAATACACAGAAGAACTATACAAAAAAGCTCTTAATGGCCCAGTTAACCATGATGATGTGGTTACTCACCTAGAGCCAGATATCCTGGAGTGTGAAGTCAAGTAGGCATTAGGAAGCATTACTACAAATAAAGCTAGTGGAGGTGATGGAATTCCAGCTGAGCTATTTCAAGTCTTAAAAGATGATGCTATTACAGTGCTGCACTCAATATACCAGCAAATTTGGAAAACTCAGCAGCTGGCACCAGAACTGGAAAAGGTCAGTTTTCATTCTTGTCCCAAAGAAAGACAATGCCAAAGAATGTTCAAATTACCATACAATTGCACTCATTTCACATGTCAGCTATGTTATGCTCAAAATCCTTCAAGCTAAGCTTTAGCAGTACATGAATGAAGAACTTCCAGATGTACAAGCTGGATTTAGAAAAGGAGGGGAACCAAGATCAAATAGCCAACATTCGCTGGATCATAGAAAAACCAAGAGAATTCCAGAAAAACAGCTACTTCTGCCTCATTGACTGTGCTAAAGCCTTTGACTTTGTGGGTCACAACAAGCTGTGGAATATTCTTAATGAGATGAGAATACTAGACCACATTACCTGCCTCCTGAGAAGACTGTATGCAGGACAAAAAGCAACAGGTTGAACTGGACATGGAACAATGGAGTGGTTCAAAACTGGGAAAGGAGTATGTCAAAGCTGCATACTGTCACCCTGCTTATCCAACTTCTATGCAGAGTATATCATGTGAAATGTCAGGCCAGGTGAAGCACAAGCTAGAATCAAGATTACCAGGAGAAATACCAACAATATCAGATATGCAGATGATACCACTTTAATGACAGAAAGTGAAGAGGAACTAAAGAGCCTGTTGATGGGGATGAAAGAGGAGAGTAAAAAAGCTGGGTTAAAATTCAATATTCAAAAAACTAAGATCATGGCATCCAGTCCTATCACTTCATGGCAAATAGATGAGGAAAATATGGAAACAATGTCAGATTTCATTTTATGGGGCTCCAAAATCAATGTGGATAGTGACTGCAGCCAGGAAATTAAAAGATGCTTGCTTCTTGGAAGAATAGCAATGACAAACCTAGACAGTGCATTAAAAAGCAGACTTCACTTTGCCAACAAAGGTCCAAATAGTCAGAGCTATGGTTTTTCCAGTGGTCATGTATGGATGTGAGAGTTGAACCATAAAGAAAGCGGAGCACCAGAGAATTGATGCTTTTGAACTGTGGTGTTGGAGAAGACTCTTGATTCCTTGAACAGCAAGGAGATCAAAGCAGTCAATCCTAAAGGAAATTAACCCTGAATATTGACTAAAAGAACTGATCCTGAAGCTGAAGCTCCACTACTTTGGCCACCTGATGCAAGGAGCTGACTCACTGGAAAAGACCCTGATGCTGGGAAAGATTGAGGGCAAGAGGAGAAGTGGGCGACAGAGGATGAGACGGTTGGATGGCATCACTGACTCAATGAACATGGGTTTAAGCAAACTCAGGAGCTTGTGAAGGACAGAGGAGCCTGGCGTGCTGCTGTTCATGGGGTTACAAAGAGCCGGACACGACTTAGTGACTGAATAACAGCATCAACAATACAAAAAATTGTTTCAAGTGTGGGAGACAGACCGGAAATAAACACCCCAAAATCTTAGCAATGATTTCCACCACAATGATGAGATTATGAATGATGTGAAACTATTTTCCATTTATACTTTTCTAAATTCTCAATTTTTTATAGCAAGTGTGTAGCAATATTTTTACTAATTAGAGAAAACATCATAAAATTCTCTAACCAAATCCAATACACTTCTCAACACTAGTTTTCACCATTCATCTCAGATCATTTTTTAGATTCGTGTTATACCAAGTCTCCACATTCACCCATCCTGAAGCTGATTTAGATGCTGTGTTTATATACCTCTACTGGGCTTCCCCGATAGCTCAGTTCGTAAAGAATCCACCTGCAACGCAGGAGACCCCGGTTCGATTCCTGGGTCAGGAAGATCCGCTGCCCACTCCAGTGTTCTTGAGCTTCCCTGGTGGTTCAGCTGGTAAAGAATCTGCCTGCAATGTGGGAGACCCTGGTTGAATCCTTGGATTGGAAAGATCCCCTGGAGAAGGAAAAGGCTACCCACTCAAGTGTCCTGGCCTGGAGAATTCCATGGACTGTATAGTCCATGGGGTCGCAAAGAGTCGGACATGACTGAGCAACTTTCACATACCTTTCCAAGTATAATATTTCCTGTATGGTGTTCCCTTTGTCCCATTTCCTCCATGATTCATCCTTTGATCCCCTCCTCACCAAAAGTCTCCTCCTGAAGCTAGGCCATTCCTGTGAGAGCTTACTGCTTCTTGGACACACCTCTAGCATAGCCCACATCACTACATCCCATGCTACAGTTTGCTAACTTGTCCACCTCAAAACAGTCAGTGATCTTTTTCTCACTCTCTAGCACCCAGCACAGTGCCAGGCATGTTTGTTGGACAGACAGATAGATAGGTAGGTGTGTGAATGGATAGAAAGACATATGGAGAAAAACCTTATATTAAGCACAAAGCCACTCTGAAGCACAGAGACTGACAGAAGAGTCGAGAGGGTCTTCGCAATAAGAGCAAGGGCTGTACAGAGCATCTATTACTACTTGGTTAAATTTATAAATACCAATTTGGCAAAGAAAAGGAAATTAAGACGCAAATTCCTTCCATGAATAAGTTATGTGAGTCCATTTGTATCATTTCCTTTTAGATTACACCTATAAGGGATGTCATACAATATTTCTCCTTCTCTGTCTGACTTACTTCACTCAGTACGACAATCTCTAGATCCATCCATATTGCTACAAATGGAATTTTCATTCTTTTTAATGGCTGAGTAAATAAACTTACATACAAAACAGCAAAAGACACACAGACAATGAACTTGTTGTCTCAGAGGTGTGGGGGGAGGAGGGTGGATGGGGAAGAGAGAGGGAGTTTGGGATGGACAGGTACACACTGCTATTTTTTAAATGGATAATCAATAAGGACCTACTGTATAGCGCACGGAACTCTGCTCAATGTCATGTGGCAGCCTGGACGGGAGGGGAGTCTGGGGAGGTGAGTACTTGCATACGTGACTTCCCCATTCACCTGAAACTATTATCACATTGTTCATTGTTTGTTAATCGGCTATACCCAACACAAAATAAAAGTTAAAAAAATTAGGGTAGTTTTTTTAAAAGTCATGGGAAAAGAACAAAACCACCATGTTTTTGTATTTATGAGTTTAAGTTGAAGGTTTCATTTCATATGTTGGCTTTTGGGACAGGATTCACAGCTTTACCCTAAGTTTTCAATGTGAATTTTGAAGTTGTTTAAGGGGCTTTAAGTAGAGGCCAGTCTTGAAATAACTTCTGACCAGGAGACTGGGAGATAAGGCGTTTCCTGGAGTGTGATGCAGATAGCAATACTTTTCTTAATGTCCAAATATTATTATTCATCAAACCTGTAGAAAAGTTTTCAACCTGCCCTAATTTTTACCAATGAATCTAATAGACCTGGATTAAACTGCAGGAAGATGAGAACATAAATTTCATTCCTTTCATTCCTTGTAGTATTAGGGTTCGTATTCTTTCCAGCTGTAATAACTTCTAGACTTCCACAAAATTGAAAACCTTTAAATAGCCTTTCACAACCTTTCAGTGGAGTAATGAAGTTTTAAGTGCTCACCGGGGATTTTTCAGTTCAGAAAAATCTAAGCAGCAGTAGATATTAAAATCTAATGTTTACTTCAACTCTTTTACAGCCTAATGGGTTTTTCTGACAGTGTAATTTTTAAAAGGTTGGGTTTCGTTTATTAATATAGTGTACCCATGCTGGAAACCTTTATTCTTTAAGGTCTCTGATGAGAGTCTCATGGTTAAACCTTGGTTGAAAGCCAGAGGGATCAGCGGGAACAAGGAAAACAGGAAGGGGCAAAAGGACTTGCGAAGGCTGCCCCAAGCAGGTTGTTTGGGTTTAGAAAGTGGAGAAAAGTCTTCTCTTTATGACTTAAACACTGCAGGAGGTGAAAAAGCAAATGCAGGGTGGAGAGCCCCTGCGTGCACGTAATTATGAAGGTGTGAGTCGCCGGAGTTCACACAGTTACTCACAACCAAAAGGTCTGCCTTGGAAACCCAGATGTTCAGCAAACCAATGGGAGGATGCTGTTCTCTGGAGCTGCTTTACCAGGGGCCAGCAGGAGGGTATTTGGAAACCAAGGGGAAAACGCAGGGAGAGCAACAGGCGAGCCCACGCTGAAGCCGAGAGAGGACGTGATTTGGAAAGATTCCACTCACACTGTGTGCTGAAACTAGGACGCAGACGAAGTCTGCATGAGCGCCAACCAAGTGGTAATAAAATAACAAATGCCACTTCTCATATGCATAATGCTCCATGTAGTTAACGGAGATTTGCAAGATAAGTACACTAGAGTGGCGAGGGGCAGGATTTATTTTCACTGACTATGGTGTAGCAAAGCTACTCTCAAGGTTTATATATTATCCAGTGTGCTATTTTAAATTATAAAATAAAAGTGCCACTTGAGGGTGTAATTGAAAATAATATTGTAAAGTAAAGGAGCTTGATGGTCATAAAGAATAGATAGTTTGGCGTGTTTTTCATCTTCACATTTCACAAATAGATGGTTTTGTTCTTGAATATTTATGTGTCTCCCAAGTTGGAATCTTACCCTAATAGATGAGGCAATTTTGGGAAACATAGCAAGGGTACTGAATTATCCTTTTAACAATTTTATAATGGTATCAGCATTCATGAAAACTACTATATGAGATGTATTCATAGTTTTTAGAGAATTTAAAAAATTCAGATAGGGAAAACCAAAGCTAAAATCGCTTATAATTGCAATAGCCATAGGAAAAAAAAAAATCAGTATTTGGGTTATAACGTTTTAGTAGATTCTATTTAACATTATGTCCTGAAGATTTTTCTGTATCCCCTTCTATATTAATCACATAACATTGCTTTGATTGTTCTGCAGTAAAACAATTCTTATTTTGATAAGGACCCAAATAAGAATCATTAGAAACCATGTCTCATTCTGTTCAAACACTTTCATTTGAGTGATTAATTCTAATCTTGACATCTCAATCAAGATCTTGTCCTGTTTATCTAGCCACCTTGGGATATCTCCATTTGGGGGCTACCACCAACCACATGTATAATCACTTCTCCCAAACATCTCTCACATCAGTGTCTACAGCTCTTCCAAGCATTTGCCCCATCGTGTCTAATTTATTGTCATTAACCCTCTAGTCTCCTATCTTTTTTCTCCTAATTTCAAATATTACCCCTTGATGCCTAAGTGATTGATTAACTGATTCATTTCACTGAGTCACTCAGTAAGTATGTATTGTACACTGACTATGTACCAGGAAATGTGCTAGACATAGGGGATGTGAAACAAAATTTCACCCTACCTTAGAAGTTGTCATTCTAGTGGGAACAGATGCTTTTGAATGATGGTGTTGGAGAAGACTCTTGAGAGTCCCTTGGATAGCAAAGAGATCAAATCAGTCAATCCTAAAGGAAATCAGTCCTGAATATTCATTGGTAGAACTGATGCTGAAGCTGAAGCTCCAATACTTTGGCCACCTGATGCAAAGAACTGACTCTTTGGAAAAGACCCTGATGCTGGGAAAGATTGAAGACAGGAGGGGATGAGATGGTTGGATGGCATCACCGACTCGATTGACATGAATTTGAGCAAACTCTGGGAGACGGTGAAGGACAAGGGAAGCCTGGTGTGCTGTAGTCCACGGAATCACAAAGATTTGGATAAGACTGAGCAACTCAACTGAACTGAACTGAACCCAGCAATTATGAAATGATCAGTAGAAACCTAGACCAAGAAACACCTTGGCCTTTCTGAAAGACTCAGGAAAGATTCCCTCTTTTAAAAATAACAATATTTTTGTGTCACATACATATAAAGAGACTGTTAACGGCCTTCTGTAGCAAAAAGTACAAAACCCTCAGTTTGGCTTAATGACTGTAAAATCAAACCCCCTCCAATCTGTCTAATTCTGCCTCTCACTTCTCTGGACCAACATTCACTCCAGCTAACTCACCTCCCACCTATAAATGTTGTTGATCATACTCTTCCTCACCCAGAATACCTTCCTCATCCCTTCTGATTCTCCAGCCCTATTTATCCAGGCCCATTATTTTCATCCAGACTCCCTGACATGCCAACCATTACTGATCTTCCTCTGTTTTGGCCTTCCAAGGCAATTATTATAATGTTTCCCATTCTGCTTAACTATTTTGTGTGTCTGTCCTATATCCCTAAGTAGCTTGTTGGATCCTGGAGAAATGATTTCTTTATAAACGCAGCACATTTCACAGCATTACATGTATCATATAATCTAAACAAATACTGTATTACCGGAAGAGTGAATAAGTAATTGCATAAACTATTTAACTCTGGTATATAGCTCTTCATTATTGATTTAGTATTTTGTGACTGCACCACAATGCATATCATGTATAGTGTGGATTTTGTATAATTGTTTCATATATATATACTTAGCATCTACTTAGAGAGACTCAGGGAAACTCATAGTCAAGGAGCCTAACTTGAATTGACTGAGCATTTGACAAATATAAATTGAATGCCTACAGTGAAGTGCCAGACACTGCAAGAAATATTAGGGAGTCACTAGTGGGCAAGATTGCCATGATGCCTGCCCTCCCTGGACATACAGTCTGTGATGTGATAAAGACTCCATCCAGAGAGACATGTGACATCTTCGACTCAATAGACATGAGTTCGAGCAAACTCTGGGAGACAGTGAAGGACAGGGAAACCTGGTGTGCTGCAGTGCATGGGATTGCAAAGAGCAGGACAGGACTGAGCAACCGAACAATAACAAATGATGCTAAGCAGAGTCTAACATAGTCTAGAAAGGCAGTAAAAGCTTCCCAGAGGCAATGACATTTAAAGTATATCCCAATGGATAATCAGTCAACAAAGTAAAGAGTAAATGGCAGAGGAAACAGAAAGCACAAAGGCTGGTGGGCAAAATGAGCACATCATATTTGAGGCCCTAGAAAAATTCGAAATGACTAGAACACAAAATGAGAGGAATGAAAGATGGTGCTGCAGGGGTCAGTGAGGGTGAGATCATGTGATAGACTTTGACATGGACCCCAAGGGTGATAGGAGCCCTTTAAGAGTTTTAAAGAAGTGGATGACATGAGTGTCTGTTCTCTAGTGTTCTCTAGGCAAGGTGGAGGATGAAGGGAGGAGTAAAGATTAGCTGAAAGACTGTTGTGTTAGTCCAGGAGGAAGCTGATGGTAGGCTAGAGCAGACTACTGGGGATGACATTGACGTGGAAATTACAGAACTACGCCAGAGACGCAATGGAGAGGACATGGTGTCAGGACATAAAAGTCACAGAGTTATTGGACTTGGAAAACACAATGTTTCTTGAATCAGGCAGATTTGGTTCAAGTTTGGGTCTTTGTTCTGCGGGTGACTTGGGCCAAACTATTTTGCCTTTTCTAGACCAGTTTCCTTGTCTACAATGGTGATTAGAGCTGGCTCATGGAAGCTGGGGCAAAGGTGACTTCAATAAGAGAATATAGACAAATCTACTTCACAGATTGTCTAGTGCATAGACAGAAATCGTTAGTCCTTTTTCTTTCTTCTCTCTTCCACATGTGAGAAAACTATGTTATCAAGACAGGTATCAGATCTCTAGCAAAATCTTACTTTATACAGCCTTTCGTTGGAAAGATTTCTAGGGCAACTATTTAGCTCTGTACTGCATAATATCCACCTGCATGATGGCAGAGGCTTATGCACAATTAAACAAGCCAAGTGCTACTGACAGATACAAAGCATAAGGCAGGAGAGAGGAATGGAAGGGATGGAGGAACGCACAGAGAGAGAGAGAGAAATGGAAAATACAGACATGAAAAGCATGAGTTTATAGGGTGCTCAGAATTTATCACCTGGATGCTTTCTTCATTTCAATCATAAATTTATACAAGAAGAGAATTTGCTTTGGGGACGATTGAAAGTTTGCAAGGGTGCAAGCTTTCAGCAACTTGCAAAGAAGATATTCTTTTAGTGAAACTGTTTTTTGGCCTAACCCTGATGGAGCATGTGTTTATATTTGAAAGGTTGTTTCCAGCATTTATTTATCACTCCAGTAAAATATAAGTTCCACATAAATTTTCCAGTTTTACATTTCAGATCAGTAATTTAAACCTTGTGGCAAAATAGTGAAATTACCAGAGTGATCACATTAATCTTTTATTCCAGTAACTGTGAATTTCACTGGACTCTTTGTCATTCTCTGCTTACTCTCTATCTTGTGTAGGTTTGAAATTTCCTGACTATGTTGGTTGTCCCAGCAATCCTTTCTTTGGGAAATATTTAGATTTCTAGCTTTCCATAAAAATCCACTTTACCGCATAAAGTTTAAGTATGCACATGATCTGAAATCAGAGTGTTCCTCTCCCCTATACCTGTGGACACATGACCCAAGCTGGTTTGAATACAGTCTTCCTTAGGAGCTTGACCACAGCCATGAGAAAAGAGGTGCTCATTTCTATGAGATTATGAGTTGAAAGGGCAAGTCGACCACAAGAAGAGTTTCCTGCCTGAAACGGAAGCCAATAGGGAAGAAAGTAGAGTTGAGGTATAGAGAGAACAAAAGAAGCCTTGATGATATTCTCTGAAAACCTGGACCTAGACACATCTGAATCCATCAACTCCTCCTATTGTTGAGTTATATGAACCAATGTCGTCCCTTGCTTTTTGCTTAAGCTTTTTGCGCTGGCTTTCCATCACAACCAAAAACAACCTGATGCTGCCTTTATGTTCAGTAATACATAAATGCTTACACGTAGGCAAAAATATTTGCTAAATGACATCTAGAACTGTTTTTTTAGAATTCTATCTAAATCAACCCTTTAACCCAGTTTTATATCTTTCTCAAAAATGCCAATTTGACAGAACTTTAAATAAAGGTGCTTTCACTCAACATAAGCCATAGGCATTTACAAAAGAATATTTGTTGCTTTACAGATTCAGGAAGAAGCCATGTGGCTTATTGGAGAGAACACATGCTTTGAAGATAGACCTGGTCTAACATGATATCATCAACCACCTTATAATTTTATAATTTTTCACATGCATTAATAGCTATGTTAAGCCTCAAATTTCTCATCGATAAAAGGAGGGTCACAATGTATCCTCACTTCAGGGAAGATTAAATGAAACTCCATTGATAAAGTAATAACACCACCACAGGAATGAACTTAAAGGGTATTATGTTAAGTAAAATAAGTCAGTCAGAGAAAGACACAAATGCTGCAAGGTATTACTTATCTGTGAAATCTAAAAAAAAAAAAAAAACAAAAACAAGGGTCCCAGAATATAGCAAAACAGAAACAGAGTCACAGGTACAGAGGAAAAACTAGTGGTTACCAGTGCAGAGAGGGAAGAGCAGAGGGGCAAGAGAAGGGTAGGGGACTAAGAGGAACAAACTGCTACACATACAATAAGTAAGCCACAAAGATGTATCGTAAACACAGGGAATATAGCCAATGTTTTATAAATGGCATATAACCTTTAAGTATTTTGAATCTCTATGCTGAATAAAAAAATGTACTAACTCTTAGAGGGTAAGGAGTCAATAAAAGACTGTTACATTCCTTGGCCCCAGAATGAAATCTGGCACACGTTGCATGTTTTGTCACTATCTGAATCAGATGGAAAGATATGGTACCCTGTGAGTGTTCATCATACAATAATCAGTATGATTGTGTGATGATGATGATGACGTGCACACGGGCTAGCAGACTGAGTCACACACCAGAGGGAAAGTGATCTGGTAACCTCACAAGAAAACTGCTGAAGCTTCTCCCTACCCGAAGAAGACTCCTGACATCACGGAAGCTGACAAGTAAGTAGCTTGCTAGAATATTTCTTTATAACCCAGAACACAAATGAAAGCCATACTTTTTTCATTAGTACTAACGAGTAATTGGAGAAGGAAATGGCAACCCACTCCAGTATTCTTGCCTGGAGAATTCCATGGACAGAGGAGCCTGGTGAGCTATGGTCCATGGGGTCACAAAGAGTCAGACAGAACTGAACGAATGAGTAATAATGAGCACGCACTGAGTACTGTTAGATGCTAGGAACGTGATGAGTAGTAACAGTAGTGTGATGAGTAACAGCTAAGTTTTCTGAATGTCCTCCTTGTCCCAGGCACTCACTCGCAGGTACTCACTCATCGAGCACACTACGTGTTTTGGTTCATTCATTTTCCCTAAAGCTCCGGCACTGCAGTACTATTGTCATCATAGCTCTACAGATGAGGGAACTGGGACACAGAGCATTTAGAGGACTTATCTAAGGGTAGACAACTAAGTGGAGCCAGAACCCGAAGCCTGTTGCTCTGGTTCTGGGACCCACGGCTGCTATGTTTTAAGATCCTTTTTTTTAAAAAAAAATTTTTAATTGATGTACAGTTCATTAACAATATTGTATTAGTTTCAGGTCTACAGCATAGTGATTCAAAATTTGTATAGATTGTACTCCATTTAAAGTCTATTGCAGGGGGAGGAGCCAAGATGGCGGAGGAGTAGGACCGGGAGACCACTTTCTCTCCTACAAATTCATCAAAAGAATAACCGAATGCAGAGCAAACTTCACAAAACAACTTCTGATCGCTAGCTGAGGTCATCAGGCGCCCAGAAAAGCAGACCATTGTCTTCGAAAGGAGGTAGGACAAAATATAAAAGATAAAAAGTGAGACAAAAGAGCTAAGGACGGAGACCCGTCCCGGGAAGGGAGTCTTAGGCGGCCTTGCTTGGGCTAGGGTCCGGGCCTGAGTGCCCTGAGGACAATCGGGGGGAGCTTCTGTGAGGTGCCAACTTGAACTGTGGGAGACCAAAGGAGAGAGAGAAAATTGACCGGCCGGAACACACTGCCGGCCGTTCGCAGAACAAAGGGACGGGGAAAGTCCCGAGAAGAGCTCGCAGGCTGCGGACCGGCCCAGCCCCGCCGGAGGCAGGAGGCAGGGGGGAGGGGAAGGTCGCGGCGAGACACAGGGCGCAGGCACCCGACCAGCGCGGGGCGGGGACTGGGGCTGGGGACGCGGAGGGCGGAAGGCGCGCGCACCCGCCTGGCGCCAGCAGAAACTGAGACTGGGTCCGCGGAAGGGAGTGGGTGCGCCACACCTGGGGATAGCGCGCCCACCAAGCCCCTGGCTGCCTGGACCGCTCTGACGGGGAAGGCACAGAGAGCAGGCACAGCTTTTCCTTCCGCGCTTTTGTGTAACACCCGAGGGCTGGAACCTCGCGCAGCGCGGGGCGCGCTCCATATAGAACAGCCGGGAGCCTGAGCAGCGCAGACGGAGAAAGCAGCGTCAGCCCCTTCCGGCAGCGCCAGCCCGCCCCCGCAGGGCCAGCCCCTCCCCGCAGCGTCAGCCCCGCCCCGCAGCGCCAGCCCCGCCCCGCAGCGTCAGCCCCTCCCAGCAGCGCAACGGAACTAGCTACCTGAATAAGAGTCCGCCTCCGGACGCCTGTGTCAGGGCGGAAATGAGCCTCTGAAGAGACCGGCAAACAGAAGCCAAATAAACAAAGGGAACCGCTTCAGAAGGGACTGGTGCAACAGATTAAAATCCCTGAAGAAAACACCGACTTCACCGGAAGGGCCCTGTAGATATCGAGAAGTGCAAGCTGGAACGAGGAGCTATCTGAAACTGAGCCGAACCCACACTGACCGCAACAGCTCCAGAGAAATTCCTAGACATATTTTTACTTTTTTTTTTATTTTTCTGTTTTTTCTAAGTAAGGAAAAAAAAAAAAATTTTTTTCTTTTTATATTTTTCTTTTTTATTTTTTCTCTTTTATTTTCCTTTAAAATTCCCTATTACTCCCCCATTACTCCTTAACTTTCATTTTCATAGATTTTTACGATTTTTTTAATTAGGGGAAAAAAAAATTTTTTTTTTTTTCTTTTTCTTTTTTTTCTTCTCCTTTTTCTTCTTTTTTTTTTCTTTCCTTTTTCTCTTCTATTTTCTATTTTTCTTTTTCTCTTATTTCTTTTAAAGTCCTCTAGTACTCCTCTACTACTCTTCATTTTCATCTTCACTACACTATAACCTTACAAAAAAAAAAAAAAAGAGAAGCCCTATCTTAAAACCGAAGATTATTCCCTCCCAATCTTGACTCTCTGTTTTCTACCTCAGAACACCTCTATTTCCTCTTTTCCCCTTCTCTTCCCCATCCAATTCTGTGATTCCTTGTAGGTGTCTGAGATACGAGAACACTCTGGGAACAGACAGCTGCGTAGATCTGTCTCTCTCCTCTTGAGTCCCCCTTTTTCTCCTCCTACTCATCTCTATCTCCCTCCTCCCTTTTCTCCTGTTCATGTAACTCTGTGAACCTCTCTGGGTGTCCCTAACGGGGGAGAATCTTTTCACCATTAACCTAGAAGTTTAATTATCAGAGCTGTATAGTTGGAGAAGTCCTGAGACTACAGGAAGAATAAAACTGAAATCCAGAGGCAGGAAACTTAAGCCCAAAACCTGAGAACACCAGAAAACTCCTGACTACATGGAACTTTAAGTGATAAGTGACCGTCCAAAAGCCTCCATACCTACACTGAAACCAACCACCACCCAAGAGCCAATAAGTTTTAGAGCAAGACATACCACGCAAATTCTCCAGCAACACAGGAACATAGCCCCGAATGTCAACATACAGGCTTCCCAGGTCACACCTAACACATAGACCCATCTCAAAACTCATTACTGGGCACTCCATTGCTCTCCAAAGAGAAGAAATCAAGTTCCACGCACCAGTACACTGACGCAAGCTTCCCTAACCAGGAAACCTTGACAAGCCAAACGTCCAACCCCACCCACTGGGTAAATCCTCCACAATAAAAAGGAACCACAGACCTCCAGAATACAGAAAGTCCACTCCAGACACAGCAATCTAAACAAGATGAAAAGGCAAAGAACTACCCAACAGGTAAAGGAACAAGAAAAATGCCCACCAAGTCAAACAAAAGAGGAGGAGATAGGGAATCTACCTGAAAAAGAATTTAGAATAATGATAATAAAAATGATCCAAAATCTTGAAAACAAAATGGAGTTACAGATAAATAGCCTGGAGACAAAGATTGAGAAGATGCAAGAAATGTTTAATAAAGACCTAGAAGAAATAAAAAGAGTCAATTAAAAATGAATAATGCAATGAATGAGATCAAAAACACTTTGGAGGGAACCAAGAGTAGAATAACGGAGGCAGAAGATAGGATAAGTGAGATAGAAGATAAAATGGTGGAAATAAATGAAGCAGAGAGGAAAAAGAAAAAAGGATCAAAAGAAATGAGGACAACCTCAGGGACCTCTGGGACAATGTGAAACGCCCCAACATTCGAATCATAGGAGTTCCAGAAGAAGAAGACAAAAAGAAAGGCCATGAGAAAATACTCGAGGAGATAATAGCTGAAAACTTCCCTAAAATGGGGAAGGAAATAGCCACCCAAGTCCAAGAAACCCAGAGAGTTCCAAACAGGATAAACCCAAGGCGAAACACCCCAAGACACATATTAATCAAACTAACAAAGATCAAACACAAAGAACAAATATTAAAAGCAGCAAGGGAAAAACAACAAATAACACACAAAGGGATTCCCATAAGGATAACAGCTGACCTATCAATAGAAACCCTCCAGGCCAGAAGGGAATGGCAGGACGTCCTGAAAGTAATGAAAGAGAATAACCTACAACCTAGATTACTGTATCCAGCAAGGATCTCATTCAGATATGAAGGAGAACTCAAAAGCTTTACAGATAAGCAAAAGCTGAGAGAATTCAGCACTACCAAACCAGCTCTTCAACAAATGCTAAAGGATCTTCTCTAGACAGGAAATGCAGAAAGGTTGTATAAACGTGAACCCAAAACAACAAAGTAAATGGCAACGGGACCACACCTATCAATAATTACCTTAAATGTAAATGGGTTGAATGCCCCAACCAAAAGACAAAGATTGGCTGAATGGATACAAAAACAAGACCCCATATATGCTGTCTACAAGAGACCCACCTCAAAACAAGAGACACATACAGACTAAAAGTGAAGGGCTGGAAAAAATATTTCATGCAAATGGAGACCAAAAGAAAGCAGGAGTCGCAATACTCATATCAGATAAAATAGACTTTCAAATAAAAGCTGTGAAAAGAGACAAAGAAGGACACTACATAATGATCAAAGGATCAATCCAAGAAGAAGATATAACAATTATAAATATATATGCACCCAACATAGGAGCACACGCAATATGTACGGCAAAAACACTAACGAGTATGAAAGAGGAAATTAATAGTAACACAATAATAGTGGGAGACTTTAATACCCCACTCACAACTATGGATAGATCAACTACACAGAAAATTAACAAGGAAACACAAACTTTAAATGACACAATGGACCAGCTACCTATTGATATCTATAGGACATTTCACCCCAAAACAATCAACTTCACCTT
The DNA here is from genome assembly GCF_019320065.1 of Cervus canadensis. Classification (NCBI taxonomy): domain Eukaryota; kingdom Metazoa; phylum Chordata; class Mammalia; order Artiodactyla; family Cervidae; genus Cervus; species Cervus canadensis. Next base: position 46,124,037 of record NC_057406.1, read on the forward strand.
TTTCTCAAGTGCACACGGAACCTTCTCCAGAATAGATCACATCCTGGGCCATAAATCTGGTCTTGGAAAATTCAAAAAAATTGAAATCATTCCAGTCATCTTTTCTGACCACAGTGCAGTAAGATTAGATCTCAATTACAGGAAAAAAATTGTTAAAAATTCAAACATATGGAGGCTAAATAACACGCTTCTGAATAACCAACAAATCATAGAAGAAATCAAAAAAGAAATCAAAATATGTATAGAAATGAATGAAAATGAAAACACAACAACCCAAAACCTATGGGACACTGTAAAAGCAGTGCTAAGGGGAAAGTTCATAGCATTACAGGCTTACATCAAGAAACAAAAAAAAAGCCAAATAAATAACCTAACTCTACACCTAAAGCAATTAGAGAAGGAAGAAATGAAGAACCCCAGGGTTAGCAGAAGGAAAGAAATCTTAAAAATTAAGGCAGAAATAAATGCAATAGAAACTAAAGAGACCATAGCAAAAATCAACAAAGCTAAAAGCTGGTTTTTTGAAAAAATAAACAAAATTGACAAACCATTAGCAAGACTCATTAAGAAACAAAGAGAGAAGAACCAAATTAACAAAATTAGAAATGAAAATGGAGAGATCACAACAGACAACACTGAAATACAAAGGATCACAAGAGACTACTACCAGCAGCTCTATGCCAATAAAATGGACAACTTGGATGAAATGGACAAATTCTTAGAAAAGTATAACTTTCCAAAACTGAACCAGGAAGAAATAGAAGATCTTAACAGACCCATCACAGGCAAGGAAATCGAAACTGTAATCAAAAATCTTCCAGCAAACAAAAGCCCAGGACCAGATGGCTTCACAGCTGAATTCTACCAAAAATTTAGAGAAGAGCTAACACCTACCTTACTCAAACTCTTCCAGAAAATTGCAGAAGAAGGTAAACTTCCAAACTCATTCTATGAGGCCACCATCACCCTAATTCCAAAACCAGACAAAGATGCCACAAAAAAAGAAAACTACAGGCCAATATCACTGATGAACATAGATGCAAAAATCCTTAACAAAATTCTAGCAAACAGAATCCAACAACATATTAAAAAAATCATACACCACGACCAAGTGGGCTTTATCCCAGGAATGCAAGGATTCTTCAATATCCGCAAATCAATCAATGTAATACACCACATTAACAAAATGAAAGATAAAAACCATATGATTATCTCAATAGATGCAGAGAAAGCCTTTGACAAAATTCAACACTCATTTATGATTAAAACTCTCCAAAAAGCAGGAATAGAAGGAACATACCTCAACATTATAAAAGCCATATATGACAAACCCACAGCAAGCATCACCCTCAATGGTGAAAAATTGAAAGCATTCCCCCTGAAATCAGGAACAAGACAAGGGTGCCCACTGTCACCACTACTGTTCAACATAGTGTTGGAAGTTTTGGCCACAGCAATCAGAGCAGAAAAAGAAGTAAAAGGAATCCAGATAGGAAAAGAAGAAGTGAAACTCTCACTGTTTGCAGATGACATGATCCTCTACATAGAAAACCCTAAAGACTCTACCAGAAAATTACTAGAGCTAATCAATGAATATAGTAAAGTTGCAGGATATAAAATTAACACACAGAAATCCCTGCATTCCTATATACTAACATGAGAAAACAGAAGAGAGGAAACAATACCATTCACCATTGCAACAAAAAGAATAAAATACTTAGGAGTATATCTACCTAAAGAAACAAAAGACCTATACATAGAAAACTATAAAACACTGATGAAAGAAATCAAAGAGACACAAACAGTGAGAAACATACCGTGTTCATGGATTGGAAGAATCAATATTGTCAAAATGGCTATTCTACCCAAAGCAATCTATAGATTCAATGCAATCCCTATCAAGCATACCAACGGTATTTGTCACAGAACTAGACCAAAAGAATTTCCAATTTGTATGGAAATACAAAAAACCTCGAATAGAGTAATCTTGAGAAAGAAGAATGGAACTGGAGGAATCAACCTGCCTGACTTCAGACTCTACTACAAAGCCACAGTCATCAAGACAGTATGGTACTGGCACAAAGACAGAAATATAGATCAATGGAACAGAATAGAAAGCCCAGAGATAAATCCACGAACCTATGGACACCTTATCTTTGACAAAGGAGGCAAGGATATACAATGGAAAAAGACAACCTCTTTAACAAGTGGTGCTGGGAAAACTGGTCAACCACTTGTAAAAGAATGAAACTAGAACACTTTCTAACACCATACACAAAAATAAACTCAAAATGGATTAAAGATCTAAATGTAAGACCAGAAACTATAAAACTCCTAGAGGAGAACATAGGCAAAACACTCTCCGACATAAATCACAGCAAGATCCTCTATGACCCACCTCCCAGAATATTGGAAATAAAAGCAAAATAAACAAATGGGACCTAATGAAACTTAAAAGCTTTTGCACTACAAAGGAAACTATAAGCAAGGTGAAAAGACAGCCCTCAGATTGGGAGAAAATAATAGCAAATGAAGAAACAGACAAAGGATTAATCTCAAAAATATACAAGCAACTCCTGCAGCTCAATTCCAGAAAAATAAATGACCCAATCAAAAAATGGGCCAAAGAACTAAACAGACATTTCTCCAAAGAAGACATACAGATGGCTAACAAACACATGAAAAGGTGCTCAACATCACTCATTATTAGAGAAATGCAAATCAAAACCACAATGAGGTACCATTACACGCCAGTCAGGATGGCTGCTATCCAAAAGACTACAAGCAATAAATGCTGGAGAGGGTGTGGAGAAAAGGGAACCCTCTTACACTGTTGGTGGGAATGCAAACTAGTACAGCCACTATGGAAACAGTGTGGAGATTCCTTAAAAAACTGGAAATAGAACTGCCATATGACCCAGCAATCCCACTTCTGGGCATACACACTGAGGAAACCAGATCTGAAAGAGACACGTGCACCCCAATGTTCATTGCAGCACTGTTTATAATAGCCAGGACATGGAAGCAACCTAGATGCCCATCAGCAGATGAATGGATAAGGAAGCTGTGGTACATATACACCATGGAATATTACTCAGCTGTCAAAAAGAATTCATTTGAATCAGTCCTAATGAGATGGATGAAACTGGAGCCCATTATACAGAGTGAAGTAAGCCAGAAAGATAAAGAACATTACAGCATACTAACACATATATATGGAATTTAGAAAGATGGTAATGATAACCCTATATGCAAAACAGAAAAAGAGACACAGAAATACAGAACAGACTTTTGAACTCTGTGGGAGAATGTGAGGGTGGGATGTTTCAAAAGAACAGCATGTATACTATCTATGGTGAAACAGATCACCAGCCCAGGTGGGATGCATGAGACAAGTGCTCGGGCCTGGTGCACTGGGAAGACCCAGAGGAGTCGAGTGAAGAGGGAGGTGGGAGGGGGGATCGGGATGGGGAATAAGTGTAAATCTATGGCTGATTCATATCAATGTATGACAAAACCCACTGAAATGTTGTGAAGTAATTAGCCTCCAACTAATAAAAAAATTAAAAAAAATTAAAAAAAATAAAAAAATAAAGTCTATTGCAAAATATTGGCTCTATTCCCCATGCTATGCAATACATCCTTGCAGGCAATTCATTTTACACATGGTAATTTGTACCTCTTAATCCCCGCCCATATCTTGTCCCTCCCCACTCCCTCTCTCCACTGGAAACCACTAGTTTGCTCTCTATGATATTTAGATCTTAAAGAGCCACCAGAATGTGAAGACCAGAGGATGTGGTCTAATTGTCGACATGAGGAGGATAGTGTGCAGTGGAATGATGTTTTCTTTACCCTAAAGAATGAATAAGACATGGAAAGGTATACCAGAACTCAAGCTGGGTTTTCTCAGCTTAAAGACAAGGCCAGATCTAGAAACAATGTGAAGGTGTTTTCAAGATCTTCTCCTGCCTGCTCTGGCCTCCTTGGACACAAGGGTCCCAGAATTATCCTTCCTTCCTCCCTTTATCCTTGTCCCCATCACATGCTTTTTTGTTAGTGAATATTCACTCTTTGAATATTAATAGTTTTTACTTAATTCTTGTGAGAGAGATTGGAGACACAAATTCACACAGGTGTCGAGGATTTAATCGTCATTCCATGGTCTTTCCCTAAAGTAATGAATCTTATTTCTTTCCACTTAAACCACTAAATAGTTCTCTAACTATTCTTCCAGACTTCAGTCTCTGCTCCTTTATTTTGGACACAGCCCAAAGGCTAAGTTTTTCCAATGCTGCTTTGAGTAACTTTTTGATTCCAAAATTTATGGCTGCCCATTTACAATAGAAAAAAGTTCAAAAAAAAAGAAAGAGCATTTCATACTCCCAACATCTACCTCCATCTATCTTTTGGATGTGTTTTCTGCCAATGACTGTGCACCTGTTTCACTGTTTCCTACACACATCCATGTGCTCTAGCCTCCTCGCTGTTGCGTACACTCTTCCCCAAATCTAGAATCTCCTTTTCCTTCTCTTGCACTCAGTTCATTCATTTACATTTTCTGAGCCTTTGCTGCAGGCCAGTCATGTTCTGTGTGTGTCAGTCACCCAGTCATACCAGACTCTTTGTGAGCCCCGAGGACTGTAGCCCTCCAGTCTCCTCTGTCCATAGAATTCCCCGGGCAAGAACACTGGAGTAGGTTGCCATTCCTGTCTCCAGGGGATCTTCCCAATCTGGGGATCGAACCTGGGTCTCCTGCCTTGCAGGTGAATTCTTTTCTGTGTGAGCCACCAGGAAAGCCCTGTCATATTCGAGGCCCTAAGAATACAGCATTAATCAAGTGGGACAAGGCATCTACTTCCATGGAGATTTTATTCTAATGAGTGAAAACAGTAGACAAATAAACACGATGATTTCAGAGAGTGATAAGTTGTCTGAAGATAATAAAGCAGTGATGTGATAGAAACTGAGTGGGAGGTGTCATATCATTGAGTGTTCAGGGGAAGATATTTCTGAGAGCCTGATGTTTGATCTCAAGAAGGAGTCAGCCATGTGTAGATCAGAGAGTTCCAAGGAGAGAGCTCAGCAAGGACCCTCAATATTCAAATATCATCTACTTTTGAAGGCCTAGTTCAGAAGCAACCTCAGCCTCAAACTTTCTTTTATCTCCCCACCTGAATTTCAGTCCATAATATTTTTTCTTCTTTGCAGTGCTTACTACTTTATGCCTTGGTTGTTAGCTATTTATGCACAAATCTTTCAACCCTATTAGAATTTCCAATTCTTTAAAATATGCTCTTCTTTTTATCACCTCCTATGCTTTGCCAACAAAGGTCCAACTAGTCAAAGCTATGGTTTTCCCAGTAGTCATGTGTGGATGTGAGAGTTGGACTACAAAGAAAGTTCAGCACTGAAGAATTGATGCTGTTGAACTGTGGTATTGGAGAAGACTCTTGAGAGTCGCTTGGACTGCAAGGAGATCTAACCAGTCCATCCTAATGGAAATCAGTCCTGAATATTCACTGGAAAGATTGATGCTGAAGCTGAAACTCCAATACTTTGGCCACCTGATGCAAAGAACTAATTCTTTGGAAAAGACTCTGATGCTGGGAAAGATTGAAGGCAGGAGGAGAAGGGGCCGACAGAGGATGAGATGGTTGGATGGCATCACTGACTCGATGGATATGAGTTTGAGCAAGCTCCGGGAGTTGGTGGTGGACAGGGAAGCCTGGTGTGCTGCACTCCATGGGGTTGTAAAGAGTCAGACACAACTGAGTGACTGAACTGAACTGATGCTTAGTGCAATGTTAATACAGACACTCAAATATTTCTTGAATAAGAGAATACAGGAATGAATGAATGAACAAAGGAAAAATGGTGGAATTTTATTTCACTTGTGGACAGGATCGGGAAGACAAATAGTAGGGATACAGAGTCTTGGAAGGTCTCAAAAACTGCCACAAAACCAGTACATGAAGCTGGTTCTTATGGAGACTAGAATCCTCCAGTTTCCAGCTGGCCCACTTTAGAGTAAGTTTGAAATAAATTTTTTGTTTCTGATGAGTGATTGAAGCTTCCATCTTTCACGGGGCATGCTGAGTTTTTCTGATGGGGTAGACTCCAAAGCCATAAGGAAATTCTCCAAAGATGTGGCACAGTCTGGAGCCTGGGCATGCTTTGATGAGTTTAATCATATAGAGCTGGAGGTAATTGTAGTACCAGTTTCTTAGTAAAGTTGGTATTCAATGAAAGTGACAAGCCTGACAACTTCATTAACAGCATTGACATTAAGCAACACTGACTGTATCTCACAGTTAAATAGAGAAGGAAAAATTACAATTTTGGTACATTTTAATCAAACTCCACTGGAAGTCCCTGTCAGATCCGTCCTTGTTATTTTGTGTGCTTTTTCCAGCATGCTCTTCCTATAAGTGTTGCTGGGGAGATGTTCCTCTCCCAGCCCCCTGTCTGCATAGTAACCACGGGAGGTTCAGGAGATGTTGCATAGTGTTCACAACAGATTAGCTGTGAGCTCTCTCTCTCTGGCGTGCTACCTGCCACTCACAGAGTCCAACAGACAGTTGCTAACTTTCATCTGTGGAAAGCTCACAGTCACGGAAAGATGCCTTAACTCAGTGTTTATTACCTTTCTAGAACCGCTTCGGCCTTCAGATATTTTCCTGTAGGCTGAAATGCCTTTGTTCTCGACTGAGAAAGAATCCTGAGTAGAGAATTAATTTCACTTCCCCAATTAACCTAAGAAAATAAACGTGGAGAAACGTTAGCAGGAAAGAGTCTGTAAGACAGACGAATGGCACAATTAGTGTGTCGGGTTTTAGCAACAAACGCAGCTCAAGGCTTAAAAAACCGCTGAATTTTTATTCAAATGTCTTGTTGAAATCACATCTTTTTGAAGTGGTGCAAACATGCCTTTAAAAATACTATAAGGGATTTTTTCATTTTTCCATTTCATATATTTACCTCATGTCTATGACAATAATGCATTTGGTAAGAAGTCGCCATTTTGACATCTTTCCTTTGAAATGTCTTTATTTTATACATTTGCTTCTTGTCAATGTTTTGAATATGTCATCCCTTTGAAAGCATTCTCTGGGCTTGTGCTTGTGTGTGGTATCTAACAAACAGCTCTTCAAGGGACGTTGTGAAATTATTTGACATCCAGACTTAATTTTTAAAGTTGCCCAAAAAGATTTGTATAGAGTTTTAAGTTTTACTCTTCCTTTATTATCCCTTTTGCAATGCAACTTTTCCCCCAACACATCAGTAACCTTTGACATTGAGCCCCGTCTGCCCAATCATACACTGAAAATTGGTAATAATGAATCCAGTTAGCAGGGGGAGTTGAGCTGTCACCTAATTTCCCTGGGACAGGGTGTCATAGGGATAATGGCAGTGTGTCCACAATGACACTGTTGGGATATGACACAATTTTAAGAATGTCCATGTCAGAAGGACAATTTGGCTTCCATCAAGGAAAGACATGCTCCTATATAAAATATGAATTGTATACTCAAATAAAACACATAGGAAGAAGTGGCTGTGTGAAATCTTTTTATGCCTTTGTGCCGTTTTCCTCTTACCCTCTGAAGAGTTCCCACAGGACCAGCACTAAGCTTCTCTTCATTAGAACACAGATTTCAATTTAAATTTTAATTAGAATAGATGACTAGAATACTTACCATTCTCTGTAGTTTCTGCATAAAGCTAATCAGCATCTAGAAGCATGCCCCATGTTTTCATAAAAAGATTAGGATCTTATTCCACAAAGATTCACTGCTATCCATAAAATTATTTTATATCCACCATACCAGTATTTTTGTGGATGAGTCATTTTTGGAAGAAAATATTGCTTTTCCATTTATATAGTCACAAAACCCAGCAGAAAACTTGATTTTAAATATGTGCAAACCTTCCATTTTTATAAGATCATAGCTTTACTAATGCACATCCCATAAATCCCCAGAAACCCCCCCAGTACTTCAAGAGTAACTTTAAATATTGTAATATTTTCTATAAGATAAAAGGAAATGTTAGTGAGCACCCTATACATGCTATCTGTAACCCAAATTGGTTCCATGATAATAGATACAGATCTGAGTGATCACATTTAATGACTATGTAATCAGCATCTACATTTTTATACTTAGAGTTTACAACACAACTGCACTCACTCGTTCATTCACTTAGCAAGTATTTACCGAGCTATTCTGGGTCAGGGACTGTTCTAGATTGGGAGGGTAGGAAGCAGATTCAGAGTGAAAAAAGACTGACAAAGCCTGACCACACACTCCATACATTTTCTCATCTGGTTAGGAAAACTACTATCCAAATTTAACAGACTGAAAGAACTCAGGCCCAGAGAACTAGGCCACTTGTCTGACATTATCACACAACTGAGTGGCCAAGCTGGGACTTAGGTCTACAGTGTCTTCTCTCCAAGGTCAATGTATTAGATAACAGTAAAAATAGGTACGAAATTCAAGGTTCTCCTTAAGACAGTTCTTTTTCCCTACATGTTTACTATAGAACAAATTTATCTTAAAATCATAACAGATACCAAGAACAACTCAAGTAGAAAAGAAAAAAAAAAAAAAAAAAAAGATGGCCATTCTCTGGCGCAACTGGTGCTTCACTCCTTCTTAGCTAACTTTCTTCCCTCCAAAAATGAAAACAACTTGGACATTTATGGTTATTATAAAATTTATGCATGCTGTTTGCTAAGAACTGAATGTTTATGTCCCTCAAAATTCTCACATGGAAACACTAACCCAAAATGTGTTGGTATTTGAAAGTGGGCCCTTTGGGAGGAAGTTTGGTTTAGGTAAGGTCATGAGGAGGGCCCCCATGATGGGCTTATTACCTCTGAAAGAAGAGGAAGTGGGACCAGAGTACCTTCTCTCTGTATCTCTCCGTCTCTCTTCCATGTGAGGTCACAGTAAGAAGGCGGCCATCTGCAAGCCAGAAAGGGAACCGTCACCAAGAACTGAATCTGCTGGCACTTTGATCTTGAACTGCTCAGCCTCCAAAACTGTGAGAAATAAATGTCTGCAGTTTAAGCCTCCCGGGCTATGCTATTTTGTTTTAGCAGACTAAGTAAGCTAATACAGCTATAAATGAGAAATCAAAATATTGAAAAGAATGGTGAAATGTAAAAATAGTACAGTTCCACCATCCAGAGATAACATTATTGCTCTATCTCAGTACATATATATCCATATATTTATAATTATTAAAATATGATCAAACTGTACATATTCCATGTTAATAAATATAGATCCATTTTTAAAGACTCTATAGCATTCCATTCTGGGTAATATCATAATTTATTGAACCCATCTCCTTTTAATGGACATTCAACTTTTAACTGCCAAAGTTAACATCCTTTCATAAAGATCTTTATATATTTGTCCATCTGTTGCCATTGTATAAATTCTTAGGGGTGAAATTGATTGGGTAAATCATGGGCACATTTTATTAATCATACATATGTCAGTTTATAATTTCTACCAACAAGGTATGGGGCACCCATCCCGCATGCTCTTATCTGGTAAGCAGAGGCAAAAGCTATAGCAATGTTGTTCTTTCTATGTTTCCCTTTTCCTTCAGAATAGATTAATACACATACAGTGTAGAGAATTGAGAAAAGCATGCCATGCAGCACCTAAGCCGGGGCGCCACAACTGCCGAACCCATGCTCTGGAGCCAGGAGCTGCGGCTACCGAGCCCGCGCGCCCGGGAGCCTGCGCTCCGCACGACGAGAGCCGGCCCGCTGCAGCTGGAGAAAGGGCGCGGCGAGCGGACGCAGCTCAGCCAGAAGCAGATAAATAAATAACAGCATTTAAAAATTAATAATGGTACATCCGAGAGGGAAATCAACATTCTGCTACATTTTAAAGTTGCGCTTATTCTGTAAACATACTTTTGTGTTCTTCCTTTTTCAAACTAAGCCTTTTAATTGAAAGAACTATGTATACAGAGAAAACTTTACAAATCATAACGATGAATTTTTGCCAAGTAAATGTATGTATGTAACCACCGTCCAGGTCAAAACCAGAACATTATCAGCCCCTAACTCTGCCCACCACAAGTCTCCCTTGAAGTCCTTATAAGTTAAATCCCCCCCAGAAGGACCCACTATTCTCACTTCTATTACCATAGAGTAATTTTGTCTGGTTGTGAAATTAGATATTGTGCTCTTTCATTTCTGTTTTCTCACGCAACATATATACCCACATTGTTGCATGTAGCTAGCAACAGTCTACCCCTTTAACTGTTATACGGCTATATTATTACAATACTGTGCCGCTATTTATCTTTTCTACTGGTGACGGACATTTGGGTTGTTTCCAGTTTAAGTTATTATAAATAATACTTTAATAACATCCCTCCCTGAAATCCCCTCCATCTTCCTTTTCTGGACCACCTGATTTCCAAGGCCTACCATACAAGTACCACCCTGGGAATTCCATTTGCCCCGTCCCGCAGCTGAATTCTTACCTGGATTCCATAGCTTCCTCATTCTTGATTTAATTTCTTATCTTTATGGATTCATCTCCGGTAGCTTCCTGAAAAAGATACAGATGAAATACATTTTTTGATATCTCACAGGTTGGAAAACATTTTCTCTTTGAATTATAAAAGCATTGCTCCATGTTTTCTAGCCTTTTATGTTGCTACTTTGAAATCCAATATCATTCTCATTCTAGATCCTCATAGTCTCCAGTGTTGGGAAATTCTGTGATACCGTGCCATCTAGTATATTTTATCCCACCAATTGGTTCTTTCAATGATTATATACACATTTTTCAATTCCTGGGAATTTTCCTCATTATTTCTTCCATAATTTCTTTCCCTCTATTTCCCTCAGTTTCCCTCATTCTAGCATATGACAACAAATATTACCAACTAGTTTGTATTTTGTTTTAATTCTTGGGAAACCTCCTGAACCTTAAATCATTTTTGCTTTTCTTTTTGGAAGATCGCTTAACTCTATCTCCAATTACTCTATTAATTTTTTAAAATGTTGTGCTAATTTATTTTCAAAGTCCAAGAGCTATTAAAGTCCAAAATTTTCTATTTTTTAAAGTAGCATCCTGGTTTTTTTTATTTAAGTAAATGACTTGCTGCTTTTTATTCATTTCTTAATTTTGTTATACATTTTTATTTCCTTTACATCCCCTTTTAAGCTGCTTTTTTGTTTTGATCTCTTTAGGTAATTAGAGAGCTTCCTAAAAAATCTGTGGATTATTGGCTATCTGTTTGTATTTTAAAATAAAGCACTAAAAAGCCATCTATTCACGGGCCAGTTTGATAGTTAGTAGATTTCACTGTAAAGTTATTGGGAGTGGTATTGGGTGATCCTCTAAAGTTAAAGTCCACAGGTTTTTATTCTTGGAAGATTCTGTTTCCTCAAAGAGGACTCCTTTGTTGTCTTTGCTGAAGGGTGTAATTCTTATAGCTAGGATTCTGTAAGCAGGGGTATGAAAGATGCTGCTCTTCTCACCATTGTGTATGTGTGTGGGGAGAGGGTGGTGGTGAGGGGTGTGTATAATTCCAGGACTCAAAGGTGTTCTATCAGCCACCTTTTCCACTTCTCTAGCGATACTGGGCAAGTCATTAATCTTTCTGAACTTCAGTTTTCTTATCAATGGTGATTTCTATTTCACAGGGTGCTATGAGAATTAACACACCATGAATGGGATTCCCTGGTGGCTCAGATGGCAAAGCGTCTGCCCGCAATGTGGGAGACCCGGGTTCGATCCCTGGGTTGGGAAGATCCCCTAGAGAAGGAAATGGCAACCCACTCCAGTACTCTTGCCTAGAAAATTCCACGGATGGAGGAGCCTGGTGGGCTACAGTCAATGGGGTCGCAAAGAGTCAGACACAGCTGAGCGACTTCACTATGAAAATTAAACCAGATACTGTGCATATAATATTGAACATGTAGGTTGTATGTAACCCAGTGAACATTCTAGCAGTTACCATTTTCATTGTTAGTATTACAATTTCTATTATAATTATAATCAATTTCACAATGATAAGAATCTTCTTGGATGTTATCTTGCATCTCTTAGCAAAACAACTTGCTGTAATGGTAAAAATGGGAAAGAGAAAATATTAAAATCATATTGTCCAGATTATATCACAGTTTATTTTAAAATGCCTTATCCAGGGACTTCTGAGGTGGCCCAGTGGTTAAGAATCCACCTGTCAATGCTGGGAACACTGGTTCAATCCCTGGCCTGGGAACTAAGATTCTGCCTGCCATGCGGTTCACTGTGGCTCAGACAGTCAAGTATCTGCTTGTAATGCAGGAGACCTGGGTTAGATCCCTGAGTCAGGAAGATCCCGTGGGTAAGGAAGTGGCTACCCACTCCAGTATTCTTGCTGGAGAATTCCATGGACAGAGGTGCCTGGTGGGCTACAGTCCAAGGGGTCACAAAGTTAGACACAACTGAGAGACTAGCAGAGTAACCTATCAAGGCCATGGGGCAACTAAAATCAGTGGAGCCACTAAGTCAGTTATTCATAAGACCTGTAGTTTGCAAATATTTTCTATAAACGGCCAGATAGTAAATAACTTAGGATTTATGGAATAAACTCTCTCTGGCACATTTTATGACACAGTACCACAAAAGCAACCAAAGACAACTCATAAACAAACGGACACAGCTGTGTTCCTAATGAAACTTTATTTTAAAAATGGGTGGTGACCTAATTTGACTTGAAGGATATAGTTTGCCAATTCTGCTTAAGAAAAATGTTTTCTGTTGAAATGCTCTAGTTGGCTTAATTAGCACTATTTCTGTAATTCTTTCTGACTCTTCGTGACCCCATGGACTTAGCCCATCGGACTACTATGTCCATGTGATTCTCCAGGCAAGAATACTGGAATGGGTTGTCATGCCCTCCTCCAAGGGGTCTCCCTGACCCAAGGGTTGAACCTGCATCTCTTATGTCTCCTGCACTGACAGGTAGTTCTCTGCCACCAGCCACCTGGAAAGCCCATTTCTGTAACCAACAACCCCAAATTCTCAATGGCTTATTACAATGGGTGTATGTTTCACTCTTCTTAGGCTGACTTCCAACGGTGCTTTAGGGGTCCTATTTCCTTCCAACTTGTGGCGATCCCATCTCTTAGGGTCCCTGGGAGACCTTTGCTGGATCCTTTGCATCCAGTCAATCCCTGAGTAAAAAGATAGAATGAAGAGGATGTGGAACTTCTCATGGCCAGGCTACACTTGAACCCACCTATTAGGGACTAGAACTAACTACAAAAGAGCCTGAGAAGTATAATAACTTCTTGTAAAAGAACCCAGTAAATATTTGAAGATTGATGAACATCTAGCCAATAGATACCAAAAGAGAGAGAGACTTGGAAGTAAAAAAATAAGCCATTCATCTTCTGCAGAGTATTTTCCCTCCAAAAATCCTGAATCATCCTTCAGGGATGGCTACATAATTTGTTGGGCACACTAAACAATGAGACCCCTTGAACAAAAACCATGTAAAAAGCGTTTCCTTCCTTCTGTCATTTCTCTAGAGCTGTCGTTGTATCTTCTTAATTTGTATTTAACCTCTCATTCTCTTAGCCACGAGGATACTCACAAGGAAAGAGTGTTCATAGGCACCCAGGACCTACCAATAATTCAGCCCATGAGGTCTATTCTGGACCCTGGCTTCCCCTGTATATACACTGAAGCCCCCCTCCCCCCAGCGCCACCCCCAGGGTGGAGGGGTCAGCAGCCAAGTCTCAGCCTGGGGCAGATTAGCCTGCTGTGAGTCAAGACTCCAAACCCCAGCTCCTGCTCTGTTGTCATCAACCCTCACTTACAAAACACACATTGAAGGATAAAATTATTGAGATTTTTCAAGATGGTAACCACACAGAATTAAATACCAAAGGGGGGCCCCATTTGAGTGTGGAGTCCTATACAACTGCACTGGCCATATCCCATGAGGTCAGCCCTGCTGTCCTTTTTCAGCTTGATCCCTTGCAGAAGGAGAAAGACCTAAAGATCCCCACTTCAAGAAGTTTAATAAGAAGTCAAACTCAAGACTATCAAACCCAGAGCCACTCCTGCTCCTACCCAGATTTTTTTCAAATTTCTTCTCCAGAAAATACGTTGCATCTTGGCCAAGATTATGAATTTGGCCAAGAATTGAATTGGCCTTTAACAAGATAACCCTTAGTTCTGAATTGTCTAAATTATTGCATGGTAAGGAAATGCTAATGGACTCAGCCCTTCAACATTGCATCATTCTACTATTTTTCATATATAAATTTATTCCTATTTTAGAAGTCATATAAAATATGACTATAAAATATTCCTATTTTAGAAGTTAACTTCAGGAAGTTAACCACCTTTCCCTATTTATTCTGTGCTAATAACACTGGGAAAGGCACTATAGAGTTAGGGTGGAGAGTTCTGACTTACTGATACACAATTCTACTTTAAGGATTAGCTTTATGGCCTTATGCGAGATGCTGCACTTTAAGAGTCCCCATTTTCTCATCTGCAAAACGGGTTTGATAACATCCACTTCACAGTATCACAGTGAGGATGGCAAAAATATGGCATGTGTACAGATCTTGGCACGTAGTAAGCTATGCACTGCTGATAATACTAGTCATTATTATTGGGAGGTGGGGGGAAAAGTCTTCAGTATGCATGTGCGCTAAGTCAATTCAGTTATGTCTGACTCTTTGCACCGTATGGACTATAGCCTGCCAGGCTGCTCTGTCCATGGGATTCTGCAGGCAAGAGTACTGGAGTGGGTTGCCATGCCTTCCTCCAGGAGATAAACACAACCCTTAAACTGCAAGATTACAAGTTCCGAGGGAGAATAAGTTCTAAACAAAAACTGCAAAGCCAGTCAGTAAAGACACAGAGCCACGGTGACAGGACAGATCGCATGTGTTTTAGGAGTCACAGCAGCGGTGTAGCCGTTTCTCACGTGGACTCGAGATACTTGTCAGAGAGTCTTTGCAGGCTCTTCCTGAGTCTGCTGGCTCTAAAGGTAAACACTCTTACATAATTTTCTTTGGGGCAGGGAGGGCACGCAATTTAAACACAAGGCCATTTGGTGGCTTAGGGATTTACAATGGGGCAATTATCTTTGTGGGTGAAATGTGAATGTGAATGCAAGCAAATAATGTAATACATGTACCCACAGTAAATAATAAGAATCAGGAAATGTAAGTGGTTTCTGGATATTGCCTTACTGCTGCCATTCAGCCAGCATTAGTTAGAAGCTATAAGCTCAATGGGGAAGAGGAAGCATCCTCATAAAATAAACATTTGCCTGTAAATTTTCCAGTTGAAGGGGAGGGCAGCTCTTAGCCTGGCTACCTCCGCTGCACATGACGACTGGACATTAGTGAATCACGCCGCCGGGGTCAGCCTAAAATTGTCCTATAATGAAGCTGAGATATAATAGGAAGGTGCGCTATTTTTGTATTTCCAAAGAAAGAGGCCTCTCATACAGCTGTGCTCCTGTGTTGGAAAGTGACCCTCAAAACAAGAAAATGATACAGGACCATCTAAGCGCTGAGATTAAAGGAGGCAATGAGACAGTCTTGTTTCTGCTTCATGAAAGGATGTTCTCACAATAGAAATACCTCTATGGTTACCAGTAATAAGAAAAGATCAAATCAATCCGCTTTCCCTGAACTGTGGTGATCTTACACATGATTTTAAATATGGGAGCCCTACTTACCTCATCAGGTTGATTTTATTTTTGACTTCAAAAATTATCTAACTATTCTAACAGGGTCCATGTATAAAAATATAGATGTCTGCTCAGTTCTGTAATGTCCTAGCACAGTACTGGAATTTCATTTAAATGTCGAAGATTAGAATGAACAAAACTTGCAAATTTCCTAGTGGATCAAAAGGCCTGTTATATGTTTGAGGATACTGTTATATAAGATATTTATATCTGACCATGAAGTGTATATGTCCGTCCTCTGTGTCCCCAGAAACATGTCTAAACATGTTAGATTCTCAGTGAGAATAAAGGCCGTTATATTTTAAATGTATATGCCAACACTGTATTTGTAAATGTCAGAAATTCACTTCTATCACTGTTAGTTTCTTATGGCAGCTAAAACAAAGGATCACAAATTTCGTGGCTTAACACCACATAAATTTATTGGTTCTGGAGGTCAGAAGCCTGTAAACAGGCCCACAAGTCTACATTCCATTTGGAGGCTCTCAGAGAGAATCACTTTCCTTGCTTTTTCCAGCTTCTAGGGGCCACCTGTGTTCTTTGATTCATGGTGCCTTTCCCTCAGCCTCAAAGCCAGCTGGGCAGCATCTTCTCTTTTCTCTGACCTCTAGCCTCCCTCTCACAAGGACCCTTACCAGCATAATCCAGGGTAATCTGTCCTCCACAAAATCTCTCATTTAATAGCATCTGCAAATTTTCTTTCACAGATTCACAGGTTATAGGGATTAAGGCTTTAAAAAATATATATGGACCATTTTTAAAGTCTCTTTTGAATTTGTTATAATATTGTTTCTGTTCTATGTTTTGGTTTTTTTCCCTTTGAGGCATGTGGTATCTTGGCTCCCCTATTAGGGATCCAACCCGAACTCCCTTCGCTGGAAAGTGAAGTCTTAACCACTGGACTGCCGGGGAAGTCCTGGTTCTGGGGATTAGGAGGGAGGCATCTCTGGGAGGACATCAACCATCCCACCACCATCTCTGTCATCGCCACAACTCTTCTTCCCACTTCGTGCTTAAATGATCATATGACTTTATATGTCAGCATATAAAAAGTTCAAGATTCTTCCATGGCTTCAGTAGATAAACAGACCCTCCCTTGATGGCAAATCTTCCACTACCCACCCTTCCTTATCTTTCTTCCTATTCACAGTCAGGTAACAGCACTCTAGCTACCCTATCTCTAAGACAGCTTTCTTTTTTCCAGTCTTAAAATCTTCACCTGCTGCTGCCTGACACCTGCCCCCACCCTCCATCAGTGTTTGGCAAAAGTCAGCAATGACATTCCCGTTGTCAGAATCCTATCCTAACTTAACTTCTCAGTAGCACCCCATACTAAGAGTGCACCTTTTATTCCTCAGACTCCCTCTGCCTTGGATCTCACGATGGGCATTTGTTGTTTTATCACTCAGGACTTTATCGCGGTTCGGGCCCTCGGTTTTCCTCCAGGGAACCACGCCTCTCTGCCTCAGTTTCAGCGGCCCTACATTTACCCCAGTGACGGCACTGGGCGTGTGACTCTGGCCTAACCAATCAGAGTGTGATCTGTGCTTGGCCACCAGTGATCAGTTCAGGGGCAGGTAAGTGGCCCAATCCCAGCCAGGGAGATGCATGCTAGTGAAGAGAGAGACTTTTTCCAGCAGGATTACAGAAGCTGACAGCCAGGCTGACACTGACCAGAGTCTGTGAACGAAGCCAATATGGAGGAGAAACATAGACAAGAGAGAAGAAAAACCATGTTGTGATGATTTCATCGCTTGATTTAACCCAGGCTGAATTCTACTTCTGGGGGTTTTGATTATATGAGCTAGTATACTCCTTTCAGTTACTTAAACCAACTTGAGCATTTTTTGGTCACTTTCAACAGAGTTTCACTTGACATGATTGCCACCATGTCATCTCTGAGGGAAGAGTAATTTAATCCTCTCATCACCCACTGCAGCTATTTTCTACAATGTGATGGAAAAACAACAACAACAACATCCAAAGCAATTAAATGGGAACTCTGATCTTTCCTCTCTTCAAAGAAAATGAAAAGGATTTAACTTGTAACCTAGCCCACCCAATGCAAAGAACGAATTCATTGGAAAAGGCCCTGATGCTGGGAAAGATAGAAGGCAAAAGGGGAAGGAGTGGCAGCTAATAAGATGGTTAGATAGTATCACCAACTCAATGCACATGAATCTAAGCAAACTCCAAGAAATAGTGGAGGACAGAGGAGCCTGGCATGCTGCAGTCCACGGGGTCACAGAGTCGCACATGGCTGAGTGACTCAACAACAACTAGAGCTCTATGTCTGACACTATCTCCTTTTTGATTTTCCTTTCTCTCTTAAATCTCTCACACTATAGCAGCTTGGAACATCTCCCACTCTAGACAACTGACTCCCGACAGACTCCCAACTTCTCTCTTACAACTGCTTCCTGTCTCCTATCCCACAATCTCTTGTGAGTGCAGTTGGCTCTCATTATCCATGGATTCAGCATTTGCGAATTCAACCAACTGCAGCTCAAATATTTTTCATATGCTTAAGGGACTTGAGCATCTGTGGGTTCTGATATCTGTGGGGCAGATCCTGGAACCAATCTCTCTTGAATACAGAGGAATTGTATCTTTCCCCTCCTCTTCCTCAAGCCCCATCATCTAGACCAATGAGCATGACAGGCCCTCTCTTGCTGCCCTATGGTCAGATTCCATAGGAAAGACCACCAATGTCCCCCAAACCCCAATTTCTCCACACAGTGCCAGGGAACTCCTGAAGGGTGAAGTTGTTCTCTGACTCTAATACTCAGCAAAGAAGAAGTTTTATTCTTTCATTAAATTCAACAAACATTTTTTTAATATATTTGGAACAACTTGTGTGTGTTGAATCTATTTTTTCAGCTGCTCAGTTTATGAAATCAGAATACGGATCAAGTGTTTCCCATGAACAGTGCTTAGCATAAGCACTCAGAAAATAACTGTTCTTATAGAGTTTGAATTTTACTTGAGGCATACAGATGAAAAAACATAATAAATAAGCAAATTACATAATACACTAGAAAGTGATAAGTAGTATAGAAAAAAAAATTAGAAAGGGTGTTTGGAAAGAATAAGTTTACTCACCTTGAAATGAGAGATAGAGTTTCACAGAGGTTGCCCAATTAGTAACTGGAAGAGTTCGATCTCTTTTCTCTATACCATGCTGCCCTAATTAAAACTTATTATAAAGTCATTATGTATTAATGGTAATACATGAAGGCTCTTAAATTACAATCATGCTTCTGGAATACATGGCCAGAATAACTTGGGAGTGTGCATTCACAGGGTTTTTTTTTTTTTTTTTTCATTTTAAAAAATTGTCTCTTTTTTTAGTGTACAACACTAGATTTCTATTCTATATACACTCTGTAAACACCAGACACATTTTAAATCAATTCTAGTAGTAATTTTGGATTTTACCCAATATTTAAAAGAATAAACATTTGATTGTAGAAAGCACAACTGTTCTTTATTGGAGAAACATGGGATAAACGAGAGACTCAGAAGAACTGAGATCTAGTCTGGGTTCTGCCATTAAATACATGTTTGGTCTTAGACAAATTATTGAGCCTTGCCTGCTTACTCAGTAAGGCCTTGAGGGAAGGGTGACTTCCATACTTAATAAGTGTAAAGTGTTATTTGCTCAGTCATGTCTGACTCTTTGTAACCCCATGGACTGTCGCCTGCCAGGCTCCTCTGTCCATAGAATTCTCCAGGCAGGAATACTGGAGGGGGTTGCCATGCCCTTCCCCAGGGGATCTTCCTGATGGAGGGACTGGGCCCTCGCATCTGTCTCTTGCATTGCAGGCTGGTTCTTTACCACCTGAGGCACCAGGCAATCCCCCACTGAATAAGAGGTCCTCCAAAAATGACCAGTCTGTGAAAGCACATATAAACTTGAATATTCAATTTAGAAATGAATTATTTAGACACATGTTAACTGCCTGTTTTCTAAAAATGTCATAAATACATGTAAGGGGAAAATTCTAATTTGATCCCCCCATTGGTGCCTGTATGCAGTGGGCTGTATTCTCTACTCTGTTACAGGGAAGGTGAGATCTCCCTTTCTCTTTTAATTTTAAAGAAATCAAAGGGTGAAATTACCACTGCTTCCCTTTATCCGTTAAGTCTCATTAGTTACTGTAAAGTTTTACTCACATTAGAATGGTGCCAATAGACTTGTTCAACACAGAGTTGACACAAACATTCAATTTGTTAAAAAAAAAAAAAAAAAAAGCAGTATCTGTGAAGCTCAGCATAGCTAAGCATAATAAAATGAGGTATGCCTGTATTTACTATAATATAGGCCCTAGTGAAACAAGAAATTGTTTCTCTGTTTCATTCATGGCTATGTCCTCAACACCTAGTCAAATGCCCAGTCACATAGTGGTAACTCAGAAAAGAGCTGAGTGAGTTTCCTAGATGAGTTGGAAGACTGAGAGGCAGTAGACGCAGAGACCACAGTGAATTGGCAGACCACAGGCAGAGCAGGAGAACACACAGCTTCCTCACTACCCTCTGCCTGCGAGCTGCTTTCCCACTGCCGAATGATGATTTATTTCTTTTATGTATAAGATGAGTTCAGTTGTCCCCTAAGCTTTGAGTCTGGCTTTTCAAATGGATGAAAATGAGGTTCCAGGGAACATCAAAGCAAAGCAAATACCACATTGGATGAGTCAGTCTGAGCCAATTAGAGTTGACAGATGAGGAAGCTGATTATGAAAACTGATTACGCAGCTGGGGCTCAGGGTGTGGTCAAGGCCCCTTTCATCAGGCACTGAAAAAGTCACACAATTGAAAACACACAGTGGAGTCAATATATGTCCACCTCCACGCAGAATTAGTGCCAAAACTGAACATTAGCACATTTGCATTAAGCTTTAAAAGAAAAAAGAAAAGAAGGAGAGAGGGAGAGAAAGGAAGGAATAGAACAGAGCAGCTCTCTAGACCTCGGCCCACGGGGGTTGAACGCAGCACTTTTAGGGTGCACAAGGCGCTGCCTCTCTGTGAGAGCCGAAAGGACTTCTACAAAAGGAAGGTTAAACCCCAGGAAACAGGGAAAGGCATGAACATCTCATTTCCTTCGATTTGCCACAATGCTAAATAAAACCCAGCAAGAACTAAAGTGCATGGACCCCCTGGCAGCAGGGGAAGAGACTCTAACACTTACAAACAAGCATCTCTCAGAAACTCAGATTCTGTTTCTTAACAGTTCGTAGTTGAGGCATGGAGATTTTTAGTTCTGATTTATTTATCCATACTCCCATCCATTTAATAAATTCAAATCGTGTGTCCTGTGCTGGGGTAGGTACAGGATGTAATAGGTAACCAAGATATGTTTTGTCTTTGTGAGGACCTTCACTTTACATGGGAGAGATAGTTAAAAAATGAATAATCAGATTCTAAGCCATTTTTTTTTTTTTTTTTAAAAACAGGTAATTCTAGAAATCTAGTTTCCTGGGCCTTCTGTAACAAAGTGTTACAAACTTGCTGTCTTAAAACAACAGAAATTTATTTTCTCACAGCCTTCAAAGTTAGAAGCCTTGAAATCAGGGTTTCAGCAGGGACACAGTTTTTCTGCAGGCTCTAGGACAGAGCGTTTCCTTGCTTCTTTCAGGGTCTGGGGGCCCGAGGTGTCCTCTAACTTGTTACATAACCCCAATCTCTGCCTCCTCTTCAAATGGCCTTTTCCTCCTCTCCATCTGTCTCTCCTCTCTGTATTTCTTACAGACAGGCTAGGCATTGGATTTAGCACCCACCCAGATAAACCAGGATGCCTCACCTCAAGATTTTTAACTTAGTTACATCTGCAAAGACTGTTGCAAATAAGATCACATTCACAGGTTCCAGGATGTGGACAGGTTCCAAGACCGCCCACTACATTCAACCCACTACAAGTAGTTTATGTGAATAAAAAGAATAATATTGGGAAACCCCCCCTGAAGGAAGGAACATTTGAAATGATGTATAGAAAATGTAGGAGTTATACAGGCAAAGTTGGAGCAGTGGGTTGTCATTCTAGGAAAAGAGAACAGCATGAGCTAAAATATAAAGATGCTGGGAAAAACTGAAGGCAAAATGAGAAAAGGGTGGCAGAGAATGAGATGGTTAGATAGGATCACCAACTCAAAGGGCATGGATCTGAGCAAACTCCAGGAGATAGTGAAGGACAGGGAAGGCTGGTGTCCTGCAGTTCGTGGGCTCGCAAAGAGTCAGACAAAACTCAGTGACTGAACAACAGCAAAGTATAAAGACAACTGAGTGAAGACAAATGACAGCAAGCAGCTGTCAGAGTAACCTGCATCTGGGGGGTAACCTGAGCAAAGAAGAACAGTGAGAGATGAGGCTGGACGTGGAGGCAGTAGCCAAACCGTGCAGGAATCATGGCACACCACGGGCTTGCGCTGCTGGTCAGGAGTTCAGCTCATGTTTTCACATCTGTCAGCTCAACTATTGGTCAAGTGTTGGAGCGGCTACACTCCATCCATACTGAATCCCAACTTTTCAAACTGGACATGCTCACTCTCACCTCTGGGTTTTGCTTCTTGCTCTTTATTCTGCCAGGAACGCTGAGTATACATAAAGAAAACAAGACTTAGAATGATCATGGAATCAGGACACAACCCCAGATGTTCTGCCTCCAAAATCACTTATTTGTCCAAACTACTATATTACAGCCCCAAATAAGACATTGCAGGTATAAATGGTAGGTTTTGTACCTGCATGCTATATTTGAAAGTAGCTGAAAGCAGCAAAAACTTCAAATAACAGTGACACGAGGGGAGTTTTTCTCTCTCAAGTAAATGAGGAGCTGGCACGCTAACTGCTGTCTGAAAGTCCTCAGGACTTCCCTGGTGATCCAGTGGTTAGGACTCCGTGCTTTCACTGCAGGGTACACAGGCTCAATCCCTAGTTCAGGAACTAAGATCCCACATGTGACATGGCAAAAATAAATAAATAAATAAAATCCTCAGTAACCAAGTTCCTTCCACTCCCTTGAGTATGGGCCTGTCCTCACAGTACAAAGTGGCTGCTAGAAATCCTGCTCTCAGGTCTCTGTTCCAAGCACAAGAATGGTTGAAGACATAAAGAACAATGGACATAGGGCACCCGCCAGGTGATATGTAAGGCAAGCTTGTGAAAGCCACCCATGACATTTCTGTGTCTGTCTTAGGCAAGAATGCCCACCTTCCCCTAGCCCTCCTGTCTTTAGTAGCAGGAGTCAGGAGAAAGCATCGCAAGCTCCAAATGACTCTCTCCTGCCCCTATCTGTACATCACTATCAGCAGGAATAAAGAGGGGATCCCAGAGTTCTGTGTACTCCTGGCTGAACATCACGCTGCCCTCATCTCATCACTCATAGTCTCACCACCACTCACTGCCCTGCCATCATCTCAGCATGCCTGTTATCCTGTACACATCAGTCAGCCTGAACTCCAGGCTAGGCTTCATCCTCAGGACTCTAATTCCTGCTCAACTTTATGGACAGTGAGGGAATACCCACCTCATCTGTCACTTTCTATCCTCCTACCTTGCTTCATTTTTCTTCACAGCACTTGTCATCATATGAAACAATATCTTCTAACTTGTCTCTTTCTTCCTAGTAGACTGTAAACTCCATGGGAGGTAAGGGTAAGGATTATTGGAATTTACTTTATTCCCTGCTCTATCTCTAGACTCCAGACCACTGTAGGTGCTCAGTAACTATTTACTGAATGAATGAATGAATCTCCCTGGTCAGGATTTATTTACACAACAAGACCTGCAAGGGAAACTAGGAGATAGTGTCTTTATGCAAGTGATCATAAGCTTTGCTAAAACTTGGAAGGGGGCAAGAATAGGAATCACGGAACAATCAGCAACCCCTGCTGGAGAGGGCATCTGCTAAGTGATCTTACATAAACCTTATAAATGAGCTTTTGGAGAAGGAAATGGCAACCCACTCCAGTATTCTTGCCTGGAGAATCCCCATGGAGAGAGGAGACTGGTGGGCTACAGTCCGTGAGGTCGCAAAAGGGTCAGACATGACTTAGCGACTAAACAACAAATAAATAAGTTTACCTTCACTAAAATAAAACATAAAAATATTTTGTGTTTTATATTATATAAACAAAATAAAAAATAAGTTTAAAATAAATAAAAATACATAAAATAAATAAAGCATGCAAAAATTATGTGACTAGTGAGTTTTGGTGACAGAAAGCCTTGTCAGGACAAAAAAGAAAAATAGATATATACATAGATCATGAGACTGTACTGTGCATGTGAGCAAATTGGTGCTCAAGGAAATGAAGAGCTTACTCTGGGACAAGAAATTCATTAAGTGTCAGAATGACAGCCAGAACTTCTGGTGTTGTGTCCTCCCAGGTATGCCATGGAAGTTCTCGTCATTCAGGTGGGTTGTTCTGATTTTCCGTAGATAGAGACATGTGGGGAGAGAGAGATGACTCTATTTGTGGTCAGAAAATCCATATCCTTCCAACAGGACTAAAGAGTAAGAGGTGAAGACAGCTCAGGAAAAACAAGAGGCCAGGAAATTCTGAATTTGTAAGCTCTTATGTTTGAGGTGAAAAGACATCAAATGTTCCATTAATGACTGTTGGAGTCCAGCTAGTTCTAGATTTCATTCTGTTAATCCAATACCTTATCTGAGATATTTATTTATTGAATATTGCATCTATGCATTTAAATGTAACCTTTTCCACTGGAATTATAGATAAATTTCCAGGTTCATTTGTGTTAGCTAATTGCCTATACATTTTTAAAAATGAATTAAATAAAAAAAAAAAAGGAAGAGTCATCTTTCTATCTTTTTCAGATCCTCTCATAAGATCTAAGTGTTACAGAGTGTTGATGATTTTGCTGGTGATGTGTGAGGCTGAGCCAAACTCAGTTTTCTCTGGTTCAGATGTTGAGTCTAAGGAAGTGCTGACAAGCAGGAGTTAAAAAAAAAGTTGGCAATTCTTTTGGTAAGCTATTTGATATGTGCGACCATTATTTTAGAAAGAAGGATGGTTTCCTGTAACAGATCCAATCCTCTCTACCCACCCCACCACTACCACCACCACATACACATGGAACATCATCACCTTGCCTGAAGTCCTGAAAGCAATTACCACTAAGAAAGAAAGAAGCTCTAGAACCAATTGTGTCTCCATGGTGTGAAGTTTACAAAGAAAGGGGACAAGGTCTTTCTAACACAGGCATCTGATCCCACCTCATCAAGGAAGCAGGATTTGAGTGGTACTACCATAGCAAGGGAATGGCAACCTACTCTAATACTCTTGCCTGGAGAATCTCATGGGCAGAGGAAACTGGTGGGCTCTCTCAAAGAGTCAGACATGACTGAGCAACTAAGACACTTTGCCACTGCATTTGATTTTCCTTACCGGAGTCCTTACTTTGTTACACAGTGATTCCTCCGCTATTAGTCTTCACCTGCCTGCTATGTGCTCTGTGAGGGAAGGGTCTGGTCTGTCTCTGTCTTTTCATCTAGTTACCTCCAAATATTCTAAAGAGCCTGGATATTCAATAAATATTATTTT
The DNA here is from genome assembly GCF_019320065.1 of Cervus canadensis. Lineage (NCBI taxonomy): Eukaryota > Metazoa > Chordata > Mammalia > Artiodactyla > Cervidae > Cervus > Cervus canadensis. The sequence goes on from NC_057406.1 coordinate 46,149,353, forward strand.
ATTGAGTCAATTCAATTCACAGCTAAAATGAAGCATGTGAGGGTTAAAGTAAGCGGGGACATGGAGAGCGTCAAGGTTAAGGAAGGACTATGTTAACAAAGAAAACAATGGCTGACGACAAGCTCAGTAAAATTTAAACATCTGCTCACTGAAATTTAGGTCTCTGTAATCAGATGATCTCAGTTAATTAAAAAAAAAATTTCAGGCAAGATATATTTCTTTAGCATGCAAACTATATAAAGGGAATCTAAACAACTTAAGCTTTTGTTGTTATGGCATTGATTTGGGTCAGTGTCATTTTAAGCTTCACAGGAGATAGAAAGAAGCATAAACTGGTTGTCATAGAAATTAGGAAAAGATTCAGATTCTTAAAAAAGCTTGATTGGAATTTGGAACTGACTTGCAATTCAATGTATTTTTAGTTGATGTTGAAGCCAAACTCAAAATGAAATCTATCAGTTAATTAAGTGTATTGAGGAGTTTTTAATTAGATTTCATCAAAAGAATTGCTGTGATAAAGTAATGGTATCCTATTTAGCACATTTTCTCAAATTTCTCCCCCTCCCCACCCCCCACTTTACCCCAGCTTTTCCTAACCCTTCAAACAAAAAGAGACAAAAATAAACAAAATAACCTTCATGAGTTTATGGGAAGCTGTAGCTTCCTGCCTTATTTCTTACAGGTCACTTTTGTTGTTAGTCACTGAGTCACATCTGACTCTGCAACCCTGTGGACCGCACCAGGCTTCCCTGTCCTTCACTATCTCCCCAGAGTTTACTTAACCTTACATCCATTGAGTCAGTGATACCATCCAACCGTCTCATCCTCTGTTGCCCTCTTCTCCTCCTGCCCTCAATCTTTCCCAGCATCAGAGTCTTTCCAAATCAGGTGGCCAAAGTATTGGAGTTTGAGCTTCAACTTTAGCATCAGTCCTTCCACTAGAGGTTTTTTCAGAAGGTAGTGTTTTGAGACAGAGAATGCTGCAAAGTCCTTCAAATATTTGAGTTCCACCTCAGCCATCAGTGTTAGAATCCTGAAATTCTAAGCAGTAGGTGACATGAAAGTTGATTAACTTAGCATTTATATTTCTATACATATATAAATTACAGAGATAGAGATTTCTATAAATATAGTGCTAAAAATAAAGATCTTAAGTAAACCTTCTGTTTTTACCTTTACTAAATGTCTTTATACAGCCCCTTTATAAAGAGACTATCCTGACATTCTAAATATACTAAGTGTATAATTATAGTCACTCTGCTTTTTGTTCATATTTACAATTTCTTCTTCACTAAATACTTTTCAGTAGAACAATGGCTAATGTCTCTTAAGCTCTTACTATGCTTTGGACACCATAGGGTTTATGTGCATTGTGGCATTTAATTGCCCAACAACCCTAGGCATAGATACTACAATGATCTTTATTTTACCCAAAAAGAAATTGAGCACAAAGAGATTAAGTGACTTGTCAAATAAATGACAAACTCTTGTCTCAGGCTCCAAAGCCTTCACCACCTCCCTTAGTTCTAAGAAATGCTTATAAATTTGTAAGATCTGGTTAGAGATAATACACATAATAAAGAGCCTTTTATCTCTTTATAATGACCACTCATTTTGTGACTTTATGACTTTTAGAGAGGTTCTGGCTAGATTCTGAGTCCCTCTTGTGTCAGCTCCCCCCTTTTCATCCTAGTCCTGGGTAACCTGTTCTAAAGGTCAGCTTTACCCACTAACTTTCTGATAAAAAAAGAAAAAAGTCCCTTCTCTACCACCCCTTTTGCCTTCTTTTCGCATTTCCACTAGAAAAACATCCCCAAAGGAGAGAACCGTAGTGTCTGTACACAAGAACAAGAAGAAAGAATTGCCCCAGTTGTCAAGAAAGGTTCTGTCACTCTCAGAGCAGCTGGGATTGGATTAGGTAAAATCTGGGGGTCTGGGTTGTACCTTGAGTGATTGCATGTGGCCTTCACAAAAAGGAAGCCCACATACAAACTTACACTAGGTCCTACTTTGAATTAAGAAACATTTTGAAAAATTACATACAATTGTTTTATATTGACAAGCACATGAAATAATGGTGTGTGGATCCAGATCACCCTTTTATTTTGAGAGTCATCCTATCTACTGCACCACATCACCAATGTGCATGATGTTCCCGAGTCTCCGCTTTGATGGTTTTCCTGTAGGTTTATCTGTGAACTGGGCGGGGTGGGGGGTGGGGGGGGCGGAATTAAAGCCACAAGCAATGAAAGAACTCTTGTTATGAGATGCAACAAAAAGAGTTCTTTTTTTTTAATATATAATAAGAAGTATTCAGAAATGCAACCACTTCCCAATGTTTCCTTCGATTGTGACAGAGTTCAACTGGAGTTGAAAGATATGAACAGATCAGCCAACTTTGGCTCTCTGACTAGCATGGGCATAAAAATTAAGTGGAATTATCCTTTAACTAACACTCCCCTAAGCACTGTTAAGAGATCAACTGAAAGGTGTCAAATTTTTTTAGAGTTTATTTGAGTAAAAATCGACTGGACTCAACACCAAACCGGAAGTGGTTAGGGGTACTCTGAAGACAGTGGCCAGGGATAAGACCCTATGTAGAGAAGGTACAGGAGCAAAGCAAGGAAATTATTTGATTGGCTGTAGTTTAAAGCCTAGCTGGCTCTGATTGGTTGTCTCTAGGTCTCAATTTCATAACCTTGAAGCATTTACAGGCTTAAGTTTTACTCTGCTACATAGACAGCCTAGCAACAGAGCCACACCAGTCTAATGGCCTCCCGGGTTAACAAACTGAACATGGCTGAGATCACTTTTTTAGAGAAATGTAATACATCTTGCCAAACAGCAAACTGAGCTGGAAGAAGAGGATGGAAATGAATTTGGAGGCAATCACACCTGAGCAATTCTAACCAGCCTGGAAAAAAAATTCTGTCATATTTCAAAAGATCTTACAAAAAGCTTTCAAGTTTCTGCAGACTCTATAAGCCACGTTTAAAAAGAAATAAACAAAAACAAAACTCTCACCAACTGTAAATTGTGGCTTCTATCCAATTAAAGACCTCTATATGTTAATTGTCACAGACTCCTTATTTTCTTAAAAATTTTAAGCTTTTTTAAAGTAAATGAAGACAGAGAACAATATATAGTTGAAACTTTCTAAAATTAAAGATTTTTTAATTTGAATTTTCCTTGATTTTCTTTCTTCAGACTGAAAACTCCAAATCGATTTAGGTTTTTGCTCTTAGAACAAGTACAACTGAAAGAAAAATTTAGATTAAAATGCCTTAGGTTGAAGTGCTTTCACTAAAATGTACCCCATTTCAGGAAATACTTTTGGCTTTTATTTACATTTGAACACTCTTGTAAATTAGGGGGTTTTTTTCCCCCTAAAAGTGGCTTAAAACTTTTGCATCATAAAATGCCAATCCTTTGATTAGATAATCCCATATGTTAAAAATGAGCTTCTGATAAAAGCAGCTTCTAAGAAGCTTTCCTAGACTATAACTATAAAAAAAAAAGTCCATTTGCCTATTTAGCTTGCCATTGCTGAATAAGGAAAAGTTATAAATGTCATCGAGAGACAGACTATTTGTTATATTTTCCCATCTGCTTACTACATTGGTTATTTGAGTCTCTTGTAGGTGTAAAATGCTCTATATTAATAAATTCAAATGATGTCTGTTGTCTTGTACAAACACAGATGTCATTTTGCAGCTTGAACTTGTTTAAGTTCACAAAATAAAATATTAAAAAAATAAAAACATGAATTTTGAATTGAAAGAGAGAAAAATGGTAGTAAGCATGAAAAGCCCATGTTCAACTTTCATCTGTTCATCTCTTACTCAACATTTCAATTTATCACTAACCTCCACTGCGTAAAACACTTTTAATTTAAAAGTTTTTTTTTTTTGGTATGGTGGCATCAAATGTAATCATTTCTTATCAGCCTTTATAATTACAATGACTCATTCACAGATATTTAAATTCAAAACCAGAGTGAATTGTTTTTCACTTTGTTTGTGAAAATTGAAACAAGCTAGGGCATTGGTACACAGGCCAATTGGTCATCTGTCTGTTCTTAGCTTTTTGTCTCACAGTGATCAAAACAATGATTTCATCAGAAAATGAGCAGCTTGGTTGGGCCAATCAACAAAGCCTAAAAGATACTCTGAGGACACAGGTCCCAGCTATTCTTTTCAAAGCAATATAGAGTAATAATACTTCAATATGACTACAAGGAACTTTAATATCAAACACTGGCCTGGCTTGGGAACCTACCTCCGAGCAGTCCCCTCCCGATTTCTGTGAGATTCATATTTGACACATTCCAGCTCATGTTCCAGAGCCATGTCCAGCAGCCAGAGACGGGGAGCATGTTGTAAGACTGCATCTTTTTTCTCTGAGTGTGAATTTTACACTTTAGGATCACTTTGTCCTCCTGGAAGATGAAATATATGATGATTACCCTTTACTGAGCACTTACCGTATGCCAGGCACTGAACTAAGAAATTTTTATTATTAATGTTTAATCTCTATGACAACCCTATGATACAGATTTTACTGTTGGTATTTCCATTTAACAGATAAGGAGAAATAGAAGCTGAAAAGCCTCAGCCTTCTCTGAGATCATACTCTTCTTAAATGAGATAATCAGAACCACAACCCAGATTTGGCTGAATCCAGAATATATACTCATAACCACTACACTATATTGATTTCAACTATTTTAGAAATCCAAACCCATTGGGTGTACGGTTCAAGGATGTTTTCTCGGTCATTTTGTTTGAGGCTCCTCTACTATTTCTTAATACCACTGACAAAAGCCCTGGATAAAGTCAAAACTTCTATGGTTGCTGAGCTCTTTGGATTTATGTGTTTTGAAATTAAAGGAAAGATAAATCCTAGTTGTTTCTTGGGTTTACTATAGAACTTGATAAAGAGTCATCAACATTTCTGCTGGGATATTTATCATCTTGGCAACGCTAAAGGAGGAAATGATTTTGCCTTCAACAAATTAGATTTTCCTCAAAGGTATATAACGAGGTAAACGCTAAATGTCCCCAGTATCATTGAGGTTTATTTCGGCACAGCTGAGCTTATGGAGGGAAGTACAGTGAGTTCCAGCATCGTCTTCTACGCTGGCTGAGGCCCTGAACTCAATGGGAGCCCGCCTTCACACCATCTTCCCAATTTCCAAGCATTCAAGTCTATACTCTATGTCCAGATATTCATACTGTCCTCACAGCCCCCTGCCCCCTAGCCCTACAGAGCACCCTCCACTGTGGTCTTAATCAACCTCTTCACCTTGGAGATACAACTTGTATTGTATCCTCTTAGAGCCCTGCTAAATATGAAGTTACATAATTCCAAACTTCAGACATGAATAAGATGGTAAACACCACTTCCCCAGCATCTCTTTGATGCAGATAAGAAATCCAAAACTTAGACACACGCCCCAGATCACCCAGTTGCTGGGTGGCAAGGGTGGGGGTGCTGTACCTGCCTGAACACTCTCAGAACAGTGCTCTTTGCATGGCACCATGCCATCACCTCCTACTCCATGCTGTCAACCCCCAGACTAATCTGTAACAGAAGTCCCTGTGGACAACACTTCTCTTTCCTCTCCAGTCACCTTTGTGTTTCAGCAGGGGATGCTTTTGAAGACAGGAATAACAAACAACTTCAGTGATTTAAGAAGCTCCAGGCCTAAACAGTCCATTAGATAGATAGCCTTCTGGGCAAACAGCACATCTATTCATTGTTAAGACACATTCATCAATGGTTGTCTTTGGTTTGGCCCAACCAAAACTCTAGAAAGATCTTGGAAAGGCACAGTTTGTTATAGAATGAATTATGAGGCCAAAAGCAAGGATTGTGAGAAAGCTTACAAAATTTAGGATTACTCACCCTGAAGAAGAAGAAAAAGCAATGAAAGCTACTTTCGGAATCGCCTTTGGTCAAGGGGATTTATAATACAGAAGACAGTGACTTGTCTTCCATGGTTAGGATGCACAAAGAGAAATTGGGCTTAAAGTGCCCAAGATAAATGGATGGCCCCGCTGAGTGTCAGCGTGGTCAATTATATGGCCTCTGGAGGCTTTCTGTAAGCCTGACTGCAACGGGAGACCTTGACCTGCACTATACAGAAAGCCCTCTTAGCAGAGGCACTGGAGGAGAAGTATGTGTCTATAATGGTCAAGCCAGGCTCTCTGCTGACGGCAGAGACATGCACTGTGCAGTCTTGAGTTTCCTCACAATCACATTACCTAGAGTTGATTTTGTTTGCTTTATAACTGCTGAGAAATTGTGAGGAATCACCTACCACACACAAGCTTCTATCATGTGGGCAATGAAGCTTCTATTGTCATTGACAAAGGGATCAAATTTCATCCTGTCTCAAAAAGAGAGTCCAATTTTGGACCATAATCTGGTTAAAACTGCTCTCTGCAAAGAGGTTGCTAAATCAGTTTCTTTCCTAGCACAGTGGGATAAGATCTGCAATTCTCCTCTTTGAATTACTCTGACCGTGCTCTGGAAAGCACAAAGTCAATCTTCATTGCTACCAACTCTGAAGGTTAAGTTTCCAGGCAAGAAGGGAGGTGACGCTGAAGCCATGATCAATCAGTGATGTCAGCCTGCCAGAAGTAACTTATCATGGTACAGGTATTGGACATTTTAGTGGGTAGCCTTCTTTTTTTCCTCACTCCTGAGAATCTGACATTCAGTCACTTTATTTATTTGTTCTAATTTATTGGAAGAAAGATGCAGAGAACAGAATTTATGATCTCCTGACAATGAAACGCCTTTTCATTACCATCATTGTTGCTTTATTGTACACTAGTCCTACTAGCATTTTGTCATGTCCTTTTGAAAATTTGCAAGTGTTTCAAGGTTAATTGTGAGTTTGCTGGAACACATGTACATCACCAATTCTTTTCCTTCAATTGAGAGATAAATTCTGGTTTCAAGGTAGGAGAAGCTTTTTTCATTATTCATTCCAAATGTGAAATGGCCTTTAGTTAGTTCATCTGGTTGATCTTAAAATGAAAGTCATCTTTTCAACACCTAACCCTTTATAGATAGGCTAGTGAGTTTCCAGTTGGTAGGAAAGTGAATTACCCTCTTTAGCAAAGCTTTTGCTGTGTGGGTTGTGGGGATGGTTTAGGTCTTTAGATTGTGATTCTAGCGTCTAAAAATACTCTTTCTTAGAGATAGATAAATATTGCATATTAATGCATATATATGCAATCTAGAAAGATAGTACTAATGGTCCTACCTGCAGGGCAGCAAAGGAGACAGACATAAAGAACAGAGTTTTGGACATGAAGGGGAAGGAGAGGGTGGGATGAGTTGAGAGACTAGCACTGAAACATATAAATTACCATATACAAAACAGATAGCCAGTGGGAGATTGCTGTATCACACAGGGAACCCAAAGCCGGTGTTCTATGAAGACCCAGAAGTGTGGGATGGGGAGGGAGGTGGGAGTGGGGCTCAAGAGGGAGGGGACATATGTATATCTATGGCCAGTTCATGTTGATGTATAGCAGAAACCATCACAATATTATAAAGTAATGATCCTCTAATTAGAAGTTTAAAAAGAAAGTGTAAAAAAAGATACTCTTTCTTACTAACAATCCAAAATTAGAAAGTCTGAACCATACCAAGTGAATTATAATTGCAGTGGAGAAGACAGAGAAAGAGACTGACCAGTGGAGGATAAGAAGAGATAATTCTAAGCACAAAAGAGGTAAATTCATGTTTGTCATTTTGATACAAGTCTTCCACTGTATACTGGATCATTTGATACAAATCTTCCCAATTTTACCTGACTTTTTTGACAGTGACTTAATCTACTGGGACCACCATAACAAAATACCATAAACTGAGGGAGCTTAAGCAATACAAATTAATATTCTTACAGATTTTTAAGCCAGAAGTTTGAGATTCGAGAGCCAGTACATCAGAGTCTGGTGAGGGCCTTCCTCTTGACCTTCAGACAATCATCCCGGTGGTGTGTTCACATGGCTTTACCCCAGTGAGTGCATGTTGGAGAAAGAGATCAAGCTCTCGAGTGTCTTTTCTTTAGAAGGGCACTAATCCTACAATAAAGGTCCTACCCCCATGACCTCATCTAACCCCATCTGCCTCCCAAAGTCTTCATTTCCAAATACTCTTTATATAGGAGGTTGTGTGTATGTTAAGTTGCCTCAGTCTTTGTGACCCTATGGGCTGTAGCCCGTCACTCTCCCATGTCAATGGGATTTTTCCAGGCAAGAATACTGGAGTGGATTTCTATGCCCTCCTCCAGGGGATCTTCCCGACCCAGGGATGGAATCTGCATCTTTGATGTCTCCTGCACTGGCAGGCAGTTTCTTTACCACTAGCATCACCCTAGGAGCTCAAAATAAAAATTTGGGGGAGATAAAAACATTCAGTCCATAACAGACAGTAAAGCTAAAGTTCAACTAAACCGGGAATCATATTCAAAAACTTTTGCCTGCACACATCTTCCTTGTGTGTTTCCGGTCTTTTAAGGACCCTTCAGACATCCACACCCTCTGTCCCCAGACCTGCACCTCCACCGGCTGCTTTCAGCCACATCTTCATTCCTCCAGGCGGCTCCAGTTCTTCCCTTCCTGCCTTCCTCATCAAACTGCCAGTTATCACCCTGATCAGAAAAGGGGCAGCATGCATGATCAAAGGGGTGATCAAGCTGCATTTTGTGTCATTCCTTGGCAACATTCCTCCTCCTTATTCTTCATGTGCATCTCTGCAACCTGTCTTGCATGGTTCTGACTGATCTACTCTCTCTGGCTCATCAAAGATAAGACTCTGCACAGTTCCCAAAGCCTTAGCAGCCCGGGATAAGAACTGCATTATGGCTTACATGGATAAAATGCCTTATAACTTATAATGCTTTCATCTATACCAATTTGTATGATCCTCACTTTTATAAGATATTTGCCTCGATGACACAGATCAAGAAATTAACATTAAAGAGTTGAGTCCCTTGCCTGAAGACCATGGAAAGTAAATAGTGTATCCAGGAGCCAACTCAAGTCCTCCCAACCTCATCTCCAGGGCCCTTCCAGGACATCAGAAATACCTCAGAGAACAGCATCATGAGGTCAGCCAAATGTGGTTTCCAAAGCTTTCTTCACAAGCTGTAATCATGATAAAATAAACTTTTTGTTGTCCAATTATTCTAAAATGGTTCAGCAATAAAGAATCTGACTGCAATGCAGGAGATGTGGAGACACCAGTTCTGTATCCCGTGGAACAGGAAATGGCAACCCACTCCAGTGTTCTTGCCTGGGAAAACCCATGGACAGAGGAGCCTGTGGGCTACAGTCTATGGGGTCGCAAAAGGGTCAGCATGACTGAGCAACTAAAAAGCAACAACGCCTAGCACACAATTTATTATCTATAAATATAATAATAATAATCATGGGGACTTCCCTGGTGACTCAGTCAGTAAAGAATCTGCCTGCCAATGCAGGAGATGCAGGTTCGACTCATATTCCAAAATGCTTTTTTAAACATAAAAACTAGCAAATTTTAATAACTGAAATTCTATAAAGGAATGTGTATGTGCTAAGCCACTTCAATCGTGTCCAACTCTTTGGGAACCTATAGACTGTAGCCTTCCAGGCTCCTCTGTCCATGGGATCCTCCAAGCAAGAACACTGGAATGGGTAGCCATTCCCTTTTCCAGGGGATCTTCCCAACCCAGGGATCGAACCCAGGTATCCTGCATAACAGGTAGATTAAGGATAGACCTAATGGAAGCAGAAGAGATTAATAACAGGTGGCAAGAATACACAGAAGAACTATACAAAAAACATCTTAATGACCCGGATAACAGTGATGGTATGGTCACTCTCCTAGAGCCAGACATCCAGGAGTGTGAAGTCAAGTGGCTTTATGAAGCAATACTATGAACAAAGCTAGTGGAGGTGATGAAATTTCAGCTGAACTGTTTCAAATCCTAAATGATGATGATGTTAAAGTGCTGCACTCAATATGCCAGCAAATTTGAAAAACTTAGCAGTGGCTATAGGACTGGAAAAGGTCAGTTTTCATTCCAATCTCAGAGAAAGGCAATGCCAAAGGATGTTCAAACTACTGTACAGTTGTGCTCATTTCACATGCTAACAAGTTAATGCTCAAAATCCTTCAAGCTAGGCTTCAGAAGTATGCTAACCAAGAACTTCCAGATGTACAACTTGGGCTTAGAAGAGGCAGAGGAACCAGAGATCAAATTGCCAACATCCATTGGATCATGGAAAGAGCAAGAGAATTCCAGAAAAATATCTACTTCTGCTTTATTGACTGTACTAAAGCCTTTGAGAAACCTGTATGCAGGTCAGGAAGCAACAGTTAGAACTGGACATGGAACAACAGACTAGTTCCAAATAGGAAAAGGAGTGCGTCAAGGCTGTGTATTGTCACCCTGCTTATTTAACTTATATGCAGAGTACATCATGAGAAATGCTGGGCTGGAAGAAGCACAAGCAGGTATCAAGATTGCCGGGAGAAATATCAATAGCCTCAGATATGCAGATGACACCACCCTTATGGCAGAAAGTGAAGAAGAACTAAAGAGCCTCTTGATAAAAGTGAAGGAGGAGAGTGAAAGAGTTGGCTTGAAGCTCAACTATCAGAAAACTAAGATCATGGCATCCGTCCCATCACTTTATGGCAAATAGATGGGGAAACAGTGGAAACAGTGTTAGATTTTATTTTGGGGGGCTCCAAAATCACTGCAGATGGTGATTGCAGCCATGAAATTAAAAGACACTTACTCCTTGGGAGGAAAGTTATGACCATTGGGGGAAGGAGGAGAAGGGGATGACAGAGGATGAGATGGCTGGATGGCATCACCGACTCGATAGACATGGGTTTGGGTAGACTCTGGGAGTTGGTGATGGACAGGGAGGCCTGGCGTGCTGCGATTCATGGGTCGCAAAGAGTTGGACATGACTGAGCAACTGAACTGGAACTGGAACTGGAAAGCCTTTGACTGTGTGGATCACAAACAAACTCAATGGATATGCGTTTGAACAAACTGTGGGAGATGGCGTGGTGCAGTCCTCGGGGTCGCAAAGAGTCAGACACGACTTGTTGAACAAGAACAATGAGCTGCCACCACAGGCTTCTCTCAGTTTCACTCTTTCCATCCAGCTGCCTCTGAGGAGGAAACATTTGTTTTTTTAAAACTCCTAGTAGGTTCCCAGCATTAAGCTATATCCCACATGCGAATCATAGGATATCAATCAAGGGAATGCATTCTGAAACTGAACAAACCTCAGTCCTAAACCTGACTGTGCCACTTAACCACGTGACCTTGAGTTTATTAATTTTCCTTTCCAAGCCTCAGTTTCCCCATTTGTTAAACCAGAATAAAAGCAATAGCTAGAATGATTGTGAGGATTAAACTGACTCGTGTCAAGCCCACAGTACACTCTCCGCCACGTGGTAAGTACTGCCTGTCATCATTATTGTTGTTACCGATTATTATTCAAAGATAAGCAAGACGGTTCCTACCTCAGAAGACTCATGACATAATGGGAGAATGAAGCAGGCTTAAATAATGCTAGGGCATGAAGATTTCGGAAAGTAAATGGAACAGGGACATAGATTTCCGTCCCATAGCTCTCTCTCTACTAATTCCCAAATGTCATAACTCTCTTGCCCTAAGACTTGGCAAAATCCTCACTGATTTAAACCCCAGTACCTTTTTCCCTGGAAAATAAAAATTTTAATGCATGAATGTATGTCTGCAGAAATGGTAAGCATATGGGGTAAAAATTCAAAGCAAAAAAAAAAAAAGTATAACAGTTTAGGACTCCAGCTTGATGTACTGTTGCAATTCACAGCCTTGTCAGTCTGTTTTATAACACCATTGCTCAAATTTGTGACAAAGTCCCAGTCCTGGAATCCTAGAATGAAGAAATTTGGCATGAGGTAGACTTGTTTACAGTCTCTTCTTGTGAATATTTCCATTTAGAAATGTCTTTAGCTGGTGTTTCTGGTATAGGCACCCCTGATTATAAGCAGGAAGGTAAAAATACCGAATCTCAAGGCAGAGTGGGGTGGAAGTTAAGTTGGGTCTGAGATAATCTCCCTATGCCCCTCCCACTTGCCCACCTTTTGGAGATGTTCCTTACAGAGATGTAAAGCCAGCACAGCTGGTTTACCAGGCATACTTGTATTTTCTGTTATTTACCAAATACTTCTCAAGGACCAGGAGCTTCTTCAGATAATTCATAATGAGTTAATATAATTCATTAGCCCTCATAACAATCTTATCAGATGGAAGCTTTTATTGTTCTTAATTTACACATGTGGAAACTGAGACACAAAGAAATTAAGAGACACAAAGAGACACATGTGGAAACTGAGACACAAAGAAATTAACCCTAGGGCACAGAGACGGTCAATGATGCGGCTTGAATTATAAACCTAGGCAGACTCTGAAACTCATATTTTAACTTCTGTGTTGTTATTGTTGTGTTGAATCACTAAGTCATTTCTGACTCTTTGCAACCCCATGGACTGCAACATGCCAGTCTTTCCTGTCCTTCAGTATCTCCCAGAATTTGCTCAAACTCATGGCCACTGAGTCAGTGATGCTATCTAATCATCTCATCCTCTGCCACTCTTTTCTCGTTTTTCCTTCAATCTTTCCCAGCATCAGAGTCTTTTCGAATGAGTCAACCCTTAGCCTCGGGTGGCCAAGGTATTAACCTCTATGCCAGTGTTTATTTGTGGGGTGTTGGTATTGCTGGTTTTTCACCTATGACCACGTGCTATTTATGAAACTAGTGTTAGAAGTACACTGACTGTGGATGTGATTCAGGTCTCTCTGGGGACGCCTGGCCTATATAATTTGAAAGCATTAATGTTCCATCTCAAGAGTTAAACTTAATTCTGGCATATTGGCTTATAAGGATTAAACCTTTCCTACTGAGATACTGATAGATTTATACAGTTCAGTTTTACAATAACATGAGTTCTAATGCAATTAGGTGGTCTTCATTTTTACTAGGTTTGTGATTTGTGATCTTAAATTATAATTGTGTGGATATGGGGACAAACAGGGAATACCAGATATTGAACATATGGCTTCTTTTCAAAACAATTTAAATTGGAAGTCTATATAATTTTTCATTTCTAAAATCCCTCTTTCACACTCAAATTGCAGAGCCAAATTCTACTTTCAATAAAGTGATAGATGGATAGATATGACAATTCAGCTGTTTTTAATATTTGTGTTAGAAGGGAAAGCAGTATATTCATTTAATGCCCTCCTTTTCCTGCCACCGTGAGATAACCTGAATACCTGAATTCAATTCAGCAATTAAGAAGCACTGCATCTCTAGCATGTGCTGGAAAATATGACCACTGCATGGCCATGGACTAGCATAAGTAGGTATTCAAAACATAACTGATAAGTGGTCTCACAGATTCAAAGATGAATATGATTCTTCCCTGCCCTCCAGTAGCTTATGATCCACTAAATCAGTCCTAAAGACCAACAACTAAAATGCAATGTGATGGATTTTGAGAACATACATACATGAGCACTATAAAAGAGTATTGGTGTTAGTAATATTATATATATACACATATATTAATAAAAACATGATAATCTCCCCTATTCCTATCTTTAATCTTAGCATCCTAAAGTATTTTTAATAATAAAAGTTCAGTATACTTCAATATATAGAGTTTATTTTTTCTAATAATAAAAGAAGGGTATGCTATACATACTTTGGAATTCCACAAATATCATGTGTATACCTCCAGGCCAATGAAATGCATGTAATCTTTTTTTAAAAAGTACATTATGTTGTATGTAGTGAATATATCATAATGCATTGAATGATAAATTCTAGACAATCAGGTTGTAGCCTTGACTACTTTTATTTTATTATGTTTGTTTTGTCTTTAAATATCCTCACCCATCTATTTTTAGTTGCAAGTGCTGTTTACTTGTTTTAATCAGCTTTACTGAGGTATAGTTTATAATCAATGAAATTCGACTGCTTTAAGTACACATATCAATGTTTTAACAATAGTATACAAAATATGTACTGTCACGTAAAAACCAAAACCAGGAAAATGTAGAACACATCACCCTCAAGAAGCTTCCTACGCCCCTTCGCAGTCTGAGCCCTCCACAATTGCTGACCTGCTTCTTACTTGTGATTATAGTTTGTGCCATTTCTTCTTCCATTTAGCTTTTAGAAATAACAAACTAGATGATCTCCAAAAAATGTTCTTTTAATCTGTGGCTTGCCTATTCATGGTCTTAGTGTCCTTTGAAGAGCAGAAGTTTATAATTTTGAAGAAATACAATTCATTAATTTTTCTTTTATGATTTGTGATATTTGTGTCTAATCTAACAAATCTTTACCTAAAACAAGTTCACAAATGTCTTCCTTTTTAAGGCATGTAATTTTAGCTCTTAGGTTTAGATCTCTTATACATTTTGAGTTGGCTTTTAGGTATGGAGTGAGGTAAGGGCTGAGTTTTATTTTTAACAATATGGATATCCACTTATTACAGAACAACTTATTGAGGAGACTGTTATTTCCTGCATTAAATCACTTAGGTGCTTTTGTCAAAAATCACTGCATCACCTGGGAAGCCAAAGCCCTCACAATACGTCACGTCATCCCTTACCCCACCTCCCTCTCCCTCCAGCTGCTGTCTCAGGCTGTCACCCAGTCAGGTGTGCATTGGATCCCTCTCCTTTCACACTTGAAACACCACCAGTGAATTCTCTTTTTTTTCCAAGAGAAACTCTGCCACCTGTTTTATAGTAACATGTTTGTCATTTCTAATACAAAATAATGGGATGTAACTTTATAAATGCAACTTAGGACTGATACCCTAAGGACTGTGCCAAGATGCATAGAAGTATCTGACAAAAGCAAAACAAATTTTTTTTTAATCCACTGAATATGTATAAATGTGTCTATTTTGGGGCTCTACTTATACCAATATTATATTCAATTACTGTGGCTTTGTCTTTAATTCAGGTGATATAAGAGTTCCAACTTTGTTTTTCTGCAAGATTATTTTGCTATTCTACTTCCTTTGCACTCCTATATAATTTTGGAATCAATTTCTCCAATTTTATTTTTTTAAGTCTATTGGAATTTGATTGGAGTTACATTGAATTTAAAGATCAATTTGAAAAGAACTGACATCCTAAGAGTATTGTCTTCCAGTCCATGGTATGCTTCTCCATTTATTTAGATCTTTAAATTATTTTAGGAAGATTTATAGTTTTCAGCGTCCAAGGCTTGCACATGTTTTGTTAAATGTATTCGAGAATTTTATGTTGTTTACGTTCTTGCAAATATGTTTAAATTTCAATTTCTAAACACTTGCTGCTTGTATGTAAAAATACAATTGGTTTTTGAATATTGACCTTGAGTCCTACAACCATGCTAAATTCAATTAGAGTTTCTTTTTGTAGATTTCTTGGGATTTTTCACAGCGTTAGTTTTTCCTTTCCAATCTGTGTGCATTTTTTTCTTGCCTTACTGGACTGATTAGGACTGATTAGGACTTTTCCCAATAGAAACAGTGACTATGGGCATCCTAGCTTTATATCTCATCTTAAGAGGACAGCATTAAGAATTTCACCATTAGTATGAGGCCTGCAGGTTTCTTTTTTTCACAGATATCTTTTATTATGTTGAAAAAGTTTCTCACAATTCCTTGTTTGCTACAATTTTTTTTAAAAAGTCATGAATGGGTATTGAATTTTATCAAATGCCTTTTCCTACTCTATTGAAATTAAAGCTTTAACAAAATGTTAATCTGTTAGTATAGTGAATTATACCCTGGTCAATCAGTTGGTAAAGAATCTGCCTGCAATGCAGGAGACCCTGGTTTGATTCCTGGGTCGGGAAGATCTGCTGGAGAAGGGAAAGGCTACCCACTCCAGTATTCGGCCTGGAGAATTCCATGGACTGTATAGTCCACGGGGTAGCAGAGTCAGACATGACTGAGTGACTTTCACTTTCACTTTCATAGTGAATTATATTGATTGGTTTCCAAATATTAAACTATTTGGAAATTTTTTAGAATAAATCTCCATTGATCATGATACATTATTTTATATAATTTATGTAGTGCTGGATTTGATTATATTGGTCTCTAGTTTCTTCTCTTGTGATGCCTTCTTTGTCTAGTTTTAATATACCGACTTCATGAAGTGAATTGAAAACTGTTCCCACCTCTTCTGTAAGAGTTTGAAAAATTGGTATTATTTCTTCCCTGAATGCTTGACAGAATTCATCAATGAAACCACTAGGGCTGGAGTTTAACTTTGGGAAAGTTTTAAAATATAAATGTTATTTAATATAATAGATACAGGGTTATTCAGATTACCTGTTTTTCTCCTTCAGTATGCTTGGTGGTTTGTCTTTTTCAAGATAATCCATTTTGTGTAAGTTATCAAATTAACTGCCATACTTTTCATTTGTTATTCTTTAACGTTTATAGAATCCACAGTGATGTCCCTGTTTTAATTCTTAAGGTTGGTAATTTCTGTCCTCTCTTTTTTTCTGGATTAGTCTAGCTTAATTAAGTTTTATCAATTATATTGATTTTTTTCAAAGAATCAACTTTTGATTTCACTTATTTTCTCTATTTATCTAATTCTATTTCGTTATTTTCGGACTTTCCTGGTGGCTCAGATGATAAACAATCCACCTTCATTGCAGGAGACCCGGGTTTGATCCCTAGGTCAGGAGGATACCCTGGGGAAGGTAATGGCTACCCACTCTAATATTTTTGTCTGGAAAATTCCACGGACAGAGGAGCCTGACAGGCTCACTGGTGGGTCCCAGTCCATGGAGTCACAAAGAGTTGGATACAGCTGAGCCACTAAGCAAGCACATGTCTCATTATCTTGTATTTATCGCTATTATTTCCTTTCTTCTGCTTACTTTGGGTTATTGCGTGTGTGTGTGTGTGTGTATCCATGTGTTTCTAATTCCGTATAGTTAGTTTGGATTTTTTTAAGACTTTTATAAATCTCTTCTAATATAAATGTTCCATGTTATAAATTTCACACAAATTTGACAACTCTGTTGCACAAATTTTGATATCTTATATTTTCATTTCAGCTCAGTTTAAAATGTTGTTTTGTTTTCTCTTGTAATTCATTTTCAGTCAGGTATTTAAAAGTATGTTATTTAATTTCCAAACAGTTAGTGGTATTCCTGATGTTTTTCTTTTGTTGATTTTTAATTTAATTCCTTTTTATCATAGAACATAATCTATGATTTCAAACTTTTCAAATTTATTAATGAGTTACGTTATGATCCACCATATGCTTTTCCTTAACAGAACTAATCTCTACAAAGCAAGTTTGCTATGTAAAAGAATATGTTCATTTTTATTTCAAATAGATATTGCCTACTTTCCATAAAAACACAATTTGTAATGCCATTTTCCATATTGCCTTTATTGTAATATGTTATCAAATTACATTTTCCCATATATTTAGTAAAATACAGTATTTAAAATTTTTTTTGCATCTACCAGTGAAGTTGAGGAATTTTTTTAGAAATTAGTATGCATTTACATTTGTTTATGACTTGCTTGTCAATGTTCTTTATCCAGTGCTGTCTTTTAAACATAAAATTTCAAGAATTTTCTTGAGTCTCTTAAATTTGGCACTATTATTTATGGAACTGACACATTTTTACCCTTCATGTTTCTTTTACATAGTAGCTAAAACAAATATATGTACATATATATGTATATACATGGACTTCTCTGGTGGTTCAGATGGCAAAGAATCCGGGGCAATGCAGGAGACCCAGGTTAGATTCCTGGGTCAGGGAGATTCTCTGGAGAAGGAATTGGTAACCTACCCCAGTTTTCTTGCCTGCAGAATTCCATCAACGGAGGAGCCTGGTGGGCTACAGTCCATGGGACTGCAAAAGAACTGGCCATGACTGAGTGGCTAATAGTGTAGTGCGTGTGTGTGTGTGTGTGTGTGTGTGTATGTGCACGCGCACATGCGTGCGTATTTACTACTTACAGAGTGTATATATATTTTTCCTCTAATCCTTAAAACAGCCTTCAAGTGACATATATATTTACTTATGTACCATCAGTATATGCTTGTAACTAGATTTACAGCATTCAAGTTGCAGTTGAAGAAACTGAACTAACGAAGTCATTTGCTGAAGTTTACATAGGAAGCCAACTGATGAGCTGGATTTGGACCTAGATCTGTCTATCCCCAAAACCCATGTCTTTATCACTATGACATGCAGCCTCTCTTAACTAAAGAAAAAGTTCAGATTGCCAGTGGCTTTTTTTGTTACTACTATATTTGTAATTGTATGCTAAAAGACAATAATGAGGCATTTATACATAAATGTTGAAGCTATTTTACCATAGGAATCATGAAATTCTACAATCAAGAAGTAAAGTCATCTGATCTCAAGTATTCAGAGCCAAATTCAATCCTCCTATCACTACCCAAAGATCATACCTAGTCTGTCCCACCCGTAGTGTTCACTGTCTCTTTCTGTGGACTCAAATTCTTACTAATCACTATGCCAGTTCCTTTCTTTCTCATGCTAACTATAGTTTTAATGGGAAAATACCAGAGAGTTATCTATACAAGGTCAAGGTCCAAGAGCCTGGACTGATTCATGAAACATGCAACCACAGTTTCCACTGCAGGCCACGATCTGTATGCATTTAGATGAGCCTCGGGAGTTGGAGAGTTGAGGAATCCCATTTGGCAGAATGGCAATAAGTAGCCTTTCAAAATGCTTTACGTGCAATCATTATTATCTTAAATTCTGGAAACAGAGTGAGTGAAAGAGATGCTTTTCCCATTATCCTTATTATCTCCATAAAAGCAATTTGTGCTGGGTTGTCATTTTAGAAAATTGTGCGTTTCAAATACATCTGGCCACTGCTATGCTTCCTTCATTATGTAATGGCAGCTGACCTCCGCTCACACTGACATCCTTCTAATGACACTCAGTCTACCTCATTAACACGGGCTTAGGATGATATACTTACAGCCTCTCTGGTTGTTTGGGTCTCTCCAGATAATTAATCCTAGTTAAGAAGTTTATCTCTTCCCTCAAGTTGTTGCTATCAGTTAGAGTACTTAATAGTTTTGACCAAAAAAAAGGAAACCACATCATTCTTGACTCTACAGAGCAAACAAAAATAATATGACTTTGTCCTGTTAAGATCTGGTGAGTGATAGTATCCAGACTCTAAGGGTTTCTCAACTGTGAATCAATGCCAGGCACTATTCTAGGCTCTAGGACACATCAGCGAATAAAAAAACAATGAAAAAAAATTCCTACATGGAGCTAATATTCTAAAGCGAAAAATATATGTACCTGATTTTATTATGCTCCACTTTCTTGCACCTCACAGACATTGTGTTTTTTGCAAGTTGAAGTGTTGTGGAAGCCGTGCATCGAGCAAGTCTATCAGCATTATTTTTCCAACAGTATTTGCTCATTTCATGCCTTTGGTCCCATTTTAGCAATTTTAAAAATATTTTAAACATCTTTATTGTATTTGTTGTGGTGACCTGTGATCAGTAATCTTTGATATTACTATTGTAATCGTTTTGGGGCACCACAAGCCACACCCATATAAGACAGCAAATATAATCAACAAATGTATGTGCTCGGATTTCTTCACCAACCAGGTATTTTCTCATCTCTTTCCCTCTCCTTGGGCCTCCCCACTCCCTAAAACAAAACAATATTAAAATTAGGGCAATTAATAACCTTACAATGGCCTCTAAGTGTTAAAGGAAAAGTCATACATTGCTCACTTTAAATCAAAAGTTGGAAATGATTAATTTTACTGAGAAAGGCATGATGAAAGCCAAGATGGGCTGAAAGCTAGGCCTCTTACTGCAAACAGGATGATAAGATTGTGAAACAGCCTTATTGCTAGTATGAAGAAAGTTTTACTGGTCTGGAGAGATGGTAAAACCAACTACAACATTCCCTTAAGACAATGCCTAATAAAGAGCAAGGTCCTAACTCTTCAATTCTATGAAAATAGAGGAAACTGCAGAAGAAAAATCTGAAATTATCAGAGGTTGGCTCATGAAGGTTAAGGAAAGCAACTGTCTCTGTAACATAATAGCGCAAGGCGAAACAGGAAGTGCTAATGTATAGGCTGCTGCAAGTTATCCAGAAGATCTAGCTAAGATCATTAATAAAGATGACTATACGAAACAAAAGATTTTAAAATCAGCTTTCTATTGGAAGAAGATTCCATCTAGACTTTCATAGCTAGAGAGAAGTCAATACCTGGTTTCAAAGCTTCAAAGGACAAAATGACCCTCTTGCTACGGGCTAAGGCAGCTGGTGACTTTAAGTTGAAGTCAATACTCATTTACAGAATTATACTAGATCTACTCTGTCTATGCTTTACAGATGTAACAAGAAAGGCTGGATGACAGTACTTCTGTTTGCAACATGGTTTACTAATTATTTTAAGCCACTGTTGAGAACTACTACTTAGAAAAAAGATTCCTTTCAAAATATTACTGTCCACTGAAAATGTACCTGGTCACCCAAAACTCTGATGGAGATATATAACAAGATTAATGTTGTTTCCATGCCTGCTAACACAATATCCATTCTGTAACCCATGTATCAAGGAGTAATTTTGACTTTCACATCTTGTTGTTTAAGAAATACAGTTCATAAAGCTATAGCTGCCATAAATAACGATTCTTCTGATGGATCTGAGTAGAGTCAATTGAAAACCTTCTGGAAAGAATTCATCCTTCTAGATGCCATTAAGAACATTCATGATTCATGGGAAGAGGTCAAAGTATCAACGTTAGCAGCTGTTGAAAGAAGTTGATTTCAACCCACATGGATGACTTTGAGGGGCTCAAGACTTCAGTGGAGGAAGTCACTGCAGATGTGATAGAAATAGCAACAGATCTAGAAATGAAGCCTGAAGATGTGACTGAATTGCTGCCATCTTATGATAAAGTTTTAATGAATGAAGAGTTGCTTCTCATGAATGAGTAAAGAAAGTGGTTTCCTGAGATGATATCTACTCCTAGAGAAGATGCCATGAAGATTGTTGAAATGAAAGAAAGGATTTAGGCTATTACATAAACTTAGTTAATAAGGCAGCAGCAAGATTTGAAAGGACTAACTCCAATTTTGTAAGAAGTTCTGGTGATTAAGTTGCTAAGTCATGTCTGACTCTTGTGACCCCATGGACTATATCCCACCAGGCTCCTCTGTCCATGGGATTTTCCAGGCAAGAATACTGGGGTGGGTTGCCATTTCCTTCTCCAGGTGATTTTCCTGACCCAGGGATTGAACCCATGTCTTCTGCAGTGCAGACAGATTCTTTATCAACTGAGAGACCAGGGAAGCTGGGTAAAATGCTATCAAACTGCATTGCATGCTACAGAGAAATCACTCATGAAAAGAAGAGTTAATCAATGTGGCCAACTCACCTGCTGGAGAGATAAGAGATTCAGATTTGATCCCTGGGTCAGGAAGATCCCCTGGAGGAGGGAATGGCAACTCACTCTAATATTCTTCCCTGGAGAAACCTATGGACAGAGGAGCCAGGCAGGCTACAGTCCTTAGGGTCACAAAGAGCTAAACACAACCAAAGTGTCTTAGTGTGCGTGCAACTTCACTGTTGTCTTAAGAAAATGTCTCAGCCACTCCGACCATCAGTAACAACCACCCTGATCAGTCAGCAGCTATCAACATGGAAGAAAGACCTTCCACCAGCAAAAAGACCATGCCTCCCTGAAGGCTCAGATTATGTTCAGCATTTTTTAACAACAAATTATTTTTAAATTAAGGTATACACATTTTTAGACATAATGCTACTGCACACTTAATAGATGGAGGATAGTGTAAACATAACTTTTACATACACTGGGAGACAAAAAATTGTGTGACTTGCTTTATTGTGGTGATCTAGAACCAAACTCACAGTTTCTCTGAGGTATGCCTATGAATATGTCCATTAAAAAGATATGGCTCCCAGCTCTGTCATTTACAAGCTGTAAGTGGTTGTAAGTTACATAAGCTGCAAGTTACATAAACTCTCATTTTTCTCATCAGGGTAGTGATTATAGGTAAGGTGGTTATAAAGGTGGAAAGAGATAATATATGTAAAGTGTTTTAACACAAGGCCTAGAACATAAGCCCTTAATATAAGTGAGATTTTTTTTATTATTATTATTATTACATTTCTGTTCACTGCTATTTTCATAGACATTGTACACACTATTTTTAAAAATATATTTTATACAATCTCAATCTAATCAGTCAGATGTCCACAGTCTAATTCTCTGTTGAATTATATCTGATGAAATTCTAGCCATGCTCCCCCCCCCCCATATTATCTCTACTCAACCACACAGTATTTTATTTTGTTTATGTCCTTGTTAAGTTAAAATGGATCAGATATATTCTCCCAAATCCAATTTGTTCAGCTCAAAGTTAACTTTCCTGTGCATATAATGCAGGTCCCACAAGAGAAGGATGTTAATGTCGTGGATGATTCATAGAGATGGAAGCAGTCATGAGAATCAACATCACCATGAAAGCTCTTGCAGACAAATAGTCAAATGCATCACAAGGCAGATGCTAAGGGGCCAATCAGCTCAGAAACACTGATTCTGTCACTTACACTCCTTAGAGGAAATGAATGGTAAAAGAAAGGAACAATAACAAAAAGCTTTTATTTAAAACACTATGCAAGTATGGGTAGGGGAGACATGGGATGGTCTTAGAGCATTCAAATGGAATTAATAGATCTGCACTTCTAGTCATCCCTCTGTTCCAACCCTGATGCATGACACTGAGAAAGTCAGACATTCTCTCCACGCTTACCCGTAAAATCAGGCCAGGCCATCCTAAGCTTCCTTGTTGCTTCTAAATTGCTGTTAATCTCTGCTGCACAGTTATTTTTGAATGAGAAACCTATAAGAATAGAATTTTTAAAGATAATTTCCTTTTGTCTTCATCAGTAATATGGGGAAAATAAGACTTACATGACAGGATTGCTATGAAGGTCAAATTGGAAAGTGCGTGTAGAGCACTTACTATGATGTCTGAAATACTGTAGGTTCCCGATGTGATGTTGCGTCTTGTCATGATGATCCTGACAACATGAAATAACCAAATGAAAAACAGCATGTCTTTAAAACGAACTACTCAAAGACATTGGAAAAGACCCTGATGCTGGGAGGGATTGGGGGCAGGAGGAGAAGGGGACGACAGAGGATGAGATGGCTGGATGGCATCACCGACTCAATGGACATGAGTTTGAGTGAACTCCTAGAGTTGGTGATGGACAGTGAGGCCTGGCGTGCTGCGACTCATGGGGTCACAAAGAGTCAGACACAACTGAGCAACTGAACTGAATTGAACTGAACCCAAAGACAGAAGTGACTAAAGGAATGTAGAAACAAAATTAAAATGCCTGGGTAGAGAGATTATGAATACTGCTGGTTCATTTTTCTATTTGAGAGACAACATAAGGTAATGATTTGACTCATGGCTTTTCTTGACACTGAAACCAGCTCTTTCACCAACTGTGGGACTTTTAAACAAGTTTTATATCCTCTCTGTAAATGAAGATGCAATGAGACTTACTTCCTTATTAAGATGCGAGCTTATATGTCCAAGGCACATGTGAAGCACAATTTAAGTGCTTGTTAATTAAAATACTTTCCAAATCTGCAGTCATGAGGACATGCGCACTCCTAGCAAAGGACAAAAGAGTAAAGGAAAGATGTATCCATTGAATGCAGAGTTCCAGAGAATCTCAAGGAGAGATAAGACAGCCTTTCTCGGTGAGCAATGCAAAGAAATAGAGGGAAACAATACAATGGGAAAGACTAGAAGTGTCTTCAAGAAAATTAGAGATACCAAGGGAACATGTCATGCAAAGATGGGCACAATAAAAGACAGAAATGGTAAGGACATAAGAGAAGAGAAGATATTAAGAAGTGGTGGCAAGAATACACAGAAAAACTATACAAAAAAGATCTTAATGACCCAGATAACCACAATGGTGTGATCACTCCCCTAGAGCCAGACATCCTGGAATGTGAAGTCAAGTGGGCCTTAGAAAGCATCAATACAAACAAAGCTAGTGGAGGTGATGGAATTTCGGCTGAACTATTTCAAATCCTAAAGATGGTGCTGTGAAAGTGCTGCACTCAATATGTCAGCAAATTTGGAAAACTCAGCAGTGGCCACAGGACTGGAAAAGGTCAGTTTTCATTCCAATCCCAAAGAAAAGCAATGCTAAAGAAATGTTCAAACTACTGTACAATTGCACTCATCTCACGCGTTAGCAAAGTAATGCTCAAAATTCTCCAAGCTAGGCTTCTACAGTACATGAACCGATAATTCCAGATGCTCAAACTGGATTTAGAAAAGACAGAGGAGCCAGAGATCAACTTGCCAACATCTGTTGGATCATAGAAAAAGCAAGAGAATTCCAGAAAAACATCTATTTCTTCTTCATTGACTATGCCAAAGCCTTTGACTGTGTGGATCACAACACACTGTGGAAAATTCTTCAAGAGATGGGAATACCAGACCACCTTAACTGCCTCCTGAGAAATCTGTATGCAGGTCAAGAGGCAACAGTTATAACTGGACATGGAACTGGGACTGGTTTCAAATTGGGAAAGGAGTACGTCAAGGCTGTATATTGTCACCATGTTTATTTAACTTATAAGGCAGATACATCATGCAAAATTCTGGGCAGGATGAAGCACAAGCTGGATTCAAGATTGCGGGAAAAATATCCATAGCCTCAGTTATGCAGATGGCATCACCCTTATGGAAGAAAGTGAAGAGGAACTAAAGAGTCTCTTGATGAAAGTGAAAGAGGAGAGTGAAAAAGTTGGCTTAAAACTCAACATTCAAAAAACAAAGCTCATGGCATCCAGTCCCATCACTTCATGGCAAATAGATGGGGAAACAATGGAAACAGTGAGAGACTTAATTTTCTTGGGCTCCAAAATCACTGCAGATGATGACTACAGCAATGAAATTAAAAAAAGCTTGCTCCTTGGAAGAGAAGCTATGGCCAACATAGGCAGCATATTAAAAAGCAGAGACATTACTTTGCCAACAAAGGTCTGTCTAGTCAAAACTATGGTTTTTCCTGTAGTCATGTATGGATGTGAGAGTCAGACCATAAAGAAAGCTGGGCGCTGAAGAATCAATGCTTTTGAACTGTGATGTTGGAAAAGACTCTTAAGAATCCCTTGGACAGCAAGGAGGTCAAACCAGTTAATCATAAAGGAAATCAGTCCTGAATATTCATTGGAAGGACTGATGACGAAGCTGAAACTCCAATACTTCGGCTACCTGATGTGAAGAATTGACTCACTGGAAAAGACCCTGATGCTGGGAAAGATTGAAGGCAGGAGGAAAAGGGGATGACAGAAGATGAGATGGTTGGATGGCATCATGGACTTGATGGACATGAGTTTGATAAAGCTCCGAGAGTTGGTGATGGACAGGGAAGCCTGGCAGGCTGCAGTCTAGTAGTAGTGGTAGTGAAAGTTGCTCAGTCGTGTCCGACTCTTTGTGACCCCCATGGACTATACAGTCCATGGAATTCTCCAGGCCAGAATACTGGAGTGGGTAGCCTTTCCCTTCTCCAGGGGATCTTCCCAACCCAGGGATTGAACTCAGGTCTCTCATATTGCAGGCGGATTCTTTACCAGCTGAGCCACAAAGGAAGCCCAAGAATACTGGAGTGGGCAGCCTATCCCTTCTCCAGCAGATCGTCCCAACCCAGGAACTGAACTGCAATCTCCTGCATTGCACGCAGATTCTTTACCAACTGAGCTATCAGGGAAGCCCATGCGGCAGTCTATGGGATCACAAAGAGTCAGACACGATTGAGCAACTAAGCGGAACTGAACTGATAATGGAAAGGAAGGAATATTATTTTTATAAAGAAATGATTATTGCCCCTAATTTAGTATTGTTTTTCCCATGCTAGACTCTGTTGGAAGAACTTTATGTGGATCAACTAACGCTCACAATAATCCTGGGGAACGGGTACTATCATCATCAGAGGTGAGAAGCATCCAGAAGGAGACAGTCCCGGTGTCCTCAGGGTCACCAGGGCACAAGGTTGGATCTGCTCATTCCTGGATGTCTCCCCTGGTTTTCTGGCCTCTGCAGATAGCATATCTTGGATCTCAGTTGCCCAGAAGCTGAGCTGCTCTGGGTGAACTGGGACAAAATTAGTCTCACCTTCTTGTCCTTTTCTCTTCTTGGTGCCTGCTGAGGGATCCAATTCACATGCTCCTCTTGCTTTTCCTCTTATCAAAACTAACTCTCTTTTCAGGTTCTCACGTTAAGACAAGTGACAGGCTGATAGTCCAAAGACTTGGTTTGAGACCTGGTTCTATCTTAAATGCTGTGCATTTTGGATAAGTTACTGGATGCCTTAGAGTCTGAAATTCATGTGTAAATTTTAGTCCACTCAGAGTTTCTGAGAATTTTTGTCGGAGAGAGGGGAGAGAGGAAGACTGGTATGCATTAAGACAATGAATGCATGTTGTCTCAGAAAACTGAGAGGAGGACACTGGTTAAATCGCCAGCGTTCACTCTATACCTCTGGGCTAGACTTGGAATGGCAAACACCACCTGAAATCACCAACTTCCATCTCCTGTGGTGTTATACGTCAGTATAGGGAAATGTACTTCTAAGGGTCACAAAGGTTCTAAAATTCAAGGTTAGTTTTTGACTGTTGATTTCCTCTAGTTAGGTGCAATGATTTTCATTAGGCAGAGTACCTAGTGATTTTCACTGTGATGAAAGCCTGCAGTGGAAATTTTCAGTGTCTTATGCATATTTGCTGCTCCCAAGGAATAAGAGGAAAGAGAAGCCATCTATAGAGGGATGTTTGCTTGCTTTCAATTACTTTTATTACCCAGAATAATCCCAGTTTGAAAGTCTCCAGCCAGAGGACTATCAAATGTGATAATAAAAATGCTTGCAACATTTATTTTCTGCTTTTTCAGAAATTGGCCATTTTGACCCTATTTAAAGCAATATTAGTGCTTTCAGAAAAATGCTACTAGGTGACATGTATGTAATTTGGCCTACCACTTTAAAAATTACTCTAACTTATAGTTTAGGACCTGTTATGTTTATGGCATGACTTTAAAAAAAAGGAATGAATAAAAAGGCTTAGTAGAAAACTACAAAATTATTTTTACCCAAGGCATTTTAAGCTTGAGAAAGTGAAAGAATGCATTTGTTATTTTGACCTTTTACAGACCTATTTGCCTTGCAGGTTGCATTAGTGATTCTCCAACATCTACTAAAATTGCTAGCAGCTATGTGTATGAAGGCATTATTTCTCAGCCATTTCTTTGTCCAGCTCCTTATGAAGGAGACATCCTGTTGTTCTGGTTCAAAATATTAGAATCAATTGGAGTTAATTGTTTTCCATATCACCAGGTAAATATCTACTCGGTATAAAAGGAGAAATGGTTGCATTTTATTGAACAACTCTCCAGATCTGCTGTAAGAGCTGCCTGTATATTATTTATAAATTCCCAACGACTCTGCAATGCAGTTATTATTACCCCCACTTCACAGAGAAGAAAATAGAGGATTGGAGCACCTAAGATGCTTGATTGAGATCACACAGCTAGCAAGTTACAGAACCTGGAGTCAAAGATCAGATTTCTCTTCTTTCTCATTCACCATAACTTACCAAGCCTGTTTAGAGTAAAAAAAGAGAGCCCTGCAAAAAAATGATTGATATGAAATTTCCCAATGGAAAGATGCTTCTACTTATAAGTTTCTCTAGTTAGAGGGCATTGGCAGAATAGAGTTAAAATAATTTGGGCTTTGAAATCTACTAGACCTGGATTCAAAATCGGCTCCAACACTGGACAAGTACGTGGCCTTGGAGAAGTTACCTGATATCTATAACACCACTTAATTAAATTGTGAAGATTAAATAAGATAAATCTCATAAGTACTGAATGCATTATTTATACCTGGTATGGACTTAATAAGTGGTATAGCTCTTTAACCTATTATTATTTTTTTAAAGAACATGATTCCAAACTGCCTAAACATGTATAAGTATTCTAAAGTAGCAGTCTCATAACTTGCCAAGTTCACAATTACTGTAGTTCTTCTGTTTTGTCACTTATCAGCAGGAACATAAACCACCTTTTTACAGGGGATTTGGAGGATTTGTAAGAGGACCCTCTTACAAATCATGCATGTGTGAAAAGAAACAATTCTTTTTTTTTTACCATCAGAAAAATAGAGGCCACTTTCCTTCCTCAGATGCACAAGGTTTCTATTATGTGAAAGCAGATTGAATGCGAGTCCAACAAGATTTGGCATAGGGTCTAATAGGAACTGAAATGGAACTGGGACTCAACATGATTTATCACAGTAATTTTTATAAATACCAAAATGGAAAACTTTGTTGTGCTGGAATGAAAAAGTGAATTGACTGTCCCATTAAGGATCCGTCAGTACTTTTCATAGGTCATTTGAACTGAACCGAAAGAATGTTAAAAGAACTTGAAATGCTGATGTCTATAACTACTAAACGAAATCCGACCAACACCCATAAACATAATAGGATTAGACAGCAGTTGCTTTGAATAGTGGACAAAGTTGCTTTTCTAAAAGATGGTGGAGAACTGTATTTACTGGGTCCAGGAAGAAGTGTCAATTGAATTCACCGAAGAAGTTCATGAGAAGGGAAAGCCTGGCAGAGCTGAGGGTGTACACAGGCCAAGACCAAAGTGCTGTTTGCAGAGAGGGTTCTCCAGGGGGGACTCACCACTCTCTCCCAAATGGAAAAGCCCGTGAAGTTCTGTGCGATGCAGAATTTTCTTTTTCTTTTTTTTAACTCTTTACCCCACTATACTTTCTGGCCAATTTGGAATGTTCTGCTGCATGGAATTTTTAATCTTCTCAGTTCCATATTTTTGTCATAATTAAGTTTTGAAATGCCAATGTTCTCAGGTATATCCCACTAGAATAGTCTTTTACTCATAACTGCTGACTTTAAGAAACTTGATGACATTAGGAAGTAAAATCTGTCTGCATTCTACATAGGCATTTATGTATTTACACGATGTCAGTGAAGCAACATAACTGCAGTGTTCTTCCGGCCAGCTGCTTTGTCAGAATGAGGATGATGCATAGCTCTTCCAAATGCCTTAGTTTACAGGGGACTTTTCATACAAAGAAAGAAGAGAGAGAACATTTTATTGGGTACATATGATGTGTGGGATTCTATACTAAATGTTTTACTCAACCCTCTTCATTATCTGTAAGATAATAATCATCTACATTATTCATTTGAAAAAACCAAGGTTCAGAGAGGTTCAGCAACCTATTCAAAGCACACAGCTAATTAATAGTATATTCTGAGCTGAACTCAGATATTTGAATCTGAGCCCAGACTATTACAGGAAGATAAAAGTACACTGTAAAAGTACACTGGAATGAGAATATTGAAGTCCAGCTAAGGAATTTAGTATTTATTTTGTAAGTGAGAGAAAATTATTCAAGATAATGAGGAAGGAAATGTATGAGTTTTCTGAGCTCTCTCAACCCAAGTCTGAGTGCCTTTCTTTTTTTCTGTATTATCTTCATCTTGTTCATGGAAAACCTATCTTTGCAGTCATCTATACTCTTCTATCTTATGCGGAAACTTCTCTTATTAACTCTGCTTAATAAATTGAGGAAAGGAAGTACAGAGAAGTAAAGGAGTTTGCCTAAGGTCAAAGCTAGGCAGAGAGAGAATTAGAACTCTGGTCTCTCTGGACTCACTCTTAATCACAGAGCATAACTCTGTGCATCTATGTATATAAATACGTACGGTAATAAGTATTTGAATATAGAAACCCACATGAAATTTCAGCTTACTATAAACCCCACTGTAAAAATTTTTTCAAAACACTATATATTTCAGGTAGGGAATATCCAAAGTGCCATGATGACCTATAACATTAGGAGAACAGCAAAAACAAAGGAATTCAAATAACTATTGCAATCACCAAGCTGAAGTCATGGGATACGCAAGATTATTGAACTCTTTCACAAATATCGTTAACAAGAGTGCCTCCGTATTGATGCTGACTCTTCATCATTTTTCTCAGCTAATATCATTGCTGCACAGAATATCATAAAGTTTAGAAATAAAGAAAATAATTGGAGAATGCTCCACAGGAAAAAATAAAGTTCATTTCAAGGAGAAGTGGATTTTTTTCCACTCGTTTTTGTTTCATCATGGCACATTAACTTGATGAAAATTTCCCTTGTGGATATGAGGAATTGTTTTGACCCTATGTACTTGTGTATTTATTTTGATGGCTCTAAATTTAGCAAGGCATTATTGTCATCATTGATCCTAGAGAATTATTCACCTGTTAGTGAGTCAATAGCTGCATGGGTTTATGGTATCATGAGAGATATTGACTGTCAAGTTTATTTACAGTAATTGATAATTTTTAATTGTTCTCTATTCCTATTCCTAAAATAGCTAAGCAAAGATGATCATTTCACAGGGCAAAGAAACTGTGCATATAAGTGAGAGGGGAAAGGGCTTCGGGTTGTGTACTTGAGTAGAAACAGAACATGCCTAAGTCACTTCAGTCGTGTTCAAATCTGTACGACCCCATGGACTGTAGCCCACTAGGCTTCTCTGTCCACAGGATTCTCTAGACAAGAATACTGGAGTGGGTTGCCATGCTTTCCTCCAGGGGCTAAAGGTCCCTAGAATTGTTCTAATGCTGGCAAAACCATAAGCAACCTGCAGGAGCCGAGCAGACTGTTATCTCCCAAGGGAAGTGCGCCCTGAGTGAAGTAGTTCCCTTCCTTCCTTGTTGCTCCATCTTGACTTACCTCCATCACCTTTCACAGTAGATGACCTTCTTCCCCTATAACAGTGGCAGATACAGAGTATGCACTCAATAAGTATGTCAAATTACTGAATTATTTCATGAGGGTGTTTCTGCTTTTTTTTACCATGAGCCTCTTAAGTATAACAATGATGTGTGTTTATGGACTTTGCATGCCAAGAGCATTACTTCCTGCCTGGATCTTCACACATGCTCAGTGGATGTTTTTGAGAAGTAGGATGGGTAAAAGTAAGACTCTGAAGACAGTCAGCCTGTGTTCAAATTCTAGCTCTGCTATTGACTAGCCTTGTAACCTTGGGCAAGTTACTAACTGCTCTGTGCCTCAGTTTCCTCATCTGCAAAAATGAGATAACTGGGAACTTATAAGATAGCTGTGAGAATTCTATGTGCTTTTATATGTAAAAATACATAATTTTTTTTTTCTCCAGTGCAGATGGTCCTTGCAGGTAATGAATTACCTTCAGGTAATGAACCCAGGATTAAATTCTTCCTATCTTGTAATGCCATCATCCTTAATACCTGGTATCTAAGATTCTATGGAAGGGGAAGAAAGAAGATGATGATATCTGGAAATTTTTCTTAGCTCTAGGCCTGGTAACGACAAGCAGCCAGTCTCAGGACTCACCCTAGATGCCAGGGGCCCGGCTAACAGAGCTGTCCTCATACTCCCTGGCGTTAAGTGAACCAGTTTAACATTCGCTCAGGGCTTCCCAGGTGGCGCTAGAATAAAGAACCCACCCCGCAATGCAGGCGACGTGAGGCACTTGGGTTCGATCCTTGGGTCAGGAAGACCAGAAAGACTTAAACAGAGGCTAGCAATCATTTATAAAGGCCAATGCGCTAAAATCCTATACGTAGGCGTCAATAGCTGCGTGGTCTAGTTCCAGTTGTTGAAGTACCACTGTTGTAATTTTAAATTCTGTTGTTTTCTCCATGGCCCTGGAGGTAATTCTGGCACCACTCTGCTGCCACTGATGTTTCCTGTCCACCCGAGGTCACAGACCTGCTGAGGAAAGGCGGGTGACAGACGAGAACGATGCAGCAGATGCGGTGGGGCTGCAGGACCCGGGAGCAGCAGCTGCTCCATGAGGCCCCACAGCAGCGGTCAGCAGGAACCCCATCCCAAACTCGCCCGGGTCTCCCATTTCCCTAATCAAAGCCAAAAGTTCGGCTTTTTATGTGAAATCTTCCAAAACTACTTTAAAACACAGGGTAGGCAAAATATGTGTTTTCCAGTGAAAGAATACACTTTTCAATGAAATATTAAGGTAATATGTTAAGCCTATTACCTTAAAGAAATCTGTGAAAATGATATATTGATGCTATTTAAGAGAGTGAGTGAAAAATGCCTGAGAAAATGGTATGGAAGCAAGACAATAAGGTGTATAAAGAAGGCAGTCAAAGGGTGAAAGCCTATTTTACATGTTTGTCCCCACACCAAGCCCAGAGTATGGGTCTGATTCTGCCACTCCATCCCCAACTGTGTTCTTCCTGACGTGGGAATATGGCCCCTATTACAGGATGGTGCTTAAGTGCCTAGACTCTGGAACCAGTCTACCTAGGCTTAAAGACTACAACTTAACTGGCTGTCAACCCAGTTCCTCCATTAGTAAACTGAGGAAACAAGTGGTACCCATTTCAAAAAATCGCTGAGTGGTGACAATGAGCTAATATGCATAAAATGCTTAGAACACACCTCATGTGTAATAAGTGTTCAATATACCTTAGCCATTACTTTTCTTATTACCTCTGGCTTGTGGGTTCAATTTGAAAATTGACCCAGAGGAATGGGATGGGGGGGGTGGGTGGGAGGGGGGTTCAGGATGGGGAACACATGTACACCCATGGCAGATTCATGTCAATGTATGGCAAAACCAATATTGTAAAGTAATTAGCCTCCAATTTAAAAAAATAACTTTTTTAATAAATAAAATTTTAAAAAAGAAAATTGTGCCTCTAGTTTGCAATTTTTGCTTTAAACCAGAGCAATTGGGATTCGCATCAGAAAGCCCTTAGCAGCCTGTGAAATGACTCATTAGCAAACAGCCTAGCTTCCTGGGAAATGCTGAGCGCCTCTTGCTTTGCTAGGCCCCACCCTCTCCTACCCCCTCTCTCTGCTCCTTGCTCCAATACAGCTTCTACCTGGCTCTTCTCTGTGGTCATGGCTCACATTTTCAACTCTATTCTTACTTTTTGCATTGACAATTTATTTTTCTGCTTTGAACTCAATCTCCCCTAGATAAATTGAGTTCAAAGACCGCCATGTCCCCTGACCTCTCACCCCTTTTGACCATTACTACTGATTACTGGTCTGCCAAGCTGAAACTCTCAGAAGAAATAAGGCTTGAAGATGTTAGGCAATTCACCCAAAGTCATGCAGCCAATAAGGCAAGGAACTAGGGTTTGAACCAGATCCCACGACTATCGTCAGGGATCTCCAACTTTCAACCATACTGCAGTCAATCTCTATTTTGCTGAAGCAGAAATTTGAGCCTCAAACAATGTGAGGGGTAGCTTATGAGAACAAACCACTTAGATAGGAAGTCAGCCTCAACCCAGGAGTTATATCTCAAGGAGGCTTTGCTGTTCTAAGATCATTATGGAGGTGTACAGAATTCCCAAGCAGTGACAAAAGCTTTATTTTTTATGACAAATGGCCATACAGTGAAAGATCAAGTTTTAGTGAAAGTTAAAAATGCATGCAGTTAGAATCAGTAAAAGATCTGCATACTAAGTTGGTGAATCTCAACAGAAATAAAAGGTGATCCATAAAGATCTGAATGTTTCTCTCAGCAAAATCAAGACACACAGTCAAAAAATGATGTCTCACTAGCCAAGTCCTATGATTTGGGGGAGGAAAGAACATGTTATTTAAAAACATTTGAAATCTGTTAAATAGAACATTGACTCTCCAGTATACCTCAATTGGCATTTTTTTTTTTTTTTGGAAATTTGGGCTCACTGGCCTTTTATGTAGAATAAACGAGTGTGAAGATTTAAGTTTCTATACATGACATTTTGTATTCCCCCTAAAGATACCCAAGACTTTCTTGGTGGCTCAGATGGTAAAGAATCTGTCTGCAATGCAGGAGATCTGGGTTCGATCCTGGGTCAGGAAGATCCCCTGGAGAAGAGAATGGCTCCCCACATCAAATTCCACGGATAGAGGAGCCTGGCAGGCTAGAGCTGTGGGGTGAGAGTGTGACTCGACTGAGCAACTGACACTTCCACTTTCACTAAAGATGCCCATTAATTCAGTTATACTACTGCTTAAGTAATAGATAATAGCCATTTGAAATATTTTAGCAAAATGCCTTTTTTCCAGGAATTTTTAAGCTTATCTTAAAAAGTCATGAGCCTGTGAGAATGTTGTTTGAAGATCAGTGAAACATCTTGTTGGTTCAGATTCAGGCTTACTCTTCATAGAGTTTACACAGCATATGCCAGGAACAGTGCTAAGAACTTTCATAGACATTTCATTTCTTATTCACAAAAATTCAATGTGCCTTAATAACATTATCCCCATTTTACAATTTTGGAAACTTTGATTCCAAAAAAAAAAAAAGTGGTGTGACACCACTGGAAAATGGTAGATTAGGGGTTCCTACTTAAGTTCAGGGCTTTTCACCATTTCATGCTGCCTCCCAGTAGTGTGATCTAGCTCTTAAAAACAATTTTCAAAAAGAAGTTAGCTAGAAAAGTATATATCCACTAAAAATGATTCCATTGTCCCTCTATGTACCTTGTCATAACTAGGATGGAGAAGAGCATCAGTTGTTTGAAACATGCAATAACAATTCCTTGGATAGTAGTTCTATTTTTAGCTTCCTGAGGACCCTGTTTCTTCATACAATGACTAATTTGCATGGCAAGTTTACTTTTGAATGAGATACTAGAGTTGAATCCAAGGACATTTAGAATAGTTTCACAGAATGGTTTGGTTTCAGAACTGCATGAAAACTTGCTAAAAATTCTGCATTTATGACACAGTATTTATTATATACTTAACCTCTTTATAGTTTTCAAGTATCTACTGAATTCTACTTCAACACAATAACCATTTATATTTCATAATGATAATGGCAAGAGTGACTTTTTAAAGCTTATTTAAAACTCTTTTTATTCTTGATGATATCCTTTGCCACTCCTTGGCCATTCTCCCACTAGGTTTTCTAAAAGTATTAAAAAGTATGGGACCAGGACCCAGGTTTAAATCTCATGTCATCAGACTCTTCCATCTACTATCCTCCTTGGCACAGTCAACTACTAACGCTTAGTCCATGTTCCCTAGTTTTCTGAAGATTTTTACTCCTAACTCACTGCCACATACTCCAGCACCACTTTATCGAAACTCTTGGTGAAGTCTGCAGATCAGAGCCTCGGCAGTAGTAAATACTGGAGGCTTTGTGGGCCAAGAGACAAAACAACTTACTTATACAACAGAGCAGAAGACTCTTGCCTGCTCCGCCCACCCTTTCTTGAATTCAGAATCCACTGTCTTCGTTTAGACCACTTCACTCAGAGACCACACCCTCCCACCTCACTAACATGTCTTAGTCTTTATTGGCTCCTCATCTCCTGAACTTCTAAACTCTTAAATGTCCCAAAGTCATTAGGCCTCTCCTACATCACTGTTCTGGGAATCACATCGAGACCTACAACTTAAAATATTACCTTTACACCAACAACATCCAAATTTGCATTGTACTCTAGATTCCTTCCCTGACTTCAGATTTTATTGGATCTAAAGATCAACTTGAGGACAGTTGACATCGTAACAATATTGTTGTCCATAAACATGGTATATCTCTCTATTTATTTAAGACAACTTTATTTTCTCTCAGCTATGTGATAATTTTTTTCACTATAGAAGTTTCATACCTCTTTTGGTAAATGCATTCTTATGTATTTGATACTTTTCAAAGCTAATGTAAATGGTAATTTTTAAATTTACTTTAATGCATCTATTGCTCTAATATAAAAATATAATTGATGTTTGTATACTAATCTTTTACCCAGGAATTTTGCTGAACTCACTAGTTCTTGTGTTTGAACAATCATTTGTTTTTTTTTTTTTTAATCACATTTGCTTTTAAGTTTAGTAGTCCTACTGATTTGACATTACTTCTATGAAAAGCTCATCTCTACTTCACTGTTTACTTTTGTTTTGCTGGGGAGAACTTACAATAATGTGAGAACATAATCTGGATGAAGAGCCAAAAAAGACCTAGAGATATAAAATATACAAAAGATTATTCCAGTTAAAAATCTCTTTTTCTAGTCTTGCCTTCCTCATTTCTCATTGAGAATTCACTTTAAGGCCTAAAATCTTCTGGCATATTCCAGTGGAAAGTAAGAATTTCCCAGTGGCACCTCTGGAAATTATTTCAAAATTCTCTTTGGGTACCAGCTGAAAAGGAAGGCTGATCCAGTGATCCCAATTCTGGAAGTATATACAAAGGAAATGAAACCATGAACTTGAAGTCGTATCTGCAACCCCACATATACTGCAGCATTATTCACCATAGCCAACACAACATGGAAACGACCTAAGTGTCTGATGTTGGATAAAGGCCCGCGGAATAATATTTAGCCTTATGTAAAAAGAAAGGAAATCAGACATTTGTAACAACGTGGATGAATCTTGAGGGAATTAATCTAAAATAACATAAGTCAGCCAGAGAAATGAAAACACTGCATGGTCTCAAATATACATGGAATCTAAAAAAAGTCTAATGTGAAAATCATGCAGTTGTGTCCGACTTTTTGGGACCCCGTGGACTGTCCATGAAATTCTCCAGGCCAGAACACTGGAGTGGGTAGCCTATCCCTTCTTCAGCGGATTTTCCTGACCCAGGAATCGAACCGGGATCCCCTGCATTGCAGGAGGATTCTTTACCAACTGAGCTATTAGTGAATCCCTCAAAAAAGTCTAAGGTTCTAAAAAAAATCTAAAATATATCTAAACTCATTGCAATGCAATCTCAAAAACGTCTAAAGTCATTGAAACAGAGATATTGATGGTTACAAGCTGAGATGGGAGAAAAGAGGAAATGCTGATGAAAGAGTATGAATTTCTAGTTATAAAAGAAATAAGTTCTGAGCATCCAGTGTCCAGCATAGTGACTATAGTTAGTGATACTGTATTGTGCTTTTGAATTTTTCTGAGTAAATCGTAAATGTTCTCACCACACACACACAACACACAAAAACTAATATAACTATGTGAGGTGATGGATGTGTTAACTAATCTTCTGTGGTAATCACTTCATAATATATATATATACTAAATCATCCCATTTTACATATTAAACTTACATAATGTTGTCAATTATATCTCATAAACATGGGAAAAAAGAAAAGGAAAGCTGGGATGAGACATAATAGGGAAAATTCAGCAGGTATGAGATGTAGGTTCCTTGGAAACCAGCTTTGTGAAACCCAGACTAATTGAGCCCAATGTATTTGCTCCACAGATCTTTATTGAGCACTTACTATGTGCAGAGCAATACTAAGCTGGGAACTGGCAATGCAATAGTAAATAAAAAGAAATTCACATCACACAGCCCTTTTCCTCATAGGCATTCTGGGGAAAGTTATAAAACAGTAGAGAGCTGATTAGTATGGAGGTGGGAGGGAGATGCCAAGATGGGAAAGCGCGGTGTGCGAAGGGACCCCTAACACAGAGTTACAAAACCAGGAGGTGCGTGGTGAACACCTGTCATGTTAGCTGCTAGCCCAGCATCTCTGATGTTTCTTTGAATCCTCAGGAAATGTCCAGCCTTATATACATCCATCTTCCCTAAAATAGGACCCAGAAGAGTTGCCACACAGCCTCTTTTGTAACCGGGGCATAGGTGTATTCCCTAGACCACACTAACCAGACTCATCTCTGAAAGATTTTGACTTAGTACTGTAAAAGAGGAATACAAGGCCCCCATGGAACCATTTGGCCTTCACGGCATCCAAGCCTTAGCAGCTGCACTCATTGGAAAGTCAGGTTTCTGCATCAGGTATAGTTTCAATCCTGGCAACAGTAACAGATACAGTTAAGTCAGGTCCCAAAGTCAAGTCAAGGCTCCAAAATTTTTGATCCATGTAATAACCTTTTCTGCTTAATAAGCCAGCTTTGGTTTCTATCACTTGCACCTAAAAAAAACAAAAAACAAAACAAAAAAAAAAAAACACCAAATATAAAAGGTTTCCCAGGGTAATTTATCTAAACTGAGATGTCAACAGGGAGTGAGTGGTAGTTATGGAAAAAGGAAAAGTATCTGGAGTAGAAGGAACAATATGGTCTAACAAAGAAAGAAAGTATTCAGTGGCCAGAAAGTTCATTCAGGTTTTTTCCATAATAAACTTTTTGGCCAGCCCAATAGGTATATATTCAAGGGGCCTAAAATAATTAGGAGGCTTGGAAGGTGATAAGTGGTGAGAAATGAGACTGAGCAAACAGGGCCATCTAGGATTACACAATCCAGCTTAAGAAGCCCTTTAGTAAGATTGTCTCAGCAAATGAGCAGGATTGAGAGTATGGTTGAAGATATCGCCAAGAACTAAGAGGCTGGGACAGGCTTGGGCCAACTTCATCCCTATTTGCTGCCTCCAGGAATGATGTTTTCCTCTAAACTCTCTAGCCAAGGCTGAATCTCATTACCTGTATCTCCAAACTGTGTGTGTGCTCAGTTGTGTCTGATCCTCTGTGACCCCAAGAGCTGTACCCCTCAGGCTCCTCTGTCCATGGAATTTTCCAGGCAAGAATTCTGGAGTGGGTTTCTATTTCCTACTCCAGGGGATCTTCCTGACCCAGGGATCGAACCCGTGTCCACTGCTTCTCTTGGCATTGGCTAGCAGATTCTTTACCACTGGGCCACCTGGGAAGCCCTATCTCCAAATTAGACATTGCAAAAGAGAAAGATGTCTATCATGAAATATTTTCCAACATGGACTAGAAAACTACCTACATAAGTTTTATCCAACAGAGGTATCCAGTGGATGGACTTTCAACCCAGAACAAAAATGTACAAAAGCCTTTTAAGTGTCACTTACTCTATATCTCCATCTCAGTGCTTTTTCCCAGGGAACCCAGCTCATATTCTGTTTACTAAACCCAGAGACCCACTATCCAATCCAGACATAGTGCAACAAAGCAGCACCAATCACAAGTGCCAATCTGTGAAATATTGTCACAAAGTAGGCCACACTCCCTGACACACCAGCTGGTTGAAGACCTAAGATCAGCATGTTCTCAGGATAATAACTGATATTGTTATTTTAAAAAAAGATGCTAGGTCAAATAATATTGAGAGATGCTTGCTGAAATACCTTATGTGCTGAGAAAATGCTTAATGTGCACAAAACCTCCAAAATAGAGATAATATACAGCATGTTCCAAATTTATTTGATTACTCTCTTGCCCACAAACCCCACCTAAGGTCACGATGTCTCTTTAAATGACCTGAAAGTCACATAAAGTGGAGTCTCAAGCCAGTATTTACCTGAAAGAAAAAAAAAAAAATGAACCAAAAGAAGCATAACCAAGTGACTTCCCATCTCAGGTTGATATAGTTTCCCTTTTTTATGAAAAAGACCTAATTCCACTTATCTAATATTTTTCTTTTTTACTGTTTTTTTTTTTTCCACTTCCTTTGTTTTTATTACTAACTTCTTCCTTGTGGTGTTGATCTCCCTCTGTCTTGGGGGAGAAAGTTCCTTCATTAAGTCCACATGGTAAATCTACACTTCCCAGGATCCAGATTTTTCACTTTCTAATCTGAGTCTGACACATTTTCCAATTAAGATATACACACTTGAATATAAACAAAGGCAGGACCTTGAGGGGAGCAGAGGAAGTTTCCTAATGAGGTCATCTGTTTTAAACAGCAGTTGATATGAATCAAAAATAAAAAAGCTCAGGGACTAAAGATCAATTATAAACCAGTGTGGGGTAGGCAATGAGGAGAAAAAGCCCAGACCATGAAAATGCTTTGAATCTCATCTTGAATGGAAAGGCTACTTCTGGATTATAGCTGCTCCAGCCGAAGGAAATGAATGAGAATCACCTTGTCATCAGATGTTGTTGGACCCCAAACAAACAGAAGGGCCCTGCAGAGCCTTCCGTATTTGCCTTAGCGGTTCACAGACTTTAATTAGCATCCAGTGCCTCTAGGTTTGTCAAGACTGATTACTGGTTTCCCACCTGATGAGTTCCAGATTGAGTAGCCTACTCATTTCTATCAAGTTTGCAGGTGATGCTAACAATGTTGCTCTGAGGACCACACTTTGAGAACCAGACCTACATGACAACAAACTACAGCCTAGGGCAAATCTAATGATGAACTTTCTTATTTCCTTTCTTCCTTTTTTTTCTTCTCTTCTCTCTCTCTCTTTTTTAAACACATGAACAGCCTAATGCTTGAGTGCAGACAATTGGATCAGAGAAACACTGAGTTCAAGCCCAGATATGCCACTCGCTAAAGTCCTAGAACAAATCACTTAACCCTGGGGAAAGCCCAGCCACACCGTACGTAGAACAGGACAAGAGCAGCCCCTGTCACATGGACTGCTGCGAAGACTGAAGGACAAAGCCCTCCTCAGAGACTCAGGCTCACAGGAAAGCACTTAAAGGACTCCTCAGGTGGGGCTCGTGGTAAAGAACCTGCCTGGAAAGCAGGAGATGCCGGTTCAGTCCCTAATCTGGGCAGGGCCCCTGGAGGAGGAAACGGAAACCCACTCGAGTATTCTTGCCTGGAGAACCCCATGGACAGAGGAGCCTGGCGGGCCCCAGCGCACGGGGTCACAGAGAGTCGGACAGGACTCGGCAGCAGCAAAGCACTTACTAGGTGGGGGTCACAGTGAGTACTGTTTTGCTTATTAAAAAACAACACACTGGTGGTATCCTGCCCCTAAACTCCAGGTACTGAGCAGAGAGTCTGGGCGTTTTAAACTCTGCCTTTCAAATCTCTAATGGGCAAGACATTAAATCTTCAGCCCTTCAGGACACAAACCAAGAATTACTATAGAACTCATCCCAAAATTAC
This sequence comes from Cervus canadensis, assembly GCF_019320065.1. Lineage (NCBI taxonomy): Eukaryota > Metazoa > Chordata > Mammalia > Artiodactyla > Cervidae > Cervus > Cervus canadensis. Next base: position 46,190,370 of record NC_057406.1, read on the forward strand.
CAAGTTGTTTTTTAAGACTCTTTTTTGACAGAGAAATATATTCTCCAATTACTTTTCCCTTTAAATGATTCCCATTTGCAGTATAAATTGGACTTTGAGGCCTCCAGGCAAAAAATTATAGAAGGGCTTCCTTACCCATTACTAATTGTAAAATGAGTAGGGAGTCCTGTATTTCTCAGGGATCCTCAGATTACGGTGTAAATATCAGTCCTTCTCCATGAAGCTTGGTTCGAACCCCCTGGTGTGAGCATCCCAGGTGTCCTCCAGCCTTACCTCTTAACAGTTTATACGTCTGTAATCATTTTTGTTTAATGTTTCTTTTCTCTCATCAAACATACATTTCATGAGAGAATTATATTTACTAAGTTCCCCCTGCACTGCCTATAATAGAATCTGGAACATTGAAAAGTCTATAGTAAATATTTGATGAGGATCAAACCAAATGACCAAATTCCCAAGAATTTGGAACAGCAAAATGAGAAAAGTAATTTCTTTTGTGTATCTACCAATCATCATGCTTCAGGAATGTACATACTTAACAAGAGAAAGTAAGATTTGATTCCTCCAACAAGCTCTGGCCATTGGATGAATTTCCCACTGAATTAAGGACTTTATTCATCCATTTTAAGAGCACAATTCAAAAACCCCTAATAAGAGAAATAATGTCTATTTAACATCTGTTTAAGAAATAATGAGGTTTGGGGATTTTACACATGTTGGAAATTCAAGTAATCATACAGCATATATTTTAGTATCTGGCAAAATTCATTCAACTCAGTTGTATTTTTTTCTGTTGAAAATACTGATCTTTCTCCTTGTTACTTTCCTTGGTATATTCTCTTTAATAAGGTTATAAATGCAAATGCACTTCTGTGCCTTTGTTTTTCTTTTCTTAGTTTAAATTACCTCTCCATTTCACCACAAATTGTGTATTTGGAGTTCCATTTGTGGTCAAAATGCAATTGTTTAATTGTGTAATATGTAATTTGTAATATAATTATGCTGGCCAAATTATTTCCTGGGTTGCTCAATTACTGTGATTACATTTGTTACATTTACAAGCCACATGCTGTTATTCTCCTTTCCCTCTGGCTGCTAAATAGTTTTATTTCACTTTTAGTTCTTAGCTTCAGAGCTTCAAGTGGGTGTCATAAGGAGAAGTGAAATTTGATATCTTGTTTTCTACCATTACAGCCCCACTTGTGTTAATGAAGATGGGAGCTGAAGCTGAAAAACCACAAACAACTTTTACCATTACGTGTCCACTCAACACTTAGAAAGAGAGATTGATGATAGTGCATTGCAAATTTATCTTCCAGAACATTCCATCTCATACGCAGAAATGACTCACATTTACTGGGTGCTTTCTGTGTACCAGCTACTGACTAAGCACTTGACATGCATTTAAACATTCATCTTCAGCACACTTGTGTCTTAGCCTAGGGTCCACAAAAGGCAGAGCGTGTACACAGGCTTCTGTGCAGGTAGCTTAATTGGGAAGTGAACAAGGAAAGGAAGTGGGGACTAGGAAGGGTGAAGCAGGGAAGTGTGGAAAAGCAGCCCAAGGATGTGCTGTCTGTAGGATCTATCCTGTAGGCAATTGGAGTTCTAACTCATGAAGGCCGCTCTCAAAGTCTGTGCAGAAAGCACCCCAGAACGATCTAAGACTCTGAAGAGAGGAATATTTTCCCCCTGGATTTTGTGACCATAACAAATGTTGACATAACAGGCTGTTGACACCATAATACTTTCAGGGCTGCAATGCCTAAAAGCATTGAGTCCCACAAGTGCCCCATTTGTCCTGGGGCAAAATGTAGGACAGACAAGGGTTAGCCGAGGGGAGCTCTGTCAATTAAACCTAGAATAAGAAGGTAGACAACATAAAACGAGGTACTAGAGGCCTTCTATACACACTGCTTCCTCTCCTTTTCTCTTTTTGGCAACATACTTCAAAGACCCTTTATTAATATTCCTATAAATCACCAACATTTTTGTAGCTTTATTGGGATAAAGACCCTGATGCTGGGGAAGATTGAAGGCAGGCGGAGAAGAGGACAACAGAAGGTGAGATGGTTGGATGGCATCACCAACTCAAAGGACATCAGTTTGAGCAAGCTCCAGGAGTTGGTGATGAACAAAGAAGCCTGGCATGCTGCAGCCCATGGGGTTGCAAAGAATAGGACATGACTGTGTGACTGAACTGAACTAATTGGGATAAAATTAATATCAAATATACAAAAAAAACTGCTCATATTTAATGTGTGTAATTCCGGTGAGTTTGGACATATGCATCTACCCACAATCTATCACGACAATCAATAAAATAAACATATCCCTCACCTCCAAAAGTTCACTCACATCTCTTTGCTTTTTCTGTTTTTGTGTTTGTGGGATGAACAATTAACGTGAGACCTACCCTATTAAATTTTTAAGTGTACAACATCATATTATTAACTATAGTCACAATGTTTGCACAGTAGATCTCCAGAACTTAATTTATCTTGTAAAACTGTAACTTCATATCTGCTGAACAACAACTCCTCATTCCTCCTCCCTCCATCCCCTGGTAACCATGGTTTTATTTTCTGCTTCTATCACCTTGACTATTTTAGATAGTCTTATAAGTGGATTCATGCAGCGTTGGTCCTTCTGTGACTGACCTCTCACTTAATAGCACCAGGTCTTCGATTCCATCCATGTTGTTGCCAATGAACCATTCTTGCATCCTAAGGATAAATCCCACTTGATTGTGGTGTACCATCCTTTTAAAGTGCTGTTGAATTAAATTTGCATGTATTTTGCTGGGGTTTTTTTTCATCCATGTTCATCATGGAAATTAGTCTGTAATTTTACTTTCTTGTTCTGTCTTTGTCTGGCTTTGAGATCATACTCTTTTTCAAAGAAGACAACTGCGGCTTGAAGACGTTGCCTAAGGATGTATTAAACAGAACCGGTATCTGGCAGAGTTCGTGATCTTGTATCAGTATGCCAGCCTGTATTAATTTCCTGGAGCTGCTGAACAAATCACCACAAATCAGGTGATTTAAAACAAAAGAAATTTCTGACAGTCCTGAATGATAGAAGTCTAAAATCAAGGTGTCCGCAGGGCCATGATCTCTCCAAGGGCCCTAGAGAAGAATTCTCAGGTAGCTTCCGGTGACTGTTGACAAACCTTGGCATTCCTTGGCTTGTGGAAGCATCATTCCAATCTCTGCCTCCATCATCACATGACCAACTTCCCTTCATGTCTATATGTCTGTGTACAAATTCTCATAGCACACCAGTCACATTGGATTTAGAAACCACCTAATTCAGTATGACCTTCTCTCAGTTTGATTACATCGGCAAAGATCCTGTTTCCAAATAAAATCTATGACAGTTTCCAGGTAGACAAAACTTTTGAGGGGACACTATTCAGTCCACTACATGGCCCCAGCTCCTCTCCTTTAGACTATGTGGAAACAGTATTTTAAACGTTTTTAATTTTATTTTTTTGGCTGTGCCGGTCTTCATTGCTGCGTGGGCTTTTCTCCAGTTGCAGCGAGCAGGGGCTGCCCCCTCCTGCTGCTCAGGCTTCTCACTGCCGTGGCTTCCCGTGTCGCGGAGCAGGGGCTCTGGGCGCACAGGCGTCCTGGGCCTAGAGCGCAGGCTCCGTAGTCGCGGTACACGGGCTTGTGGCTGCACGTGTGGGATCTTCCTGGGGCAGGGATCAAACCCACGTCTCCTGCCCTGGAAGGCAGGTTCTTTACCACTGAGCCTCCGGGGGAGCCCTTACATGTTTCTTTTTTGTTTGGTTTTGTTTTTTAATTTCGTACATATCTCTTTCAAGAATTCACCGTTAGGGATGTCTGAATAAATACCCATTCCCCTAGAGTCAGATATTTATTGTTCTCTTTCAAAGAAGGCTTTGTGTATAATATGCCTCCAGACCTCTCAGATGTCTTCCAGAAGACAAATCTACTGGCTGATCAGGAGCCTTTAAAAGACGTCATGTTTTAGTATTAAGCCAGTCCCAGCCAGAGTTCACCCTCTTTTTTTTTTTGCCCCAATTATTTTTATTAGTTGGAGGCTAATTACTTTACAATATTGTAGTGGTTTTTGCCATACATTGACATGAATCAGCCATGGATTTACATGTGTTCCCCATCCTGAACCCTGCTCCCGCCTCCCTCCCCATCCCATCCCTCTGGGTCTTCCCAGTGCACCAGCCCTGAGCACTCGTCTCATGCATCCAACCTGGGCTGGCGATCTGTTTCACACTTGATAATATACATGTTTCAGGGTTCACCTTGAGCCCACCACTGTTGCAAGGGTGGTTGAAGCCATTACGTAAAGCAGGCATTGGAGAAACGCCCAGCCCTTTACACTTAATGATCAATCTGAGAAAATTCGCTTTTGTCAAGTTCTGGTAAGTTGGGCTGCTTGATAAAATGTACAGGGGTTCCAATAGCATTGCTAGTTAGTAGTGTTAGTTGCTCAGTCACGTCCGACTCTGCAGCCCTGTGGATTGTAGTCTGCCAGGCTCCTCTGTCTGTGGGATTCTCCAGGCAAGAATCCTGGAGAGGATTGCCATTCCCTTCTCCAAGCACTGTTAGTGGTGTCGATTTTGATCATATTCAGTTTGACCAAGTTTCTGTCCTGGTTGAGTGAAATGAATCTAGTATTAAAGGTATTTTATGCAGCTATGATTATACATTGCCCCTTGGCTTTCGCATACACTATGTTTAATCCTCACAAACACCCCTGTTGAAACAGTATCATTCCAATCACACCAGGAAACTGAGACTTCAGTAGGATAAGAAAACTATACGTGGTCACAGCCAATAAATCAGGGGTTGACGTTAGATTTTTTGACTCCAGAACCAGGATATTCTCCAGGATCAAGCTGCTTTTGCCCTATTCCACAGATATCAAATGCCTTCAATCATGTTGTTTAGGGTTCACTATTTCTTGCTTTCAAACTATTTCCATAACAATATCAATACATAGAAAAGTATGAGCCAATTTAATAGTAGCTATCAACCCTCACTGAGTTCCCTTCCATAGGGCCAAGCATCTATACAAGTGAGGTTGGAAATATTCTCCCTGGTGTAATGAAATCCAAAGTCAGAGAGTCTAATTTACTTGCCCAAGTAGATGACAAAGGTGAAAAACATTAGGCAAGGATACAACTCAAGTCCTACTTACTCTAAAGCCTGTTCTCTCAACTACTTCATATATTGATTCTCAACATCAAAGCCTTAAACAAACAACCTAGGAGCTTCATGTAAGAGTTTATTTTAAGGGAATGGAGAAGACTTTATGCAGAGCTGATATTAGAGATAAGTCTGAAGGCATAAGAGAGATTTGATAGCTAATGAACAGTGAGAGGAGTCTGAATACTCACTCATTTACCCACTCATTCGTATGTGTTCTATGGAGCTAATACTCTGTTCCAAAGACTGTGCTGGTGACCAGATGAACATAGCAGCCACAATCTCTGACCTTGTGTGGCTTGTAGCTCCTGGGATAGAAGACAGTAGTTGAACAAATACACCAGTAACTGAACTCATGGCCAATTCTTTGAGGGCTATGTAGGACACAAAATACACTATAGAAAAAGAACAAGAGGGGACTTAGTGAGAATCAAGGATGGCTTCTTTCAGGAAGTGACATAAAAAACTGAGCCCACTTCCCTGGCAGCTCAGGCTGTGAAGAATCTGCCTGCAACCCAGGAGACCAGGTTCAATCCCTGGTCAGGAAGATTGCCTGGAGAAGGGAGTGGCTCCCTACCCCAGTATCCTGCCTGGAGAATCCCATGGATGGAGGAGCACAGACCGGGCAGATTTCACTGTCACTTTTCAACCTTTAAGAAGGGAGAGAAGATGCTCCAGTCAGAGGGGTCTGCAAAGCTCTGAGATGAAGAACAAAAGTCAGCAAGGGGGACCCTGGTGTATAAGTAGGAGAAAAGCCCCACAATTGCCAGGAAGTAAGCAACTCAGGGCCTCTGGGCCACACTTGGAAATTTCAGTTTCATTCAGAGGACAGTGGGAAGCCATTAAAATGTTTCACCAGACAAGTGAAATTCTCCAATTTTTATTTCTATGTCAATCTGGCCACTCTGTGGAGAACAGATATGGGAAGGCCAATTAAAAGGTTACCGCTGTGATCCACGTAAAAGCGCTGACGGGTTGTCAGGGTGGTGGCTGTGGAGATGGCCAGAAGGAGAGAGATGATTTTAAGACAGAATTGACAGTCTGTGCTGATGGATGAGACAAGGGAGGAGGAGGAGGAGACGTAAAGAGACGGGAATGAAACCAAGGATGGCTCCAGCTTCTGAATTGAACACCTGAGTGCGGGGGCGTGTACCAAGATGGGGAAGAGGCAGTGGGGGCGCAGATGAGACGGGTGTGGCTAATGCTTGTGGAGTGGTGAGGAGAGTGATCTGTTACTTATGGAGCTAGTTTGTTTGGACGTAAAATGACATGCTACCTCTAAGATGTAGGCCCATGAATTGTACTGAATGAAAACAAGTCATAGCAGCACATGTCAAGTAAGCAGTAAAATGGCTGAGAGTCACACCCTGCACTAAATTCCCGTTCTGCTCCCAAGTCACCCTCACCTAGCTCAGATGTCCATTTGGCATGACCTCCTGGAATATCCACGGATGATGCCAGAACCAATTCTACATATAAGCAATAAAGAAAATAATAAAAAAATTAACAACGCAGAACTGCAGAATGAGCTCAAGTTCTGCATGGTAGACACACATGTTTGACAGTCAAGAGGGAAAGCCATAAGAAGCAGGAATACCTTCAGGAGAGAGAGGAGAATAGCAGAAGAAAACTTTCTACAGACAGTGACATATATACTGGCCTTGTAAAGGGATCAGAATTAACCAGGGGAGAGGACAATAAACAGCATTCTTGGCAGAGTGAAGAGGAAGAACAAAGATGGAGGCATAGGTGTGTTTGGCGTACTTTTGGACAGCACATGTGGCTCTGAGAGCAGGCAGAGGGAGGGATTTGGGGTGGAAGGGATAGTGTGTTTGAGGTCAGGTTGTAACAATTTATCAGTGCTATGCCATATTATTCATTCTACCTGTAACCAACAATATGCACCACCATATATTGATATATATATGGTATATGGATATATATCTCTCATCATTCTTTTTATTTCTCCTCTTTCTCTCTCTCATATACACACACACATACAGTTCTGTGATGCTGTTTCTCATCTTAATGTTGCTAATTCCTCCTCGTCTGTACCTGGAGACAAGAAAAGTAAGGGAAAGAAAGGTTATGTGGATAAATTGTTCCCGAATGTAGCTAAAGATAGCTCTGAACAGGTGGATGTCGGTGAAGGCAGCTTTTGCAATTCAGAACATCATTTCTTTCCCATTTTCATCAAGACCACCCAGCCAACAGTCTTTATTCCTTCAAATCATTCTAACATCATTGCCAGATTCATCTTCTGGGGAAAATCATGTGAATATCACATCATTCCCCTGTTAAGAATCTTTCCCTAGTTCTCTAAGCCCATCAAGAAGCTCCTGCAGTTCTCAAAAGCCACAGAGCCCACTAGAGGGTAAATCACTATAAGGGGGAAAAACTCCTCTTAAAATTTTAAGATGAAATGGAAATATACAAGGAAGGGAATCGAATAACTACATTCACCTGGATCTGACTCACATAGTATTTGTAGATAAGAACATGTTTGATGGTCTCTGAACTCATGGTGGGGGATGATGGCCTGGAAGAGAATTGTCTATCAATACAATCATTTAACACGTTTGTTGCTTTGGAAGGTGATGTGTGGGAGGAAACCTGAGACAGGCGGTTGTACTATTTACGCCTCACTGCTGCTTTTCCTTCATAAGCAAAAGGGACACTGCCAGGGATAACTGCTGCCTTCCATGCAGTGTGAGCAGAAAGGCTGATACGAAGCCCCAGGCGCACTGCCTGCCCCCAGAGATGGACCCTTGGTCGGTGGTTCTCACAGCAGGGCAGGCCAGCAGAACCTTCTGGAGTGATGGACATGTTCTACCTCTGTGCTGTCCCGCTGGGTGACGTGAGCCACATGGAGCAGCTGAGTAGTGGGATTGTGGCTAGTGCCACTGAGGAACTGAAACTTAATTTCACTTAATGTAATTAATTTACATTTGAAGAGGCACTTAAGGCTAATGCTACCACATTGAACAGCATAGTTCTACACCCACCAAGGTCCTTTTTTCTAGTTCTGCATCTCCTCTTTGTATGTGTGTGTTTTATGGGTGGCTGTATTTGTTTTCAGAGTCTGCTGTAACAAATAATGACAAAGTGAGTAGCAAGGGCTTCCTTGGTGGCTCAGTGGTAAAGAATCTGCCTGCAAAGCAGCAGCTGCAGGAGATGCGGGTTTGATCCCTGTATCAGGAAGATTCCCTGGAGGAGGGTATGGCAACCCACTCCAGTTTTCTTGCCTAGAGAATCCCATGGACAGAGGAGTCTGGAGGGCTACAGTCCACAGGGTCTCAAAGAGTCGGGCAAGACTGAAGTGACTGAGCATGCACGCATGCACGAGTAGCATGTAACAACAGAAATAAGTTTACTGTCATGGAGCCAGAAGTCCAAAGTCTAGTTGTCAGCCCCGGTTCCTTCTGCAGGATTTAAGGGAGAGTCCACGCATGTCTGTCCCCCAGGTGCTGGTGGCTGGCAGGAATCCATAGCACTCCTCAGCTACCAAGTGCATCACTCCCATCTCTCCTTCTGTCTTCACATCGCCTTCTCCACCATCTCTCATCCTGGGTCTCAAACCTCCCTTTCTCTCTTATAAAGAGACATGGGTGTTGGATTTAGGGTCAGTCCTAAATCCACAACAATCTCATCTCAAGATCCTCAACTTAATTTTATCTGCAAAGACCCTGTTTCCAAACAAGATGATGTTGAGTCACCACGGATTAGGACGTGGACATGTCTTTTGCAGGGACACCGTGCAACCCTAACAGCAGTATTCTGGCACTTTCTTCCACAAGAAGGCTTTTTATACTTGCATAGGGACACAAGGCCTCACAGGTGGCTCAGTGGTAAAGAATCTGCCTGCCAATGCGGGAGACACAGGAGATGCCGGTTCCATCCCTCTGGGTCGGGAAGATCCACTGGAAGGGGGCATGGCAACCCACTCCAATATTCTTGCCTGGAGAATCCCATGGACAGAGGAGCCTGGAGAGCTACAGTTCATGGGGTCGCAGAGTCAGACACGACTGAGCAACTGAGCATGCATGTACACATAGGGACACAAATTACCTTCCCAAACAACAATTTGTATGCCTGTCCTGATGGCATCCAAAACCACGTGTCTCTTTCCCCCAGGCCAATCCCTCTTCATCCTACAGTCTTCCTATGTTGAACTATTTTGATTCTTTTACATATAATTACATTTTTAGGTATTTTCCAATATTAAAAGTGAGTCACTCCTTGAAAATGGACCTAACTTTTTTCTTTAAAAAAAACAAACAAACAAAAAACAGTGAAACAGAAGTCTCAGGACACTCTGAAAACACTCACTGAGTATCTCTCCTGCCCTTTTCAGATCCTTCACTTGGAAAAAGGTTAAGTGTTATGCGAATAGCACCCAGCTTTGTTGCAGGCATCCGCAGGTGAGATTCCTTCTTTCTTGGGTGCAGGAGGACATCTGGACACTTCCTGCCTCCCTATGTGGGGAGGGGCAGTTACAGATGCTGGAAGACTGTGGTTCCAGGGGAGAAAGGTGCCCTGGCCCCATCCCTAGTCCCCGGGGGTGGAGCCATTGGTGGGGTAAGATCGGCACAACCCCGTCGTCTCCTCTGAGGTAGGATGAACAGGCCACTTGGCTCTGTTCTTGGTAACGACTCTATATATAGCAAGCTGGCACAGTTTTTAGACAGAGATTTCTCACAAGAACTTGGCAAACATTCCATGTTTCCTTTGCTGCAATATGTAGAATTGATATTTCTGACAAAATTGCTCACACATCTTAGTGTAACCTGTTTAGTAGTTACACTTTGTTATTTTTTTTTTTTTTGCCAAGCAAAAGGAAGAAAATGATTAATTATATGGTTTTGGAGGCTGGGGAGGGGAATTTGACCACGGGTCCCCTGGAAAATCGAGGCCTGACAAGTTGTCCTTGCTGGGGTCTCTCACAGCAAACCTCTATCCATCGTCCCACCCATCCCTGAATCACAACCACACACCCACCAGTAATGCTGGAATTGAAGACCCCAACTAGCTCAGAGGTTCCACCTTTCCATTCATTCTGCACCACTCTACCAACGTCATCTTCTAAAATACAAAGGTTAATATGCAAATATTAGCATCCAAGTGAAAAGAAGGTCCTCGGCAAATAATATACATTTTCCCCCTCACTTTGCCTTATACTTGAAATATTTAACTAAATATTTTAAAATAAATTGATAAATATTAAACTGAGTCTCAAATATAATATTGAGGACTAAAGCCACTCTCTCACACATAATCAAATGATTAAATTGATTTTTTAAAAACTTCATTTAAAATTAAAAAACTTGGAGTTCCCTCAAATTCCAAATTCCTTTGCCCAACACTCAAGATCCTAAAGCTTCACACTCTCCTTCCACTGACTTCTTCTCTCAACTCTGGCCTTTATAAATCATATTATTCTTGTGTAGTTATCAAACAACTACCGTTATTGTCAATGGCTTTATAAATTTTCTTAGTTTTAGAAACTATCCTATGAGATGGTTATTACTTTTCCCATTTTACAGATGAAGAAAAAGATATTTAGAAATGTCTCTTTGTTCAGAATCACACAACCGATAAGTAGAAAAGCAGGAGTTTGAAGCCATTTGATATCAAAATTCACATTCATAAGCGAAGCACAACGTCAGGCAGTTGCTGTTTAGTCACTCAGCCATTTCCGACTCTTTGCAACTCCATGGACTGTAGTCTAACAGGCTCCTCTGTCCATGGGATTCTCCAGGCATAAATACTGGAGTGGATAGCCATTCCCTTATCCAGGGATCTTCCCAACGCACGGATCAAACCCGTAAACGAAGGCAGTGTTCCAAATCCAGGAGTTATCACTGGGTGTAATCAGGTCTATCCCAGTCTGTTCTGTTCTGACTCTCTGCTTCAGAAGGTCCTGTCTTGAGTATGAGTACTGTAATTCCCCTGAAAGCCAATGGCAGGGATTCTGTTTGCTACTGTTGCATAAAAAATTATCCCAAAACTTACCAGCTTAAAACAACATTTTATTATACTCACATTTCTATGTCGGAAATTCAGACAAGGCACATGGGCGTGGCTTATCTCTGCTCCATGACATTTTAGACTTTACTTGGAAAGACTCAAAGGCAATGTGATGACTCAATAACTGGAGATGGAATCATTTGAAAGTGCAACTATCTGTCCAGGATGGCTTACTAGCAAGACTGTCGACTGAGGCTGTCTGTCAGCTGGGCATTTAGCTGGGCGTATTGGCCGGAGCACCTATTCATGGCCTCTTTAACATGGTTTAGTGTAACTGGACTTCCTACATGCAGACTAGTCTTCCTAGAATGAACATCCCAAGAGAACCAGGAAGAAGCTGCATGGTCTTCAGATGCAGGAGATGTGGGCTTGATCCCTGGGTCAGGAAGATCCCCTAGAGAAGGAAATGGCAACCCACTCCAGTATTCTTGCCTGGGAAATCCCATGGTTGGAGGAGTCCAGTGGGCTACAGTCCATGGGGTCGCAGAGTCAGACACAAATTAGCAGCTAAACAACAAGAAGGAACTCCTTGGGCCAGTTCAATTCAAAGAGGAGGAACATAGACCCTACCTCTTGACTGAAGGAGTGTCAAAGATTTGCTAACATATTGTAAAATCACTAAATCAGTATCACCCATGATGAAAGAAAAACTTTTGTGAGAGGCTGAACACCAATTCCTGAAATTCAAGTACTGTAGGTGATGTCTACACAAATGCTGAAATCACCACAATGAGGCCAGTATTTGGATCAAAAAGGAAACCTATGAACCAGTTGTCAAAGATTTCAGAAAAGAAATATGAAGGAGTTTCTGATGGTGGCAACCGGGTGTAGTACATGGCAACAACATGCAGGGGTAGAAGATGTCTTAACCAGATGGCAGCTATTATTAAATATAATCAGGCATAGTCATAATCTGTTTCTTCCTGCCTCCTCAAAGGAGGAGGCTTTTTCCTCATTATAGTAGAAGTGTAATGATCTGCCAAGGCAATGGGCCTCCCAGATATGTCATCCTTACCTCTGTTCCCTGTGACATTTGGAAAGAGGAGAATGACATGACTCTCTGAAAGAGCTGCAACCGATTCAGTGTCCCCTGAGGAGAGCCAGGGTTCAGGCTAGGCAGAGACAAGAGAGTTGTGTGATAGCCTCAGAATTATTTTACAACAGAACCCAGGCTCCGGAGGTTCCAGTAAAGTGAGTTAGGAGGGAAGACAGCAAAAGAAGGAAGAGTTATAGAAGATGAAATTTAGCAGTGTTTGTGGTTGCAAGTAAAAGGGAAAAAGCACATAGAATTAAATCAAAAGGACATTTATTGTATCTAACAAGAAATCTTGACAGAGACTGGACCTGGATTCCTTTGATTCTACCAATCTGTCATCTACTACGTGTAGCAATGTCCCTCTTCATAATATAAGTATGTCTGTCCCAGCTACATGTCACATCCTTGGAAATCAATATATACTCTTGAAGCAAAGAAAGAAGAAGCAAAAGAGACTTTTCTCCTCACTTGCCTTTTTTTTTTTTTTTAATGAGGAAGGAAAGCTTATCCATAAGCCTTCAGCTGAATTCCCTTAAATTCCACTGTCACACTTTCATCCCTACATCAATCACTGGCATAGAGGAAAAATGATCATGCCTTAAAACAGTGCTTCACCACTTAGGCTGGACAGGTTGCTACCCAAACAACAAAATCACATCAGCCAGGAAAAGGCAATGGCTGCTAGGAAGACAATCAACAGTATCAGTCATGCTGATGGATGGAGCTTCAAGTAATAAGAAGATCAGTTCAGCTCAGTCACTTAGTCGCGTCTGACTCTTTGTGACCCTGTGGATGCAGCATACTAGGCTTCCCTGTCTATTACCAACTCCCAGAGCTGCTCAAACTCATGTCCATCGAGTCGGTGATGCCATCCAACCATCTCATCCTATGTCATCCCCTTTCCCTTCTGCCTTCAATCTTTTATAGCATCAGGGTCTTTTCCAAAGAGTCAATTCTTGGCATCAGGTGGCCAAAGTACTGGAGCTTCAGCTTCAGCATCAGTCCTTCAAATGAATATTCAGGACTGATTTCCTTTAGGATTGACTGGTTTGATCTCCTTGTAGTCCAAGGGACTCTCAAGAGTCTTCTCCAACACCACAGTTCAAAAGTATCAATTCTTTGGTGCTCAGCTTTCTTTATGGTCTGACTCTCACATCCATACATGGCTACTGGAAAAACCATAGTTTTGGCTAGACAGCCCTTTGTCAGTAATGTCTCTGCTTTTTAATATGCTGTCTAGGTCTGTCACAGCTTTTCTTCCAAGGAGTAAGCGTCTTTTTATTTCATGGCTGCAGTCACCATCTGCAGTGATTTTGGAGCCCAAGAAAATAAAATCTGTCACTGTTTCCATTGTTTCCCCATCTATTTGCAATGAAGTGATGGGACCAGATGTCACGATCTTAGTTTTTTTGAAAGTTGAGTTTTAAGCCAGCTTTTTCACTCTCTTCTTTCACTTTCCTCAAGAGGCTCTTTAGTTCCTCTTCACTTTCTGCCATAAGACTGCCACAATGAGAAGATGGAAATGTCAAAACAGCAGGAAACTTAGGAAGCCCTCAGTTTACCTAAGTGTGAGAAGAAGGGTATGTACTCACTAATCTCCAAGGTGCCTCCAAAGATGAGAGCCTAATCTTCTATCAATGACTTTATCGTACGCATACCTTTTCTTTTGCCATGGCTATTTCCCCATATTTTATTCATCAGGTTATTGGCAAACTGGCAGCAGGGACTTGTTTGCTTTGTCTTTATATTCCACATGATCAGCAAACAGATGAGGGTGAAGGCAGTGCCCAGCATTCCTCAGTCTTTGTGACTTTCTTTGTGAGATCAACCTGGTTTTCTCTCAGGACTTCCCCAAAGTGAGAGATAAAAACAAGACTCGATCATTGTCTCCCTATGTATTGAGCATCCATCACGTAGTTGCTGTTCTTGCAGAATCCAAGAAAAGTGTAAGAGCCAATGGCGTAAACAACTCTTAACAAAAACAGGTTAGCACATGGAACCCATGCTGCATCTTTAGACAGGAGCGGCTATGCTTCTTTCACTGTAACCTGGAGAAATGTATCCTGACAACGGCCTGGACATGGGACAGAGATTTACTTTTCTGTCTGTGGATTGAGCTGTAAAGGGCTAGTGGATGACTGGGACTTCCCTGGTGGCTCAGACGGTAAAAGAATCTGCCTGCAATGTGGGAGACCTGGGTTCAATCCCTGGGTCAGGAAGATCCCCTGGAAGAGAGCATAGAAACCCACTGCAGTATTTTGCCTGGAGAATCCCCATGGACAGAGGAGCCTGACAGGCTACAGTCCATGGGGTCGCAAGCAGTTGACCCCAAGACACGACTGAGCGACTGAGAACCGTGGATGACGAGAGAAGGTGACTGACAGAGATAGCAGCAATGGAAGAGCAGGAGAGATTGTCCTTTTTGAGCATATCTTTTCTGTGGTATAGAACAACTCACAAATTTGATTATCATTTGGACTTAGCTAAACCATCATTAGTCAGAGGATTTTTAGTTATGGATTCATAATTTTTAAAACTTGCTGGAGCTTCTTTCCAGTTGGCTGGTTTCCTGTGAGATTTAAATAGAAATGATCAGATAGAATGAATACTTGTTACATTAGAGAATATATGTATTTTTAAATTTAACTCAGTGTTAGAAATTTGATATTACAGTTTCCAAAGAGTGTAAGCACAGTTGGACAGAAACTTGCAGAATCCCATGATCTCAAAGATGGAAAAGGCTTTAAAGGTCATTAACTCAAACCACTCTCTCAGCGTTTGGATTCCCTCTACCAGCAACCTTGCAACATCATCATGCATTGAAGCTTGAGCATCTCCAATGATGGAAAGTTCACCATCTTTCAAGGCAGTCCATTTTATCCATGGGGCTCCAGACTATTAAAGAAGTCTTCTTTCCATTAAATATGAATGAATGAATGCCGAATGCTAAGTCAGTTCAGTCATATCTGACTCTTTGCGACCCTATGAACTGTAGCCCACCAGGCTCCTCTGTTCATGGGATTCTCCAGACAGGAATACTGGAGTAGGTTGCCATTTCCTTCTCCAGGGGGTCTTCCCCACCCGGGGATTGAACCTGTGCCTATTACACCTCTTGCACTGTCAGGCAGGTTCTTTACCACTAGTGCCAGGACCCAGACTATTAAAGAAATCTTTCTATTAAATATATGACTCTATGAAGCTTTCTCCTAGTTTATCACTTTAACTACTGAGCAAGTTTAATTTTCTTCCTTGTGATGGTCCTTCAATTTGGGAAAATAGTAGCATGATTTTTCTAAATCTTTTTACTATCATGCCACTTGGATATAAATGGTTCTTCTGAATTCCTTTAAGTGCCTACAAATGCTCAAGATTCTTATGTGAGAAAATAAGAGAAGATCTTATCCTCTTGCATCTGAAATGCTCCATGTTTGTAGTTGCTGTATTGACAAGCTATAATCTGTGGCATTATCAAAATACAACATTGTCTCCTGCCTTTCCATTAAAATGTAATCAGTGATGGTAAAAAAAAATATATATATATATATATTTTTCTTACTCTTAAGTAACAGACATTCCTAAGGTACTTTCAGTTACAAACCTAGACTCAGTTCAGTAATGAAAATGTCCACTTCAAGACAGGAATCAAAATCACCAACTTGGTCAAACACTTGGTCCTTTCCACTTCCTCAGCTGGGTCAGCTTCAGGCTGGAAGCTGCAACAGGAAAGGGGTAGTGACTTCTTGTGATTGTAACCAGTGCTGGGTGGTAGTTGGTGTCTGTTTCTCCACTTGCCAATTGATTTCTGACCTTTACACAGTTGAGTGGATAAGATGAAAGGAAATGTCTTCAATCATAACCTGCTCTCTCTCTCTCTGGGCTTGGAAGGTGCTTAATGCTTTTTTCTTTTGTGGGTGTTTTTGTGCACTGGGGTTGAGAATTCCATCTCTGAAGACCATTTTCCTGAAAATGCCTTGGCCCTACCACTTATATCTCTACTTTGACTTGTTGTCCCAGTGATTATTACATGAGACCTTTCCTTAACCTCTAGAATCCACATTCTTGCTGCTGGGGACATTCTTCTTACACAGGTAGATGGATTAAACAGGACTCAAGAAAACCTTACATTACCTCTTTCTCTTCTGTGAGGCCCACCTATGATCCACTCCTCACCTCAACAAACTTTGGGTGTAGAAACTAGTTTTCTGTACCCACCCTGAATCACAAAAAGGAAGCTCCAAAAGAGAAGCCCATGTTCTCTGGGCAGAGAGCCAAAAGTGGCGATTATAAAAATCCTCAGGTATGAGCTGGGCACCAACAATTTCCCACCAATATCACCTAGTGGTTTAGTGAGCACCATGAAGTTCTCCAAATGGCTTCATGGAAGCTCCCCCAGGGGAGCTGGCTGGAGATAAAGCTTCACACTGTTTCACGCTCATAAACACATAGCTTGAGATCTTATTGGCTAATAAGATCTTATTCTTGCAAGCCATATTGAATGTATTCTTTACCATCATCCCTGTGGCAGACTGCCGGTGTCTCCCGAATCTGCTCTTCCTTTCTTCCTATTAAAAAAGGTTTCAGCTTTCCCATTACCTTAAGTGGCAGGATGCATTTTTCCTGCCTCCCTTGCAGCTAGGTGTGACCCTGGTATTAATTAATTTCTGATCAATAGGATGTAAGCAGAAGTGAAGAGTATCACTGTCATTCCATATGTTTAAAAGGAAACCACGAGGTTCACTTCCAGTTAAGATGGAGTAAGCACACCCCACACTATCTCTCCTACTTATTACAACTGGAAAGTCTGGGCAAAGTATATAAAGCAACTACCAGAGGACTCTGAAAAGTATCTAAGAGCATGAGGACTGAGTAAGAAGTTCAGGACCCCAAAGCAACCCAACAGTGTTGTTACAGTTTGTTTCTGACTCTCCTATATGTTGACTTGGGCTCTGGATCAGCCCCCAAATGGAATCACAAACAGGAAGCTCCAAAAGAAGCACATGTTCTCTGGGCAGAGAACCAAGAGTGGTGGTTACAACAATCTAGGCATGTGTCAAAACTCATAGGATTATACACCCCCAAAATTAAATGTAAATTAAAAATAACTTTTAAAAACAAAATAATTTTCCCTGAACGTTCTTATTCCAATGCTTTAGGAAACTAGCAGAAAATGGAGCCATTCTGCCAATGCAGGCAAGGATAACACCCTAGTGGGTGGTAAAGGAATGGTGTGTGCAGCACACCCAGCAGTGGACTACTGTCTGGGAGGTCTGCTTTCTGTAGCAACACCACCTCTATCTTACCTAATCAAATCTCTAATGCTTTTCACCTGGACAACAACTGAGGCGTGTCTGCTCCACCTGTGGTGGGTGAAGGCACCTGTTTTAACCTCAGGCACTATGTCATCTAAGCCAATCTGGGTTGTATTGGATTTAGATTCAGTCATACAATATATTTGCCATCCTCCCAAGTGAGTCACACCTGAAAATTTAATACTGATAAATATGTTGATATGACCACAGAGAGAGCCACAGGGCACCACTGACCTTTACTACAAGGAGAAAAGGAGAGAATGGAGAATGCTTACTGAAACATGAAGAGCTAATAAAACTTTTCAAGTGGAATTTCTATCTAGGCTGAAAGCAATGAATTTAATCATCAAACAAATCATTAATCCATCTAATTATGTCAGGTCTAGCTTATTTTCCCCCATTTTATCCACAAGAAAATAATGGGAGATTTTTCATTAGCGACTTGCTAAAATGCAAATATACACTGTCTCTTGGATTTCTCTGGCATTCTAGTTTTTGAAAAGGCAAACAGAAAGTTAATTTAGCCAACAAACCTTGTTTTTAGTACCCTAAAATTTATCTTAGTGGTAAACTAACTCTACAAGGCAGACCAACACTATAATGATCAATTCTAAAGTCTTGTTCAGGAGCGAGTGTACCAATCTGAGGTTTGCTTAATCTATGCTTAACGTTTCTTTTGAAAATCAGAAAAAACCTTTTCTGGGACTTCCCTGGTGGTCCAGTGGCTAAGACTCTGCTCTCCCAATGCAAGGGGTCCAGGTTAGATCCCTGGTCAGGGAAATAGATCCCACGTGCCACAAATTAAAAATCAAAAACTTTTCTTATGTCCATCGTTTTCTGGCACATCTTTTCTTTGTTTTCATTCTTCAACAATAATCAAAGCGGTGCAATGACCTGACTTTCAAGTTCTCCACAACCATGAAAAATAATCTGGGTTCACTTGCCAAAAAAAAAAAAAATCATATGTAGTACCTGAGTTTCCTGTCTTTCTAACTCCTTATCTAGCTGAGGTTTCAGTCCTTCATATCAGAATTCATTTACTCTCTATCTCATTCACTCATTCAACACATATCTACTAAAAGTCTCCTATAAGAGCCAAGCTTTGATGAAAGTGTTGAAGATCCAGCAGAGAACTGAACAGACAGAAATCCCTCAAGGAGTCTACATTTAATCAAACTAAAGTGTAAAATTATAATAGAGTGTCAGATGGTGACCAGTTGGATGAAGATGTACATTTTAGGGAAGAGGAGGCTGGTATAAGTGTGGGATTAAAATTCTTAAATGGATGGTCAGGAAAGGAGTTGCTGAAAAAAGGTTCACATGAGCAAAGGATTGAAGATGGGGAAAGAGAAAGCCATGTATATTTCTGGGGTGGAGGGTTCCAGGCAAAGGAAGCAGCAAGGACCAATGCCCCAAGACAGAAACATGCCTGACATGTTGGGTGAACAGCAAGGACAGTGTTGTTGGGTGGAATAAATGAGGGGAAGAGAACCAGGAGATGAGGACGGGGGGTGATGGGCAAAAGACTACATAGGAGAGGGTCAGTCACCAAGAAGTTCTACATCACTTGATCCTCCCTGTGAATTTCTGGGTGAATTTAAGATATAAGTAACATATAGTATTACTCTGACTCCCTTCCAGGGGAGTTTCTTTAAAAATGTTTTATTTAGCAAATATTTATTAAGTGTCCATAATATGCCAGGTGCCTTGCACGGGACTTTACAAACCTCCCAGGAACCTTACAATCTATTGGGAAATAAGTCTTTGTAACTCACAATGGGAACTTCAGCTTTTACTCTGAGCAAGAAGGTACGCACCAGTTTGAGCAGAGTACTGGCTTTGACTCAGGTTCTAAAGGGATCATTGTGGCTGTGTTGCTAAAAATAGATTGTAATAGTTCAGGAAGAAAACAGGGGAAACAATTAGGAGGATATTGAAATAATCTATGCAAATAAAAGATGCTTCAACAAGGACAGTAGTGGAGAGACAGGGCCAGAATCTGGGCACATTGGAGTCTCCAGAATGTGTGGGCTCCCCAGGTGGTGTTAGTGGTAAAGAACCCCCCGCCAGTGCAGGAGCTGCAAGACACAGGCTCAGTCCCTGGGTCAGGAGAGTCCCCTGGAGAAGGAGACGGCAGCCCACCCAGCATTCTTGTCTGGGAAAACCCATGGACAGAAGAGCCTGGTGGGCTACAGTCCATGGGGTCACAAAGAATCGGACAGGACTAAAGGACTGAATACCACACCACCACCACCACGAAAAGAAAAAGAGGAGTCCAGAATGGATCCAAGGTTTCAAGTTTTTGTTTCTCCCTCTGAGGAATCAAAAAGAAAGTCACCATTTTCTTAGCTGGAGAAAATAGTGTAGGAGGAGAATTGAGTGGGGAAAAAACAACAACAACAAAAAGGGTTGTGTTTTGGACATTTTAATTTTGAGAAGTTTATTATATATCCAAGTGGAGGTGATGAATAGTCAAGACTTGGAAAATGTCCAGGTGTCAGACAGGAATCAGGGAGTCGTAAGCATATAAACAGAATCTAAAACTGTGAAGCTCTATGAAGTTACCAAGGAAGTGAGTGAAGACAGAAAAAGAAGACACCCAAACTCTAAGTCCTAGGGCACTTGAATACTTAGAACTGAGGAAGATAAGGAGAAATCAGAAAGAAAAAAAAAAAATGGACTGAGAAGAAGCAGTCAGAAAGGTAGAAAAAGAAATAACCAGGACAGTGAAGTGTATTAAAGCCAAGTAGAAAATCACACCAAGGAGAACAGAGTGATCAAGAGTCACTGTTAGGCAACGTCAGACAAGGACTAAAGACTGACTGTGTGGAGGTCATCTGTGAGCCTTACAACAGTAATTTTGGTGACATGCTGGTCCAAAAAGAGTTAGAAGTCTCAGATTGGAGCAGCAAGACCAGACATATTTTTCTGTAAACTTAGGAGAACAAGGAAATAAGTTGAATTTTGGATTTTTCTTTGTTTTTAAAATTTTTTTAAGAAGGGAAAAATCACACTTTTGCATGATAGGAATAATCCAGCAGAGCACAAAAAAAGGTATAATTTTAGAGGGGGGATAAAAGAGAGAAATTTCTGGAATGCTGTCCTTGAGTAGGCAAGGAAATGGAATCTAGTGAGCAGGTGAAGAGCTTGGCTTCAGACAGGAGAACAGAGAAGCTATGTGTACTGCTTCCACCAGCCATTTTTCCTAAGTAAATCACCAGGCCCCTCCTCTTGTAGTTTTATCATTCCTATACATCACATCTACTGCTCTCTATAAATAAGATTTGAGGTTTTATCCCCTGTCCATTGATCAGGTGAACTGGCTCCGGGATAATTTTGTATTCATTGAGATACTTCATTGTTCCAGGACTGTCCTGAGCATGTGAGTTGCAGCTCTGCCCTCTTAGAGCTGGCACTACCAGTGTGATATGCAGACGAAGAAGATGAATTTGGGTGGTGATGAATGAAGAAACAGAACCACCTGGAGTAAAGAGGGTGGGAGCTTGTTTAGAATGAGCCAAGGGGCCAGGGAAAGTCTTCAAGACGAGCTGCAATGTAAACTTTGAGAAGGGAATTAGTGTGGGTGAGGGACAGATGCTGGAGGTGGAGAGAGAGATGATGCAGGGGAACAAAAGAAAAGAACAAAGAGAAGTCCAGCTGGCTTAGAGTGTAGTGAGCACGATATAGGGAAGTGCTAGACGAGGTCAGCCAGTAAAGGCTTACGAAGGTGTTATAGACTGAATGCTTGTGTTCCCCAAAATTCACAAGTTGAAATCTTAACTCAATGGTATTAGGAAGAAGGACTTGGGGGAGGTGATTAGGTCATGAGGGTGGGGCCCTCATAATGAGATTAGTGCTCTTATAAAATAATCCCTAGAGAGCGTCTTCAAAGATTCCCAGGTGGCTCAATGGTAAAGAATCCACCTGCCAACGCAGGAGATGGAGGAGACTCAGGTTCGATTCCGGGGTCGGGAAGATCCCCTGGAGTAGGAAATGGCACCAAACTCTCCAGAATTCTTGGCTGGAGAATCCAATGGACAGAGGAGACTGGTGGGCTACAGTCCGAGAGGTTGCAAAGAGGCAGACACAACTGGGCAGCTGAGCATGCACGCGGAAAGCTTCCTTCACTCTTTCCGCCATGTGAGGGCCCATCAAGTCAGTTCTGAACAAGGAAGCAGGCTTTCACCAGACACTGCATCTGTCAGCACCTTGATATTAGACTTCCAACCTCTAAAACTATGAGAAATAAGTACTTATTCATTAAGACACCCACCCTATGGCATTTTTGTTATAGCAGCCCAAACAGATTAAAACAAAAGGAGACTCAACTTTTATGCCAAAGGCACTGGTAAGTCATTAGTGAGTCTTAAGCCTGACCTGCATTCCAATTTTAAGGATATCCTTTTGGTTGATGTATAGAAAACAGATCGTAAGGGAATCTGGGAGCAAAGGCAACAGGGGACAAGTTTCTGCGGTTTTCCATGCGAGATGAGGAGGCTTGTTCAAGATCAGGGGCAGCAAAGATGAAAAGAGGTGGATGAAATTGTTTTCTACTTCAAAGGTTTGACCAGGATGACTTGCTGATGAATTGGATGTGAAGAGTAAGAGAAAAAGAGGAATCAGCAATGATTCCTAAGCTTCCGGCCTGAGTCAATGGGTCAAGCTGTTATTACAGAGATGGAAAAACAACACAGGGTAGATTGGTTTGGAGGAACAGTAAAACCTGCAATTTCATTTTGGATTTAATTTGGAAATACCTATCAAACATTCAAGTGGAAATAGTTACTAGGCAATTAGCTGTAATAAATAATGACAGCTGACACTGCTATGGTGTTTACAATGAACTAGGCAAGGTTCTCGGCATTTTATAAACATTAAGTCAGCATAGATTGCATTCACATCCTGTGTGGGTTCACCTGGGGACAAAAGGCAGGTGAAGAAGGAGGCTCAGGAATAAGCCCACACACTAGCATTTAGAGGTCAGCTAGATGCCCTTCTTCCCCACATCCCCAGGTAAAAGTCACCGGTTACAGGCTTTTACACAATAGGTCAGAATTCCAAATCCTATTTGTTGACAATATCTGCACAGACAGCTGCTTACCTCCTCTCTTGGTGTGTCTTCCAAAGTCCCAGGCATCAGTGGGAAGAATTCATGTAAATACCAGCTGTATACCTAAGTCTTTATGTTTTCTGTTTAAAAAATGATTGCCTCTAAGGATGCTTCCCCCATCCTGGATTGAACCCCCGCCCCCAACAACCTCCCAAATGCACTTCAGTGGGGAAATTTATTAAGTTTCAGCTGGCTCTCCATCACATGTTTGCTATATGCTTCGGGTTGTATATGTCAATTGGCCTTTCTGGAGAAAAATTCAGCTGCCTTCTTCACCAAATTTATAGCTAATTTCTTCCTCCCAGGATAAGTTTTCACTTCCATCAGAACTCTACTATCTGCTAAGTAACCTTCTCATTTGAATACTAGCACTGATATATATAATTTGTGTTTTTTCCACTTTACCAAAAAAAAAAAAAAAATAGAAAACAGCATTAGTCCCAAGAGAATGGGTTAGGGAGGGTGGGTGGCCAGCATGGTAGCTGTGTAGGCCAGCACCTCTTTTGTGAAAACAACCATAAAAAGATGTACTATTACTTATGGCTCAGTAGTTGCTTCTATACTGAAAAACAGCCCCTACCATACAAATTTCAGTGCCCTACATTCTTAGGACTACTTTAATAGCACTTACTTGGACCACTTTTAATGATGAGGTCCAAGTGTTTAAATGGTAAGGGGGCATTATCTTTTTCTCCACTGTTTTATTATTTGGGGAGATCAGATTTGGCTTCTATTTATGATCAGCACCAAGAGACATAAAAGCGGCTTTGATTCCAAAGTATATACATAAATTGTGTGGGTTTTTTTTTTTTTTTCCTTTTGGAGATGATGAAAGGCCAATATTTTTTCTTTTATGTTTCAACACTAAACAGAAGTCCTTCTGAAATTTTTCAAAATAGCAGTTCTTATTAATTACAAGTGAAGGCTTAAAGAGGGTTTAAATAAGAGGAACCAAACGATCATGTTGGTGGCAGTTCCCCATGTATTATTTCTTATATTGTGCTCCCTTGCATACAAATTCTCTCAATCTCGCCCTCTCTTTCTTTCTCTGCCTCTCTCCCTCCCCCCCTCTCCCTCTCTCATTGTTTCCAATTTTCAAGCCCTTGTCCCATGACACTTCTGTCTCTGATAGCATCGTTTCTGACCTCTTCCCTGGGGTTTTCCTGCTGGCTTCTCACTGCAGCATCCAGGACGTATCCAACAGGGAAATCATATGGAAAATGAATCTGAAAGTAAGGTTTTGGTTCATCAAGAAGATAATACGAATCAGAAAATGTCTCATCTAATTCTCTGGATTCTGCCTTATAATCGGCCGTGAAATATTGAACCCCTGATTTTAAATCAGAACCTAAAATGAGTCCAAGATGTAGATATTTAAATGAAAATCTTTAGGGGTTTTCCTCTCCCACATAAATTAATATTTTGATTTTCTGCCAGTTTAGTGTATGGATTTCAGATATGCTGATGAACTGATTTTTTTCAAAAGGACTACAGAAATAAACTACTGTGTATGCCTTTCTGTGAGGAAACAGCTTCTAATTAGAAAACTGCTTCATTATTATTTATAACATTTTATAAATTAGGTTTGTGCTATGGTTTCTTCAACCTAAATACTTTACAAATCCTCCTCTATATTTTTAGTTGGGAATATAATACACAGCTACAACATTTTATGGGAAAGCAACTGATCCCCGAGTTAAGTATATCAACATTTTAAGGCAATGTAAATATTTAAAACAGATCTAGAAGGATAAACTGGCATAGTTGTATGTTTGTAGAAAGCTCTCAAGAATGTAAAGCTTCTGTGTGGAAGGACAATCTAGTATTTAGGAACAGCGAGAGGCAAAGGTCCTAATAGATGAACATGGAGTGTTTCTCCCAAACCCAAATCTATCAGGACAGGGCAACAATAGAGGAGATTGGATGAAATTTCATGGGAATAGATGGAGGATAGAGTTTCTGCGACAGAAGGAAACTCCTCTAGAGAAAACTACTGAGACCTCATCATATTTTCATTAATTCAGTTTTCCTAATGGCCTGTCATATAATTTCTAAAACCCATGAATTGTTTTGTTCTTTTATAAATAACAAGTTAAACATTAAAAAAAAAAAAAGCTCAAATAGCCTGTTCTGAATCTCCTAAGAAAAACACCTGTATCCCTTCCCTGCTAGCTTACAGGAAAGAGGAGGGGAATTCCTCTGACCTTCTGACAGAGTGCTTCCTGTCCCCTCCACCCCCACCAAGATCAGAGCCCCAGGGATCAGCTTTCCCAGCTTTCTCGATTTCTGCTTTTTCATAGTTGCAATTAATTCATCATCTAACACTTTTTGTCCCATGGACATCTTCCCCAATGAACTATTTCAGGAATTCAGGAACCGTGTCTGTCTGGTTTTCTTTTCTTAGTTGAGACACTGTGTGGCATAGAGTCCATTTTCAAGAAGTGCCTATTCAATGAAAACAAAAGAGCATGATCTGGAAAAGATACAGGCCCCAAGAAAGGTGGGGAGTTGAGAAGGGAGCCACATGAGAGGGTAATACAGTAACACCGTCATCATAATGCCCTTTGGCTAAATGCACACTCTGTACATTATTGCTGTTGTTGTCATTATTATTATCATTGTAACTATCATTAGAGCACAGGCCATGCTGTTCATCTGCTTGAGTCTGAAAGCAGTTCCTACTCTCTCCTGACTCCGTGAACATGAGAATGTTATTTAAGTGAGTTCTCTCTCTTTCCCCATGAAAGGAGAATTCTAGTGTCATGTTACCTCTTAGGGCTATTGCGTGAAGTAGCTGCCGAGAGGGCTTAGTGTGCAGGCAGGCCCTCAGTTGAGTAGTGTACATCATGCGCTGGGCTGGAGCTCAGGGAATTCTTTTAGGAAAGCTGGACACAGGTGTCATACCCCACTTTGCAGAAGCTGGAACCCCGTGTCTTGCTCTAGGTCATCCAGTGATCAACCACAGAACTGGGATTATGCCAAGGTGTGGTATTAGGACTAGATTCACTGACTCAGAGAAAGTTACTTACCAGCTAATTACTAAACACTGCCATAGGTAAGACCCACTGAAGATCCAGAAGAGATGGCCCGGGGGGTAAGAGTGAGGCACAGCCAGCCACCACCACCTCTACCTTCAGACACAAATGAGAAGCAGAATCCATCCTCAGGGGAACCAGACTTCAGTTAAAAGGAGGCTGCTGAGAACATTCAGGAAAAGCTTTTTAGATTCTAGGGAGATTGTGAGCTTCAGATAACTCTGAGGACAGACTTGGGAAACTGAGAAAGAATGGGCAATGTGGTCAGATATAGATACATGTGAGGAATAAAATCCATGGGGAATGTGGGAGCCTGAGAATATTAAGATTTTTTAGAAAACCTGATGCAAACATGGATGAATAAGTGACCATGCACTTGGACATTCTGAGGAGTGAAAGAGGGTGTCATACCAGGCAAACCAGGATTTATCATTCCCTTTTGGATAAAGGTTATGATAGGGTTGATTATGACAGTCTCAAGCAGCTTGTGATGCTAAGGGTATAAATGTTGGGAATTGGGATGTAGTCATTCTGGTAACACGAAGTTCTCCGCAACCCTAAACATTCCTCTGCAGGGCAGAAGGAAACCAGAAGAGGAACCATGCCTTGCTGAGGGACCCAGAGTTCCAAGTTGCCAGTTTCCTTTACAAATTAGGAATGCCAATAGAAGGGACTCTTGGCTTTCATTTTTTACTGTTTTCAGTGTAAAACTATGCAATGATAATAAAAATATTTTCAGCAAAAAATTCAAAACGCTCACATGGGTCACACACTCCAGGACCCTTCAGAGCCCAGAGGATGGTTCCTGACTACTAGTATTTGAGCACCTTTCAAGGAGCAAAGAAAGCAGTGAGGCCCTCTAGTTGCCAGAATGTTTCCAAGCAGCCTATTGAAACATCACAGAGTGAACTGAAGAGAAATATGAGCCATCCTCTGGCTAAGACACTTGCTTCTAATTAAGTAAACGCATGTACAAGGGTCAGGACTATAACACACAATAGGTGTTCAGTAAAGGCTGGAATTAATTCTAAGCTGAGAGGTTGAATCTTAGCCAAGAGACACTCTTGCTCTAGAAACACTAGTGGAGACCAGCCCCCCACATGAGATCACCCCCACAATCGCTCCCCAAACCCAGGGTACAGGGTGTGGAGAGAAATATCTGGGGTTCAGATCATTTAAAACCTTGTAGACTAAAGATCTTGATCTTTTTCTAAGCATAATGGAAAGCCATTGAAATATTTCATGCTGAGAGATGTGGGGATAGGGTGTCATGTTCAAATGTGCATTTTGGAAAGATTGCTCTGGCTGCAGGGTGTGGAACAGTTTGCAGGAGTGGCAGAATAGATCCAGAGATATAAGTTATGCGTGGTTAATAATAGTAAAGGCAAGGGATAGGATTAGGATGGACCAGGGTGGTGGAGGTGATGAAGAGAAGGAAAGAGATTCAAGTGAGATTAATGAGTAAATTCAGCAGAACTTGGAGGTAAATTTAGAATAAAGGACTGAAGAGTGGGAAGTGTCAAGAATGATCCTATATTAGGAAGGTGTGATGTTCACAGAGAGGGGCTACTCTCAGAGAAGACACAGGCTGGATGTAGAGTGGGAGCAGAGCACGAGCTAGATTTTGGAGAAATTGTATTGGTATTGCTTTGACTCACACATGCCGTCAGAGACACTGAGCCAGCAGTGACTGACTGACCACACGGATAAGCGGCCTGGCTGGGGGCAACGAGACTGAGTCATCTGTGTATGACTGTCCTTCTAACCTTTCCATTGGGAATATTGGTTTGTTTTCTTTCTTACTGTATGGCTGATTGACTGATTTGATTTGAGTGATTTTGATGGTCTGAAATAGAAGCCCCTTCCCAACTGTACATTTTAAATGCTGTGTTGAGCACTCCTTGATGGAGACCAAAGGGTTGACCAAAGATCCCCTCAGCGCAACACTGCCAGAGGATGGGTTTAAGCTCGGCCCGTGGGATACTCTTAGCCAGAGCTCACCTCTGACCCAAGGTGGAGTTCCTCACTGGCCCGGTGGTAGCCCAAGGGGCCTTGAGTCCAGCCTGTTTCTACTTCACAGACTTTGCTGTGGTTCCTGTTACCCAGCTCTTGATTCCTGCCCATTATCCAAATTTCTGGTAGAGTCTACGAGCCTTCTATCTCTTCACATAATTGATCTTTTTTTTTTATTTTTTGCTTAAATTGAACAGTTTTGTGAAATGAAGAACTCTGACTACTGATACCTTCCTTTCAATGTATGTTTCTTTCTCTTTCTCCAACTTCCCTAAAACTACTCCTAACCTGAGGCATTCTCTCTAACTGGCTTTCTCTCTGCCACCACCATTCTTTCTAAACTCCACCTTGCTCTTTACTTTTCCTTTCATGGACCTTCCCTATTTGACCAAAATATCACACTAGAGATTCAGGGTTAAGAAGCAGAGTGAATACAATGACTTCAAAAAATCAAGAATTTTAAACTTCCTACAAATCAGAAAAAGAAGTTGAAATTTATGGAATGAAATTTAATTGAGATAAATGTACATTTTTGAGCTTAGCTTCTAAAATGAAGTCTAGAAGATAAACAATAGTTTAATAGCAAAATTATATTAAAAAACAAAACCAAAAACCCTTAAGGAAGATTGCCAGATAAAATATCAGTGACATACTTATTCTAAATAATTATTCATCATTTATCTGAAACTTAAATTTAACTGGGTGTTCTATTTTTTGCACCCAAATGTTCATAGTAGCATTATTTATAGCTTTCAAGGTATACAAGCAATCTAAATGTCCATCAACAAGTGAATGGATTAAGAAGATGCATTTTATATATACATACATATGTATATAAATATACATACACACACATATATACAATGGAATAATACTACTTGGCCATAAAAAGAACAGTATTTTGTCATTTGCAGCAGCAAGTATGGATTTGGAGAGCATTATGCTAAGTGAAATAAGTCAGACCTAGAAAGACAATAAAATATTATATGATATCATGTGGAATCTGAAAAATACAACTAGTGAATATATATAAAAAAGAAGCAAACTCACAGATACAGAAGACAGTCTAGTGGTTGCCAGCGGGGACAGGGCAGTGGGTAGGGGAGGCAATACAGGCATACAGGGGAAAAGGGGTTATTGTGGGGTTATATGAAATAATGTGTGTAAAACTTCTGGAAATTATAAAACACTATATAATTTAAAGTATCTTTCACTCAATTATTTTTTAAAGAGAAAAAAATTAACTGGCTGTTCTGTGTTTTATTAGTAAATCTGGAAGTCTTGATGGAAAGCTCAATATAGGTCTTCAGATATGGGTGCTCTAACAAATCAGTTTTACAGTATATGAATGGGAGAATGATGACTAGAAGAAAGAAAGAAATCCCAGGATTTACTGAGCTCAGCTGGCCATGTACTGATTGCTGTATCTTCCCAGGACCCACTCTTGGAGAGATACTGGTGAACTAGAACAGTTTTCACAGTAAGCAGAGATAATGAAAACCAATTTTAGGGAAAATAGCTGAAAGAATCTGAAAAAGGAAGATCAAAATAGATCATGCTGCCAAGACACCCAGAAAAACCCTGATTCCTGTTTTCTACTACGTCTGGTTCTTCAGTTTCTCTTCAACTATGAGCAGCCTAATGTCTCACTAAGAAATTTCCTTTCTTCTTAGGTTTGCCAGTCAGCTTCTATTGTTTGCAACCAAAGATCTTAAATGATACAATGGGTTTTTGCCAATATCTGAAGGGATCTTTTACAGAAGGGGATTTGGTCATATTTAGAAAGCAAAGTTAGAACTTGAGAATGAAATCATACAAATCAACATGGAAAAAAAATTTTCTAATTATCTTTACAATTCCAAATTTAAAAAGCCCATGAGTTGGTGAAAGCCCATTATTAAAAAGGTTTAAGAAGGGGCAGGAAAATCAACAAATAGGGACAAGATTTCTCTCCTAACAGACTGGATCAGATACCTTATATAGCAAGTTTTGTTTTGTTTTAACTTAGAGGACTTTGTTCAAATTAAATCTTAAATAGACTTGAAACAAAATATCCCAAAACTGAGAAACTGCAGTAGTTGTAGATAGGGATCAAGTTACCCCTGCTTGTCTTTCCCCTAAAGGTATAAAACATTCCACAATGGAACTTTTGGAACTAGGACTCATTAAGGCATAGTTTTTAAAATCACTGGACTAATATGTCTAATATTTCTTTGAGCACTTGCAAAATATCTCAGGCACTCCACTAAGTGCTTTTCATGTATTATCTCATTTCAATTCAGTTCAGTTTAGTCACTCAGTCGTGTCCGACTCTGCGACCCCACGGACTGCAGCACGCCAGTCCCTGTCCATCACCAACTCCTGGAGCTTGCTCAAACTCATGTCCATTGAGTCGGTGATGCCATCCAACCATCTCGTCCTCTGTCATCCCCTTCTCCTCCTGCCTTCAATCTTTCCCACCATCAGGGGCTTTTCCAATGAGTCAGTTCTTGCATCAGGTGGCTGAAATATTGGGGCTTCAGCATCAGTCCTTCCAATGAATATTCAGGACTGATTTCCTTTACGATTGACTGGTTTGATCTCCTCACTGTTCAAGGGACTCTCGAGTCTTCAACACCACAGTTCAAAAGCATCAGTTCTTCGGTGCTTAGCTTTCTTTATGGTCCAACTCTCACATCTATACATGACCACTGGAAAAACCATAGCTTTGACTATACGGACCTTTGTTGGCAAAGTAATGTCTCTGCTTTTTAATATGCTGTCTAGATTTTTCATAACTTTTCTTCCAAGGAGCAAGCGTCTTTTAATTTCATGGCTGCAGTCACCATTAGCAGTGATCATTTAATGCCCTCTAATGCTATCTGATGGAATGGAAGCAGATGAGGAAATGGAAGCACAGAGAGTGTTATTAACTCATCTAGGGTCACAGAGCTAAAAGACAGGAGACCTAAAGTTCAAACACAGGTGCTCTGACCACCAAGGCTCCCCCTGAACTGCTGTGTTGTTTTCCTTTAAGATGTACAGCCGAATGAAATCTGAGCTTCAGTGCTATCATACCTATTGAGCTCCATGCGCCTTTCATTCAGTTACTATCAAATTAATTTAAGCTTTCTAAAATAACACCAACTCAAATGAATTTAATTTGTTTTTCATGACTCTCAGTTCACAGTTTTCCTTTTAACTGGTTTTCCTTAATTAGTATTTTTTTTTTAAATGGTTCATATACCTCTCTAAACTAGTTGCTTTAAGGTATCAGCTCTTACGGCTGACTGTAAAAGACTGTTCGCTGCCAGGGTCAGCATTCACTCCGTCACTTTAAGCGTTCATTGAGCCTCCTTCATCTTTTCACAGGAAAACAAAGTGGGCGAAAGAGGCTGGATTTGTTTGCCTGGCTTCATTTGCGCAAATGAAGATGGAGATTTCTCTGATGATTACAGCCTAGGAAGGGAGGCAGGCAGTGAGAAAAAGCAACGGTGCACACTAATTGTCCTGGTGTTCGCTACGACCTCTCTCGCCCCTGTCACGGCGCGTCAGACAGGTAGGTTAGAGGCAGCAGGAGGAGCAGCCTGACCTAATCAAATGCTGTCCTGACCATTCCTAGGAAGGCCGCCAGCTGTGGCTCGCAGGAGGCAGGAGCTGATGTCAGCTGTGTGGCTGTCACCCACCCTCCCCAGCTCAGGAGGGGAGCCTCATGCCGTCGGCCACATCCTACCGTTCTCCATCCCCAGGGGAGAAAGCAGATTCCTCAAGGCACCCACCACCAGGGCCAGGCTTTAAGTTAGGGGGCTGGCTTCTGGAGAAGGGGTACAAGAGAACAGCCTGCTCTCCCTCACGCATCTGTGCTCTCCTACCCACAGGTGGGCCCTTTGTCCCCCGCGAATCCGCCCCATCCATCCTGTCCCTCGCCGCCACTAACAAGCTGTCAAGGTCTCAGTTTTCTCTTTGTGAGGTGCTCTCAGCCACTGTTTGTCTAATGTCCCCCGTGAAGCCTGGAGGCAGGGACCATTCCTTCATATTTTATAAAGAACGGTGTAAGTTCAGTACTCCATAAATATAAAATGGTGAACAGCAAATTTCCCCCATACCGAAGCCATTTCATTTTCTTCAGCAAAACGGCTCCTTTTATTTCCATGCAAAAAACCCAACGAGGGAAATTTCTTCATTGCTCAGACAGCTACAAAATGTGATCACATTTTTCCCCACAGCTAATGTGCTCTTATGTATAAAATTTAAATCTGAAAGTCTGAGCAGATGGCCTATAAAGTTCTTGTTTTCCCTCTGAATCTAATTTCTTCCTGCTTATAGTGGGATTTTTTTTAATCATTTGAAAAAGAACAATAAAATGTTTCTATAAAGTGTAATAATCATTATCTTAATGATTGTTCACTCCCAGTGGGATCCCAAAGGAGAGATTGGACCTTGACTTTGAGTCTGGAATCTTACCTGCCCTGTCACTTTCACAAACATGAATCAATTCCACAAAACCTTGCCAGTTGGGGCCTGCACATTTTGGAAATGGCCATCATTCTTACTTAAAGTAGGCAGAAGTTCACCTGATTTTAGAGAACTAAATGACCTAAGTAAATTAGCTGTATAAAGAAAATGGGCAAAATATGAAGGCTCATTTAGAAAATATTATTTTTGAGTGCTTTTAGAACTATTTTTATTTCATTTCACTCAGAGACATTAATGAGCTAATTACCATTTTACTGAAGGAGGCCCATAGGACTTCAACTTAGCAAAACTTAATTGATCAGTTTGGATAATTATATGATTTAAATTGTTTTGTTTTTCAAACTACTCCATAATTCACATTCTTTTTTTTATCATGTATTATATTCAAATATATTTGTCCACAGGAAGGTTAAATAACTACATAAAATGTAGGAATTGACATCACCTTTTAATCCCAACATTATTTTGCAAGTTGAATTCATCAGCATCACCTGCCTTTAAAATTTGCAGAGTTGAGCATGAACACAAATGAATAACAGTTATAAGTGAAGCTAACACAGATGAAATAAAGTGCATTCCATCTATTTTCAAACCTATGCCTTGTCCTATAGTCCTACCTTAGTCTGGAAAGCTGAAGGCCAGTTTCAAATTTAGAACTCATGTGCTGCACCTGAACATGGCAGCCTAGGGAGCATCTTTGCCCAGCCTGCTATTCACTCACTTTCTCTTCCCAACCCAGTTCCATCCTGCGCTATAAGCCATCATGTACTCACAGTACATGTGCCTCCTGGTTCACATTTCCAAATTGCAGTTCCATCTTTCCCCCCTGGCTCCCTGCAAACAGCTCCCCCTTGGCCATCCTGCAGGCCTAAGGATATCATAGTCTTCCTTTGGCAGAGACCCATGCAGATTCTGGAATTGGACTCAGGGCCATTGGGATAGGAAATTCCAGGGACACGGATATGAAAACTGTAGTTTGATAGGTGCAGAGAAGAGAGAAGTACAAGTAGAATCTTATTTACCTATCATGTCATGTTCGCAACCATCTACTGAGATAATAAAACCTTGGACTCTTGGCCCCAACAGCAGGGATATAGCCACAGGAGACCCGGAGTGGGGGCCCTGCTAGACGCAGGCCCGCCTGTTGTTACAGCTATGAAGCAGGCCCATGGTACTTGCTTCACAAAGTACTCACTGGGCACAGACAGAGCACACTGGCAAAAGTCCTACTATGTGCCATCAGGAAGCCAGACATCCATAACATTTAGTCTCTGTCCTCAAGAAACTTACAGTCTAGATGGGAAGATCATGAGCACAGAAAATAACTGTGTTACAGAGATGAAAGCCAAAGAAGAGGTAGAAGTCAAGTCAATGGCTTATTCTTCCCCAGAAGCAGTTAGGAACTAAGAAGTACTAAATAAACAAGTTTTCTTTAACCACTTAGATAACTGTTCTGCCTTCCTAAGTCAGCCTCCATGATACTCCTTGAAAGAAGCTTAGTATTATCCCATGGAACACTCTGGAAATGAATAGGTTAAGATTTTGGCATCCTTAAGTGCTAAGTCACTTTAGTTGTGTCCGACTCTTTGCCACCCTATAGATGATAGCCCACCAGGCTCCTCTGTCCATGGGATTCTCCAGGCAAGAATACTAGAGTGGTTTGCCATGCCCTTCTCCAGGGGATCTTCCTGACCTAGGGATTGAACCTATGTCTCTTGCATCTCCTGCATCTCCTGTATTGGCAGGCGGGCTCTTTACTGCTAGCGCCACCTGGGAAGCCCTGTAAATCTGATGCAGGCAGGATTAGAAGGAGAAAGATTCAGCTCCCAGTTTAGCATGTTGTGTGCCAACCCATTTGCCCACATCAATGTCTATTTAAAGTGAAGCCAGCCAGACCATCTTCACCTGTTCTACTGATCGCCTGCAGCAAGGGAGGAACAGAAAGCCCACAGGTTGATCTGGAAAACTGAGCCTCTGTGTCATTGCCAGCCGTGTGTCTGCTTGGAGGCACACAGCCAACGCAGCCATCAGTCTGGCAGTGCTTTCACAGTGACCCAGTATATATTTGCTAGGCCATTTGCGCCATCTGCCATGCAAATGTCAGTTAAGGAAACAGCATAGAGTTGTGGGAATATCGGGGTTAAAATGCCACTTAACAGGAATGCACCAGTTCCAGCAGCTATTGCCCACAGGAGAACAAAGAGCTGGGAGAGCCAAAGGCAATAAAAAGAGAACAGAGGTGTGACAGACCAAGGCTCCCAACCTTGCTTTCTCTTCAGGCTTATTTTATTATAGCACCTTTAGGCGCATGGGCCTTCCTTACTGGCAAAGACACTCTGTATGATTCCATTGAATTAAAGCGCTCATATAGCAATTATATATATAAATTTATATATAAACATACATTCATATATATATATAAAATTTTAGATAGCTTATATATAATTATACATAATTTTGTAAATTTATATATCTATAATTTTATAAATTTAGGTATATTGTATGTATAATCTTTATATATCCATATACATAAAACTTTTAAGGGAAAAAGCATCATCCATAGTTCCATCTTTGTAAGATAGCTCCCGACCCCTGAACACTGCCTTCTTGTTTGGGTGCCTATGTTAGCAGTACTTGTAACCATCTACTGAGCCCTTACTATAATATGCTGGGCACTGTATTAGCATCCAATTACATATTTTTCTAAAGTTTACATCAACACTAAAAGGTCAATATTTTTTTCTGACTCTATAGATGCAACAAACAAGGCTCAGATAAGTACTTTTTAAGCCCCAGGACACCCAGCTTGTAAATGAAGGACCCAAACTTCAAATCAGTTCGTCCATGTCCTTCATACTAAAGTCACTCCTGTAGGTATGCACACTTATTTGTGTGTGTGCGTGTGTGTTCTCAGTTGCTCAGTTGTGTCTGACTCTTTGTGGTTCCATGGACTGTAGGCTGCCAAGCTCCTCTGTCCATGGGATTTTTCAGGCAAGAATACTGAGTGGGTTGCCATTTCCTCCTTCAGGGAGGGGATCTTCCTGACTCGGGGATTGAACCCACGTCTCCTGCATCCCCTGACCTGGCAGGCAGATTCTTTACCACTGAGCCACCTGGGAAGCCCTCACATACACTTGTTTGTATGTGTGCATGCTGAGTTGCTTCAGTCATGTCTGACTCTTTGTGACTTTATGGACTGTAGCTCACCAGGCTCCTCTGTCCATGGGATTCTCCCGGCAAGAATATTGGAGTGGTTTGCAACGCCCTCCTCCAGGGGATCTTCCTGGACCAGGAATCAAACCCACAACTCTCAAGTCTCCTACATTGGCAGGTGGGTTCTTCATACACTGGTGCCACCTGGGAAGCCCGCACACTTGTTTATAGAGGATTAAAATCAGAGAGCATGTACTATTTCGTGTTTAGCTTTGTTTGGTTAACCAGACATCATAAGTATTTTTCATGTTTTATATAGCGTCATGTTTATCCCTTTTAACATCTAGATAATAACCCATCTAATGATTTATATTGATTCATAGTTAATACTACAATGAACCTGTTGGTAATATACAGGGTTTTGCACCTGTTGTACTATTTTCTTAGGATCACTTTCCAGGAGTAGATCACTGGGTCAAACAGTATGACCATTTTTATGGCACTTGGTAGGTATTGTCATGTTGCCTTTCAAAAATATTCTATTAGAAGCATGTGAGTGTTTCAGCTTATAACAACCATATTAGCATTGGAAGTTTTATTAAACTTTTCTTTGTTGATTTATTACATTTAAAATAGCATCTCAGGCTTGCTCTGGAATGCCTTTTTTATTCCCAAGTGGTGATGGCTACTTCACCCATCTACTTATTTACTACTCTTAGCTTGTCTCATAGCTGTTCCCTCTCCCAATCCCATAAATCTCACGGCGTTTTGTATAAATAGGTATGCACTCCCCATGTGGAGGTACTATTACTTCTTTGCATTATTGTCTTCATTCTTGCAGAAATGTCTGAAAAGGAAATGCTAACTTGACATATAAAATGCCAGTGACAAATCCTTCTCCAGAACGATGTCTCAAACTGAAATAAGAGATAAGTATGAGCAAGCTATTTGGAAATACAAAGGTAAATATCAAGAGAAAGAGCTGAAAAGGCTTTAAGAGGTAGCTTCCTCAGGTGGGGGGCATGCAGAAGGGACAAGGCTGGGAGATGCCCTTTTTCATAGGTCTTACATAACTAATTGTTAACTTTTTATCTGGCAATTACAACTGAAGGAAAAAAATTACATTGAATTTATAAACTCTTCTCAACAAATGAATTGAAGGCTCACATAATGCTCTGTGCCCCTGCTTGAAAACATCTTCCAATTAAGCTTTCTTCTTCAAATATTAACATATTTTTACATCTCCTCTTATTACTCACAGCCACAAGATGCTAAAAGGAAGGGACAAAATCTGGCCAAACTGTGTTCAGGGTTGCTATGAGAGTTATGTCTTTCTGAATTCCAGATTCTCATTATTTCCATTTTTTATGTACTTTGCATAGACTTAATTAGAGCTCCTACATTGCAGTGGGGATCCATAACAGGAGGGGGTCCTCTCTCCAGAGAAGAATTGATGCTCATTAACAAAGGAGGAATGAATCTCCAAATTAATTTTATCTGGGGAAACTAGGATTCAAATACCTGTGAGTAGTGGTCTGCCATTTTGCTCTCTTATAGGAGCAAATCAAAATTCCCTGAAATGAATCATGTCCCCTAAAACCAGGCTGATTTCTAAACCCAGAATCTATGAGTTGAATCTCTGCTCTCCCACTTTCCAGACATACGACCTTGAGCAGGTTATTTAACCTTCCTTCGTCTCAGTTTTCTTCTCTGTAAAATGGAGATAGTAATAATATCTGCCTCATAGCTTTTGTAAGAATGTCTTACATTCTTTAAAGGGCTTACATTTAAAGCTCTTACATTTAAAGGGCTTAGAATAGTGCCTGCCATAGTACAAGGACTCAGTAAATGTTTTCAAATAACATTGTTTTGTTATTATCTTCATTTTAATAGTTTATCCTAGAGAATAGGAAACTTTGTCCATGATCAGGATGTGTGGCATAACTGTGAATAGAGATTTGTATTGAATCAAAAGTCAGATTTATTCAAATACTAACTTCAACTCTGCTGTTTATCATCTGTGCAACTCAGCGCAAGACATTAATTTCCTCATTGTACCCTGGGTCCTGGTATCGAGTTCACAGGACTGACTGGGAGGATCAAAGAAGAGAATGTGTCTGGAATCTGCTCATCTCATTTCTGCCAGCATACGTTGCCCAAAGGGCTGAAGAGAGCGGGGGCACAGGCAGAATTACAGCAGTTACCTGAGATGGGTGGAGCTGAACCATCTTCTCTTGCTCTAATGGTACCAATTGCCGGTGATTAGTGGGAGAGATGTGGGGGCTAAGAAGGCTAGTGAATGCATGTTCATTACCCCACACACAATTGTTGTTGAGCCAGGTGCTGTGCTGGGAGATAAATCAGGTCACTGCCCTCGGTGAGCTTGGTGCAGAGCAGGAAACAAAGGCACGCGTAATTAGAACGCTGTGTTCTAAGCACAAGAATAAGGCTGTACAGACGGCTGCACAAAGGAGAGGTGCCTAGGGTGCAGGCAAGCTGCTCGGGAGGGAGATGTACCAGTAATCTACTGCTGTGTAACAAATTACTCCAAAACTTAGTGGCTTAAAACAGCACATGCACATTATCTCATCATTTCAGTGGGTCAGGAACCTGTGCGTGGCTCAGCTGGGTCCTCTGTTTCATAGTTTCCCACAAGGCTGCCATCAAGGTATTAGTCCAACTATGCAGTCTCATCTGAAAGCTCTACTGGGGAACAGACCCACTTCCAAGCATGATGGCTGTTGGCAGAATCCATTTCTGTGTGCAGTGTCAGAAAGAGCATTGGCTCCTTTCTGTTGACTGGAGGCTGTCCTCAGGTCCTTGTCATGGGGACCTCTCCAATGTGGCAACTTGTTTCATCAAAACAATCAAGCCAAGAAGGCAAGAGAGAGATGAAGATGGCAAGATGAATCTGGCAATTGTTCATAACCCTACCTTGGAGTGATACCCCATCACTTTTGCCATACTAATTATCCCATTACTTTTGCCAGTCTTTGGCAAATTATTAGGTTCAGCCCAGGCTCAAGCAGGGGTGGGAGACTGCAATAAGGACTGAAGACAAACAGGCAGGGGACATGGGGGTCTTCTTAGAAATAAGTCTACCCCAAAAGGACTCTTGAGCTGATTCTTGAAGCAGAAAAGGCGATCTCTGTCTACATGGGAGGAAAGTAGGTCATGGAAGAGATAGGACAAGCAAACAAGAGAAAAGAGGGGAAAAGGATAAATGTTTATCTTATTTCTTAAGCTGTTATTTCCAGTACTCCAGTTGAAGTTGAAACTCCAATAGTTTGGCCACCTGATGCGAAGAACTGACTCACTAGAAAAGACCCCGATGCTGGGAAAGATTGAAGGTGGGAGGAGAAGGGGATGACAGAGGATGAGATGGTTGGATGGCATCACTGACTCAATGGACATGAGTTTGAGTAAGCTCTGGGTGTTGGTGATGGACAGGGAAGCTTGGCGTGCTGCAGTCCATGGGGCTGCAGAGTCAGACACGACTGAGTGACTGAACTGAACTGAAACTGTTATCTCAGAGGAAAAGAACAGAAAAAAAGATACACTTCAAATAATGGAAGGAAATCAGACAATTGAGATAGATAAGAAAAGAATAGGGGTGAATTTTGAAGGGAAAAACAAAGACCGTTAGTCTTGCTTGTGGATTAGTTGAAAGCCACGCTGCTGATGAAGGCGATTTTCCCAGATTTATTTTGAGTTGGTGAGTGGATAAGAGGTCAGAGTGACAGAGATGGGCATATGCTGAAGCAAGGATGACAGCCACAGTCTGTTCCCCTGGCTTTTAGTTTTTAATAATTTCCTCAATAAATAGACTTCTTCTTTAGACTATACTCTGTGATGGCCACATAATTAATTAATTAATCAATTACTTAATGCCAGTCATGATACTTTCCTCCTTTTAGTTTTTAGTGTAGCCTATGTTTTCAGGTCTTGTTTCCCTGAAGTGCTTGTAAAAAAGAAAAAAAAAAGGATTGCAAGAATCACAGCCATTATATTGAGTATTTCAGCTTAGAATGTTATATTCTCAAGGGCCTCCATTATTCTAGCCAAGATTTATTATAATGAGGAAGGATGATGAGTACTCTCGATTGAACTTCGGGGTTCAGTTTGGTCACTCTCTTCTGCCTCGATGTCCACGTCTATAAAATGAGAATAACAGGACATTCTGTCCCTAGTTGATGTCAGTATTAAATGAGATAACACAGTCAATACAATTTAGAAGTTATAAATAATTCATATAATACATAAGAAAATAATTCATCCCACAGTTATTGAGTACACTGTACAAGACACCATGGAAATGTCTGGAATAGAACCCAGCCCTTATGTTTGAGGGGCTCAACAGTAGTGGAAGAGAAAGATATTTCAACATATCCTTAGAATGCAACTCCCTAAATGTGATAACAGAGACTTATACAAAGGCCTTTAAGGCTATTGATAAATCTATCACATCATATTGTAAATATTCATTCTTCCATAAAGTCACATAACATTTAACAAAGATTATTGTTTGTGTGGGGTTTTGTTTGTTGAGGGAAGGAGAGATGACCACAGCGTGGTGCCCAAGCACATAGACTCTGGAGGAAGCCTGCTGAGTTCAAATCTTGGCTGTGATACTTACAAACTATGTGAACTTAGACAAGTTACTTAACCACACTGTATCTTATTTGCCTCTTTTGTAGAAAGTGGATGGTAATAGTAAGTATCACACTGGTTTTGTGAGGGTTAGACAAGTTAGCACAAGCAAAGCTCTTAGATCAGTGCTTGACATGTAATTGTAATAGGCACAGTATAAGAGGGTGTTTTCATAACCATGGGCAAAGCCCTCTGCTGGGCCCAAGGATGTAACACCGAAAGAGAAGAATGTAGTCCCTGCCTCTCAGTAACCTGATGCTCAATGGGTGAGTCTCGTACTCCATTACCCACCTAGGCCAGGAAGGTGGAATTTACCTGAGACACATCCCTCTTCCTCAGTTTCACCACCATACGCCCAGCCCTCACAATCACTGAGTCAGATCGTGTACATTTTGCAAAGTTCCCATATCTGTCCCCTTCCTCTAAAGCCCATGACTCCCACATTCATTTAGTAACTCATTCCCTCAGCTGCATCAGTTTCTTTGGCCCCAATGCCTCCTCAGACTGTTTGTGTGGCAGTCTGAGCAACTTTCAAACCCCTATTGTGTTCTTTAGCACTTCCTGGAGTAAAACTAAACTCCTTAACAAGACCCTTCATAATATGCTCCTGGCACACCTCAATACCTGCCCAGAGGCAGTGTTGCATAGTGGTTTAAAGACACAGACTCAGGAGCCAGGCAATTAAAATCCAGTTTCTCTATTTACAATCTCCATATCTTGGTCAGATTAATGATTT
This sequence comes from Cervus canadensis, assembly GCF_019320065.1. Lineage (NCBI taxonomy): Eukaryota > Metazoa > Chordata > Mammalia > Artiodactyla > Cervidae > Cervus > Cervus canadensis. The sequence goes on from NC_057406.1 coordinate 46,231,089, forward strand.
AACATAAATAAAAGTACTCTGGCACAGAGTAAGTATTATGTAAATGTTGGCAGTGATTATTACTTCCCCAGCCTGAGTCTCTCTTCCCTAACTTCTCCATCCTATTACAACCATATGGAACCACTGTTCATTCCCTACATGGCATCTTATCTGTCTATCTAATTCCTCTCGTCATCCTGTGTCATAGACCCCAGCATGAACCCCAGTGAGACCCTCCTTTGGTGTTCATGACTTTACCTCTGTTGTTCATGGTTCTGTCCTTAGATGCACATGAGACCTGTGATTTGCTTCTAACTGATAGAATAGGTCATGGGATTTTGTTACACTGTATAAGATTCTGTCTTAGACTAGAGACTCTCCTTGCTGGCTTAAGGAAATGAGAAGCCATGTTGGAGAAGACCATGGCAATAAACCCGTGGGCAGCCTTTAGGACCTGAGGATAGCCTCGGGTCCTCAGTCATACAGCCATGAAGAAATGAAAGCTGCCAACAACATAAGTGAGCTTAGAAATGCATTATTCCACATTCAAGTCTCAAAATGAAAATTCAGCCCACCTTGTATCTTGAGTTGAGCCTTGTCTGACCTTGAACTGCACATGCTTAGCCACTCAGTTGTGTCCAACTCTTTGCAACCCCATGGACTGTAGCCCACCAGGCTCCTCTGTCCACAGGATTTCTCAGGCAAGAGAATCGAGTGGGTTGCCATGTCCTCCTCTAGGGGATCTTCCCAACCCAGGAATTGAACCTGCATCTCCTGTGTTTCCTGCATTGGCATGCAGATTCTTTACCCACTGAACCATCAGGGAAGCCCTGACCTTGAACAGAGAACACAAATAATCCATGCCCAGAATCCTGACCCACAAAAACTGTGAGATAATAAATGTTTATGCCATTAAGGTATTGTGGTCATTTGTTACTTACAGATAGAAAGCTAATACACCCCCAATCCTGTTCTCTTGGTGAACTCCTACTCAAACCTCTATTGAAGAGTCACCTCTTTTGTGAAGCCTTCCCTGATGCTTCCAGGCACAGATGGCCTCTCCCTTCTCATACACCTATGGCACCTCTTTATTCCTTTTCATAACAGAACAGTTGCATTGTATTGTTTCTGTCTCTAAGTCCTTAACGATGGGAGCTATATTTTATTCATCTCTGAATTTTCAGTTTCTGAAATATGATGTCAATTTTGTAGGAGAGAGGAAGGAAGCAAATGAAAAAGCAGAAAAAAAGAGAGGATACCAAGGCAACTAAATGTTCAATAAATGTTTGTTGATAAGTGAATGAATAAACAGTACTTTGATTATTTTCTTCTCTGGTCTATTGAATTCTACAGAGACACTTTCATTTCACTCTGATAGGCATCTCAAATATTGAGGCTATCATCATAATAAATGACTAAATTATCACTAACTTGGATTGCAAGCAAAAAAAAATGAAAATAGCATTGAGAAAATGGCACTTCACCAAGAGAAATATTTTCATTTACTTTTATTCTTGAAAAGCAAGCTTGGGCAGAATAAGGACCAAATAGTAGATGTAAAAGTGATGGGGGTAATTTTTTAGTATGCCCAACACTGGAAATGCATGTTGAAATAGACCAGTTGGTAGGGAACATGGATAAAACTCAACCAACTTGGAAAAGATCTCTTTTAACTTTATTCAACAGAGATAAAAAATAGAACTAGCAGAGTCTCAATTTCTCAAATTTTTATGAAAGAAATTCAGTGTGCTTAATTTATTTGAAGGAAAAGTAAAACAATTAAACTATCACTTCTTCCTTCTATAAGATCCTGGTCACTCTGGAGTGCATGGTTACTTGTGGTGCAGACTTATTGTTAACTGTGTATTATGTTACAGTTGAGAGGAAAGACAAGCAGAAGAGGCCCACTCTAAGTAGTGTATTGAATATTACTTGAGTTGTGTGTGTGTGTGTGTGTGTGTGTACATATAAAACCTGACTGAAGCATACTGTAACCACAGGTTAATTCTGGATCTTTCCTGGAGTCTGCTTTCTGCAGATCAGGGCCACCACAGGCAGAAAAATGATGAGCAATCCAGCTGCTGGGATGGAATGATGGATGGGTACATAGACGGGCACCTGCTGCTAACCCTCAGCGACAGCGGCTGACCTGCAGTGTATGATACTTGCTGAGAAGAATAAGCATTAACTTCTTACAGTAGTGGCTATTTCATGTCATGTGTGTGTCCAGAAAATTTGCAGTTTACCCACTGTGTTGCTTAAGGAGATATTCCACACGTCAAACATGTTATACGAGTGCCTGGCACTTAGTAGGGCTATAGTGACACTAGTTGAACATAAATCTGAATTGCTGCTCTAAAATTGTTTCCTGCCTTTGGGAAATGAATGCTTGTGATGGAATTGGCATTACCAATAGCTTAGGTCAATGTGGGTGGTATTCTGGCCCTGTTTCTCCTAAACTTAGACTTGCACAATGTCCAAAAGAAAAAACAGAAACAAGAACACTGGGTTTGACCATGATCCTTTGTGTTCACTAGGGGAGGAAAAAAAGCCAGTGGGGAAAACAGAAAACTCAATTAGTTTGTTTATTGGAGCAGCCAATGGATGGTGTTGCTCTAAGCTTTCTTTTTAAAGTCTGGGAGCTCTCATCTTGGGCCACCCTCAGTCAGCCCCATAAAGTACCACACACTTATTGGCTTGTAGCTACGTATATTTATTCTAAGTACTGCAAAATCGGTCTCCCTGCACCAAAGTCAAGTTGTCTACAGGGCTGCTTCCTTCTGGAAGGTCTGAGGAGAGCACTGGTTTCCTTGCTTTTTTTAAGCTTCTGATGGCAACTTGCATTTCTTGGGTTCTGGACCCGTCTTCCATCTTCAACACATCTTCTGCCTTCATCACACTGCCTTCTGCTCTGATGGAACTCTTATGATTCCATCAGGCCCACCCAGATAATCCAGGATAATCCCCCCACCTCAAAATGCTTAATTTAATCACACATCGCAATCCCTTTTGCCCTATCAGGTGGTATATTCTCTGGTTCTGGACATCTCAGAGGACTGTTGTCCAGCCCACCACAAAGATTCAGCCACAAATCTAACTGATAGAATATTGAAACTTCAAGAAGAAAGTGCCAACTTAGGATCAACACCAAATGGAGTCTGCCGTACAGAGAGAGGTAAGTCAGAAAGAGAAAAACAAATGTCGTAATTAACGCATATATGTGAAATCTACAAACACAGCACAGATGAACCTACTTGCAGGGCAGGAATAGAGACACAGACGTGGAGAACAGATGTGTGGGTATGGGGCAGGGGTGGGTGGGATGAACTGGGAGATTGGGACTGACATGTATATACTCCCGTGTGTAAAATAGATGGCTAGTGGCAAGGTGCTGTGTGGCATGGGGCTCAGCTTGCTGCCTGTGGATGGAGGAGATAGAAGTACACACACAGCTGATTCACTTTGGTGTACCCCAGAAACATAACACAACTCTGTAAAACAACTATACCCCAACTAAAAACTCAACATCCAGCTCTTGAACTAACAAACGTGCTTTTATGTATAAACAAGGCATGTCGCTTTGAGTCTTTGAGCCAGCAGTTTCTCAACCTGTTTTCATTCTAGAGGACGAGGCAGCACATCTGAACTTCTCACCGACAGAGACTGCGCACCCCCAGCACCGCAGTACCCACGGCTGACAGCCGCTGTGCCTAGTCCTGGAGACGTCCACGGGGAGGCGTGAGCGCCCGGCTTCGGTGTGAGCATTCTCTCCTAGACCCCTCTGTGATCCCCTGCTGACCAACTACGTGAATGTATTTCCAGTTGTGCTTAACAATCTCAGAGGGAATTTACTCGCTTTTATCAGCATAAAAATGTCCTTACATCATGCTTTCTACTGACTGCCTACATTTTCTTCCTCAAGTCCAGCCAATGCAAAACAAAAGCAGCTCCTGGGTTTTTTACATCCTGTGGCTGGTACTCATCAGGCCAATTGCTGCCAGTGGGTGGGTGAAAATTGGGAGCTAGGAGAGTGTGGGCCGGGCTGAGCCTGATTTATTCCTCCTGGTTTATCTGGCTCCTGATGTCATCAAAGACCAGTGTTCTATTATATTTCCTATATTAGACAGGGGAAGAGCTGCCAGCTGGGAACAGCTTGCCCTCTGCCCCTGCAATAAAGCCAGACAAAGTCTGACTTGCCAGTCTTGGGCCCCATCAGAATATCCATGGCAGAGATTTTCTCTCCTTAATTAGAATCTGTCTTAGTGGGCCCACCAGACCCCGTGAGCCTGGAGATGCCCCTACACAGCAGTTTTCTTTCCTTTGGTTTGGCACTGTCTTGTCAACAGGTGTGATCAGCAGTAAGGAAACATTCAGTACCAGTGCTCCTATTGTGGTCCAGGACGAGAACCTGCTCCTGAAGGGACAGCGCTCACAGCGTTAGGCAGGCTGCCACAGAATCGTCCTTCCTTGGCTCTGGTGCCCATGGTGAGCATCTAGGCAACTTTTGATTGGGCACCATGCCCTCCAAACAGATGGGCATGAATGTAGGCAGGCAAGAGACCATTTATTTATATCAACTGTATTTGCTGAGGGCAGGGTTCCCAGCTGGGAACATCAAAACAGTTCTTTGTCCTGGCCGTCAGCAGCTCGGATGGAGGTGAAGCAGCCTTGCAAATTCAGCTGGATTAATTTTGAAAAATAAGAACAATGTTTCTATGGACACCAGGGGACATTTTTGGCTCCCTTCAATGGTTCAGAGCACAGAGCAGGCTGGGCCCAAGTCATTTTAATAAAATCTCTCATCCCTGTTTGGATTTGGTGGGAGAGAGCCAAGAAAGCTTTCCAAATCAGGCCAAATTTAGGTGAACAGAGTCCACCTCACACCGAAGCCAGCTTTGTGAGTCCTTTTATACACAATGGCATGACTCCCAGAGAAAATTAAGCTGAAGTCACCCAGGCTCGGGCGCAAGAAAGGCATTCAAGTTGACCTTACCACTGCACTGTTTTTCCAAGCATCCACTGACCTTCCTGTTGTCCCTTCTGTAAGTGATGAATGAGATCAAGTGTAAGCTAAAAGTGCAAGGGTAGACATTAGGACCAACTTCCATGAGAGCTTCAGTTGGCTTTAAGGGTAAAAAGATAAATTTTAAGAGCATTATTACCAACATTTAGACAATTTAGCAATTGAAGTAGTTTGTGAAGAATACAGCCTTATTATTAGTATTAGTATTAACTACTAAAACATACTGCTTTCTTACAACGCGTCTGGCATGGTCTTATGTACTTTTCACGAATTATTTTGATTCATTCTCACAATAACACCATGGAGGTGGATACTATCATTAGTATCATCACAGATAAGCAAACTCAAATTTATGGAGACTGACCCAAAGCACACAGCTAATAACGGATAACCAGGGTATAAAGCCAGGACTGCCTGACAAAAGAACTCACAGCTACCGACCCCTGCTTCTTCTAGAAACACTGAAGGCTGCCATTCTGTTTAGTAATTGGTTTGCTAACTTGGGGAGGTTTCTTATAACATTGATTTAGGTCACTGTTTCTCAAACTTTAATGTGTCTACAAACCATTTGGGAGATTTTGCTGATATGCAGTTTCTGATTCAGACAAGGCTCATAGAGTCAACCTGATTTGGTAAATTCCTGCAATTCTACTAAGTCCATGAGGCTGGCACCCAGCTGCACCAAGAGTGGCGAAGTTTCAAGGCAGAGAACTACTGAGCCACATAAAAAGGACCGGGAAGCTTTTACTAATATTATCACCCACATTGTACCCTAGAGATTCTGATTTAATTGCTTAAAAACCACTGGGTTAGCAATTCTCTCACTCATCAGCTCTTGTCATCGATTTGAGATGGGAATACCAAACTCTACAAGATGCCCTTGGTGCAGTTCTTACAGACGGAAATTAGGACCATGGATGAAGATGAGTAGTTGGAGGGCCCTCTCAGTTCCTTGTCAGTTTCTTTTCCTGATGCTGATTATTTTACAACAATCCTGGAGGCAGGTGATGAGAGGGACCGGTTACTCACAATGGATTTGAAATCGAACAGCTGGGAGTGAAAGCTGACTGAGATTAGCAGCATTGCTGGGATCATTTAAAAGCAGAGTATGACAAAATGTGCGTTGATGGAGGTGTCAAAAAATTATAATCAGAAACATCATCTTTCTGTGGCAAAGGTTTTGTTGATTGTTATTTTTTGGTTGAGAGGATCTGAATAGGGAAACCCAGAGCCATTCAAATCTCTACTGTTTCAAACCTTTAATTAATTACATATAACAAGCAATAGTATGAATCAAGCGCTCAATGATTCCATTTATTAGAGAGGAGCAGTTGATTCCATGTTAGCAAGTATATGGCTGTTGCTCCTTCCAGGATTTCCTACTAAGTGTGATCAAACCAAAAGAATTATAGATTATTGAATCCAAATCAATATTTTTGCTGCAAAAGCCAAGTATTCAGTGAGAGGGGGAGGAAAAAGTATCCTCCTTTCAGAAGATCTCAGTCTCATGCATAATTGATGCAAAGATGATCAGATAAAAACTGGAACTTGGCAAGCTGTCAAATAAAAACTGCAGAGTGAATCAAAAATTTATAAAATAGTATTGAGTTATTACAATTCTATTATAGACACCAGTAATCATTTTTACTGAAACAAACCTCTTATATGATTGTACAGCTGGGATGTTAGGGTACAAGGATTTAGGACTCAGCCTCATTTGGTGAGGAGTGGGGAGGAGAATACCACAAAATTAAAAATTAAATGTGAAGAGCAAATGATTTAGTCACAGTTCAGTAACAGATTGAGTAAAAATAATGGTTTAAAAAAAAATAATGCCAATGTTTTCCTTCTTGGGCTACATTCTGCTGACTTCCTTGAAAAATTACTGGCACTAGACTCAGAGCAGGATGAATTGCTTTACGAAATCTGTAAACTTAATTTGTGCATGTGCCAAGCACATGTACAGCGCAAGACATTGGGGAGGAAAAATGACTTGGTGAGGTATTTTGTCAGTTATGGATTTTCTTTTATAGAAAAAAATCCCAATTCTATAGTTTTATTAGTTCTCTCATCTTATGTAGGAGCGTTCTCTCTCCCTTTTGGGGACTGAAGCTCTGACTTCAGTCAGAAATATATTCAAAAATGGAGAGATGACTGTCACCATTCCTAAATATTCAGAAGATAATTGCCAACCAAATTTAGAGCGTCTTGACATAAAACATCCCTTCAGCTCCCAAACTGATTTGCCTATCCGGGATCAAATAAATAGCTGTAATTATAAAATCACACACACTGATAGAGTCGGGAAACGACACCAAGAACAGGCATGCTCGCTTCTTGTCCTTGGTTTTTCCTCGGCGCCTGAGCAGAAAAAGACAGCCTCTTGGACCTAAAAATGACTCCAAAGCAAGGTAAGTGTAGACGCAGCCAGAATCGTCACTGCTGGGTTTTCCCACTTTAGGGCTGAATCTGAAACTTAACATTACTATCCTGATTTCAATATGAAACAGCTTTGTCTTTAAGAAACAGAATTGACTCCATGTAATGGAATTTGATCAAAAGTCTGAGAAGGGGGACATGTCTTACTTAACGAGAGCCAGAGCCAAACTACCCATGCCATAACCAGGGGTTGTCAACCTCCAAGATATAATACCTGATGATCTGAGGTGGAGCTGATGTAATAAAAATAGAAATAAAGTGCACAGTAAATGTAGTGCACTTGAATCATCCCAAAACTGTCCCCCTTACCCCTGGCGTCTGGAAAAATTGTCTTCCATGAAACCAGTCCATGGTGCCAAAAAGGTTGGGGACCAATGCCATAGCCATTTTAATTCCACTGGGGATGGAAGAGTGTGGTCAACTTTAATAGGACACTTTGACAGGCAAAACTTTCATGTGAATTACATATGTGCCAATTAGCCTTAATATCACACACTGAACACCTCACCCAAAGTGCTAGTGCCGAGAAAACCTGCGAGATTCATCGATCCCTATGCATGAAAGAGCACAGAAAACTCAGGTTCTCTACCATGACTTATGAGTTATGTTGAATCATTATTTTTGACTTGATGTTTCATTCATGTCACTGTTTTCAAGAACGTAGGAAAAATGCAAATGCCAGGGAAATTTTTGTTGCTCACCTAGAACCAACTTTAAAAGGCTCCCATGACCCTTGCATTTGCCTTGGATAGCTGGTTACATGCTCTGCGGCGCTCAGCTTCCCAAGATCAGGGCTTAATTATGCAGCGGTGGTCTTGCCAGCCACTAGACTAGGAAGCTCAGCATAAGCTGGATAGGGGCTGGAGACACCTGGCGTGAGGACAAATGTGTGTTTGAAACAGGCCTGTGATACACTGTTGTTGTGTCCCCTGCCTCCTGGCAATCCACACGAATCACTTTGTACAGCAGGGGTCTAGTACACAGCGCTGGTTACATGAGTGTAGAGGAGGGCACGGGCCTGTTGGACAAAGTACCAAAAAGTCTCTAGAATCAATTCTGAAGGAAATCAATCTTGAACATTCATTATAAGGACTGATGCCGAAGCTGAAGCTCCAATACTTTGACCACGTTATGCAAAGAGCTGACTCATTAGAAAAGACCCAGATGCTGGGAAAGATTGAAGGCAGGAGGACACGATGGTTGGATGGTAATGCTGACTCGATGGACATGAGTTTGAGCAAGCTCTGGGAGATGGCGACAGACAGGGAAGCCTGCATACTGCAATCCATGGGATCGCAAAGAGACAGACACGGCGGAGAGACTGAACAACAACAAAGAGTGAAATGCTTTCAAACTGTGCTCAGGAGCTTGGTCGGCCTAACCAGACACCCTGGTTCAAACTGCATTTCAGGCATTTGGATCGCCTGACTTGCTTCTGTTGGGAGGTATAAAAATCTCTCCTCATTTCCTATCGTCAATTGCAACATGGAATGGCTGCAAATTGTTCAAGCAATTACTGTGTCTCACCAATTGGGTGCCTTTGGCCATAAGGGGCCTTTCGGGTTTGCGATAGTTCTGCTGTAATTTCTCTTCTTTGGCTGAGCCTGGTACAAACTGCTGACAGCTCTGAGAGCTGTCCTCTCATGCACTTGCTCGCTGGAAGGGCAATCACACTCCTGCAAAAATACTGTTTGCTTTTCGATGTGCTGCGATGGTGGGAGTGGAAGGGTGGTGGAGGGGAGGGCAGGGACCAAGGAGATGGCTCACCCCCAATGCTAATCAAGCCCCCACAGGTGAGTCCTGTTGACTCTGCCTCCTAATTATCTCTCAAGTTCACCCCTTTCTCTATTCCCATGAAATGTTCCCACTATGTTCCTTCAGGCCATTTCATTCTTCAGCTTAAATATCACAACAACCTTCTCACTGGTTCCTCTGACTTTGACCCCAGCTTCTTCCTATTAATTCTCCTGGCAGTAGTTCTGAGCCAGGGGTGTGCCTCCCTCGGTAACATTTGGAAATGTGTGGGAGTGTTTGGGGCTTGTCATGATCGAGGTGGGGGCGAACATACTAGCATTAAGGGGGCAGGAACCAAGGACACTGAAATACCTAACATATTCATTTCCTATTGCTCTGGTAACGAAATACCACAAACTTAGCAGCTTAAAACAACACCCATTTATTATCTCACAGTTCTGTGGGGCAGAAGCCTGGCAAAGGTCTAAAGGGCTAAAGCTGAGATTTCAGGAGGATCTTGATGGCCTGGGGGAAGATTCCCTGTCCAAGCATAGACAGGTTGTTGGCAGAATTCAGTTCCATGGGATTGCAGGACCAAGACTCCGGTTTCCTTGCTGGCTATCAGCAGGGATGGTTCTCAGCTTCTAGGTGGTCTCCCATGTTACTTGGCTCATGACCCCCTTCACCTTCAAAGCAAGTAATGACAGGTTGAATAATTCTTACAGCTTGTGTCTCCTGCCTTCTCTTCTACCTCATTTTTCTCTGACTTCTGCTTTCCTCTTCTATTTTGAAGGCACAGGGTGATTAAAGCAAGTCTATGACGGGCTCAGGGGGCTTTCCAGGTGGCACTAGCAGTAAAGAACCCATCTGCCAATGCAGGTAGACATAAGAGATGTGGGTTTGGTTCGATCCCTGGGTCAGGAAGATTCCCTGGAGGAGGACTCGGCAACCCACTCCAGTATTCTTGCCTGGAAAATCCCATGGACTGCAGACCCTGGAGGGGTCTGATAGCCAGCAAGGTCCTGTCCTGCAAAACCCCCTCTGCCATGTAAAATGACATAATCCCAGTTTCTTAAGAATTTGAACATGGACATCTTTGGGGAGACATTAATCTGCCAACCACACCTGGAATGAGCTGCACAACAGAGAATTGTTCCACCCAAAATGCCAATAGAAGCCTCGTTGAGAAACATGGAGAGAGCCATCGATCTACAATGCAAATCTGATTGTATCTCTTTCCTGCCTGAGAATCCTTCAGGGAATCTTTATTGCCTTCATGATGAAATCCAAGGCAGAGTCTAGAAAGAGCTTTATGACTCATTGTCTCTTAAAGCTTCTAGCTTACATATTATTACTATTCTGCCTTTGCCTCTTGGCTTCAGCCACAGCAAATGATTTTCTGACCATCCTGGGTGTTCTCTTACTTGAATTCCTTATGAAGGCTTTTTCCTCCACCTGGAGCACTCTCCTCCCAAACTCTCATCCACTTCCCTGAACTAGTTAATTAACTCCCACTCAGTTTTCAAGAGAAGGAGCAATGTCATATGATATCCCTTATATAATCTACAAAGAAATGATACAAATGAACTTATTTATAAAAACAGACTCACAGACTTGGAGAATGAACTTATGGTCACCAGGGGGAAGGGCTGGGGAAGGGGGCGTTAGGGAGTTTGGGAGGGACATGTACACACAGCTCTATCTAAAATGGATAATCAACAAGGACCTGCTGCAGAGCACAAGGACCTCTGCTCAAAGTCCTGTGGCAGCCCGGCCAGGAGGAGAGTTTGGGGGAGAAAGGCTACAGGCATGTGTGTGGCTGAGTCACTCTGCTGAGCACTGGAAACGATCACAGCATTGTTAAGTGGCTATACCCCAATACAAAATAAAAGGTTTTTTTTAAAAAGTTGATCCCTTTCTTAAACGTGAGGAAAGAGACTCATCAATGTAAAGTGACCAAGGTCACACAGTTTATGTGGAAAATTTAGAACTAGAAGCCAGATCCACCCCTTTTGCTTTAACCATATCACCTATGAACTAGGAAGATGGTAGAACTTGGGAACTAGAGGAGACTGGCTTGGCACTTTAGTCCCAATTTCCTCAAGTCATCATCTCATAGCTCCCTGTCCACACGCAGGAACCTTAAAGCAGTGAAAACTCTCTCTAGACAAATAGGGAACTTCTGTATTCATGAATCAAATATATACAAGGTATATGATGAAAAGAAATATATTATGTGAATTTAACTTCCAAAAAGACAAGAGGTGATGAATAATTGCAATTACCTTAAGAATAAACATTGATTATTTGAGTGATCAGGATACCTAAGTGGTATAAAACCTAGCCTTGAGGTGGAACATCTGTCACCATAATGCACCAGTCAGGACGCTTGGTTAATTGTACCCAGTCCCCGAGAGAGCCTCCAATAGCCTTCATCTCTTGCTATCCATGTCCTTGTGTGTTCCCCTCCCATACTGAATCACGGCTGACCCTTCTCAACCACAGAATACTGAAGCAGTGACAATGAGTGACTTAAAAGGCTGTTACGGCAGACATTTGCATCCTCCGCCACAGTCTCCTGGACTGCTCACTCTAGGGGAAGCCAGTCACAGGCAGCACTGTGGAGGGGTCTGTGAGAAGAGGACTTGACACCTCCTACCAAGAGCCAGGACCAGTACCAGCACGTGACTGAGCCGCTCAGGAAGAGCTCTTTCAGCCCCCGTCAAGCCTTTGGGCGACTTCAGCTTCAACCAACAATGGATGGACCAACCAACCCCAAGTCAAGACCACCCAGACGAGCTGCTCCAGAACTCCTGACTCATAGAAACTGTAAGAAATAACACGTACATTGTTACCTTAAGCCACTACATTTTATAATTTATTTTACAGCAATAGACAACAATACAGGTTGCAAGTGACAGACCCCAATTTGAACTGACTTTTAACCTACATAACTATGGGAAAAGTCTGGGGTTGCTTGGCTTCCAGGAAAAAGGAACAAGGAAGCCAAAAGGAGCCAGAACTCTTTTCTTTTATCTCTCATCTCTGTTTCCCTCTGCACATGTTTCATTCTGTCAGATAAGCTTCCTCCACATGAGAGACAACACTGTCACCAACATGATCAAGCATTATATCTCAATCTCTACCATCCCCAGTTCTAAAAGCCTGGAAAGTGCTCTGATTGTCCTAACACAGATCACATGTCCATGCTAGACCAATTAGTGGAGGCCAAGCTGGTGGGATCCATAAGAATACATCCAAACCTCATAATTAGGGTGAGGAAAACATTTCTTAGGAGTGGAATGAGGTGGGCAGTTTCATTGTTAGTAAAACAGGAGGCACACTGCCCACTGTGCGTTTATATAGCAGCATGAGGCACACATATGCATGCTCAAGGTTGCCCTGTGTAAGGTTGCTTGGTGACACTTTACATCATTACTTCCACATGTCATTTCATCACCTGACCCAAAGAACAAACCTCACTGATCAGAAGATCACAGAGAAGTAAATACTGATTTTCAAAGAAAGAGAGGAAAAAAAAAAAAAGAAGAATTAACCCAAAGCAGCTCAGTTTTAGAAAATCCTTTTTAAAATGCTTTCCTTAAAAAAAAAAAATGCTTTCCTTAGAATGTAGGACCCGGAAAATGAAAGAAATGATAATAACTAACGATAACAGACACCATCTATCAAGCATAAGTCAGACACACGAAGTTTCTGGATATCACATAATTTGTCCCCTCTCACACGGCAGAGTCCAATTCTTAATCACTATGCTAAATACCAGAGAAGGGAGGGATCATACAAGCCCAAGACTTATCCGAGCTCCTTTTTAGCACCTAAGTTAAAGAGTGGCGGAGCAAGCTGAACACAGCTCCTGATTCATTCTCCTATAGATTCTGCATCCAGCAAGACCTCACCTCAGCATTCCTCCAAGCTCCACTTGGGAGAACTGAACTCCAGCCCACACCTGCTGTTCTTATCTATGCAACAAACCAGACCCAAGACAAAGGTTTTCAGCATTTTGTTATAGCAAATACCTGCTTAATAAGCTTTGCTAAACAAGTTCCATCTTTGGGTGGCTCTCAGAGGCAATTACATAAAAAGAAAACCCATGTGACTCATTCTGACTGAGGGTAAACCATGTGGAACCAAAGACTGTGAGTATTCATCAAGGCAGGCCTTCCATCATCAGTGACCAGTGAGGCCACCATGCAGTTGAGGACCATGCCTGTGGTATATCAACCATCAACTGTGTCTTGGAGAAGATATATCTCCATCTCATGAATTCTTTATCTGAAAAAGGAGCATAAATCTCAGAGTTATTATGAAGACAAGTTGAGGTAACATTTGTAGAAACATTCAGTATAGCAGTTGACAAATATTGCTAGAATTTGTCTTTTATCAGTAGGAATTGGTTTTGTTCTATGTTTCACTGCATGAAGCTTTTCCCCTAAAGGAGACTATGAGTTCCTTATGGCAGAGACATTCTCTTATTCCTGTTCTGTACTCTATACACCAGGTCTCTCACTTGGCTCAGTGGTAAAGAATCTGCCTGCAAATGCAGCATACAAGAGATGTGGGTTTGATGCTTGGGTCAGAAGGATCCCCTGGAGGAGGGCAAGGCAACCGACTCCAGTGTTCTTGCCTGAATACTCCCATGAACAGAGGACCTGGTGGGCTACAGCCCATGGGGTCACAAAGAGTTGGACACAACTGAGTGACTGAGCACGCACTCTACACATCACCTGTGAGCAGGCAGTGCTTGATGTGCTAACACAGTGGGTTATGCTGGGCTCCATGGGGAGCACATGAAACAAACCAGCAGGCAGCATGCTTTCAAGACTGCAATATGCCTTCATCTCAACCAGGTAACAATAATATGGATGAACATTTCAAAGACTGGACAGATATTCAAGCTAACAGGTTCAGTGACAAGCCTATGGATACATATAAATATTTTAATCTTACAAGTCAAAAATAGTGTCAGTAGACACAGGAGGTCAGTTAACAGGACCTACTTTTCCACTACCTGATCTAGGAAACCCTGCCCTCTCTACGACCCCTTTGACAAAAAAATAAATCCAAGCCAGCCACGTTTCAAATCACGTTTCATCCTGTTATCTTACTCAACTGCACAGCTAATTGGACCAAAACTAGCATTTTAAGATAAAACCAGGCATAGAATGAAGAATTAGGCCAACCAGATTCTTTCCCTGGGGAACCTGTTTTAGTCCATTTGAGCTGTTATAACAAAATACCATAGACTGGATGATGTCAAAACATTTACTCTTCACAATTCAGGAGCCTGAGAAGTCTAAGGCCAAGGTTCTGGCAGATACGGTGTCTGGTAAGAGCCTCTTCCTCACTGACAGCCACCTTCTTACTCTCACCCCACGTGGGAGAAGGAAGGGTTCTTAAAGAAGGGCCCTAACACTATCAGTCAAACTTCACCTTTGTGACTTAACCACCTCCCAAATGCCCCCACCTCCTAATACCATCCCCTTAGGGGTTAAACTTTCAGCAAATGAATTTGAGAAGGACACAAACATCCAGTCTCTAATAGAATGTGAACCTAGAAATACTTAGAGAATAAGGCAATGCCAGATGGAAGTTAAACAGAAAGAATACTATTACTATTAGGAGGCAGATTATGACAGGAAATGAACACTGGAGCCAGATGGCTTGGCTCCTTGCGCCAGCTCTGTCATTTCCCACCCGTGTGATCTGGGGCAAGATACTTCACCTCTTTCTGTCTCAGTGCCTTCATCTATAAAATGGAGTTGATCACAGAACATGCCTTGTAGGTTTATTAAGGATTCAGAGTATATGAATATGGAAAGTGCTTGGAATGAGAGCTGACATATAGTGCCATGCAAGTAATAGCTAGTATTACCAGGTAAACCCCAAGATCAAGGCGAGTCCATGCCATGCGCAGGCCATTGTGAGAAAGCAGAAGCTGTGAGAGACCATAGGAAGCCGGTCAACACTAAGGGGGAATGGAGCGTGTGCAGGGAGAAGCCATGTGTCACAAAGACCCTCCAGCTCCTGAGAGAGACTCCCAGAGCTTAACCTGTCTTGAAGATGACCTTGAAACAATTTCCTTAAAATAAACTCCCTGGAGAATGGGTCAACCTTCCTGTTCTCTGAGCTGGTCCACCTAAAGAACCCAACACTTGGTTCAATGAAGGACACTGAATAGGCAGAAGCATTGTGTCTTTACCACTAGGAAGTTGGCAAATCGTGATGGAAATAACATATCCCCTTTTTTTTTTTTCAGTAAAAATAATGAGGCTCTGAGAAAAAAAAAAAAAACATCAGTTTTGCCCCTTACCTTGTCATGAATTTCTGGTGCAAGCCCCAAGTTGGCATCTAGGAGCTTTATATATCTAGCAAAGTGATAACCCTTATCAAAGAGGCAGAGTCTGAAGCAAAGAATGTCTTGCAGCTCCGATAAGCTCCAAGGCGCTGGGCCAGGGTAATGGACCATAGGAGATGGAGCCAGGGTCTGCCAAGCTCAATAATGCAGTATTGTTACTGCATTAGAAAATGTTTTAATTTACATTTTCAAGTGCAAAATATTTTCACCTCATGCTTTGGCTAAATTAGGTAGTTAAAGTCTGTGAAGTGGCAGTAATTGGAAACAATGGATTTTATATTTGACATTTATTATTTTAGTGGAATCTGTTTTACATTTACATCAAACATCCAAGGACCCCTGAAGAAGTTTCTTTTGCTATTACATTGCTATTTAATTCTAATAATGCACTTTGAATCACCAAGTGTTGATTATAATTATATCATTTCAGATGGAGTAAGAGATGAGACAAAGATAAACCTTCAATAGCAGTTGTACCCCCTGCTTTCCCCTTTTTTTGTTGAACTTTCATAAGCTGATAATTTGCTCAATATATTTTACCCCAATTTTTTTTTACAGGTTCTTGTTATTGTCTAACTGCTTTATATATTTTGATCTGTCTTCACCAAAATGCTACTTGAGAGCAAAGATCATGGTTCATAACCTCACAGTGCTTGCTTTGAATCCAGGCACATAGTAAGGATCAAGAAATGTTTGGATGATTATTCAAAGTACATTAGTATTATCTTACAAGTGATAGGGAGCAGACTGCAGGGAAGGCAGTTGAGAGGACAAAACTCCAGTTTGGTACAAGGAAAGACTCTTCAGCGCTGCTTAAGTTGGATTAGGCTGCCCCAAGAGTGCTAAGTCCTTTGTCCCCAGCAATGTTCATACAGAAATTCATGACCACTTGATAGTGAGGACATCAGCCAGTAATGAAAAAGTTTGGAGTCAAAAAGAATTGAGTTGGACCCTTGGCTCTGTACCTTAAAACTGCAACCATAGCCAAGTTATTTTCTCTCTCTAAGCCTGTTTCATCTTGCAATGGGAAAAACAGTCTATCTCTTATGAAAAGTGAGGAAACCAGATGTCCTGAGGGACCCCCAAACATTCAGTGGTTCTTTCTCCCTTAAGATAGTCCACATCTTTCAAGATGGGGGAAGGTCAAAAAGTACCATTTCATTCTTGACTTTGATACTTACAGAAACAGCCTGAGCAAGGGGTTCCCTGATGGCTCAGTTGGTAAAGAATCCATCTGCAAAGCAGGAGACTGCCTGCATGAGACATGGGTTCAATCCCTGGGTCAGGAAGATCCCCTGGAGAAGGAAATGGCAACCCACTCTGGTAATCTTGCCTGGGAAATCCCATGGACAGAGGAGCCTGGAGGGCTACGATCCATGTGGTTGCAAGAGTCAGACATGACTTAGTTACTAAACCACCAGACTGAGCAAAGTTTTAAAATAAAATTCAAAGGTAACCACTAGAAATAGAAATAAAATGTATACTTTCCAAATCATTGCAGAAACTGAAAATAACTGAGAATACAGGAAAAAAGAAGAAAATCTAAGACAATAGAGATAAATGATATAAAAGTCACATATTTATTAATGCAAATAAAATAATGATGTCAGGACCCATAGCAAAGACCTTATGTACTTTATATCACTTAGTTCTCATGTGTCCCAGAGACTAGCATCATTGTTGGTTGTGCTCATTCTACAGGTAAGAAAACTATGGCTTAGGGAAGTAGAAAATTACCAAATTTACCCAAATTTGAACCACGGCAGCCTAACTACAAAGTACATCACCCTAATCATTATGCCACCCTGCAGGAACAACAGAGGGTGCCTACGTCTAGATGTCTAAATATGTTCACAGATTTATACTGGTAGGAAAGAAAGGATCATAAATAAATGAAAATGTTAGATAGTGTTTATTTCTAGGTAGTGGGATTATGAGCAATCTTAATTTTCTTTTTTACCATTGTCCATATTTTCTGAAATTTTCTGCAGTGAGCATATTTTTATAGTCAGGGGAAAGACTATAAAATTTACAATAGATTGTTTCTTTTCTTGTTATACTAGGAAGCCTTAAGTCACGGTATAAAATTCTTGAGATTTTCATGGGATTTATGCTTCCTGGGGGAAAATGTTTCCAAAGTGCTCTCATTATTTCTTCCAGGGGAGCCAGAATTAAAACTAGTAGATGAAACTGCTTGTTTTGTTGTGTCTAGTATATGGACTTAAAAAAAGAGAAGGTTTTAAGTCAAAAAAATATTCAATAATCTCTCATCCTATGTTACAATTCAAGTCAAAGTAAAAACAAAATTTAAATACAGTTGCCAGAAAGTCCTACAATGAAACTGAAGCACTGTTGTAAAGCTTGTCTCATCTGAGAAGTTCAGAGAGAACCCCCACATCCAGGAAAAGCTCCCCCCGCAAAAGGCACCGTGTAAGAGTGCTTGGCACACACCAGTCACGTGGTCACACGCAACATATTCTCCCCCAAAGTATTTCCAGTCCACCAAACCAAGAAACTGCCAGACAGCATCCTAGTGCTGAGTTCACTCCTTCTGCAATGAGGAAATTGAGATCCTGAAGGGCTGTATCACTTTGCTTCCAGCATTACCTTCCTAGACTAAGCTGGGGTTATCACTTTATCACTCACCTGGATTCCTCCCAATGGATTAGACTTGCCCCCACTCCAGCCTTACTCAAATTCAGTTACCAACAAGCTGATGACCCCACTTTCACACTCACGGATTCTGATTGTTCTTAAAGAACAGTGTTCTTACCATGTGTGGCAAGGCCCTCCATAATCTGACTCCCTCCCTTTCAAGATTGTCTAAATCACCCTCTTTAGTTCTCTAAGTTCCAATTACACTCTTCTTTCTGTTTCCAAAACTTGCCAATCTACATCTGACCAAAGAATCTTCACAGGTACTCTCTTCCTCTACCTGCTACTCCTCTGGATAATTTTCACACAGAAGCCTTCCCAGACTCTAGTCCAAGTCAGATCCCTCTCACCCATCATCTACATGTCCTGCCTAGAACTCATCACATTTCTGTATTTCCTCCGCACTAGGTTGTAAATCCCATGGGGTAGGGATACACCCATCCCCAGCACTGGCCCCATGCCTGCCACACTGTGTGGCTCCATGAACATGTGTTAGATGGATGAACAGGTGGTGCACGGGGCGTCACGGGCAGTGGGGTCAGCGCTTCAACCCGCACTGCTGATGTTACACTGTGGGGGACAGAAACAGGAACTTCTGGAATCCCAGGAATTTGCCCACCCAATGCTGTCTAAAATTGCTTACTCCGCTCCAATCTTATTAAAACAGTTTTAGAACCAGCTGGGGCTTCACAAAGCAGAAATAGAGACACAGACATACAGAACAAACGCATGGATACCAAGGGGGAAAGGCATGGTGGTGGCATGCATTGGAAGATCGGGATTGACCATATATACTATTGATGCATGTGTGTTAGTCACTTAGTCATGTATGACTGTTTGTGACCCATAGACTGTAGCCTGCCAGGTCTCCTGTCCATGGGATTCTCCAGCAAGAAAACTGGAGTGGATTGCCATTTCCTTCTCCAGGGGATCTTCCTGACTCAGGGATCAAACCCGGGTCTCCTGCACTGCAGGAAGATTCTTTACCGTCTGAGCTATAGGGAAGTTTATAAAAATAGATAACTTATGAGAACCTACTGTATAGCAAAGGGAACCCCACTCAGTGCTCTGTGGTGACCTAAATGGAAAGGAAATTCAAAAAAGAGGGGATCTATGCATGCATAACGCTGATTCACTTTTCTGTACAGTAGAAGTTAACACAACATTGCAAAGCAATTATACTCCAATTAAAATTTTTTAAAAAATTCAGGTGTTAAAGCTATGCATCACGACATTCACAGTGCTGCATGTCAGCAAAACAATAAGATGTGGCACTGTGATAACAATAAGAGAAAAGAATCAGTTGAGGCATTAGAGGTCATCTAATCCAAGCTTCTTATTTTATAATCAAAGAAACAGGGGTCCAGAGAGGTTGCATGGTTTTCTCCAGGGTACACAACCAGTAGTGATAGAATGGAAACCCAAAACTGGGACTCTAGCACTATTTGTAGAGAACCCATCATCTCTACCACACAACTCTGCCTTTATCCATTCATCATCAGTTCAGTTCAGTTCAGTCGCTCAGTCGTGTCCGACTCTTTGCAACCCCATGGACTGCAGCACGCCGGGCTTCCTTGTCCATCACCAACTCCTGGAGCTTGCTCAAACTCATGTCCATCGAGTCGGTGATGCCATCCAACAATCTCATCCTCCCTCATCCCCTTCTCCTCCTGCCTTCAATCTTGCCCAGCATCAGTGTCTTTTCCAATGAGTCAGTTCTTCACATCAGTTGGCCAAAGTACTGGAGTTTCAGCTTCAGCATCAGTCCTTCCAATGAATATTTAGGACTGATTTCCTTTACGATTCACTGGTTTGATCTTGTGGTCCAATGGACTCTCAAGAGTCATCTCCAATACTACAGTTCAAAAGCATCAATTCTTCGGCACTCAGCCTTCTTTTTGGTCCAACTCTCACATCCATACATGACTACTGGAAAAACCATAGCTTTGACTACCCCTTGTCAGTAAAGTAATGTCTCTGCTTTTTAATATACTGTCCAGGTTTGTTTCAGCTTTTCTTCCAAGGAGCAAGTGTCTTAAAATCATGGCTGCAGTCACCATCTCCAGTGATTTTGGAGCCCAAGAAAATAAAGTCTCTCACTGTTTCCATTGTTTCCCCATCTATTGGCCATGAAGTGACAGGACTAGATGCCATGATCTTCCTTTTTCAAATGTTGAGTTTTAAGCCAGCTTTTCACTCTCCTCTTTCACTTTCATCAAGAAACTCTTCAGTTCCTCTTTGCTTTCTGCCATAAGGATGATGTCATCTGCATATCTGAGGTTATTGATATTTCTCCTGGCCATTCATCATAGTTGAAGCCAAATTCTTTTTTTCCCTCCTGAGTTCTCTCAAAATCTACCTTTCCACCCTCAACTCCAAGTCCCTATTGAATTCCTTCATATTATTTAGAATTGCAAAATTACTTGGTTGTGTTTGGTTTAACATCCCTGACATTCTGAAGTCTCAATAAATCAACCAGTGAAAAAAATGTGTTCAGTCCCTCCTGTATTTTCAGAACTAATCTGGGTACTGCAAGCAATAAAGGAAAGACACAAGTGTCCTTATATCCATCAAAAAACAGAAAGGCTCTTTAACGACGTAGTTTGCACAACTAACACTACTACTAGAAGGGGAAAGACAGTAGCGACGGTAATCAAGCTTTTGAATATAGACCCTAAGTGCTGCAGGAATTCAGCCAAAGAAAGACAAGGAAGACTGCATACGGAAAGTAAAAGCTGATTTGGGGCTTGAAGAAGAGCTTGGACCTGCAGAGAGGAGAAAGAAAAGCAAATCACCATCTTCCAACAAAGGATAGTGTCTCAATAAGCCTCATCAGCATGTTTGTAAAATATCAACCAAATGAACATCAGGGCAAGCACAATGATGTGAGAAGAAACAAGGGCATAAGGTCTTTCCCAAATTCCACAGAGACAACTGACAGAGAAGTTAGGGAGTTTGGAGTATGACTCAGTCTCTGCCATGACCTCTCTATCATCATCTTGCCCAGATGTCAGTATCAAAAGTTAATAATCAGGTTTACCATTACTGAACTCTAACTACACAGCATGCAGTGTGTTAAGTGCTTTGCACTAATTGTCTCCCTCACTCTCACTTAATCCTCCCAATACTTTTATGAGAATAGATAATGTTATTATCCTCATTTTCTATGAGAAAACTGAGGCTCTGGCAGAGTGAACAACTTGCCAAAGAAGTTTACATGGCTGAATTACATAAATCCAGAGTCTCAACTCAAAACTTCTGACCTCATCTCAGAGCCTGAGCAACAATAAAGACAACTCAGAAGCTTCCTACATCATTTTTAAAAACCTAAATAATAGTGCAAAGCAGGAACTGAGAAGACCATCCATTCTACCTACTACAGACAATTATAAGCAACATTTTTGCGTTGTGTGGGAATACAGAGATGCAAGAGAGTCAGTTCCCACAACTTTATGGTATCAAAATTTCATTAGTTTAAAATCATTAAGTCAAAACTAAGAGGGAGAAAAAGCTAAAGTGTAAATGAATTGGTGACCCCAAAACTAGTGAATTTCT
Source organism: Cervus canadensis (assembly GCF_019320065.1). Lineage (NCBI taxonomy): Eukaryota > Metazoa > Chordata > Mammalia > Artiodactyla > Cervidae > Cervus > Cervus canadensis. The sequence continues at coordinate 46,252,850 of NC_057406.1, forward strand.
CTCCATTCTTCCCACAACACAGAATTGTTCCTCCTGATGTTATTAACAATAACAGCGTTTTAACGCACCCATTACGTGTAACAGAGACAGAGGATGTAAACTGCAGCATCAAAGGAAAGAAGAAAGGGGGTGGGGAGGATCCAAAAAATTGTCTTCTGTTACTGTCAAAGGATGCCAGCCATGGCCTACCTCCCTTCCACCTCCGGTAATGTGAGTTGGCAACAGTGACACCTCCTGGCGAAACAAACTCAATCTCCTTCAGGATTTCCTTTTGCTCACTCACTGCAAATCACTCTTGACTCTTCTTGCTGCCACCAGGTGTAATTTTCTTTCCCTCATCTGTAAAAGTGTACACTGACACGGCCCATCAACCTCAGAAACTCAACAATCAGTGCTGACCTGACCACAGAACTCCACTATTGAAAGCCACCCCCACCCCGCCCCACCAAGATTCATCCTGAACACTTCAGCATGATTAGCCCAGAGACCCAACTCACAGTCTTCCCACTTACAGTTGCATTAAATATAAATAAAGCAAACTAGATACCAGCTACTGAAAAATAGTTCAATTAAATCCTACAGTGAGAATGCCTCTTGATTTTAATGTGCTTGATCCCCTGGGAGACGTGGTTGGTGTATGCCTTTTTCTTGTAGAATGCTTTTTTGGCCTCGGACTTGTGTAAATCATACAGCCACCAAAAAGAATATGAGATGTTGGTTTCATTGTTAACCAGAAGCAGGAGAAGATTTTTTTAATGAGTGTGGAAGGTACTGTTTCATCTCATTTGCAGAACATTCTAGGGCATGATCCCTGTGGTTACTCACCTTGAGAACAGTAGACTAGAAAATACAGTGGGGTGTTTTGTCCCTTCTTTGAAAACAGTGCAGCGTTTCGTTTGTTAAACTAGACCACAGAATAGACATAGCTGAAGGAGAGAGGAACTGGCCAGTCACAAGGGAGAGTAGAGCGCTCAGACCCCAAGGTATTCTCAAATTTTATAAAGTAGCTGAAGGCATCTGTTGTTCTCTCTAAAAGGAAGGCATTGAGTATTTCAAAGCATGAAGGTTTACCTTGAAACTGGGTTTGCTTCCATTCATAATCTGCACAATGTGAGTGTCTGGCTAACTAAACTTTGTTAAGTTCACAGGTTGGAAAATGTCTATGAACTTTCCCTTAGTTATGCTTTTATTTTGAAAAGATTCCTCTGAGAGACACGCACACTAATTCTCAGGTGAACTTGCATTCCAAATTAATAAAAATTCAAACCCTAGCTCCTTCCCACATCTAGCAATTCTTTTGGCAAATAAACCTTGGAGATCAGATTATGTCTTTGCTATGCATGAACAGAAAACACTTGTATTAGAGAGAACAAAACCCTTCAGACTGGTCAAACAGGAAAAGGCAGTTGGGTTGATGAAGGTATGTTTTTGCTTCTGTTTTGTTTTTCAATGAAAATTGTGGCTGAAATTTCAACTTCATTCTGACACAGTGATGATTTAAACACAGGCATTTCAAATCATTCATGCAAAAGCAAACTGTGGTGGGGGAAGGGGGAGAAATTCCTAAGCTCTCTGCTTGCCTTAAAACACATATGAAAGATAGACAACAGGACTAGAAGAACGTGTTTTATGATTAACACAGTATCAAAACGACAGCTCTGGATCAAGTCTGCACATTATATACAAATAACGAATATGTGTTTATATTTCTTAAGTAGTTCACTCCTTTTGTCATCAGTGAATAAGTTCTGTGCAACGGGTTAAGCAGAATGCTAGGTGTGGGAACAAGGATGACCCTCAAGTGAGACCAGTCTGGTGGGAGAACAAACGGCTGTCTGGGACACACACATGCTAAAAAATTAGTCATTGTTTATCTTAATTTCAGGTTTAACTAAGTGTCCTGGATTTTTATCTATTATATATTATAACTCCCAGAGAAGGTAAATGGACTATTTCAACACAGCGTAAGTGAAAAGTGTGATCTGAGTGCTAAAGAAGTGTATAAGGAGATATTGGTAACCCAGACTTGGGAACCAGGATCTGAAAGGTGAATAGGAGTTAATCAGGAAAAGAGAAAGAGGGAAGGACTTTCAAGAGAAGGTGCAAGTTCTTTTAAGTTCACAGGAAGTCCAAGAGACTGGCGCCTGTCACTTTTTCAAAATGAGAGGGTGCAGTGAGACAAGGCGGGGGAGATGAGCAGATGCCAACCACGGGGGCCCTACACAAGCATTTCGGCACCTTGAGGACAGTGGAAAGCGGTAAAGATTTCTAGGCAGAGGCATTACACAATCAGATATATGATTCTGGGTGGATGGTGGAAAATAGATTGACAGCTGGCAAGATGGGAAGCGAGGAAACCACTTGAAATGAGTTACCTAAGGGACGCTGCTGTCTTGAACTAAAATCCTAGCAATAGGGATGTAAGAAGCTGGTAAATTAGAAAGACACGTGTCATAGAAATGGAATAGGAGATAGGCACTAGAAGCTTTGGTGATCAACTGGATATGGAGCTGCTGAAAAGGAAGGAATGAATTATAATAAAAAATGACATGAATTGAGCACTTATTATAAATCGGTCACTATGCTGACTGTCACATACATATACGTTCAACTCTGACAAGTCTGTGAAATAGGTACTATTTTTCGTGTTTTATAAATGAGAAAAAATGAGACTTAGAGACAAATAAGTAATTAGCCTGTAAGGCAAGTAAGCAGCGCAGTAAGGACGATGACCCGGTTTGGAGCTTGGGCCGAGTGCTAAACAGCGGTACTGCTGAATGGGATTAGAAACACAGGAGGCACACATTTGTGGGAAAGATGCTGAGCCGCTTTGTAGAGTTACTGAGTCCTAGGTTCCTGGGAATGATGTCTGAAGGAGACTGGGTAGATGGGTTTAGAGTTCAACCAAAGGATTGGACCAGGGATAGAGACCGTGGAGTCAGCGGGGTAACAATCACAATTGAAAGTTTAGATAAAATGAGAGTATAGCTAACTAAGAGAGTAGAAATAAGATGACCTAGAGAAGAGAATGAGAATGAGACCAGAAAGGGCTCTGGTGGAGACCAAGGGTCCGCCGTGACCAGGACGCTGTGTCAATGAAGAAAAGAGGACAATCTAAGATGTACAAAGTGTCAGCCCCGTGATATGAGCGATGCGAGATGTGATTCTGTACACATTCTGCACACAGAAAAGAAGTTTCAAAGCTAGTTCACTGAAGTAAAAGGAGTTAAATTAGTACATTTAGGGTATAAACCGGTATACAAGGAGAGATGGATACAGCAGGAGAAAGAGGAGGCTGGGAGTGTAAACTGCTGTGTATTCCTGCTGGCCCAGTGACCAGACAGGAAGAAAGTCCATTTCAGTAAAGACTCTAGTGAAGACTTTGCTTCAGTAAATCCTCCAGGCCAGAATACTGGAGTGGGTAGCCTTTCCCTTCTCCAGGGGATCTTTCCCATCCAGGAATCGAACCGGGGTCTCCTGCATTGCCGGTGGATCCTTTACCAACTGAGCTATCAGGGAAGCCCCATTCAATAAAGACTAAACTGTACATTTTAATAAATTTCAATTAATACCAACCCCACTCCTGGTTGAAAGAGTCATGGGGAAGGGATTCTCCCATGCCATGCTGATGGTATTACTATGAAAAACAAATGTGGAGGTGGAGCTATATTCAACCAAGCAGGTTCTACCCAGAGGAAAAGTCTGGAGAGGTATTGGGGGTGGGGCAGGGGGAGGAATTTAAAGAGGTTTTGATTTACAGTGAATTCAAGTGACCAGCAGAAGGAAACTCAAATTTTTCAGGGAAAAAGTTAGTTTCAGCCCAGAATAACAGTGATCTGAAATGCCATGGTCTGTAAAAGATGCTAAAATGGGAGAGGGGGAGAAAAAGTGCCCTACGTTGTATGAAATAATAGAGTTATTTCATGTTTCTAGTAGTTGGCCCAAATGAACCATGGATTCCCCTGATGCCCCAGGAGGTTGACTTAGGATCAGAACTTCGACGGGTTACCCTGGGAGCAGAGCTTCGTTTGCTCTTACTGTCCTGAAGTGAAAAAAAGTGAAAGTGTTAATTGCTCAGTTGTGTTTAACTCTTTGCAAGTCCATGGACTGTAGCTGCCAGGCTCCTCTGCCCATGGAATTCTCCAGGCAAGAATACCAGAATGGGTTGCCATTACCTTCTCCAGGGGATCTTCCCAATCCAGGGATTGAACCCAGGTCTCTTGCATTGCAGACACATTCTTCTACCATCTGAGCCACCAAGGAAGCCCTCTTACTGTCTTACTCTCATCCAAAGCACTGGGTCTGCCCAGAGGAGGTCCTCAAAGAAGAAAAGGTAGTTGGATCAGGCTTGGATCAATGATCAGGGTGATGGAGGCTTTGGGCCATAATTGTTTTGAGCCCAGCAGAATTCTCAAAGCAGATGGCAAGCTGTGTTACTGGGCTTACTGCAGAGACCAGATCGCACTGTTCTTCCAAGTCAATAAAATAAGGACTAAAATAGTCCAGTGGGCTTAAGAACTGCATCACTGTGCCTCTTTCCAAGAACAATTCTGACGGAATCAAGGAGAAGAAAAATTGTATTGAGATGAAGTTGGAAAGGAGGTGAATAAACAGGCAGTACGTGAAAATGATGCTTGTGATAAGCTCAGTTCTAAATGAGAGGACAGATAATGTAATCATCAAGCATGGTGTCTGCCCATTTTATCTATTATAGAAGGTCAAAATGATACATTCCTGGAAAACTTTTTGGGGGGTTTACTGGTGAGGGAGGTTTTCTCTGGTGGCTCATCTGGTAAAGAGTCAGCCAGGAATGCAGCAGACCGAGGACAGAGGAGCCTGGCAGGGTACAGTCCAAGGGGTCGCAAAGAGTCAAACAGGACTGAGTGACTAACAATTTCCCTTTCACTCTTCTAGTGAGGGAACCCAGTTTAAAACTAGTAGTCATACTGAACCAAAAGCTCTTGAAACAAAGCATTTCTTCATGAACATGCTTCCAGATTTGTTAACTTAGACCACTGAAGAGGCATAATAAAGTCTTGCATATTAAATGACTTTTGTCTTTTTGATCCAGTGTGAATGAATGTTTAAATGAATCCAACTTGTTTTACTCCACTGACTAATGTACATTTATATCTTTCTCTGATGTATTCTAGTTGACACTATCTATGTATTCAAACTGCTCTTCTTCAAAAATTTCCTGCAACCAGATTATCAGCTGTCCATGGCCTCCTCCACCTCACATCATTAGTCTAAGCTAGTGAGATCTGGCTGCCTATGTAATAATTATGTTTAGAGATATATGAAATAGTTATTAAAGTTCTGTTCATGATTTCCAACCTTGAAGAGTAAAATGTAAAATAGCACTGTCCTTGCTATGGAGGCTGTCCAGAGAAAGATCCAAATTTCTTCCTCTTGGTAGAGAAGTCATTCAGATATAGTTAATAGTCTAGTGATTCAGACTCTTTTGCTTAGAAGATATATATCATCCTGGTTTCATTACTCTAGCCAAAGAGATGTTTTGATGTATTCTCTTTTTGCAACTTATCTCCCTAAGTGAAATGGAGCTGGTAGGGCCAGTCAAAGATGTCTTTATTCCCTGAGGGTCAGTGAGAGGTCAGAGCTTTGAATCAGAGGATCAGTGAAAGGTCAGAGCTTCATTCAAGGGTGGGAATGCTGTGGCCTGGATCTTGCTGGACCACCTGATACACCAAAGCTAACAACTCATGACTTCTATAAAAACACAGCAGGCAATTAAAGATGGGAACATGGCAGCAATCAAATCTTCATCCAAGTAGAGTTATTTGCATCACATCCAATGTTATCTATGTCCTTCCTGAAAAAAAGCATCCAGGTTATAAGAACTGGTATCATTTTTAAACCAAAAACAAGAGAGAGGGATGAGCCAATGCATGCCAAGGCTATAGTCTTCTTTTGGTCTATAGCCTTTAAGTCAACAAACTTATTTTCTTTTTGCTAAATATTGTATGTTTATAAATGCTGAATTTGAAACAGGCAACTAGATTATTCCAACTAGCCCAGAAGATAACTTGCAAAAATGGAACAAATACTGTAGAGTTTCATTAGTCTGACTGGTAGGCCTCGATGTTTAAATGTTATGGTGCTGGAGAAGCCCCCTGAATGCAAGGAGATCAAACCAGTCAATCCTAAAGGAAATCAACCCTGAATATTCACTGGAAGGACTGATGTTGAGGCTGAAACTCCAATAGTTTGGCCACCTAAGGCAAAGAGCCAACTCACTGGAAAAAACCCTGATGCTGGGAAAGATTGAAGGCAGGAGAAGAAGGGGATAACAGAGGATGAGATGGTTAGATGGCATCACCAATTCAATGGACATGAGTCTGTCAAACTCTGAAGATGGTGAAGGACAGGGAAGCCTGGCATGCTGCAGTCTATGGGGTCACAAAGAGTCAGACACAGCTTGGCAACTGAAAAACAAGAGTACGTTACTCAGTTTCCTGTTACCGTTATAACAGATTTTTATTGGCTTAAAATAACAGAAATTTATTATCTCATAGTTCTGAGGGTCAAAAGCTCTAAATCAGTATCAATGGGGCAAAACCAAAGTGTCAGCAGGACCACGCTCCCTCCAGGAGCTCTAGGATAAATTTCCTTCCTTGCCTCTTCCAGTTTCTTGTTGCCGCTGGCATTTCCTGGGCCTGTGGCTATCTCACTCCAATCTGCGAGGCCAGAATCCTGAAATCCTTCTGCTCTGGCTCCACATCAGCTTCTCCTCAGTGTGTGTCAAGTCCTCCATTCATATAAGGATACTTGTTACTGCATTTAGGGCCTAACAGGAGATGCAAGAGACATGGGTTCAATCCTTAGGTTGGGAAGATCCCCTGGAGGAGGGCATGACAATCCACTCTGTTTTTCTTGCCCAGAGAATCCCATGGAATGAGGAGCCTGGTGGGCTATAGTCCATAGGGTCACAAAGAATCAGACACAACAAAATGGACTTAGCATGCACACGCATGAAAGAATAATCCATTATATCAACCTGTCTCAAGATCTTAACTTAATCACATGCATAAAGACCCTTTTCTGAGTCCAACAAGGTAAAATTCACAGGCACTAGGGACTATAATGCAGAGATACTTTGAGGGCCCATTTTTCAGCGTACCACACTCACTGCTTACCTATCATTTAACACAAAGTCATATAGATAGAGAGCCAATCTGAAAGCAAGTGACAAATTACCAGATCACTCGTCTCTAAATTTTGCTATATTCAGTTATCAGGAAAATTCACTTAGAGGAACTCTTTATTTATACAATGCTAGATGAATAAGATGCCTAGGAAAACAAAACAGAAAGCTGCTTAGGATCACCATTTTGCATCATGCCGAGGAAGAGCTTAATATGGAAATGAGAGTTAAAACCGAGACCCTGAATCTCTCTGCATCCTGAGACTGTGCTACATCTACCCTCAGTTTTGGTCAACTGAAGCAGATGTGTGAGGAGAGGAGAAAGAATGGAGTTGTCCACCCTGGGAATTCAGTATATCCTTAAAAACCTTATAGAAACTCTGTGACAAAGTGAAAGCCATTTGCTTCTGTACTGGAAGAGGACATGCATCCCTGGGGTAATAAAACTCAATTCAATTCAATCCTGGGCCCAAGGGAGTATACAGAATTGGATTCAGAGTTAAACCATTCAGAATTTAAATACATCAGGTTCCGAATATCTCCAAATGTCATGTTGGTGAGTCATCCAGGCACCATGGTGTGGTGGAAGAGATTAGGGGTGGAGACAGATCAAGAGTGAAAACAAGAGCTGAGAGATGCAACTCCGGAAGAGCCCAGGGCAACCATGAGCCTCAGAACCAGCGAGGAGGAGGAAGGGTGCCAGTGAGGCCTTCCAGAGGAAACCTTTGTTTTTTGTTTCCACATTTCATTTCCACTAATTTTCTCTCTTCCATTAAATAATTTCTAGCCCTATAATAAATGTAATGTTCTGAATGAGTGTAAGAGGTATTCTGGGATTTTAGACCAGAGATCACCCAACAGACCAGAGGCATATGCGCCCCCGTGCTCCCCACCTACACACACAGAGACACAGAGTCATCCTCAGCAGAAGACTGTGAAGACACCCATGAGTCGTGCAGAGGGTAGAGTGACTCATGAAGCTAAATTGTGCCGACAGTTTCTAATCCCAGCTCACCAGGGATTTAAACTGTACAATAAGGAAATGACTTGTTGGATAACTTCCAGAGTTTGTCTTAAAATTTAATTGCAGCCTACCTAACACTTTTATAAAACATATACATTTTACTTGCGTTTCTTAGTCAAAATATTCCTCTAACCTTTTTTCTAAGTAAGTGACAAAAGTGTTCTAGTTGTAATTAATGGAGTACAAAAATATTGGGGAAACATGCCTAAAGGCTTAAACTATAATTCTATTACTAATATATTCCCTTGGCTTGCTTTTTGAACTCCGCTGCCTCCTGCCTTGCAGCTGTGTTTAATGAGTGGAGAGATTATTCAAATGAGCCCGCAGCAGCGCATCATTTCTGAGGCGCTGCCATCTTGAACAGGCATCCGCTCACCATCAGGCAGTCGGAGCAGACCATCCATCCCGCTTTGGTTACCTGGCCACGTACGTGGTAATAGAACTCCACAGACATCGGATTACCTCCCTAGATTTGGAGAGAAGCTACTAATGATCCTGTGACCAAACAAAAGGACAACAGAAACAGCCTTCAGGGTGAAAAATGAGAAGATACCCACATCAGCCTCTACCCCACGTCAGCTTTCAATTTGTCACTGCCGGTCAGTGATGGAGAATGTGAGTGTCTCATAATGAAAACATGCAGCCCTGCAAAATGGTCTCTTTTAAAAAGCACTGTTTATGGGCGTATGGCCTTTGCCCCAACTAATATTGAAATGCAACCCTTTGCAAATGGGCAGGCCGGTGTTTATAATGAACTTTAGGATGTTAAAATGAGCTTCTACTCATGCAAGATTTAAAGTAAGAAAACTCTCTAGGGGAAAAACCCCTGAGATGGTTACAAAGTTGCCAAGAAAATTTAATAAGAACTGATTTTGAATTGATAAGTGTTCATTCCAATATGGCGGGATTAAGCAATAAGAATTCTTCCTGGGAATTTACAGAGAGATAAGCATCTCATGAATAAGTAAATTCTGAAACAGGAGGCTACAGGGTGTTTATTGATTTCGAAATCATTTGTTTGAGAAATTGCCCTTGAGGAAAAGACTATTATGGCTGATAATATAATAGTTATATTCAGAGACAACCCACTTTTTTGGCTGATGGCAGAATATAAAGATTACCCACCCAATACAAAATTTATAAGCAAAAATTTAAATTGCAAAACCCGGGTTACTCATTATTATAAGCTTCCATTTCCTAATTTCTAGAAGTTAATTTTCAGATGCAATACAAAAGTCAAAAATAAGTAAAAGCTAAATAACTGAAATCCTCAGTCTACCAAATACTTTTGCTGCAACTGAAATTGGGGGCTTGGAGAGGGGTGGACTCTCTCCAGTGGCATCCTAAGCTCCATATCCATTAATGCCAGTTTCTTACACCATCTGTATCTACCTCTGCAACTCAGGATAACTGGAATTAAAATTTGGAGAAAATTTTTGAATCACTTCAAAATTTTTAAAACAAAATATTTCTTCAAAGTATCATTCTCATGAAAGAAAAAAAATGCAATTATTTTAACAATGGTTGGAAACATAAAGGGTTTCTCTGTAAATTCTGAATTAGAAAATTCCAATATACCAATATTTCCAATATACCAGTGTTTCCAGTATAGAAAACACTCTGTGTTTTCTAACAATTAAAACTATTGTTTTTTACGTAACACTTCTCATGAAGAATGTCTCCCAGTTGCCACATTTCTTAACTGTCATCCAACATAAAGTAAGTTAACAGAATTCAATTTAGTTGACGATAATGACTCAGTTTCTATTTAAAAAAAAAAAAATCATCATCTGTTCAGGTCATACCACCCTGAACCTGCCCCATCTCATCTGTAACAATACCACCTTCCACGACCTGATGAATCACTTGGGTTTCACACAGGTAATAAGATGCGCAGCCTCCTCTCCTTATCTCTAGTCACTGAGAAAGAATGAGCAACTCTCCCTCTCTCTGTCCTCTCAACTTCACCCCTTCCAGAACGTCAGTGCATCAATTGTGCCCTCTTCTGTGTCTATCCTTACCTCCTCTGTTGCCTATTTCTTTCCACTTAGTCTAGTGATGTGCTCAAGTGATCTTACTTCACTAGAAATTAAGATCAACCTCTCAAGTTACCAACTCACCCCTCCACGTTCTTAAGTAACTACATACCGGTCTCTACACGGTCACTTCACACACTGCTTCATCCTTTGGTCCATTTTCTACCAACAAACTGAAATGTCTCTTAAACCTCACCCATGTTCAACCGCTTCAGATTCTCTGCAACATTTAATGCTATAAGATCACTTCCTTAATCCCTCTCTCTGCCTTCCATGACCCTGCATTCTCTTGAAAATTCCTGCTCCTGGCAAGTCTTCTTGCTGGATTCAGAGCCAGAAATACCATGCTATCTTCTTCTCCTAAAGAAGCACTATGAATTCTTCAAGGTCAACCTCAAATGCCACATTGTCTATGGAATCTCCCCTGATTGTCCAAAAGGAATCATCCACACCTTGTACATACCTCTTTAAAGCTCTCATCACATGAAATGAAACTTCTTAAAAAAAAAAAAAAAGAAACTTCTGTTCATTAAGTCACCAAACATTATTGAGCATCATCTCCTGGGTGCCGGGTACACTTCCAGAAACTTGGGACATCTCAATGAATAAAACCAAGGCCACTGCCTTAAAGAAGTTGCATTCCAGTGGGATGAAATAGTAGTCAACCATAAAAAGGAATGAAGCAGTACCATCTGCAGAGCCGTGGATAGACCTAGAGACTGTCATACAGAAGACTATAAGTCAGAAAGAGAAGAACAAATATCATTTATAAGTGGAATCTAGGAAAAGGGTGCAGATGAACTTATTTGCAAAGCATAAAAAGAGACACAGATGTAGAGAACAAACCTGTGATTACCAAGGTGGGAAGAAGGAGTGGAATGAACTGGGAGATTGGGGTTCATGTGTACACACTGCTAAGTATAAAACAGATGAAAACTAGTGAGAACCTGCTGTGTGCCGCAGGGAACTCTACTCAATGCTCTGCAGTGACCTAAATGAAGGAGACCCAAAACAGAGGGGATATGTGTACATGTGGCTCATTCTCTTGGCTGCATAGCAGAAGCTAACAATATTGTAACGAACCATATTCCAATGAAATTGTTTAAAATGAGAAAAGCTGCATTCCAGCAGGAATAATTGTGACACACAAGAATATTGTACATTACGTAGTATATTAGAAGGTCATGTGCTCTACAGAAAACAAAAAAGTACATCATAGAAGGGGGATAAGGATGGTAATGGTGGATCAAAGCAGCAGTTAGATGATAAAATGTGGTGTATGTATGTCCCCTGCTGGATTGTGATCTTCTTAAAGGCAGAAATCATGCCTTATCTGTTGTTGTATGTCCAGAGTTTAGCCCAGGGCTTTGTACATGGTGGATTATCATTTGTTTATCTGTTCCTTCAATAATCATCTATTGAGGAGTGACTGTCCCAGAGACAATGCTAGGCACTATGAATAATAATAATAGCAATATTTGTTAACTGTTCATTCTATACCAATGACTTCCATTTCATAGATGAAAAAGCAGAATATCAGGGAGGTTAAAAAAAAAATCATACTATTCCAAGGTCACAATGCTAGTGAATGGCTGAGCCAGGGTTTGAACACAGCCAGTCAAAGTCTAAAGCCTAAAATCTTAGCCACATTACACAAGCTCTCTAGTTCCTGTTCTCAATTGTGCAAAACTAATAGAGAGGACAAATATTAGCAAATAAGAGTAACCAACCATCCTCGTTTGCCCAGGACTATCCTAGTTTCAGTACTGGAAATCTGGCATTGCAGGAAACACCTCAGTCTCAGGCAAATTGGAATTTGTTCAATCTAAATCTCTGTTCAAATTTTGTTTTTTCAACTCGGCCTTCTCTGACCTTCAAATCTGCCCTCCTGCACCACTCCCATGCCCTGAACTACTTTTTCCTATTATACTCACTATCTTATAACAAACTATATAATCTGCTTTTGTCATGTTCAGCGTTTCTTGGCTGTCTATCAGCGTGTAAAGCAAGCACCTAGAACAGTACCCAACACACAAACAGCTGGTTTCTAGCACCCAAGAATGTGGATAGGCAGATGATACCACTCTAATGGCAGAAAGCAAAGGGGAACTAAAGAGCCTCTTGACGAGTGTAAAAAAGGTGAGTGAAAAAGCTGGCTTAAACTCAACATTCAAACAACTAAGATCATATCATCCGGTCCCATCATTTCATGGAGAATAGAAGGGGAAAAAGTGGAAGCAGTGACAGATTTCCTCTTCCTGGGCTTCAAAATCACTACAGATGGTGACTGCAGCCATGAAATTAGAAGATGCTTGCTTCTTGGAAGGAAGGCTATGACAAACCTAGACAGCATATTAAAAAGCAAAGACATCACTTTGCCAACAAAGGATCATATCATCAAAGCTATGGATTTTCTAGTAGTCATGTATAGATGTGAGAGTTGGACCATAAAGAAGGCTGAATGCCAAAGAACCGATGCTTTCAAATTGCGGTGTTGGAGAAGACTCTTGAGAGGCCCTTTGACATCAAGAAGATCAACCCAGTTAATCCTAAGGGAAATCAACCCTGAATATTCCTTGCTGAAGCTGAAGATCCAGTACTTTAGCCACCTGATGTGAACAGCCAACTCATTGGGAAAGACCCTGATGCTGGGAAAGATTGAAGGCAGGAGGAGAAGAAGGCAGTAGAGGATGAGATGGTTGAGTGGCATCACCGATTCTATGGACATGAACTTGGATGAACTCCGGGAGATGGTGAGGGACAGGGGGGCCTGGCATACTGCAGTCCATGGAGTCACAAAGAGTTGGACACAACTTAGTGACTGAACAACAGCTCAAGAATGAGTGACCCAGCATGGTAATTGTCCTTAAGCAAATAAGCCTCTTATTTTATGGAGTCACCAAGGGGGTCAAGAAACCCCTTCCTGGAGGAACTATGGCTAACTCAAAGCCTGAGTAGCAGTTTGATTAGTTGACCAGGAGGAACCCAAGGGTATGGGAAAGATATTCTGAACAGAGTGAATGAAAATCACAAAAGCCTAACTGGCATGGTGCTGTAAGTGTGTGTATATGGGATGTGGGGTGCTAAGAAGTTTGGAGTACCTGGGATACAAGAAGCAAGGCAAGAACTGGCCAGAGATAAGGGTGATAATATAAGCAGAAAATATATTGGGGTTTCTGTTTGTGTTTAGGATAAAGCCCAAGCTCTCAACATACAAAGTCCTTTTTTTATCTAAACCTCTAAGCTTCCTTTTCCGCTTCATGAATCCTTCATTCCAGTTAAGCTGGACAATCTACTACTCTCTGTCCATACTCTAAATTGTTCTGCCTCTTATGTCTTTACAGAAAAATACCACTATTTAAAGGGGCTTCTCCGGAGAAGAAAAATGGCACCCCACTCCAGTACTCTTGGCTGGAAAATCCCATGGATGGAGGAGCCTGGTGGGCTACAGTCCATGGGGTCTCAGAGTCAGACACAATGAAGTGACTTAGCACTCATGCACTACTTTTTAAAATGCCCTTCCCCTCCAGCTTCTCAGGTGCTCTCCTTCAAAGTACAATTTAAAACCACCAAGGCCCTGCAAAAGCAGTAGTTCTTCCTCTCTGAAGGCTCAGAACTATTCATCTGCATCTTCAGCTCTTGCCTGCTTTCTTCTGTCAAAGTTACCTTTATGCAGAATATTTACCCCCATCTACCTCTGACTTCATCTCTGACCTCCCACCTCCTCTGAGAACTTTGGCTTCAATCTGCTCCATGAAATCGTTTGCTGCTACCTCAAGACTTTGGCACTGGTGTTCCTTCTGCCCAGGAAACAATCCTTCAATATCTTCACTTGATCCCTTTTTCACATTATTCAGATCTGCTGCTCAGAGAAGCATCCAGGAGCTCTTCGGCGGTCCCAGTCACTCTATCATGTTACCTCTGTATTCATTCCTCGACAGAACTCAGCAGCACTTTTTGTTTGTTGCCTGCATTGCACAGCTTGCAGGATACTAGTTCCTAGACCCGGGATTGAACCTGGGCCCCAGCAGTGAAAGCACAGAGTCCTCGCCACTGGAAAGCCAGGGAATTCCTTCATCAGTACCTGTGTTAAAATGTGTTTACTATTGATAGAAGGCAAGCTCAACGAGAGCAAGCGCCTTGTCGGCTTTGGACCCTACTGACTCAGTGCTTATAATACACAATCAGTTCAGTTCAGTTCAGTCGCTCAGTCGTGTCTGACTCTTTGCGACCCCATGAATCGCAGCATGCCAGGCCTCCCTGTCCATCACCAACTCCCGGAGTTTACTCAAATTCATGCCCATCGAGTCGGTGATGCCATCCAACCATCTCATCCTCTGTTGTCCCCTTCTCCTCCTGCTCCAAATCCCTCCCAGCGTCAGGGTCTTTTCTAATGAGTCAACTCTTCATGACTCAATAATATGTATGAAAAGGTTAAAAAGCTCAGGGCCTCTATTAGCTCACCCGCTATCTTGAAAACATAGAAATCCTTTTATGTCTTTGAACACCCAGTCAATTGCACACAGTCTTTTTCCTAATGGATAGTAGTCATTCAAATACTTATTAAATGAATGAATGAGAGTTCTCTAGATGTATTCTAATGATAAAAATTCTACATACCAATGACTTTTAACCCTTGCTGCCTATTAGAATCATTTGGAGACCTTCTTAGAAATGCCAAAGTCTTCGTTCTACCCTGACATTCTAATTCAATTGACTTGGGAAGGGGCTTAAGCATCAACATTTTTTAAAGCTCCTCATATGATTCTAATGGACAGCTGAGGTTGAGAACTGCTCTAAACCCTACAAAAGAATGCTAAGTTAACAAAATGTTGAATTCCAAACAAGCTTCTGGGCATGGCCATTGATTTAACTCTTGAATTGCTCTTCATGAGGAATTGTGAGCAAGTGCCCTCTTTTGCAAAGGCCTGCTGAAAGAGAACACTCAGAAGGAAAATAAAAGAGAGAGAGACTTTGGTGGCATACACTGAAGGAGGTGGCCTTTCAAAGCAAACACTTCTTAGACCCATCTACTGTTCACAATTTCTTTGAAAAATTCGTTGGCTATAGCACATGCAGGCCCCCACAAGTCAGACAGGGAAAATGCATACTGTGTCGTAAAGGCATTTGCTATCATTCTTGTAGTGATTTGGTGGCTTTATGCAAAAGGGTGGATTATACCTCCCTATCATGGTATTAATATGAATGTGTAAGCCCATTGTGTTCAGGATTCAGTAGACCTGCAATGATTTAGGCAGAGAGGGTGTTTGTGAAGCAGAAGAAAGCCTGCCTAATTAGGAAACAAGGACCGGGAAAATAAATAAAGGGGTTGAACAAAGTCAGCTCTGGCTCTAATTTGCCTGGAGACATCCTAACACTTGCCACAAAATAAATCGAATTCTTGCTGTATACATTCAATATTTGTTAATAAGCTGCCAGCTAGCAGGTTTTTTTTTTCCCCTGTGTTTCCTGCACATACAGGGAATGGCGTGCATACTGTCGGGCTGGCAAATGCAATAAGCCACATGAAGGCAACTCCTAGGCTATGGAGGGACAGCATGGGCCAGGAGAAGACTGTCCCCAACTTGAAAAAATGGAGGAGGGGTCAGAGGAAGGGGGGAGTACAGTATAGGAGACATCCTTGGGTTTCACATACTATCTTGGGAGGAAAATATGATCTTTAGAAGCAATTTGACAAGGAATTTCTATCCTGCTAGTCTGGGTTAGCGTTTTCTGAATGTGATAAATAACAGGGCTCTCGGACAGCCCATTTTTTCTTTATTTTGATATCCTTACCGCAGTAATCATGCCTCTTGTCAAGTGTTATAAAGATAAAGACAAATGTTCCCTATTGCTATTCTGTCAATGCAGCTCAAGCCAGGCCCAAGAAAGGCACCCCGGCCAGCTGTGTGGAACGTACCATTTATCTTATCTCCATCATAGACTGAGGCCCATCCTGCCCCAACAGGATCCTCGGGTCAGAGAAATAGAAACCCGCTGCTGACAGGGTTGAGGCTTCACCTGCTCTAGAAACCAGCACCCCACGCATTTCCCGCCCCCCATGCTGACATGGAGATTTATCTTCCTTTTCTGGGTCTATTGATTAGACCGTGCAATGTATCTGTAAGGTCAAATAAGCAAAACAATCCCTTTGTCCAATAAGATGGGCTTTGGCATCAGTGATTTTTTTTTTTTAATCAGAAAGATTCCACACAGTTGTCATTTATTGATGGTGGCAGTATTTGAAAAACGTGAAATCATTTCCAAAGATGTGGTTCAGGAACCCATCTGAAAACTTGTGTATGCCAAAACAGATGGAGTTTGGCTTAATTGTTGAAATAAATTGCCATATGGAACAAAACACAGCTGATTATTACATTAACACTACTGTTAATATGCTTCATTATTCTGTTGTCATTTTAACTACAGTTGTCACCAGACTTTAATCAATATGTTTGTAAGGGGACTCAAAGTGTGGAATTGGGGGCCCAAAGGAGATTTCGAAGACAATCTAGTCACTTTACAGATAAGGAAACTGAGGCCTACAGAGGATGATTTGTATTAAAACATACACCTTACGGGGCTTCCCAGGCGGCACTAGTGGTAAAGAACCTACCGACCATTGCAGAAGACAGAAGAGATGTGGGTTCGACCCCTGGGTCAGAAAGATCCCCTGGAGGAGGGCATAGCAACCCACTCCAGTACTCTCGCCTCGAGAAGCCTATGGACAGAGGAGCCTGGCAGGCTACAGTCCATAGGGTCGCAAAGGGTTGGACACAACTGAAGCAACTTAGCTTCTGAATATGAAAGGTATTTTTTAAATGTAGGACATATTTGGGCAGGTTATCATAAAAATCAAGGCTGTTTTAACTCAAGATTTAAAAAACAAAAAAAAAACATGACTGTAAATGAGCATGACAGGAGATTTTGTGCAATTAGATGAAATAGATAGAACTACCTAATTTGGCATGAATTCGTTTTCATGCTTAGCATCTCTTAGTTAACACCCAAGATATTATAGATGTTCTCTTCTGGAATTTTTGAAATGATTTCTCATTTAGTAGCTTTTCCCCAGGATATTCGCAATATAAAATAAAAACCACAAACAAGACAACCAGAGATGGTGGAGGAAAGAAAATGGGACATGAGAATAAAGAGATATCTTCCATTTCCAGTTGTGAGTGGAGTTTTTTCCTCTTAGTTTTTCTCATAACTGTTGATCCTTCTCTGGCCCTCTTTTCTCTGTAAAGTGGGAAATGAATGGGAATTGATCTGAAAAGCTATTTCAAAAGTTATTACGGGATTGTCAGTAATCCTCTAAACCTAACCTTCGTTCCTACTGCCACCCCTACCCTGACACACAAAACCCTTTGAAACGCTAGTGTTGGAACTCCACAGTGAGAAAACAGTGAGCCAGCAGCCACCCCTGCCCCGCCCCAGCTCAAGGCCAGTGACCCAGACACAAGCGAGAGGAGGCCTCCAAACTCTGAAGGAAACCGTACCAGCGCATTGAATGGATGGTTCGTTTCATGGTTCGTGTTTCATCCTGCTGCAGCAAACTTTTAAGAGATATCCAAATCCTTTCATTTTCTCTGTATAGCACCCCTGACAGAGTAGTCTGTTACAGTACTCTTCACCTTTAATTTCCCTTTTTTGTTAGTTTTCTTCTATCTCTCTCATTTGTTAGCTCCTAACCAACCCCCCGAAAAGAGTAATTATCCGTGCAACTTTCTGACTAATACACAATAGGAGCTCAGTCACTGTTATTGAATAGATACAAGAATTTAGCATTTATTGAACTCCTGAGTTCTAAGTACTATAGAGGTAGTGTGTGTTTATGTGTTTATGTCTGCAGTGTTAACATATGAGTTAGGGTAGAGGCATATAAATATATATGGCATAAAATATATATTAAAATATAGTGGCATACTTAAGATAGAAGTGCATTTTTCTCTCACATAACAGACCAGTCATAGGCAAGCGGTTCAGGATGAATAAGATATCTGATTTACAAAGTCATTCTGGGATCTGAGTTTGTGGGTTATCTTTGCCACCCTTAACATGTGGGTCCATCTCTGGGTCTAAGGTGACTCCATTTCCCAGTCTGAGAAAATGGGGAGGGGAATATGAAAGGAAAGAAAGGAGAATGGAAAGCAGCAGCTTCCTTACCACTCATTTCTCCCATTCACAACCCACAGGTCAAAACTTTGTCTGTGATCACACCTTAGCTGCAAGAGAAGCTGGGAAATGTAGTCTCCAGCTGGACAGTCAAGTGCACAGATAAAACTCACATATGGGGAAGTGGAGGAAGTGTGGAGGTTTATTAATAACGAAAAAGAGAAAAGTGGATGTAGGGGGACTAGTCTGCAACATTGTGGTTTACAGTATAGATATATTAGTCACTCAGATGCCCAAAATACATTTCTCATATATATTTAATCTTCATCCATGGTTCCTGGCTCACAATTCCCAAAACCCTAGCAATGTCTTGAGCTATAAGAGCAATGGAAACATCTTTGGCAATACTTGGTCTCTAGACTTCTTCCTGAAATTACCTCTTAGCCATAAAGGTGAAATGGGGTCTTGTTATTCGTAATAAGCCCCTTTCCACTGCAGTTGGGCTTATGCTAATGAGATGACTTTTGCAAAGCTCCCAGAAAAAGCAATGTGAGTTAAGTCTCAGATGACGTGATTCATCTCCAGTCCCCATGTTGTTGGTCAGGCTCAATCATGTGTCAGCTGAGAGCAGCCTCACTGGCATGTCTTGTGGTCGATTGCCTATTGCTAGTAGCAAAAAAAAGGTAACTAGCCATATGTTATCATCCAGCAGGTAATTAGTAGTCATCCCAGGGTTACCAAGAGCAGCCAGGAAGGGTCCTGTGTGTTACGTTTTAAAATGTTCTACTCACATCATAGGTGTTAATGTCCCACTGGCAAAGCAAATCATATCTCCAAGCCCAGGTTCAGAGTGTAGAGAAATTGATACCATCTCTTGACAGGAGTTGCTGCAAAGCCACATCACAAAAGGGCATCCTATAGGAAGAAGAAGAATTCCTCACCATTTTTTGCAAACAATTTACCACAAAAGCTAAACCCAAAGCACACAAAAGAAGTATCATGGAACATTCTGCAAAGTTTAACAAGAGAAGGCATATGCTAAAATTATTGGCTAAATTTGGTGAAAAGAATAATTAGATATACATTATCTGTAGCATCATCAAAAGTACAAATCTAAGTGGAATCAACCACTTCATTCTCTAACTTAAAGAGTTAAATAACTTCTTATAAAAGAGTACCATGGGAGCATTATGAAAACAAGAATAATTCACTTTTTGGGTATCAAGAGTGATGTTCCCCAGAAAGAGTATATTTTGAGCTGAGCAAATAGAATTATTTTAGCCCTAAAGAAACACAGAGAACATTTTACATATCCTCCCATTTTACCATTCTAATTCAATTCCACAAGTTTTTATTGCATACCTACTACATCTGAAAGTGAAAGTCACTCAGTCATGTCCGACTCCTTACGACCCCATGGACTATACAGTCCATAGAATTCTCCAGGCCATAATACTGGAGTGGGTAGCCTTTCCCTTCTCCAGTGGATCCTCCCAACCCAGGGATTGAACCCAGGCCTCCCACATTACAAGCAGGTTCTTTACTAGCTGAGCCAGAAGGGAAACCCTATGGCAATTACATAAAGACAAAGAACATTATCAGATCATGAGTTTGGGTATTATTTTCTTTTTTTCTTGTTATACCATTAATAAAGTGAGTTTGGTGAGAGTATTTCCATTTTCCTGGTGGGAGAACTGAGTCAGAAGAGTGTTTTACTAAAACTGTCCAAGGATACAGTGGCAGGACCCAGAGCAGCATTCCGAGTGCCTCTGCAGTGTGCTGCGAGGGGCACTGTTGATGAGAACATGGAAAACAAGACAGAAGAGGACTAGATATGGGCATACCTTATTTTAGGAATTTTTAGATGCAAAAATAGGTCACAAAGAATTAGATGCAAGTTATAAAATTAACTCTATGCAGTCAGCATAAAGTATTAATCATATGTTTCCAGAAGCTTCTCATCTCACTCACCATAAAATGCGAGTCCTTACCTATCCTTCAAGGGCCCGAAAGACCTAGCTGTTCCTCTGACCTCATCTCCTCAACATCTCCTCTCCCTCTCTCTGCTCCTACTACCCTGCCTTATTGCTGTTCCTCAAAAACACCAAGACATCTCACCTGAGGGTTTTGCTCTTCCTATCCCCTCTGGCTGGACTACTTTTCATTCCCACATCTCTACAAGCCTTCAATTCTTGGCTCAGACATCACCACACTAAAGACATACTACATGAAATGTAACCCTGCTTCTGCCTTCCATTCTCTGCCCCACCCCAACATGTTCTCTATTTTTAGTCTTAGAGTTTATCATCTCCTGATTCAACATATATTTATTGTCTGTTTCTCCTACTAGAATATAAGTTCTTCAGGACTTGGTCTGTTTTTGTTGACTATTTTATCCTCAGTACCTCTGTCTGAGTATCTATCTGAAGAGATAGTGTCTGTCACACAGAAAGTGTTACGGAAAGTTTGTTGAATGAATCTTACATCATTGACATAGATGTGTATTAGGGACATATACATCTATGCATATATCTACATGTATACATACATAATCATACATCCAATGCAGGATAATTGTCAATGAAGCCAAGAACCATACAGTAGCAATCTCTTCTCATCAGGGCATTGTTGTCTCTAAAGTTGTTAACTGCCTAAAGTTGTTTCTACCTGGTTCTAATCTTCTTTTGTTATTCTCTTTCATCAGTGTTCACTGATTGGTTTCGGATTCATTATTTCACACAGATTCATGAATTTCACCTTCTTTTATCAGACCAGGTATAACTAATTAAAGAGAGTCCCTGTGACCTTCAATTGCTTAAAATGTACTCTTTCAAGTAAAGAGAACATCTACCTTGCAATGCATAGATGCCACCTATAATAGTTAACTCTATTGATCTAGATGTTCCCTTTCACATTTGCTATTACCAAACCCAGGCAATGATGAAATACAATGCCTTCATACCTCAGACACTGCATTACAATATGCCCCCCACAAAATTCCTGTTACACAGTATCCATTGCAGATGCATGAGGAGGCTCAACAGCACCTCTCTGTAGTGTGGTGTCCTATAAGAAAAGGAAGGCTTTCGGGTTAGTTATTGTTTGGAAGCCTCTCAATTAAACAAAAACTATCTGTTGTGTCATTGTCTTCTGCTTCTAAAATATCCCCTGCCTTAACAAAAAAAGTGGGGATAAAAGTTGTCAGCTTCCTAAATCACTGAGGTCTTGCATTCAAACCTTTATACAGGTGGGTTAATGAGTACAGCGAGATGAGCATAGGAGATGCACAGAACCAGGAAAGATAGGCAGGAGGAACCAGAGTATGGAGAAAAAGGAACAACGTGCGGGTGGGAGAACTTACAAGGCAGCACCTGTTTTTCCAGATCTCAGTTCTAGCCCTTCTCTTCACCACGGCAACCACTTCTCCAGTTTAGACCCTCATCTGCCTGCCAGTGCAGGAGATGAATGAGACTTGGGTTCGATCCCCGGGTCAGGAAGATGCCCTGGAGCAGGAAATGGAAACCAACTCCAGTATTCTCACCTGGAAAATTCCATGAACAGAAGAACCTGGGGGCTACAGTCCATGGGGTCGCAAAGAGTTTGACACGGCTGAACACAAACACATGTGAATCTCTCACTAGACTATTCCAATGGCCCCTGACGGTCCTCCCTGACTCCCTTTTCTCTCTCCTCTGATTCCTCCTTGACAGAATCACCTGAGTCTTTTTCCTAACTCACAATGCTTCCTACTATCCATAGCATCAACTCTGCACCCCTTTGTGAACCTCTTGCTGATCTAATCCCAGGCCATTTTCCCAACTGCATCTCCCAGTTCACACCCTCATTCAGCACCAACACTGCAGCTAAAGAGAGTTGGACGTTCGGTAGCTTCTGTGTTTTCATTCACCAAGAAATTATTCCCTTGACATCCAGCTCCCTCCTCCATATTCAGACCACAGCTGACCGAATTCATGACACCTTCCCTGGTCCTTTCAGCTGAAATTAATTGCTCCTTTCTCCATGCTCCACCAGGTTCTACAGTTTCTCCTCTATTGAACATGTATCATACTCCTCCTTGTTGTTGGTATATGCTTTAGTCTCCCCCAAGAAACTGCCAGCTCTTTAAAAATGTATTCATCTCCATATCCCTTCTTGGGCTTTTACTATAAGCTAGGCATGATTTCAAATGCTGCAGGTACATTACCAATTTTTTTATCCTTATAGCAAGCCTTCAGAGTAGATACTTTTATCTCCATTTTATAAATAAGTAAAAAGAGATACAAACAAGTTAGGTAATTTGTTTGCCTTTGCAGAACTAGTAAGTATTGGAGCTAGTCAAACTGACCCCAGAGTCCATACAAACACTATTGTATGAATATATTTAAATTTATCCAAATAAAGTATTAAAATAATTCCAAAGACTGATAGAAAATGCTATAAAAACAGATTATAAGAATATTAGGGAATAACTCAGACTGAGAAAGCCCAGAGAAGTTAAGCTGCTTATCTGAATTCACATAGTTACAGGTAAAGACAAAATAAAGTCTGTGTCTCTAAAGACTGGCCTAGTGCTCTTCAAACTAGATCATGGCTGCCGTGTGGCACCTATGCAGTGACTGGGAGAGAGAAAAAAAGAGATGAGAAATGTAACTGAGTCTCATGTGATCATAAGAAGTAATAAGGGAATCAGTCAGGGATGGAGTTCAAGATACTGTAGAAAAGCTCCCTAATATACACACTCCTGCAGATGAATTTTCTTTAACTCTAAAATGCAAAAAACGTAAATCCAAGGATCCAAGTAAAAACATGGGCAAAATGTAAATGGTCAGAACCTGAAATTTAATAGCAAACTCTTTTTTTCAGTACTGACCATACATTAGGAGTTGTGCTAATCAAGCGCTAGCACTTGATCTAAGTTAATCATCACAACCAACCCTTCGTCATTACTATAAGCCTCATTTTAAAGAGAAAGGAGCAGTCTACGAGAAACAAGAACTTTCCCAAAGTCACAGGGAGAGTAAGAAGTAGCACTGGGACGCATATTTCAAATGAATGAATTTTTCTGGTAATAGAAGCTTATTCCGTAAAGCCCTAAAACCATTTTGGATTTCCACACACTTTATATGCAGTATATACTCTCCTGTTTTCCAAGAGAAAGAACTGGAATATATTTTAATTTTTTACTTGGTTCCCAAAGTCATCATTATGTGCATTGCTATGTACCAGTTCTCTTTAAAATGGTTTAAAAAGGCAATTATCATACAACAATGCCTTACTGAGGCAGGTATATCTAGGGTTTGACAATAAATGACCTCTCACATACTGTTTTCTTAGTCCCGTTGCCTGCTATTATAGTTTCCCACATCCTCTCACCAAAACATAACAGCTATGGTTTCTTGCAGTTCCACGCCTTCATCAGCCTTAGGCTATCTGCCATGGGCTAGAAGACCGCATAAAGGGCATGATAAAGTTTGGTAAAAAATTCAGAGCTGTTAAAATTTGAGTGATGGGCAGAGATACTGCATCACAAGAAAAGTTTCTGAGCAGAAGTAAAGTCATGTGTTTTCTTTTTACTGGTCAAACCTCTTTCTTTAGCTGCAATCCCAATTATTTAAATACTACATCAATACTGGGGGCAGGGTTGGTGTTGGGAGATGACCACATAACATTACCTTATAAGGATAAATTTATCAGGGTGAATTTTAAAAAGCACCACTTTTTAAAAAAAAATAATAAAATATTCTAATAGAATCATATTGTAAAAATTCAAATTCTGCTTTTAATCTCTGTTATATATTAGAAGTACAAGTAGGGTTTAGAGAAGGCAGAGGAACCAGAGATCAAATTTCCAAGATTCGTTGGATAATGGAGAAAGCAAGGGAATTCCAGAAAAACATCTGTTTCTGCTTCATTGACTGCGCTAAAACTTTTGTGTGGATCACAGCAAACTGTGGAAAATTCTTAAAGAGATGGGAGTACCAGATCACCTTACCTCTCTCCTGAGAAAGCTGTATGCAGGTCAAGAAGCAACAGTTAGGACCAGACATAGAACAACGGACTGGTTCAAAGTTAGGAAAAGAGTATGACAAGGCTGTGTATTGTCACCCTGCTTATTTAACTTCTATGCAGAGTATATCATGCAAAATGTTGGGCTGCATGAATCAAGCTGAAATCAAGATTTCCAGGAGAAATATCGACAACTTCAGATATGCAAATGATATCTTTGTAATGGCAGAAACTGAAGAGAAACTAAAGAGCCTCTTGATGAGGGTGAAAGAGAAGACTGAAAAGCTGGCTTGAAACTCAACTTAAAAAAAAAGAAAACTAAGATCATGGCATCAGGTCACATCACTTCATGCAAATAGATGGGGAAGAAGTAGAAGCAGTGACAGATTTTATTTTGTTGGGCTCCAAAATCACTGCAGATGATGACAGCAACCATAAAATTAAAAGATGCTTGCTCCCTGGAAGGAAAGCTAAGACCAATCTAGACAGCATATTGAAAAGCAGAGACATCGCTTTGATGACAAAGATTTATATAGTCAAAGCTATGTTTTTTCCAGTAGTCATGTATGGGGCTTCCCTGGCAGCTCAGCTGGTAGAGAATCCACATGCAATGCAGAAGACCCCAGTTCAGTTCCTGGGTGGGGAAGATCCCCTGGAGGTGGGCATAGTAACCCATTCCAGTATTCTTGCCTAGAGAATCCCCATGGACAGAGGAGCCTGGCAGGCTACAATCCATAGGGGTCAGACACAACAGAGCAGCTAAGCACAGCATAGCACATGTATGGATGTGAGAGTTGACCATTAAGAAGGCTGAGTGCCAAAGAATTGATGCTTTTGAATTGTGGTGCTGGAGAAGACTCTTGAGAGTCCCTTAGCCAGCAAGGAGATCAAACCAGTCAATCCTCAACAAAATCAACCCTGAATATTCATTGGAAAGACTAATACGGAAGCTGAAGCTCCAATACTTTGACCACCTGATGTGAAGAGCAGACTTCTTGGAAAAGACCCTGATGCTGGGAAAGACTGAAGGCAAAGGATAGCATCACCTACTCAATGGACGTGAATCTGAGCACACTCCAGGAGGTGGTGGAAGACAGGGCAGCCTGCTGTGCACAGTCCATGGAGTCTCAAAGAGTCTGACACAACTTAGCAACTGAGCAACAACAACAAATATTAGAGAGGTGATACAAGATGTAAGAACATGGACTTTAGACCAAGAAATACTTATAGTCTCTCTCTACTGCTTTCTGAAAACTGACTTTGGAGCAGTTACTCAAATTTCTCTGAGTCTCTATTTTTTATCTTTATATCTTAAACTGTGGATAAGATAAAATATATCTCATAAAGTATGTAAAATGCCTGACACATAACAATTAGCTTGAAAATCCCATATAACAGAGTGAAGATCATATTTTTATTACTTGAGCTTAAAATATGCTTAGTCTCAAAGTTACTTTCCATGGTCTAGAATTTATAATTCATAATTATATTGTAAGAAATTTAAAGAATTCACATTGTCATCTTAGAAACTCTGAAACTAGCAGAGAATTTATCAATCATCATTTGAGCCACAGAGATTAACTTCAATAGTTTCTTGCTAAATATCTGTTGGAAGGATAGATAGGAAGGATGGATGGATGGATGGTTGAAAAGAAATACCAACACTTGGACACAAAGTTAATATTTGAAAATGATGGATTCACAGTTGAATGCATGGGTGCATACTTGCTAAGAAAACAATTTTAATGAGATTGGGAGCATCATTTAATACAAGATCAATTTGGCAATACCTATCTGGACTTGAGCTTTGTTTAAAGAGACGTCAGAAACACGGGACTGGTAGAAAGAGGAGAGAAACCAGATAGGATAAGAATTGTGATAAGGAGGCACAGAATCTGGCCCAGCTGCAGTGACTGAACACAGGGAAAGGCAGCTGGATGGTCTAGACTTGGAATCCAAGGAGTCTGGAAAATTTAGCACAATTCATGAGACTGTTACTCCTGGGTGAGCTGGTCTGACAGTTGGCATTTGAGTAGCAAATTTTAAAAGGAGGAGAGTAAGAACTCTCAGGAAATGGAGGACGACAATAATGGCAGTGCTGGGAGACCTACCCATTCCCTACAGAGTTGGTACCCACAGTGTGATATATGAGGGTAATACCCTAATCCTCAGGGAAAGAGACTGAATGAAGCCAAGAAGGCTGATGTTTGGGGCCAGAGGGCCAGAGAAAATGTGCAGAAATATATGGCTGACAAAGAGTGGGAGATAAGGTGGAAGCCCCAAAAAAGGAAGGTGCCAAACCAGATAAAAGAGATAGAGGAGCAAATACTACAGTTCCATCCATGCAATGACAAAACAGTATCCCTTTCAAATCTAGCTGTTAAGACTCAAGGAAGCAACACCCCAGGGTCCTTGGCTGAGTCTTGGGTCCTGGATCCCAGGAGTGGGACTCATTTTCAAGCCCTTCTGAAGAGTGAAAATGAGGTTGTATTTCCGCCTCACTTGGGTCAGCTTTAGAATCAGGATGTAGCAGATGCTGGGTGCTGGTTCTGTGCTAAGTTGCTTCAGTCAGGTCTAACTCTTTGAGATCCCATAGACCCAGAGCCCACCAGGCCCCCTTGTCCATGGGATTCTCTAGGCAAGAGTACTGGAGTGAGTTTCCATGCCCTCCTCCATGCTGGGTAGTGAGAATCAACTAATGAGAAACTAGAAGGCAGAAGCAAGAGAAACAACACTGATAATGTGTTTCTGATGTCAACATACTTTGAAAATCTCCTTGTGGGCATGAACCAAGTTTTCTTTAGCTACTCACACCTTGTAACACAGCCTTGCATGGGGAGGTGGGCACATAATCCTTAGCAAAAGTTAAATGTATTCTCATGCGCATGAAATAAGTGCATCAATCATTGTTTAATTATTACAAGCACCTTTTCTCCCATGTATCTGTAGACAAGGATATCCTGCCACATCCCCTTTGCTACTCAAAAATATTTTCATCACCTCAGATTTTATCTGGGCCCTAACTGCTCTTCAAATGAACATGTTAATTACTGCATAGGATTTATATGTTAATCTGAAACCCTCTTATCAAAGGTACTTTGACCCATATAGATTAGAGCTCTGAGCTTCTGAATAATTTTCTCTTCATAGTAGTGCTACATTTAATTAAACAAATATTTGTTTAGCAACTACCCTGGAGATTAGATGGTTAGACAAGGTCCCTGTCCTCAAGAAGCTTTAAAACTAGTCAATAAGCAAATACAAACAATGAAGTATGCTAAAGCTGAATGAAACAAATACTGTAACGAAAATGCAAAGAACATGAAAGCAATTAATTCTGACTCAAAGTGCATATATTATAATCTCAATATCACCTCCCCTGTGCATATCCTGAGCCCTCCAACAAATTGCATTACTCTCCTTTCTGAAACTCCACAGAATTTATTCCAACCTATGATGTGACTTTCCTTAGACTCTCTACCATCTTATTTGCATGTTCCCCACCCTCCAAGTAGACTGAAAGCTGACGGAGGACTTCAGTGGCTCTGGCACAGATTCTCATGCATAGAAACCATTTAATCTCCATTTCTTGAATTGAACATAAATACACGTACATAGAAGCACACACAATTAACACCCATTGTTTCAGGAGCTAACAATTATTCTTAATATCTGGATTCCAAAATATCCCACCCAAGTATCCATGATTAAAATCCATGATTAAATTGAAGACGGTTCATCTCCCATTAGTTTCAAAACAACTGTTTTAGCTACTTTTAATAAAGAAAATTACAAAATCATTATTCAATTTTATGATGTTGGAACACAAGTAATTTACAGAGAAAATCTAAATACATCACTACCATAAAACACATAATGTATAATATCTATAAAATGAAATTTTAGCTATATCTAGGGATACAAGATATTCTAAAAGTTATAATCAATAACAAAAACTCACCCTTTGCAGAAGACAATAAGTACAGACACTTGATTACTGCTTTAGACCATATACTACTCTAAGGCACAGAATACATGATTTTTTAATTTAATATTTAATTGGAGAATAATTACAATACTGTGATGATTTCTGCCATACATTAACATGAATCAGTCATAGGTATACATATGTCCCCTCCCACCTCTCTCATAAGACAGATGATTTTTGAAGTTAACAGTCCATTATAAAAAATGACCCTCTCTGATGCTTACCAGTGTAAACCTCTTTTCCAGGCCACCTTTTCTTCATTGGTAATCCAAGGGCTGGCATTCAGCATTCACATCCAGAGTTCTTGGACCTCCAATCTTTGCAAGTTATTTCCCCAAAGAGTTTGATAAACAAGGATGTGACTAAGTCAAGGCTAGAGACCTTAATAAACACATGTTGGAGGAAGGAAGGGAGGGAGGAAGAAAGGGAGTGAGGGAGGGAGAATGGATTCCATTTTATCTGATGAATTCAAAATTTTAAATTCTCTAGAAATTATCTTAACAGCATACAGCAAATGGAGAAACATGTATTGAAGAAAACTCTAATAAATCTTCAAAAGAATAAGAAGAATCCATGGCATTTGAGTCACAACATGCTCATACATTCCACACCCCAGCTCAGTGCAATGGAAGCTCTATTATGGGCAGTTACAGCCAGAAAGCTGGGGCAAGAAGGGAAGAAAGGAGAGAGTGAAGGAGCTTAATAGTAATTATGTGTCAGCTTGACAGAACCAAAAGTTACCCCAGATATACGATCAGCATAATTCTGGTGTTTCTGTAAGGGTATTTTTCATGAGATAAACCTTTAGATCAGGAGTCTGAGAAAAGCAGATTACCCCCCCTAATGTGATGGACTTCAGCCAATCAGTTAAAGGTTTGAATAGAACAAAAAGGCTGACCCTCTTCTAAGTAAAAAAATGAAAGTATTTTATAGAGTATGAAAGTATGAAACACCTAGAAGAAAACAGCTAGATTTATAGAAGTAAATCTTTGTGACCTTGGGTTAAACAAAAGCTTCTTAGATACAACCCAAAAAGTACCTATAAAAGCACAAGTGACAGGCATTTTTGTTTGTGGTAAGAACACCTGATAGGAAATCTACACTCAGCAAATTTACAAGTGTACAATACAGTATTAATTACTATGGGCGCTCTGTTATCAGCAGACTTCTAGAACTTATTTATTATATATAACAGTAATTAAATGATAACTTCCCATTCCCCCCTCTCTTCAACACTTGACAACTATCTTTCTATTCTCTACTTCTATGAATTTCACTACTTTAGGTACCTTATATAAATGGAATTATGCATGGTATATTTCACTTTAGCACAATGTCATCCAGATTCTTCTGTGTTGTAACAAGTGGCAACATTTCCTTCTTTTTAAGACTGAATAATATTCCATTTATGTATATACTACATTTTCTTTATCAAGATCATAGACTTTGAAAGCATATTCCTCAGTATAATCACTCTTCTAGCTGCTTGACCTCTGGCAGGTGACTAACCTCTCTGAGTGTATCTCTCCACCTGTAAGATGGGAATAAGACACCTCAGATATAGTTCTCGTCCTAGTCCCTGAGATGATGCATTGCACCTCCCACACCTGCCCAGTCTGTAACAAGCATTCCATTCAGTCCAGTCACTCAGTCATGTCTGACTCTTTGTGACCCCATGGACTGCAGCTTGCCAGGCTTCCCTGTCCATCACCAACCCCCAGAGCTTGCTCAAACTCATGTCCATCGAGATAGTGATGCCATCCAACCATCTCATCCTCTGTCATCCCATTCTCCTCCTGCATTCAGTCTTTCCCAGCATCAGGGTCTTTGCTAAGGAATCAGTTCTTTGGGTCAGATGTCCAAAGTATTGGAGCAGCAGCTTCAGCATCAATCCTTTCAATGAATATTCAGGACTGATGTGCTTTAGGATTGACTGCTTTGATCTCCTTGCTGTCCAAGGAACTCTCCAACACCACAATTCAAAAGCCTCAATTCTTCAATGCTCAGCTTTCTTTATGGCCCAATTCTCACATACAAATATGACTACTGGAAAAGCAATATCTTTGACTAGATGGACCTTTGTTGGTAAAGTAATGTCTCTGCTTTTTTAACATGCTGTCTAGGTTTGTCATAGCTTTTCTTCCAAGAAGCAGGCGTCTTTTAATTTCATGGCTGCAGTCACCATCTGCAGCGATTATGGAGCCCAGCTTTTTCACTCTCTTCTTTCACTTTCATCAAGAGGCTCTTTAGTTCCTCTTTGCTTTTTGCCATAAGGGTGGTGTCATCTGCATATCTGAGGTTATTGATATTTTTCCCAGCAATCTTGATAATAAGTATTCAATAGTTGCTAGTTCTGATCCTCCTTCTTTTCTTTTTCATTCCCTCTTTACCTCTTCTGGTTCAATTTGGATGCAAATATAAAAAGATTCACAATTATTTCTATCCTTTGGTTGTTGTTGTTTTCAAGAGTTGAATGAGGGAAGTTAGTCAAGTTGTTTTTTTTAATTACCAAGCTTGAAGGACAATGAGGTAATAGACACTACCAATAGATCCCCATTGTAATATCAATTCTGAGTGGTGAGAACACTGAGAAGCCCATCAAGGGGGAAATAATGCTTTATGGCTGGGTTTCCTCATCTAAAAACTGTGAATAGCTGTAACTAACCTGCCTGCCAAGTAATATTTTTATAAGAATCAGATGAGTTAGAAAAGGTGAAATATTTAGAAAAAACACATAAAGACATTATACTAACACTCTCTTTTCACCTATCTGTATGCGTCCCTTGGTGAGAAACTAGGTTCAAAGCTATTAAGAAATTCACGCACCCTCCCTGTTACTCTCCACTCACATCTCCCAACCCAAGCCCCTCCTCCAATGATCATTCATTCTTGAGTTGAATGAGGATTTTGTTTACTCTTCAGCAAAGTATCATTGCACTAGAGCAAAAGTAATAATTCATACACATTCCACTATTAGCATTTCTAAAATCTTCAAAGTTAGAACTGGGGGATTTACTGCAGCTGCAGGCTCGGCTGAAGGTGCCCCACAGCAATAATTGATGCTCTGAAAGCACACACAGAGAAAAAAAATCATCTGAATTCTTTCAAGCTGTTTCTCTTCAAATTTATGAAATATTGATAGAAAAATATAAATAGGTATTAATGCTGTTTTAGTAGAGATTCGGTCCGGCGGAGACGGAGCATAATTTATTTCCAGCCTGTAGGATTAACACTGGAGTTGCCGCTGATTCTGCGTTAATAGCCAGAAATGTGTTTCATCGTCCCGCGTGCTCCAGGTTTCTCAGGCAGGAAATGAGCCCCGAGCTTGTCTGCGGAGAACACTGCACTAAAGCCTCCAACTCCTACAGAGATGCCCTGCTCACACCATCATGGGCCAGAGACTCTCTCCTGTTCTTTTCCCCCCGTTTTCCCAGTGCCTACCTGCATCGGTCAAGGACTGCATTTGGTTCCGAGTCTTAGAAAACCCACTTGTCAGGGCTTCCACCAGAAATCTGAGAGGCAGCTGATACTGCTGACTTGTCAAGTGGAGGATATTGGTCTCTGACTCTCCTTGTCTTGCTATGGCTGCTAGAGCTCCAGTGTGTGTGATTCAGTCAGTCATGTCCGCATCTTTGCAACCCCATGGACAGTAGCCCACCAGCCTCCTCTATCCATGGAATTCTCCAGGCAAGAATATGGGAGTGGGTTGCCACTTCCTTCTCCAGGGGATCTTCCCAACCTAGGGATCAAACCTGGGTCTCCTGCATTGCAGGCAGACTCTCTTTCTCTTTGAGCCACCAGGGAAGCCTATCCATCACACTTATTCCAGGCAGAAAAGAAAGATAGAGTGTAAAATAAAGGTGGATGGTGCTGTCCATTGTATCAAGAAAGCCAAGACCATATCAGAAATCTCAAGCAAGAATTCCTGCTTGTGTTTCATTGGCCAGAATAGTGTTACATGGCCACCCATAGTTTCAGGGCAATCTAAAAATGTGTTAGCTTTACAACTTCTATAAAAAAGGGTAAGGCAAAGAGTTTGGAATGGATACTGAGAAAGATCACACAGTATCTGGCTTGCAAGCTCTAAATTATATTTGACAAGATGAATGTGGTCATCAGAACTGATTCTTGCTTCACTAGTAACTGGTAGAGAGAATTTTATGACCCCAGGAGTACAAGTGAAGTGAAAGTGCTAGTCTCTAAGTTATGTCTGACTCTTTGTCCGACTCACAGTGGTATCCGACCTGCCAGGCTGCTGTGTCCATGGGATTTCCCTGGTGAGAATGCTGGAGTGTGTTTCCATTCCCTTTGCCAGCGGATCTTCCTGACCCACGGCTCAAACCCAGGTTTCCTCCATTGGAGGCATATTCTTTACTGTCTGAGCCACCAAGAAAGCCGAGTAAGTCCTCTATATATGAATGAGATACATCCCAAGAGTGTGTTCATAAGTCCAATTTACTCTTAAGTCCAACAGAGAGCTGCGTGGGGTCCTGGAGAAGTATCTTCTATTTCACAGCCAGGTAGACAGTTTCAGGGTGACTGCATGTGCGAGTGAATTTCATGTGTCAACTTGACCAGGACAGATATCTGATTAAATGTTATTTCCGGAGGTGTCTTTGGGAGTGCTTCCAGAAGACATCAGCATTTGAACTCATGTTGGACTGAGTAAAGCAGACATCCTTTTCTGATGCAGACAGGCATCATCCCACACCGAGGGCTGTAAGAGGACGGGCCTCATCCCACGCCGAGGGCTTTAAGAGGACAGGCGTCATCCCACGCCGAGGGCTGTAAGAGGACAGGAAGACATCCCACACCGAGGGCTTTAAGAGGACAGGAAGACATCCCACACCGAGGGCTTTAAGAGGACGGGCGTCATCCCACGCTGAGGGCTGTAAAAGGACAGGAAGACAGAAGGCTGAAGTCCCCCTCTCTCTGCCTGACTATGTCAGCTGGTCCATCAGTCTTCTTCTGCCCTCAGTGCCCTGGTTCCCAGGCTTTCAGATTTGAACTGGAATCTACATGACCAGTTCTCCAGTTTGCAGGTCTTCAAACTACACCACAAGCTTGCCCAGACCTCCAGCTTGTAGATGGCAAATGGTGGGCTTCCAGAATCGCATGACCCAATCCTTATAATAATTATATGTATTGTGGGATTTCCTTAGTAGTCCAGTGGCTATGACTCCAAGCTCCCAATGCAGGGGGCCCAGGTTCGATCTCTGGTCAGGGAACTATAATTCATATGTTACAACTAAAAGTTTGCCTGTCCCAGCTAAAAGATCTCACACACCACAGTGACGACTGAAGATCCTATTGCCACAACTAAGACCTGGCACAGCCAAATAAAATAAATAAATAAAACATTTAAAAAACATATGTATTATATTATAGCAAAAATAGCTAGATAATCTCCAGTATAAGTTCCATTTCTCTGGAGAACCCTGACTAATACACTGCACAAATCTGATGCGTGAGATGAATAGCAAACATGGGTGGCCCTGGTATAATAGTAAAAAAATTTAGGCCAGAATTTTGATATTAGATATGGATAACATGCAGTTTGTACCAGTGGCTTGAGAAGGCATTTTTCATGGCTTTCAAAATGCCTGGTCCTCTCCATTAACAACAAGAGATATAATACCATTAAATCTCACATGAAGGAGTTGGGGGAATTCTAAAAGTTGTGCTTACCCTATAACCTCAGAGCTAGCAGCCAGCTCATGTACTGTGTTCCTTCCTTCTTTCCTTCCCTCCTTCTTTTATTTTTCCATTCAAACTTATGTTTGAGTACCCATAAAAATTTTCTCTGAACTGGACCTGATCTGAGGCCTAAAATATGGGAAGCTCTGATCCAGGCAAATAAGAAAATCTTCTAGCAATCAAGGCACAAAGTAGTATCTAGTCTTTAAAAAAAATAAATAATTAAAGTATATCCTACTTTTGCCAATAAAGTAAGTCTTATTAGGTTAGAATTTTGAAGTAGCTATTCAAACAATCTCCTCAGTTAGATAAGGCTCTTCTGTGTAATATTCAGCTTGTTGCTGTAAGAACTTTGGTCAAAAAGAGTCAGCAAGGTCTTAGAATAGAAGGATAAATAAGGTTGGTTATGCCATAAAGGCAGCAGTGATAGAGAATACAGCTTCAAGCATAGATCCATATGGCTAGAGTTGAAAGAATATGTGTATATGATCTGTCTAAATTGACTTCTCCTTTTGTTCTCTGAAATTTCACCATTAGAAACCCAGTCCTTTGCTATAGATATTGCCCAGTCCTTACATTTAACATGTAGCTATTTCTGAAAGAATCAACATATTAAGTGTCTAAGAAAGCATAAGTATACTTAATGTAAGACACAGACAGGAGGCAAAATGCCACAAAGACTCATTCCCAAGGGTTTATCCAGGGTGTTTTTAATCACTTTTCTTTTTTCTTTGCAAATGAAAAGTAATTAAAATAGAAATCTAGTAAAGACTTCCATCAAATATTTTTTAAAAAATAAAAAAAATGAGCATTCATAATGATATTTGATTAGCATTTTCATTACCGATTTTCCTTTATCCTTGTCTACAAATGTCAGCATATAAACTGGGCCTCTTTGGTTTTGCTTTCTTTCATAGCTTCATGTTTTAAGCCCAGAAAATCTGGCCATTAGAAATTTATTTTTAAATGGATTAAGTGCTCTCCCAGGAGCGATCTTTAAACTTTTTCCATCTATATTTTGATAAAACTCCACATGAAGTCAATAACAAATTAGAACATAAATATTTAAGCAGCTCAAAGATAAAATGAGAGCTTCCTTCTTTCTCTCTTTTTTATGTTGCTGGTAATATGCCAAACAGAGAGGAATTAAGGGTCTTGGGGAATATGTCAAAAGCCTCTGCTTGTGCAAACAAGAAAAACCAAGCAAAAGGTCACTAATCCAAGAGAGGCTGGTGTCACCTTGGAGTTGATCTTATTCACTTCAGGAGTTCCTAATACTCTCTCCATCTTCTCCATAGAAGTTCTTAATGCTGGAGGAAGTGTACTAATAATTTTTCACATGAGGGTTTTGCCCTTAATGAAGGCTTGTTATTAGAACTTTATTTTTTTTTTTAACGTACAGGAAATTCTATTTATTTTTCAAAGGACACCTAAAGAAGAAAAGGGTTTTTCATTTCAAAAGCAAATCAGATGAAATAAGGAGCAGACAGAGAATCCCCATCAAAAGAAACAATCAGTGAAATGAATATATGCTAATATATGCAAAGACAATTTCAAAAAATTATGAACTTAAACAGATAAACCCCTGAATAAGTCACCCATTTGCTAAAAACCACTCTGAAGAGACTTTACTGGGATTGCCTATGTGTGGAGATTATCTATCTAGAAATGGATCTTATCTGCTCTGTGTGCTGAGATAAGATCTGCCAGAGAGGACTTTTCTCAGTATTTCATGATGATTGTAGATACCTGATTGCAAATCAGAATGTCCCTTCTACTTAATGAACAAAAGCACTGGGTTAGTCATCAGTTCAGTTCAGTTCAGTCTCTCAGTCGTGTCCGACTCTTTGCGACCCCATGAATTGCAGCACGCCAGGCCTCCCTGTCCATCACCAACTCCCAGAGTTGACTCAAACTCATGCCCATCGAGTCAGTGATGCCATCCACCTATCTCATCTTCTATCGTCCCCTCCTCCTCCTGACTCCAATCGCTCCCAGCATCAGGGTCTTTTCCAATGAGTCAACTCTTTGCATGAGGTGGCCAAAGTACTGGAGTTTCAGCTTCAGCATCAGTCCTTCCAATGAACACTCAGGACTGATCACCTTTAGGATGGACTGGTTGGATCTCCTTGCAGTCCAAGGGACTCTCAAGAGTCTTCTCCAACACCATAGTTCAAAAGCATCAATTCTTCGGCACTCAGCTTTCCTCACAGTCCAACTCTCACATCCATACATGACCACTGGAAAAACCATAGCCTTGACTAGATGGACCTTTGTTGGCAAAGTAATGTCTCTGCTTTTTAATATGCTGTCTAGGTAGGTCATAACTTTCCTTCCAAGGAGTAAGTGTCTTTCAATTTCATGGCTGCAGTCACCATCTGCAGTGATTTTGGAGCCCAAAAAAATAAAGTCTGACACTGTTTCCACTGTCTCCCCATCCATCTCCCATGAGGTGATGGGCCCAGATGCCATGGTCTTAGTTTTCTGAATGTTGAGCTTTTAGCCAACTTTTTCACTCTCCTCTTGCACTTTCATCAAGAGGCTTTTTAGTTCCTCTTCACTCTCTGCCATAAGGGTGGTGTCATCTGCATATCTGAGGTTATTGGTATTTCTCCCGGCAATCTTGATTCCAGCTTGTGCTTCTTCTAGCCCAGTGTTTCTCATGATGTACTCTGCATAGAAGTTAAATAAGCAGGGTGACAATATACAGCCTTGACGTACTCCTTTTCCTATTTGGAACTAGTCTGTTGTTCCATGTCCAGTTCTAACTGTTGCTTCCTGACCTGCATACAGGTTTCTCAAGAGGCAGGTCAGGTGGTCTGGTATTCCCATCTCTTTCAGTTACAGTTTATTGTGATCCACACAGCCGAAGGTTTTGGTGTAGTCAATAAAGCAGAAATAGATGTTTTTGTGGGACTCTCTTGCTTTTTTGATGATCCAGCGAATGTTGGCAATTTGATCTCTGGTTCCTCTGCCTTTTCTAAAACCGGCTTGAACATCTGGAAGTTCTCGGTTCACGTATTGCTGAAGCCTGGCTTAAAGAATTTTGAGCATTACTTTACTAGCGTGTGAGATGAGTGCAATTGTGCGGTAGTTTGAGCATTCTTTGGCATTGCCTTTCTTAGGGATTGGGATGAAAACTGACCTTTTCCAGTCCTGTGGCCACTGCTGAGTTTTCCAAATTTGCTGGCATATTGAGTGCAGCACTTTCACAGCATCATCTTTGGGGATTTGAAATAGCTCAACTGGAATTCCATCACATCCACTAGCTTTGTTCATAGTGATGCTTTCTAAGGCCCACTTGACTTCACATTCCAGGACGTCTGGCTCTAGGACAGTGATCACACCATTGTGATTATTTGGGTTGTGAAGATCTTTTTTGTACAGTTCTTCTGTATATTCTTGCCACCTCTTCTTAATATCTTCTGCTTCTGTTAGGTCCATACCATTTCTGTCCTTTATCAAACCCATCTTTGCCTGAAATGTTCCCTTGATATCTCTGATTTTCTTGAAAAGATCTCTAGTCTTTCCCATTCTGTTGTTTTCCTCTATTTCTTTGCATTGATCGCTGAGTTAGTCATAGCTGATATTAAAAGTTGTTTTTGTTTACAGCACGGTGTGGACTTTAATGTTCTCGGTATACTCAAGGAGCATCCTCAAATGTCATGAACACATGCTAGCTCCCACTTGGAGCAAGCTGGAAACTGACAAATTAAGTGTCCACTTGCCCTTGACTGACGGAAGCATCTCCACGCTGTGCTCTGACTAAGAGGCAAATGTAGGCAGTAGTCTGGGAGACAGCAGTCTGTCGTGACTCACTTCCATTTCATTAAGGATAGGAGAAGGCATTCAGTGTTACGCTATGTCAGGTCATGAAGGTATACTTTCAGAGGTAACTTCATGATGTTTTTATCTAACTGAAGGAGAATAACTCAAGGGATACGAGTGGGGATGCCCAGTCAGTCTCCCTAATCCATCTCCGTGGGAAGGTAGAATGACTAGAACACACGCATGCCTTCATTCATTCATTCAACAAATATTGATTAAGCAAGTTCCAGGCTCTGAGTTTGATGTTGCAGATATGACCATCAGCAAGAGAAACATGTTCCCTCACCACCGCCCCAGACACCCCTGAGCTTACATTGTCCAACTGGATGAAATTTGAGCAAAAATGAACATAAAGACAAGAGTTTTTATGTTCAACTGTCGATTATTAGCAAAGTACGGAGTCAGTGTCTGCCTCATAGAACCCAGAATGTTAGCATAGCACCAAGAGGAAAAATGAGGGCCATCTCCTTGTTCAGGGAGGTGATGAAGCAAGATCAGAAAGGTTAAAGATCTCCCATGGGTATTTGAGGGGTAAAGTCAAGACTTGAACTCAGACTTTCTAGTCTTCATCTGCCACTTCTACACCACTCCACAGGGCCTCCTTCTCCCAGCCCCCACCATCCATATTCACTTCAGAGAAAGAGAAGGTCTAATTTCTGAATGATGTCTACACAGATTACATCATGATGTACTTAATGATAAAAGCAGGACTTCAATACATGCATACTTTAAATAACACATTAGACTTATCACTGCTGATATCTTTAATTATGCCAAGGCAAAATTGGAGACAGTCTAAAGGGAAATACAGATTACTTGTTAAAATTATTAACAGAGTTAATGTGCTTACATTTGTTTACGTGTCCTGGAATCAGCTCAGATATTTGACTGCAATGACAATATGTGTAAAGATCAATTAAAAGTCATAGAGATGAGATATTGGATTTTCAGACCCTAATAGGATTTCATCTGCACTTGCTGTATTATGTTATACAATTATAATTGAGCTTCCATCAAACCGCAGAATCTGTCACCTCACCAATTTATTTTCCAAGCACTAATGAAACGTATTTCCTGTTGAAAAAGCTCTTAAAAGCATAACCCTGAAGAAGAGAGGTGTCACAAGAGGTGATGGGCTTCTATTTACTCAGCAAATATAGGTAAAAACTTGGACATAAGTAAAATGAATTTGACAGTTTTAGGAGAGTTCTCAGTAGCCATTTGTTCATATTATAAAGAACACCTAAGTGCTTTCACAAGGAATTGTAAACAGCATATGTAACTCATGCTCACTTTGAGCCCTAACAGCAGATTGATTCTCTGTGTTTTTACTGTAATGTAGTAAAGCTAAAGGCAGAACTGATACAATATTTTCTTCTGGATCTTTCTTAATTATTTTTCCCAAATTGATATCATGCACTGAATTATAACACAAACATCTCTGTAAAAGAACTCAGTGAGGCTGCTTTCACTTGATAAAATGAAAATTCTCTTTCCCATTTTGTTCAGAGAAATGAAGACAATATCTAGAGACCATAGACTAATACAGCTGCAAGATGGCAAACATCTGGAAAGGCAGAACAATGATCCTCTGCAGAGAGACTCGAAGCTCCCGTAGAAATAATCCTGTGTTCCTCATTCTGATTTGTGATGGTACAGAGACCGGTGAGAAGGACAGCTTCCCATGGCTGGCAGGAATGTAATTCTTTAGAATCATTTCTTTTCAGACAGTTCATAAGGGACAAGTGGACTGCCCAGGTGGCTAGTGGTAACGTATCCGCCTGCAATGCAGGAGAGCCGGGTGCAACCCCTGGGTAGGGAAGACCCACTAGGAAATGGTGACTCACTCCAACATTCTTGCCTGGGAACACCCATGGGCAGAGGAGCCTGGCGGGCCCCAGTGCAGGGGCCACAAAAAGTCAGACATGGCCGAACCCAGGACATGCGGGACAACAGAGACCATGTGATGCGGACCTCAACAAGAAAAACCCCGCCTGACAGGTGTGTGGCCAGGTCCACCTGGATACACCTGGGAACGAGGCAGTCGCCTCTCTAAAACAAGTGCCAGACAATTGTCATAAAGTCCCTCCTCATGCCTTGCTGATATCTGCCTCTGTAACTCCATCCCTCCCCTCTGAAGCCCCACGGTGCAGCTCAGGTTGAGAAGCACTGGCTCTGTGCCCACGTGTACCCAGCAGGTGCAGCAGACAGCTGGGACGCAGTGGGCCTTTGCTTCAGCTCCCCGCACCCGTCTTCCAAGGACTTCCCCGTAGCTCAGATGGTACAGAATCTGCCTGCAATGCAGGAGAAGAGGGTTCAGTCCCTGGGTCGGGAAGATCCTCTGCAGAAAAGAACAATCCTCTCCAGAAAGTGAAAGTAGCTCAGTCGTGTCCAACTCTTTGCGACCCCATAGACTATACAGTCCATGGAACTCTCCAGGCCAGAATACTGGAGTGGGTAGCCTTTCCTTTCTCCAGGGGATCTTCCCGACCCAGGAATCGAATCGCGGTCTCCTACATTGCAGGCGGATTCTTCACCAACTGAGCTATCAAGGCAGCCCAATCTCGCCTGGAGAACCGCATGACAGAGAAGCCTGGCGGAATACAGTCCTTGGGGTCGCAAAGAGTCAGACACCACTGAGCGACTAACACACACAGACCCTCTTCCTACCCCGGGGTTTGTGAGGGAGGACGTTTGGACTGGACACACCCCCCAGTCTCACAGTGCGTGAGTTCAGAGAACACCTACGCTCATTTCCTGTGGCCATCTAAAATGGCCATTACTCTTAGCTGGTCACTCAGAGGGAGACAGTGAATTTAATCAAAACATTATTTAATCAATGCTGTACTATTTGAAAATGTCTCTCATGTATCCTCTTTACCTCTTCTGACTAAATATGCTCAGTTCTCTCAATGAATTTATTCTCCATTCTCTAAGAGAGCTTTCCTGAGGGTATCCCAGTCACCTTTCACCCAATCAGTCACCAAGTACTACTGAAAATACCTCTTTGATCCCTCTTCTTCCTATCTCAGGTGACTGCAGTGGCTTCCCATCATCTCTCTGCCTCCATCCCTTCCAATTACTGCTTAGACGATGGTGTGATCTTTTCAAAATACTAATTTCACCATGCCACATCCCTGCTGAAACCCTTGATAACTCCCAATTACTCTGAGTATGAAGTTCAAACCCTTTGCCTCCTCGAATATAAACTCTTTATAATCTGATCTCTTCTTAACTCCTCTCTTCTCTGATAAGGCCCTGAGTGCATGTTCTGTCACGTCCGACTCTGCGACTCCACAGACTGTAGGCCACCAGGCTCCTCTGTTTATGGGATTCTCCAGGCAAGAATACTGGAGTGGGTTGCCATTTCTTCCTCCAGGGGATTTTTCCCACCCAGGGACTGAACCCATGTCTCCTGCATCTGCTCTATTGGGAGGCAGATGCTTTACCACTGAAGAGGAAGCCTCCTTTTCATCCCTCTCCAGTCTCCCCCTTGAAAATATCATCCCGGGAACAGAAAACTCTTTTCAATTTCTGCAGCACGCTATATTCTCTCTCACCTCCAGGCCTTTGCCCACGCTGCTTCCTGTGCACGAAACACTCTCTCCCAAATCTTCATCAACAACCCTCTCCCCCAGCTAATGTAAGCTTCCAATCTTACATTACCCTTCCTCAAGGCACATGCCCTCATATACAGGTCACCCAGCCATGCACTCCCAAGGCACCTTGCAATTCCCCTGGCCTTGTACTCATCGCACATGTCTGTTCATTACTTACTTAGCTTCCTCTCTTCCTTCTAAAACATCAGGTCTCAGCAGGCAAAGCCGATGCCATCTTGTTTGCACTTGAATTACAGACCTTGAATTACTAGCATGATGCCTAGTACACTGCACATGACTATAAATAATTTTGAAGGAAGAATGGAGAAAGGAGGGACAGGGTACAAGGGTAGCTCTGAAGACAAACTCTGCCTTCCTCACCATTTTGCCCAAGGCTGACTCGGGCAACTTTCTGTACCTTTATTGAACTGCCATTCTTTAAAGCTGGATTGTCAGCAAGAATGCAAGCGTTATCTATTGAATTTCAGCAGAGCTCAATTCCCCAGACGTGCACTGTTTAGGTTTGGTCTATCCTTCTCTCTCTTTTAATCTATTATCCAAAGAATTGTCAGAAAAGAAATGGTTACCAATAACTGATGCTTCTATTTGCCTTAAAATTTTCCCTTCAAGGCATGGATATAGATATGCTTTCAGTGATTCCTGAAAACATCATCCTTCCATAGTGGGGGTACTACAAGGAGATCCAACCAGTTGATCCTAAAGGAAATCAGTCCTGAATATTCATTGGAAGGACTGATGCTGAAGCTGAAACTCCAATCCTTTGGCCACCTGATGCGAAGAACTGACTCACTGGAAAAGACCCTGATGCTGGGAAAGATTGAAGGTGAGAGGAGAAGGGGCCGACAGAGGATGAAATGGTTGGATGGCATCACCGACTCAATGGACATGAGTTTGGGTAAACTCCAGGAGTTGGTGATGGACAGGAGGCCTGGCATGCTGCGATTCATGGGGTCGCAAAGAGTCAGACATGACTGAGCGACTGAACTGCACTGATATGGTTGGGGGGAGCATGGATTATACTGGTTTTTACCATATTTCTGTGGTAAACTTAAAGTGCTGAAGTGGTATAGGACACATTGTCCCAGAAATTGCTCTCAGGCCTCCAATGACTTGGACGGATTCAGCATGAGAACTGTGAGATTTAATAACACCGTGGTGACAACTGTAGTTTAAACCCATAAACCGCAAATTCATGTCTGACCGGAAATAAAAAGGATCTGAGTGTTACATCCTCCTAAGCAGATTCTTACCGTAGAGTAATGTTGGGGAAGAGTCTAGCCCCGAGTGCTTAGCTTTGCAATTCAAAAGAGTTGTGACTTAGCTTCCCTTATATAACATGGGCAGCTTTTCATTATGTTTATTTGATGCAGTGTTATTGAGGCAATATTTCATATGAATAATTCATTTCTACTCCAACTTTATCTAGCAAAGTCAAAAGCAGAATCCTAAATTTCAAAACAGATCAAAGAGTTCCTTAAATAAATTGGAAATGCCTTGAGTCGCCTGCTTTCTGAACCTCCCTGTCTTGTCTATGCATTAAGCAAGCACTTACTATGGGCTGTTAGATACCAAAGTTATTAAATGTTCACAGCTCTCCCTGCATTTTCTTCAGCAAAGATGAATTTTAGTGCCCCAGTTTTGCACTGTTTCCTCCTGTTCTTATCCAGAAATTGAGTTCTATGAGAGCAAATCACATCCAAGAAATTTTTTTTTACGTATTTTTAACATTGGTTGTACGTGCCTGACTTTCTGAGGCCATCTCAGCCCTGATTACCCTCTGTTCACTGGGCAGTCTGATGAACACAGCAGGCAGGCTGGGGTGAATAAAATAGAGCAATTACATTTGGATGCTCAAGACTGCCAGCTGTCTGGGGCTGGCTCACCAGAGCCTCCCCATCCTGTTATCCTCCTTTCAGATCTTACCAAGTCATGCAAGAAAGTCACCCTTCAAATTGATTGACGTCCAAAGACTTGCTTAGGCTTTATCCAGCCACAAAAGCTGCAAACAGGAATGGAGCAGCAGAGAGAAAAATTAAAAATGGAAGAAAAAATATTCAGAATCACTGAGTCATACCTAAATGTACTTTAAAAAATGATTTTAGGACAGTAGGAAAAAAACAGAAATAACCAAAAGATTTCAAACCATCAAAGAATGCTCACTTCTTAGATTACTGTGTTAAGGCCTCAGAGGCAGTCATCTGGTCACCTTATTGCATCTGAGAGGAAGACCATCTCTCTTGGCTGGGGCAGGTAAGTATTTAGGGAAGAATGTTATGGAGGCTGAGAAGTATAACACACACAGAAATATGTAGCTTCCAGTCATAGCTACTAACTAGCTAGGGGGCTTTAGACAACTTGCTATATATACATTGCTAGATCTCTGTGATAGAGGGATAATACCACTTACTTTATGAGCGTTTGTTGGAAAATGTAAGTAAGTTGATGGTAAAGTGTCTAATACACAGTAGAAAATGGTACCTTGTATTCTGTAATCTGCATTAAGAGTTTACTCTTTGAATTTTCATAAAGATACTCTGTAGTTGTTTACCATTGCCTGAGTAGCACCATGTGTTGAAGACAAGTGAAAATATCTGCTACAAACACATTCCCTTAGTCACTTGATCCCTGCGGTATGTTGGTGTTCAGTGGTCTATTCAATAACCAGAGCTACCCCCTGCATCCTCTGGGTGGAGCCTGCTTCCACGATGGAGGCTCAAAATGCCACACACTCATTTCCCATCAGGCTTCCCTCGTAACTCAGTCAGTAAAGAATCTGCCTGCAGCGCAGAAGACCTGGGTTCAGTGCCTGGGTCGGGAAGATCCCCTGGAGAAGGAAA
The DNA here is from genome assembly GCF_019320065.1 of Cervus canadensis. Lineage (NCBI taxonomy): Eukaryota > Metazoa > Chordata > Mammalia > Artiodactyla > Cervidae > Cervus > Cervus canadensis. The sequence continues at coordinate 46,297,169 of NC_057406.1, forward strand.
TGGCAGTCCACTCCAGTATTCTTGCCTGGAGAATCCCATGGACAGAGGAGCCTAGCAGGTTACAGTCCATTGGGTTGCAAGAGGCAGACATGCCTTAGCAACTAAACCACCATCACCATTTCCTATCATGCCTTGGGGCTAAGCATAAATGACCGTTTCTGGGAACTTATAGGAGGGAGTGTTTTCCCGGATAAAAGAAAGAACCTAAGGAGAAAACCCTTTCCTGTTCTCTAATCTTTCTGGAATGTAAGGATATACTTCAAGCTGCTGCAGCCATATTAGGTCTTGAGGACACAGCCAAAACAGACTCTGACTTTACTCATTAACACCACAGAGCCACCAAACTAACCTGAAAATGACCTAGCACCACACTGCTTGTCATGTGAGAAAGATAAGTGCTTTCATCACTTAAAATAGAGCCCCCCTCATTATTTATTTTTAAGAGCTTCCCTGTTGGCTCAGACAGTGAAGAATCTGCCTGCAATGCAAGAGACCTGGTTTCCACCCCTGGGTTGGGAAGATCCTCTGGAGAAGAGAACGGCATCCCACTCCAGTGTTCTTGCCTGGAGAATTCCATGGACAGAGGAGCCTGGCGGGCTACAGCCCATGGGGTTGCAGACAGTCAGACATGACTGAGTGATTAACACACATTTATCATCTATAACTGGGCAATACAGCCCTTATTTTCTTGTCTTCATTCCATTGTATAAATATATACCACATTTTCTTTATCCATTCATCCATCATTGGCTATTTAATTTGCTTCCATATCTTTTTGTAAATAGTAAAATCAAGAGATTTTTCATTTTATGCTTGAGCATTTGAGCAGGAGTATGTAGATGTTGTTAAACATGGGTTCATATTTATGAATAGTGCTAGTTAATTTTCAGAGAAGTTGAGTAACTCATTGAATGTCACACAACCAACAGCAGAAAAGAACTGAAACTCAGATCTGTTTGACTCAAAAGGTCAGTATTTTCAGAACACTGATGCTATACACATAGCTGTTAGTCACTCCAAGAGGAAATAGCCAAGAAGAAATATCTTAAATAAGTAAAGTTCCCTTTCCTTTTCTAACTCTGCTTATATTCTGAGTTCATAATCCCAAATTGCCCCAAGTTTGACCTCCTTAAACAAATTCAAGTTCTGAAAATTTTCCCTTTTTCTTCCTCCTTCTCATCAAACTGTCCCTGTTCTGGGTTCCATTTCCTCAGGGAGCCAATATGCCTAAAAAGTTCAAACTAGATGATAAGTAATTTTCTTTAGTGGGATCCTGTTTGGACAATGCCTTCAGTGGAAGTTTTCAATGCCCTAGAGGACCAGAAAGTGAGGTAGTCCTTTCATATTGTGGGGAGGTGCAGGGGTGGAGGGGTGGTGGTGGTCAGATGCCTTCCTCAGGCACAAAGGGCTGTTTCTGCCAACAGGAGTTAACTGGGGTATGGAGCATGATTAGAAGTCATTTATTCCTTAAATAAGTACTTATTAAGCACCTCACTTACTATGCCAACAGAATTCTTGATGCTAGGATTATAGCACTAAACAAAACAAACAAGTTCCCTCCTTTCATGAAATGTAAACTCTAGTTGGGGAGAGATAATTTAAAAATAAAATATTCTATTTATTTTTAAAGGTGAAAAATGCTCTAAACAAAAGAAAAGCAGGTTAACAAGGATAGATTGGTGGGGGTAGACTGTCTCATTAAGAGTGATCAGGACATACTATATAAAGAAAGGGATGTAAATGTTAAGCATATGACAAGATAAAATTCACGGGAAAGCATGATGGGAGAGGAAGATGAAGAAAACCTCAAGAAACCTATTACCCTCTTTTCTGGGTATAATTACTTTACATTGCTGCGTCAGTTTCTGCTGCACCATTAAGTGAATCAGCTGTACGTATGCACATAGCCCCTCCCTCTTAGGTCTCCCCCCACCTCCCCCATCCTACCCATCTAGTCCATCACAGAGCACTGAGCTGAGCCGCCGGCGCTTTGCAGCAAGTTCCCACGAGCTGTCTATTTTACATATGCTGGTGTACTTGTCAATCATAATCTCCCCACCCGCCCCACCCTCCCCTCACCCCCAGTGTCCACGTGTCCATCCTATATATCTGCATATCTATTCCTGCGCTGGAAATAGGTTCAGCTGTACCATTTCTCTAGATTCCAACCATCTGTGTTAGTATATGATATTTGTTTTTCTCTTTCTGACTTACTTCATTCTGTATGACAGACTCCAAGTCCATCTACACCTCTACAAATGACTCAATTTCATTTCATTTTATGGCTAAGTAATATTTCATTGTATAAATATATACCACATTTTCTTTATCCATTCATCCATCATTGGCTATTTAAGTTGCTTCCATATCTTTTTGTAAATAGTGCAGAGTGAACATTGGGGTACATGACCATTCTGACCAGTGTGAGGTGATACCCCATTATAGTGTTGATTTTCATTTCTCTACTAGTGATATTTAACATCTTTTCACATTCCTCTTGACCATCTGTACATCTTCTTTGGAGAGATGTCTATATGACATAGGAAATCAAGAAATACTGCTAAAACTTAACTGAACAAAGAAGAGAAAATAAACTATTTTACTTAAACTTACAAAGATGATCAGTAGAAAAACTAAAAAATCCTGGAGGATAAAGGATAGGAAAAGGGGTAATGTCCGTGAGCTAAATCCTCATTTTTCATTTCTAGAAGTCAATAGAAACTGCTTCATTGGGCAAATAGGTTTTTATCTCATGTACTAACTTCCACTGCTCAGTGGTGTCTGCCTGGGGCTCTCCTAAGTAAAACTCCATACACAAGACCCAGCTCTTTAAGAAAGTGTGCTGTGATCAGTTAATTAGTGCAGTCTGCCACAGAGGAAGAAGAGATCAATGACAGCCCATGGGCCAAGAACGGTCACCTCCGTCTGGAGCGACACTGAGCCATCTGGATGCGGGCGGCCCAGGGCAGGGAGAAAGCAGTAGCAGCAGGAAGAGCAGGTCACAGCAGAAGATAGAAGGAGAGATGGGGTGGTGAGGGGGTTAGTGATAGGACGGGTTCTTGTGTCATGCTTTTGTTTGGAGTGACAACATTCTGAAATGTACACGGGAGATAAACCGTAGAGAAGAGTGACAGGAAAGAGCTAGCTGTACATCACTAATACAAGGATTGCATGTGTTGGGTTTCAAACCCTGCCTTTCCGAAGTCTCAGAGAAGAATTTAAGCAACAGAGTTTCGAAGACATGCGCCTTCCTTGGCTGAATTGTATCTAGTGACTCATTTAAAGTCAGTGAAATGTGTTTCGGGTATTGTGAACCTTCGGTGGAGAAAACTGACTGTTGGCCCAATGAAGCCCTCCCTGCTGTACCAATTACCTAAACAGAGGATGCCGAGATACCAGGGTCCCCACTGTACCATCATGCCAAATCCTGGGAACACAGACAAAGCTTGAAATCTTGTCTCTAATTAAATCATGTGGTGCCTGGTGACTTTGCTGGCCTCCTGCTCAGCAGAAAATCCTGTGAAACTCTGAGCAGCCTCCCTTGGTGGCTAATGTCTGTAATAAAGACACAACTCCCAGCCTGTCAGCACTCCCTAGGACTGGCACCAAATGAAGAGGATAGGAACGCTTGTGGTTATCAAAAGGGCACCGTTAGAGACCTACCTGCTCACTAAACAGAGCAACAGTGAAGTTTCATAACCCTTCAGCATCCTGTCTATCTGCACCTCAGTGAGAAGCACCCAGACAGGTGACTATGGCAAAGAGCCCCACACTTGAGTTTTCATTCACACCTCAGCTCTGAAACCTTCACTGACTCATTCAACCAATATTCTGCCCAACTCTACACTAAATGATAGATGACCCACTCACTCCCACTCCAGAGCCCAGGCTTCACCAGTAGTTGGGACACCTCGTTTTACAGTGTTATTTCCAGCATGCAAAAATTGTTTCTAGTGTGGCCATACAGGCTGCCTCTGTGCTGGGGGTCCCCTGAAGAATAATTAGAGGAGGCGTGGCACCAAACACCTCTCCCACTTCATCCAGGAACCTAATATTACATGCTTATCCCGTTAATTCCTTATTAAATGCCCCCACAGAAATGGCTCTGCACACATTTCAGCCATTACTTTAGCATGATATGCTCCCAAAGGAAAGCCTGTTGTGTGCCTTAAACAGACTCTATAATCCTCAAAATGTTCTTGCAAGGTCTAACCATTCAATGCACACACAGACACGCACAGATTTTTTTTTTTTGAGGACCTACTATGTGTGGGGCATTGGTACTCAGGTGGAAGATGATTTGTTGCATGGTAACTAAAGCTAAATCATGTATAGCCCTGAGAACCATTTAATAGGAATAATAAGATATATACATAAATAAATATAATATCAATTACAGTGAATTTATTGCCATGACAAAATACATAGTGTTATGTTTGGGATTTAGATGTGTTAGAGACCAGGCTAGGACCTAGTCATTCATTCAACACTTACTTGTAGAGCACAAATAGACTCTCTCATACGAGAGACTGCAGGACCAAAGACTTTAATGTCAGGATAAATGGGATATGTGTGAGATATGTACTCAAGTGAGGGGTAAAGAAGGAGAATGTGAAGAGAATCTTAAGAATATCAGTTTGGGTGGGTGATGCATGAAAGGGGGGAAAGGGAATATAAAATCAGAAAGATCAAGAGAGGCCAGATCATGGAAAATTTTGTTTGCCAGACTAGAACATTTAGACCTTATTTTATAGTCAATAGGGTTTCCCTGGTGACTCAGATGATAAAGAATCTGCCTGCAATGCAGGAGACCTAGGTTCAATCCCTGGGTCTGGGAAGATATCCTAGAGAAAGGAATGGCAACCCACTCTAGCATTCTTGCCTGAAGAATCCCATCAACAGAGGAGCCTGGTGGGCTACAGTCCAATTGGGAGCTACAGGAATTTTAAAGCTGGAAATCAACATAATCAAGACTCTGCTTTCTAAAGATTAACCTGACAACAATGTATGGAAACAGCTGAACTAAAGATAAATAAGGGGTAGGAGGCTAGTGAGGAAATTACTGAATGCTCTAAGAAAGGGAGTAGGTATGCACTGGAACATCTGATAGTGGGAACAGGGAGGGGGATGAGTGCTGGCATTACTGGGTTCTGAAATAGGCATCATCAGCACCGCAAGCCCAAATCTGGGGTCATATTCCACCCACGTGGATCACGCAGTGCCTGGCATGGAGTAAGCATAGGATAAATGTCAGAGGTGGGTAAATGGATGGATGAGGGAGAGGAAGGAGTTAAAGATAGCAATGGTAGGGGCAAGATGTCTGGCACCATCTCTGGAACTGGTTTGAGAAATGAGTCATGATGGGTCCACGTTGTTGACTGAGGGAAATAGGAGATCAGAAAATACCTGAATCATGGAGCTTGGGGACAGCAAAAGGGGCCTTGAAGTTTGACAGGAAAAAGGCAGAAGGCAGGAAGAGAGAACAAGGGGCTGATTCCAGACTGCCCCTTACAGCAGGGTGTGCAAACTTGAGGCCCCCCAGCTTCAGAGGACGGCTGACCCCTCCAAGGACCGTCAGATGGAAAAAGAGGTTGATAAACATCGCAGCAGGACAAGTGCTGGCATGAGGCACTGGGTACAAAGACAGGATTTGCAATCAGAGAAAATTCTGACACGCCTGTGCAGGAACCATGATTATGCCACTTACTTAACCAGGTCACGTTACTACAAATATCGAGGTCTTGATTTGTCAATCGATAAATTATCTTACCAAATAGGCTTATGCAAAGGATGGATGCGATAGCTGCTGTCCAGCAAAAACTCTCCCAAAACTTGCAGAGTCACTGCTGGGAGGAAAGCACCCAGCCAGACAGCTGCATATCCCAGCCCCGCTTGTGGCTGAGTATTCTAAGTACTGGACAAAAGAATGTGAACAGAAAAGACACATTCCTCTTCTGGCCAGGACTTCGTAAGGAGCAGGTCAACCCCCTCTAACATTTCCCCAGCTAGCTGCTGGATGCAGAGGGTCCCAGGTCCTGGAGGTTGCGGAGCAGCACCATGGACAGGGCCTGCATAGTAGAGCACCCTGCAGAGAGCTGCCCTGGGACCAGAGCTCCAGCATCAGAGGGCCCTGTGGACAAGAAGTAGCTTCTTTGGAGCCAAACTGCTGCCATTTTGTGGTTTGTGATGGCAGGATGCCCCACGCTAACAAATATAGCAAGGATTACAAGAAAAATAAGAGAGAAAGCAGGTAGCACTCTACACTCATGGTGAGTACTCAACAGATGGTAGCCGGGAAAAAAAAAAAAAAATCAGAAGAAGAAGAAAGAAAGAAATAGAACTTGTGACAATGAGCAGACAGGATGGCTCTAGGGAGCACTGAGATCTGTGGATCTGGCTGCTCTTTCTTTTGTTTGAGGCCTTGAAACAGATTCTTGACCTAGTAGACATGATGATATAAAGAGAGGGACACATTCACAGGAATGAATGACAGTTCATGAGCTTACTGAACCCTACACATACTTCCTCCCACCCTCCACCGACACACACACATATGCTCATCCATCTCCCCACTCACAAACCACTTAAATTCTTTGGTTTGCAATTTGGAGCTGCTCACAACCTCCTGCCTCCTGGCCCTAGAGCCCATCTGCCAGGGTTCTTCCCTGTGACAAGCAGAATAATGGCCCCTTGTAAGACGTCCATATCCCAATCACCAGAACCTGTGAATATGTCCCCTTTTCTGGCAAAAGGGATTGTGCAGATTGATTAAGTTAAGGATCTTGAGATGATATTATCCTAGATTATCCAGGTGGACCTAATGTGATCACAAAGGTCCTTATAAGTGAAAGAGAGAGTCAGGGTGAGAGAGAAAATATGATAATGGAGACAAGGTCAGATAATCAAAATGAGATCTAAAAATGCTACAGTACACTGTGGGCTTTGAAGATGGAGGAAGAAGCCATGAGTTAAGGAATGTAGGTGACCTACAGAAACTGGAAAAGGCAAGGAAACAGACTCTCCTCTGGAGCTTCCAGAGGCACCAGCCTACCAACTAACAGCCTGGCTTTAGCCCTGTGAAATGGAGTTGGGATTTCTGACTTCCAGAAGTGGGAGATAATATATGTGTGTTGTTTGAAGTCACTAAACTTGTGGACATTTATCACAACAGCTACAGGAAACTAATACACCTTCCAGAACCAGTCCCCATGGCCCTGCTGCTGGGCTCCTCCCTGCCTTGGCTTTGCTCCACTCACCACACAGAGACAGGAGGCCACTGGGCTCCCCAGCCTGACTTAGCCCCCAGAGCAGAGAAGCCAGTCCCGATACTGATGTTCCAAGCCTCTTCACAGCCCAGTTGTCCAACTCAGTGATCCAGCCATTATCCATCATGGGCCAAAGCAACCGTGATGCCACACTAGATAACTACCAGCTCTATTAACTGGGAAATGACTTCTCGGCAACCTAAAGGATTTCACCTCATCACATTACTAATCCATAACTGGGAAGGCTTGATACTTCTTCTTAAGTTCTTCACTAGGTAGTCAATTAGGCAGAGGATGTCATAAGATAATACTATTTTTATTGAAACTTATACACCTGCTAGATTTGTTTCATGTGTTAAGCAATATAATGGGAGAGTTTCCAAACTCACTTCATATTTTAAAAGATTAAAATGAGCATATAAGGGCACCCAGACCCACATAAAACCTCCTCAAGTGGAATCAGGCCCTCTCTAACCCCCTCCCATTGCTAAAGCAGGGTTGGCAATGTAGGAGAGTATTATAGACTGTATTTCATGCCTTTGAAATTCGTATGTTGAGTTCCTAACCTCAGTACTTCAGAATGTGGCTTTATTTGGAAATAGGGTCTTAAAAGAGATAATTAAGTTAAAGTGAGGTCATTAGGGTGGACTTTCATCCAATATGACTAGTGTCCTTGAAAGAAGAGAAAATTAGGACACAGACATGCCCACAGGAAGACGCAGGCAGAAGATGGTCACCCAAAACCTAGGAGGGGGTCTCAGAAAAAGCCAAGCCAGCCGAGACTTCAGCGTTGAGTTTCTAGTCTCCAAAACTGGGAGAGAGTTAAGTTCTGTTGTTTAAGCCACCCAGTCTATGGTACTTCATCACGGCAGCCCTAGAAAACCAATACAGGGATTTTCCTCTATCAACAGCCTGGAAACTGCATTGAAGATTTCTTTACTCGGTGAATAGCTGCAATTAATGTACTAAGATCTTGTTACCAATATATTCAACTCTTTTATAAAAGTAGCAAATTGGTATCTTTATTCTGTCAGAGCACCAACTAATTAGGCAACCTTTAAAACTAACATTTTTTAAATTCCTGCTCTTTGTATCTGTTATCTAAGCCTCAAAGAGGCATTGTTGTTCCTTAAATGTGGGACACCTGGGTTCAATCCCTGGGTTGGGAAGATCCCCTGGAAAAGGGAAAAGCTACCCAGAATATCCAGTGTTCTGGCCTGGAGAATTCCGTGGACTATATAGTCCATGGGGTCGCAAAGAGTAGGACACGACTGAGTGACTTTCACTTTTCAAAAAAAAAAAAAGACAAAAACACAGATGAGGAAATGAAGGCCCAAAGAAGTTAAATAACTTGTCCAAGGCCACGTGGATGCTCTGTGAAATTAACATCTCAATCTATGTGGGCTCTCAAGTTCATGTGTACCCCAGATTTTGCTCAAGCTTTTCCACTGAAAGTGGTGAGAGTTTCTAAGGGGTTATGAAGATTAATAGAGGCCCTCCTCAATCTCCTTTGAGCTTTCAAGCTATTTCTTGGGAGAGGGATGCAAAGTTGTAAGAGGATGGGAAAAAGAAAAGCATCCTTTTTTATGTGTACATAGGAAACAAAAATCCGGCTGCCTATCCAGAGGGTGCGTGCATCATTTCCCCTCCCTTGGTAACACTGCTGGTGCCGTGGCTGCTTGGGAGCGCAATAAACACGTTGTAATATATTAGCACGAACAGTTGCAGTTCGCTCCTATAACTGGCAGAATTCCTGAAAAATGGTTTTTACAGCACTGATCTCCTTGGAGACCTTAAATAACGGCCTAAAATGTATGTACGTTATTACCCTGACTGGGCAATTACCCTGACGTTATTACCCTGACTGGATAATAACAGCACCAGCCCAGGTTGCGTGGGTAATACATGGCCCAGCGGCACATCTGGGCTTGTTCTAAAGAGCAATGGGCTCGCACAGTAGGACTGCTCCACTGTATCTCTAAGTATCTTCTGATCCTAGAGGAACCTGACACTGAGTTCATACAACCTGGCTAAAGGCAAACAAACTCAGCTCCCTTTTGAGGAGCATGGAGGGGATCTCCACTAAAATATGCAAATAAAAATTCCACTTCTTAACCTAGCAATAGAGGGATGGCTTTTTATGCAGAACCTAGGAGTACACTGTTCCCTGTTTTCCATGGATTAAGTTAAAATAAAATCTGCTATTAGTATCTGTGGCTGGTCTGTATACAATTAATTAATTTGACGTTGTTAGGAATCAGATTTTACAGGCCACAAACACAGTATATTTGAGAGAAAGCTGTTCATGTTTCTGATTTTCAACCAGTTGATCAGTCTCTTGGCTTAAAAAAAATTTTTTTCCCCAGGATAGGGACAGCAATTGAATTGTATTGTGTTGGTGGTGGTCTAGCTTTTACAAAATCAAACTAGTATGCAGGAATAGTAACTTTCTTTCAGCTGAAAGTCTGATATAGATTTTAACATTTGGACATCGGAGCCCCTTCAAATCCCATCTGGCAGTTAATCAGTGAAGGATGAAGGATTTATACCAAGAACCTCAACTCCAAGGTGTCATTAAGTTCTATAGGGTCAATAATTTCTGAAAGTGAATTTAAACAACAAAGCCCAATAATTCTATAGACATTGCTAGCCTGCTTCTTTGGAGGAAAAAAGAGGATGAGAGGAGGAAGGACATGGGCTGAGGTATGAGAGATTGGAAAGATGGTTAGAAAAGAAGAGCCCCCACCCCCCAAGAATTCTAGACCTTCCTTTGAGCTCAGAAGGTGCCCACTCTTCTGTAGTAAAAATGCTTTCAAATATGTGGTTGTATTTTGGGCTCAGTCCCAGGGTAGATAGGTTTCTTTATTTCCAGTGGGACTGGTCCTGAGATTAGTTAACACCCCTTTATGATGTCATTCAGCTCCCTGGAAAGGAGTTGGGGCAGAGGATGAAATGGACACTCAGTGTCCATTCCATGCCACGTTCCATGCCTCTGTTACATTAACTGCGGCTGCCGAAACATTCAGAGCCAGCTCTGTTGGAGTTCATACCTGGTCAGGTTCAAGGTCATGAGCATCCTCATGGAGATTTTATCAAGGATCAAGCCAACTATTTTTGATAAATGGAATAATAACCCAGGGTGCTCACTATTGTTTAACCTATAGCAAGATTCCCAGTGGCCCTGTCTCCTGGGAAAGATGCGTTCTGAAAACAACTCCTGTAAAAGCAAAGATCCTGTGTGCAGTGGCCATTCAAATTGAGAAAGAGGGAGGCAGAGGCAACAAAATAGATGGAGAAGGACCCAGTGACTATCCCAATGTGTCTGCCCCATTAGCCAGTCAGGCAGCCTTCTCCTAGATACTCTCATTCCCACAACAATTCCATAAGGCAAGAACTGCAACAAATATTCCCATCTTACCCATGAAGAAACTAACATAGACAAAATGACCCATTTGAATCCACACATGCTAAGCAATGGAAGAAAGGTTTGGTATCAGGAGATCTGGATCCTCTGTGCACATTTGAAGTAGTAAGATTTGCCCTTTGGTAGGAAAAAACTGAGTTTATGAAGCTCACTAGCACCTGAGACCCAACTTTGGAAGCATAATTCATTCATCATCAGGGACTGCCTAGTGAGTACTGTAATCAAGTTACAAGCAGACATCAAGACTTACCAATGTATCTACACACGAGACAAGACCCATTCAGAGCTCAAGCATCTGGTGGCTGACAGCTAGATGATTTACAATGGCCACTTTAATTTTGTTGTGGGGCCATTTCTTTAAAAACATCTTCCTCTGTGACATTTTTAAGAACTTTCCCATCCCTTCTTTTCCTTCATTCCCAGTTATCCCTCAGTGGCTAATCCCTTCCTTTTGCCATTGGTTCATTTCACCCTGAACAATTCCAATTACTGAGCTGTTAGCTAGAATAAAACAACCTCACAAATCTTCCAGGGTAAGCCTAGAGAAATGGCAATCATCTCAAGCAAGAGATGGTCTCATCTTAAAAGAAAACAAATCAAAAACACATAGGTTTCACACCCTGACTAGTTCTCAGAGGAGAGTCAGTCATCCATCAAAGCAATTCTACTTTTTTTCCCTTTCCTTCTTTCAAGTAAAACTCCCAGCCATGCTTACAATGATAGGTAAACACAAGCCAGGAAAATCTTTAAATTATAACCAACTACTTGAGGGAATAGAAGTCCTTTGAGCTTTCATGATGATGTAAAGTAGCCACTTCCAGAAGAAAAAGAGAGAGAGAGAGAGAGAACTTCTGTGGTCAGAAAGAGAGGGGATGATACCCCCTCATTCATTAGCCACAATGTCTGACTGTTGAGTCCAGACCCACACTTCCCCAATCATGAGGAGATGGAAAAGGGGGTTTATGCATCAAAGCCTTTGTAGTTGATATCTAGCTCAGAACCAAGGCCCTACCATATCTGCACATTCTGTTGAAATGGGACAGAAAGCTTGAGATCCATTCCCTCGAAAAGGTCCTTCATCCTTACATTTTTTCATCAGCTACTCCCACACTCTCCTGCACTTCCTCCGGAGGAACAGTGTGGGGTGGTCCACCCATCCCCTGGAGATGATTCTGGTATGAATTCAGATTATGCATTCATTCCTTCATCAAAGATCCATGTGGAGCAAACATCATGTACCAGAAAATGTTTGTAGGGATCAAAAACACCAAAGACCTAGTCCATGGCAAGGAGCTCACAGACAGGTTGGAGAGAGGGGTTAAAAAAACAAAGGATTATACCAAAATATAGTATGGGCTATGACAGAGCCAGGCATGGATTCATGGGCAGATAGAGTGGGGCAGCAAATCAGACCAGGGCTGAGAAGAGGCACCTGGAGGTGAGGACAAGCTGAGTCTTAAAAGACAAATGGGAGTTTGTAAAAGAAGAAAAAGGGGCCAAAGACAGATGGCCCAATAATTATTCTTAATACAGTAAAGGAAGCCGATGACAAAATGAAAAAACATCTACTGAATGGGAGAAAATATTTGCAAATGATATAATTGGTAAGAGATTAATATTCAGCATATATAAATAGCTCATACAACTCAATATCAAAAAAATGAACAATACAATTTTTCAAATGGGCAGAAGACCTGAACAGACATTTTCCCAAAGAAGACATGCAGATGGCCAGCAAGTACATGTTAAAATGCTCAACACTGCTAATCATTAAAGCAATGCAAATCAAAACCACAATGAGATATCACCTCACACCTGTCAGAAGGGCTATCATCAAAAAGACCACACATAACAAATGTTGGCAAGGACGTAGATAAAAGGGAATCCTCCTACACTGTTGGTGGCAATGCAAATTGGTACAGTCACTATGGAAAACAGTACGAGTTTCCTAAAAAAACTGAAAATAGAGCTACTCTATGACTCAGCAATTCCACTCCTGTATGTACATCCAAAAACAACAAAAACACTAATTTGAAAAGATACATGCACCCTAATGCTCATAGCAGAATTATTTACAATTGCCAAAACTTGGAAGCAACCTAAACCTCCATCAATAGACAAATGGATAAAGAAGACGTGGTGGAGACAGAGACAGATGCACAATGGAACACTACTCAGCTATAAAGAGAACAAAATTTTCCTACTTGTAGTATGATGGAGGGACTTGGAGGGCATTAGTTTAAGTGAAATAAGTCAGACAAAGACAAATACTATATGATATCTCTTACCTGTGGAATCTAAAAAATACAACAAACTAATGAATATAACAAAAAAGATACAGATATAGAGGACAAGCTAGTGATTACCAGTTGGGGCGAGGGAAAAGGGTGAGTCAAAATGCGGGTGGGGATTAAGAGGTAAAAATTATTAGGTAGAGGAGGAGCCAAGATGGCGGAGGAGTAGGACGGGGAGACCACTTTCTCTCCTACAAATTCATCAAAAGAATAACTGAATGCAGAGCAAACCTCACAAAACAACTTCTGATCGCTAGCTGAGGTCATCAGGCGCCCAGAAAAGCAGACCATTGTCTTCGAAGGGAGGTAGGACAAAATATAAAAGATAAAAAGTGAGACAAAAGAGCTAAGGACGGAGACCCGTCCCGGGAAGGGAGTCTTAGGCGGCCTTGCTTGGGCTAGGGTCCG